>NC_081410.1:158705618-159905618 GCF_030272615.1 Cryptomeria japonica
TGCACACTCCTTATGAGCATCTTTTGTAAAACCTTGTTCTCTAACCTTTGAAGGTGTAAAACCACTTTATCTTGGCCTAATTAGTATGTGGCATGGTAGAACTAAGGTTGCATGACTCTCATTGAAGGTTGCTAGTTTGTAAATTGATTCTTGCCACCAAAACCCTTGCAAACCCTCCTTTTTTCACCCATTTTTGGGACAGTCATGGAGAAGGCCTAAAGGACCCTAAGACTTAGAAAATCCTCAAGAAATTACAAAAGGGTATCCACATATATGGTTCTTTTTGTCTGGAAGTCCATCGTTGGAGCAGGGTGAGCACAAAACCCCAAAAGGAGGGCTAATTCCTTGTAGCCCGTTTTAGGCCTAAAATTTGGTTTTTTGTCAAATTGGGTACACAAAGGAAGGTTGTAAAGCATAAAACCCATCAAATCTAGTTGAAACAAGTTTAACTTGAATGAATTTAACACATTTGGTGAGATAGACTCCATAACTCAGTTTGTAGCACTTGTGAAGGATTACTACACTCCAAAATGTAGAAGACCAAAGACACCCATGGGGATAAAACGTGACACAAACTTGTAATTCAACAAAAGGAGAGCTTGTGTAGTCAGAGAATAGATTAGGGATAGAGGAAATGGGTTCCAATTGAGAGGGTAAGGTGTTAAACTACTAAGCCTGAATAATGGAGTTGAAGCCCTTGAGCAACCAGGGAGTGTTTGACTTAGGGAGGTGGATCAAGGAGAGTTGCTAGGTTGCCTATAAGCTTTTTGCACTCTGATTTTGGTGACTACACCTTGAAACTAGAAAAGGACCTATCACTTAGTGAAAATACAAGCCTAACTGGGCAACCCCCTTGCACATCCTTCCTATCAATAGGCTTATAAAGCATTGAGAGGGGGGGGGGGGTGGAAATCAGTGATAGCAAAAACAATACCACTTTAAACACAGACCGGTAAAAACAATTAACTAGTTTACTTACAACTATGCATCCAATCCAAAGTACTATAAAATAATCCACAACAAGTAAAACATCCACCATAACACAAGTGTTTATATGTGGAAAATGCAACTGGTAAAAACCACGATGAGATGGGAGTCACAAGTTAACTATCTGCAGAAATAGGTAACTGACCGGTTAATGTCTACAAAGTGCTCTACTAGGAGTGAATCCTGTTAAAGATCCCAAAGCCCTATTAGGAGCTATAGCCAATTAAATGTAGTACCCTATTAGGAGTAACCTTGGTAGAGGATTTCAAACCCAAACTAATGGATCACTTGGTTAGATGATTTGTACAATGTAGCTTGTTAGAGCTTACCTGGTTAGAGATTTAACTATTGTAGTGACTAGAAAACAACATGTGGTATGATCTAGAAATAGCACATCTTTCTTGTATAGATCCTCTTTTGTTCACTCAACACCACATCACCGACATACTCTGCAACTCCTTCAATAAATTGCATCAACTCATCACTTGTATCTTACATCATAAAAATAGTTCATCACAATATCATTTTATAGAGGATAGATTTCATGTCGGCTCAAGAACCTCATCACAATTTCCTAGGTTCAGTGTATTTGGACAATCTTTAATAACACATCACAAATTACCACCAAATCTTTCGATTAGAGATAACTCATCATGACCAGTGATAACTCATCACACAATCAATGAAATCGGTTGGAACACTGATACTAGTTGAGTGTTAACCTTTTCCAACTCATAGACCGATTATCCTCCATTTGCCTCCTTGTTGATCTATGTTGTATCTCCTAACTGGTTTCAGTGAAAATGACAAAAACCAATTGTCATTCTTGCATATACTAGCTGTCTACATATACTGGTTAGACACCTTCAAATTGGTTGGACTTCTATATACAAATGATACCGGTTTGTCTTAACTAAGATGACTATGAAAATGTGAACATATGTGTGTGTATATATGTGCCATCAATGACAACACATAAAGTCATCCAATACAAAAATCATCATCAAGCCAACAATCTCCCCCTTTGGCATTTATGGCAACACTTAGAAAATTTTATAGCTATACAACTAAGTGTGCTTACAAAAATTGTACATACATATTTCTAATCCCCCTTAATCGTATATACAAAATTTTCACAACACATACATATTTCTACTCCCCCTTTGACAACAATTCCAAATTGAAAAGTAAAATACATATATATTATAACAAAATTTGCATCCAAAAACTACATATACATAAATATAAGAGTTTTTCAAGGAGTGTTCACCGTAATTTTTAAGAAAATATCATCGAAAGTAATCTTCATCTGTGTAAAATCATAATCCCATGTTTCTAGTAATGTTTAAGTGATCTCAATAGTTTTCATAACTTGTGCAGCAAATTCTTCCATTGCATCCACTGTGCTCATCTCTGGAGTCGCCGAAACCTCTTCTGAATCCTTGTATGCCCTTTGTAAGATGTCCACTTTTAGACTCAACTGGTTCTTTAGTTCTTTCAAGGATCTAAGTCGCTTAGCCTATCCAAAATCATAAACATCTAACATATGTTGCAAAGCATCAACTGATTTGTGAAAATCTAGGGTTGAATCTTGTAATGGTATGTAAGCATTACATAAACTCTCCAGTTCCTTTTTTGTCTCTTCTCGCTTCTTCTTTAAATAAGAATAGAAAAATGAAATGTTAGATGTATAAGCCAAAATTCTTCCTTCAATTTCAATAGCAGTTCTCAAAAGATCTTTATTCATAGATAAAACAATCTTCCCTTAATCAACATTTGTCATTAGTTGCTCTCCCCTCTTCTTTCTGTAATTCTTTTCAGCTAAAGTATGTGTTGCTTCTTCAAGTGATTTAAGTTGGTTAGTAGCACCAGCAACCAAATGTCCAAGCTTGTCAATAGGAGTAGACAAATTTCCAGTGTCAGTCTCTAGTAGGAGCCTTGATAGGATGTCAACAATAGTTTGTATAGTTTTTGCTTCTTTTCTCTGCTCTTTTAACCTTTTCTTTTGAGCCTGGGATTTCATCACTGTAGCAATCTCCATTAGTTTAGATGCACTCATATTATCTACATGTATAGGTTCTTTAATGCTTCACCTTTGCTTTTTCCTTTTCATCTTTTTTCTCTGCTATCTTCTCCTTTGTTTTCTCTTTCTCTTTAGCCTTTTTATTTCCAGTCTCCTTCTCTGCAACCTCTTTCTCTGGTTTCTCTGTCTTTGCCTCCTTTTTATTTCTCTTGTGTAGTTGTAGTGATCAGTGGTAGATGATTTTCAACTTGGTGTTCTTTTTCTGATGGCGGTTGAATATCCACACTTAGTTCATTGACCGATGCTTCAGCTACTTCCTGTGTATCAGTAATGGCCGGTAGTTGTTTAGTTTCCTTAACTGGTTAAATGACATTACCGGTTGTGTCAATAGTGTCCTAGATTTCTTAAGTTTCATCTAGAAATAAAATAATAGGTGGAGAAGTTGTGTCATCCTTATTCTTAACAAGATAGACAACATCCAATGTAATAAACTCTTCAGCATCTAGCTCTGGTGGAGCTCCAATCTCTATTTGGTTAGGTTTATTTTTATGATACTTCAGTTTCTCATTCATCCTTTGAATGTATTTATCTATCCAGTGAGTATCATCTTCAATAGGTTGAATCTTTCCATCTAATAACTTCAGTCTTCTTGTCTTAGAATGAAACTGCCCTTTGAACGTAGCAAGCAATGCTAATAATTCATCTCTAGATAACTCAAGAAAATATTGAATGAAAACTCTATCAATAATTTCTTGATCCTATTCTACAACCATTTTCCATTTATTTTCAAGAATAGAATACAAAGAATTTGAAATTTCTTTTTCAATATCTTGAGGTAACTGATTGTATTGACACAAATGGTTGACTACCTCTTGAACAATTTCTTGTTTCTATCCTTCATCAAATGAATCAAAATATTCTTTTGCATTATCAAATCATTTCCTCCCTAATATTTTTAATGTCCTCTCAAAATTAGTCATTGGTTTGTATGATGTACATTAATAGGAGTACTTTGCTTTGAGATGTCTCCTACTGGTTTGGATTTCTTACCAGTCAATTTCATCTTCTTTGGTTCCTCTTCACTGTCAGTATCCTTAGATTTTGCTTGAAGAATGAGATGTCTACCTCTCTTCTTTGTTGTAGTCTACTTCTTTGCATATACTCTGGGTACCAGTTCCTTTTTGACTTGAATACTTCTTGCCACCCTTGTACCGGTGGTCACTAAAGCTGCTTCCTCAACTTTCTTCTTTTTCTCTTTGGCACTACTAGGTTGAGCAGGTGCAATCCTTTCCTGGTAAGTTTCTAGTATTTTCTTCTTCTTATCCTCAAGAGATGCTAAAAGTTTGTTGGCATAATCAATTAGTAAGTCATAGTTTACTTCATAGCTCATTTCTTCCATCTCTTCTTCCTTGGGTTCAATGGCATCCATAAGGCAAAAGTCAGTGGTCACAGTGAAACAGATGTCTTTTTCAAAGTGTTTCACCACTTCATCAGGTAGCCTTAACCTCATGCTCATATTCTTTTGAAACTCATTAAAATATCTATTCATGGCAACATGAAATGTGTTCTTCATAGCCTTCATGCTATTCTTGATTTGAGTTGTAACCGGTATGTCCTTCGACCATTGAATGTCACCAAGTCCTGGTATGAAATTCTAAAAATAGAGGAATAGACCAATTAGTAGTTGACCATATTTGAACTTTTGACTATTGTCATTCTTAATTGATTTTAAGTTCAGCATCAATTGACTTCTCATTGCCTCGCACAAATCATAATTTGCATTCTCTACTATTATCCTATAGGCAGCATGCATAGAAACAAATGGTACATTGTTCATCCTACTAGAATGAAATATTTGATAGCCAATGACCATAGTTGCAAATATAAATGATGGATCTGCAATGTTATTGACCAATATAGCATGACTGTCAGCGGTGGTCTCTGTCAGTGCAATCACAATCTCTTTTGAAATTGTCCTCAGTTTTGGTACTTCACCAATTTGCTAGAAACGAGTCACTGCATGAATTGCTTCCTTTATGATTGTGTGCGACCTATCAAGATACATATTCTCTCCATGTACATGAATAAGGATAATCCTAACATGCTCTTCCTCAAAATCTTCAAGAAAATATGTTGCATTATAAAAACCCTTTTCATAAACTTTAATGTATTCGGGTTTGATTTTCCCATTCTTATCACACAAAGATTTGAGTTGTGAATTGATTGACAATAATCCTAGATCCTTAATTTTATAGTCTATATAACTAGTTAAATCACCTTTGATCATAACACCATCAGGAACTTGAGATAATGCATTATATGATTCTATTTTATCTGATTCCATAGACTCCATAGCTTCAACAATAATCATAAGGCTCTGTCCTGGTGTATACAACTATGTCATTCTAGATAATCTTGATTTGAGAGAGATTAACAAAAGAATATATTATTCCTTTTGTGATGGCAGGGTTTCCAGTTGATCTCTCGAATGCACACCTGTTTCGCCTTTTCTTATCTTTGAATCCGATTCAACTTTTGATCTGTAGCACATAAATTCATTCATAATCAGCAAACAATTCTCTGTTTCGCTCTGCAGGTGCTCAAAACTTCTTCTTAGAATTAAATTAGGGTAAAAGTAACTTAGTAAAAACTTTCTTTTATAAACTTACCCACTGCATTAATTGCACAATTGATTGGGTAACAAACCTTAATTACCGCTTAATAAACTCACCTATATTGATAGGTATATAACTGTTTGGTAATCCTTAGAAAACCGATAGGTAATAATATTAAGAATTCTCATAATACAACTCAAAATGCAAAACTATCTTACCATACACTCTTCAAGGAGTCCGGAAATAGATTTACCGCTATTCTCCCCTTAGGCTTGTTGAAAATCTCAGTTCTCTGGTGCAGGATTCTCCACACTAGGTGAAGGGTTAGATTCTTCTACTGGCTTATCCTCACTTTTCTTCTTCCAGATTATATTCATCTTCTCTCTTTTTTCTTCAACATCAACCTTCTACTTACCTTTCTGATCTTTAGAGTGGTTAACCAGTTTGATCTTCTTAAATCTATAGAACTTGGCCATATGTCTTGGTTTGTGACAATGATAGAAGGCCATCATATATTCTCTCCAAGGTCCTGCATTACTTCTTCCAATTCTCCTTCTATAGTTCATAGCCACATGTCCATAATTATTGCAAATTGTGAAAATCACATTTGTTACCTTCTCCATCTCATATGGACTGAACTAGTTGACATAGGGTTTTTGCCAGTTCCTATTTTTTTGGTTGTCATAGGTCCTTCTCCAGTCATCGATAGGTCTTGGATTCATGTGAGGTGCCAGATTATTCGCTCCATTTCTTCATTCATTTGATCTATGTCCATACATGTTGCATGTGTAACAATGAACTTAAAATATTCTAGACACATATCTAGCATTAGCATTATAGTCTGTGTTCTCATTAGATCTTCTTCTACACACATTAGCAGTATGTCCTGGTTTGTGACAAATAAAGCAAACAGGTTTGAAAGATGTTTTACTGGTAGGATTGTTATCCTTAGGAGTAGTTTTACCTTTGTGTATGTTTCTCTTGGTACCAAAAGATTCTCCTTTCTCAGATGTATTGAATCCTAGTCTAGATGTGTCACCTTTCATTCTCTGTGATTGGATCTACTCATCCAACATAGAAGAACTCTTATTAAATTTTTCAAGCTTCTCATTAGCCTCAGTAAGCTCTTTGGTAAGATCTTCATTATTCTTTGTCAAAGTCTCTCTTAGAGACATTTCCATTTCAAGATCTAATTGTAATGCTTCTTTCTCTTCCTTCTCCTCATGCCAATGTTCATGCAAAGCTGCATTCTCCTGCTTGATCTTAGAAATCTCATGATCTCTCTCTTTGATTAGGTCTTCAGCTGCCCTCCTTGCTTCAAGTTCTCTCCTTAGATTTAGCTTTTCACCATTCAGTTTTCCACTTCTTCAGCTAGTGCATCAATGTTGGCCTCATTTGAAGAACTATTGTCAAAGATCTCCAATATTTGCTTAGTCAACTCCCTCCTTTTAACTTGTGAAGCTTTGAATCTACCTCTCAGGGTTTCAAGCTCTTCCTTGGCTACATCAAGCACTCTATTTATCTCTCTATAACTCATATCCCCCATAATGGATTTAGGGTTTCCTTCCAAGGAATTAAGCCTTAAGGAAGTTAGGCTTTGATACCAATTGATAGACTTATAAAGCACTGAAAGGGGGAGGGGGTGAATTAGTGATAGCAAAAAACAATACCACTTTAAACACAGTCTAGTAAAAATAATTAACCAGTTTACTTAAAACTATGCATGCAATCCAAAGTGTTATAAAAGCATCCACAATAAGTAAAACATCCACCATAACACAAGTTTTTATATATCGAAAACCCAACTGGGAAAAAACATGGTGAGATGGGACTCAAAAGTTAACTATCTACAGAAATAGGTAACTGACCGATTAAGGTCTACAAAGTGCTCTGCTAGGAGCGAATCCTATTAAAGATCCCAAAGCCTTGTTAGGAGCTATACCTGGTTAAAGGGAGTACCCTATTAGGAGTAACCTCAGTAGAGAATTTCAAACCCAAACTAATGGATCACTTGGTTAGAGGATTTGTTCAATGAATCTTGTTAGATCTTACCCGGTTTGGTGATTTAACTGTTGTTGTGATTAGAAAACAATAGGTGGTATGATCTAGAAATAGCACATCTTTCTTGTATAGATCCTCTTCTGATCATTCAATACTGCATCACTGAATACTCTGCAACTCCTTCAATAAATTGCATCAACTCATCACTTGTATCTCGCATCATAAAAATAGTTCATCACAATGTCATTTTATAGACATTAGATTTCATGTTAGCTCAAGAACCTCATCACAATTTCCTAGGTTCAATGTATCAAGACAATATTTTATAACACATCACAGATTACTGTCAAATCTGTCAGTTAGAAATAACTCATCATGACTGGTGATAACTCATCACACAATCAATGAAATTGGTTGGAACACCGACACTAGTTGAGTGTTAACCTTTTCCAACTCATAGACCGAGTGTCCTCCATTTACCTCCTTATGATCTTCGTTGTATCTCCAAATTGGTGTCAGTGAAAATGACCAAAACCAATTGTCATTCTTGCATATACCAATTGTCTATATATACCGATTAGACACCTTCAATCCAGTTGGACTTCTCTATACAAATGATACCGGTTTGCAATACAAAAACTTAGGAGTAGTACCAGTTTGTCTTAACTAAGATGACTATGACAATGTAAACATATGTGTGTGTGTATCTATGCCATCAATGACAACACATAAATTCATCCATTACAAAAATCATCATCAAGAAAATAGTATATGGTAGTTGATCTTAGTTGCACATGTTGATTGAGTAGATGTTTTTTGTTTTGTTTTTAAATATCTTTGTATGTGGTTATATTATATTTATTTCTCTAAGGTATTTTGGTGGGCATTACATTGTATATTCTTTAACATTCATTTCTTCCTACTTTAAATATTTGAATTTTCTAAGCATATTGAGTTAAATGTTAGCTAGCAAAAAATTGGCTCTTAGTTTCATCGCCATCCTATCCCATGACTTTATCTTTTCATTCTCTCTTATTTGTTGCTTTGTCTACAAATTATTCCGCCTCATGGATGCATTTTCCTTCAACTTTGTACAATAAAATTTATCTTATTTGGATCTTTAATCGATTAAAAATCAAAGTAATTATCTATCTAAAAAATCTAGTGTACAAGCTCTTCAAGGTTTAAACCCACCATAATTGGGTGGATCTATTCTTAGTTTACTATTGCTTTTATGTAGTGCTCTCATAAATCTAACCTCTAATTGGTTCGTTTCATCTTATGTCTCTTCAACTTCTTTGTCTACCACTTATTCTTCATCTTCACTAATGTATTTCACATACAATCCAATCTTGTTATACCTCTCAAAATTGTACATTCTCACCAACTTGTGGTGCTCTAGGTCTTTGTTGACCTTTGTGTATCACACTAGATTCATATGCAATTTAAAGTGTATCTCTCTATCTCTTCACCTTCAAACAATAAAATTATTATAACTCAATGCTATCAAGATCTAGGGGTCTTACCAGACAACCAAAATCTAGTAGCCAAACACAAATTTCAACACAATAATTATTGGTACTATGGATGACTTCATCATGTGTTGTATTGATTTTGTCATTGATGTCAACACTTATCTTTCTAGAGGTTTACATTGTTGATTTGGAACTCTGGTTATATTGGTTTATTGTTGAACCGACACATTGTGGTCCCGGTATGGATATTGGCTTATGCATAATCACTGGTATATGCCTCACCGGTAGGATATATAGTTCACCGACAGTGATGATGACTTCTTGTCATTTGGAGATCATTTGGTTATGCCGAAAACATGGATTGGATGTTTGGATTTGGTGTTTTTCTTATTGGTCTGGTCAGGTTCACATATTTTCCTTTACCGACAGATAGGTCTAGGTTATGCACCGGTACAAGATATCATGTTCTAGATCAACATGACACATTTTGGAAATGGTTTATTGATTGAATAATGTGTAAATGTATTGAGCTTACATATTGTATCATATCAAGACTTATTTTGTAATTGTAATATCTTTAGTGAGCCGACCTCATGATTAGGTCTTAGGTTTTTTATAAATAATTGTAAGATCTTATTTGAAGATTATTATGTGTGTGTGCGAATATTGAAGATTATTGTGAAGAGCAAAAATAAGCAAATCCTTGTGCGAATCACACAAATATTATCTGAAGGTTGAAGGAAAGGATATGAAGGTGTTTGGCACTCATGGTCAGAGCTTAAACAGGTACTGAATCCAGCATTGGAGATGCTATTATGAAGCAGTACATTGTTTATTGGATTTAACCATCCAATTGTAGTCAGTGTGACTCCTATTTTGTGATTGAGCAGTGAGCTCTAGGCGGTTGGCCTTTCTGCATGTACAGACCCCTATTTGTATTCACTTACTATCTGCAGTAGTATCATCTGATTGTGGGTAAGGTTTCCCACCATGGTTTTTCCCCTTACAGGGTTTCCACGTCAAAATCTCTATGTCATGTGCTGTGAATGTTGTTTTCCTTTCTGTTTCATGCATTAAGTTATATTGGTACTGCTATAATTGTTAATCTATTTTACCATCATTAAGTTTGTTTTATTGACACTAAGTTTTAAGTTGGATTAATTAGTTTTGGGTTGTAATTTATTGACAACTGATTCACCCCCCCCCCTCTCAGTTGTCCTTCTGGTTCCTAACAATAATAATCTTTCTTTAAGTTTTATTCCAATTTACAAACTTTAATATTACAACACTATGGGTACTTACAATTAGATGTTCAATTTTCATACACTCACCTTTAGAAATATCACCTCTCAAGAAAGACCCAAAACATTACAAAACAACCTCCTTTTATACTTTAGGTTGATTGAAGTTTGTGTATGCTAAATTTTGAATCTATTTGTAAACCCTAATAAAGCCAACCACTAACCCTAGATCTAAAAATGGATGAAAATAACAATGAAATAAACCAATATACCTTCGCATGCATAAGAGACTTGTCTCCATTGTTATCCTATCCTCTATGATATTGTATTTGATAGTATCACTCTCAGGTTTGTGTTGCACTTGCACAAGAGCTCAAGGAAGAATGAATGTGGTTGTGATGATATATGCTAGAATGATTTTGGCAGAACCTTGTGCTCCAATGATTGCTTGATTCATCAAAATGGAAGGAATGATCCTCTTTTTATAGAAATCTTAAAGAGAATCAAGGGTTTAGATTAAGATCTTAGAAGATGAATGGCTAGGATTAAAGATGGAAGTAGGAGATTAAGAGGTGGAAAGGTAGAAGATAAGGGTGAATAGCATGAAGAGGTTAAATTGAAATGAAGGGATAAGATTATAGAGTAGGTAATTTAGGGAGGTGTGTTATCATGTGGATAGGAAGAAAAGGGTAAATTAATTAATAAAATAAATAAAAGTATTTATTTAATTAATGGAGGAAAGGGCTAGGTAAATAAAATAAATAAAATATTTATTTAATTTCAAAGAAAGGCGAGATCTAAATAAATATTAAATATTATTTTGTTGGTTTGATGATGATTTTTGTATTGGATGACTTTATCTATTGTCATTGATGGCACATATAAACATAGACATACGTTCGTATTGTCATAGTCATCTTATTTAAGACAAACTGATACTACTCCTAAGTCTTTCTATAGAAAACTGGTATCATTTGTATAGATAAGTCTAATTGGTATGAAGGTGTCTAAATCGGTATGTGTAGACAACCGGTACATGAAGTTTAGACAATTAGTTTTGGTCAATTCCACTGACACCAGTTTCAAGATACATCAAAGAAAGGTAAGGAGGTGAATGGAGGACAATCAGTCTATGAGTTGGAAGTGGTTAACACTCAACCGGTATCGATGTTCAAACCGGTTTCACTGATTATGTGATGAGTTATCATCGATCGTGATGAGTTATGTCTAACTGATAGTTTTGGTGGTGATCTGTGATGTGTTATGAAAGATTTTCTAGATACACTAAACCTAGGAAATTGTGATGAGGTCCTTCAGTCGACATGAAATCTAATGTCTACAAAAAGACATTGTGATGAGTTATTTTGTAATGCAAGATACAAGTGATGTTATGAGTTAGAGTTGATGTGATTTATTGAAGGAGTTGCAAAGTATGTCGGTGATGTAGTATTGAGTGAGCAGAAGAGGATCTATACAAGCAAGATGTGCTATTTTTAGATCATACCACCTATTGTTTTCTAATCACTACAATAGTTAAATACCCTAACCGAGTAAGCTCTAACAATTGTTTTCTAATCACTACAATAGTTAAATCCCCTAACCAGGTAAGCTCTAACAAGCTTCATTGTACAAATCCTCTAACCAGGTGATCCATTAGTTTGGATTTGAAATCCTCTATCGAGGTTACTCCTAACAAGTTATTACCTTTAACTAGGTATAGCTCTGGGGCTTTGGGATCTTTAATAGGATTCGTTCCTACAAGAGCACTTTGTAGACCTTAATCGGTTCGTTACCTATTTCTGTAGATAGTTAACTTGTGAGTCCCATCTCACCGTGGTTTTTCCCAGTTGGTTTTTCCATGTATAAAAACTTATGTTATGGTGAATGTTTTACTTATTGTGAATGTTTTTATAACACTTTGGATTGCATGCAAAGTTTAAGTAAATTGGATAATTGTTTTTACCAATCTGGGTTTAAAGTGTTATTGTTTTTTCTATCACTGATTCAACCCCCCCTCTCGGTGCTTTATAAGTCTATCAATTGGTATCAGAGCTTAACTTACTTAAGGCTTAATCAATTGGAAGGAAACCCTGAAGCCATTATGGGGGATATGAGTTATAGAGAGATGGCTAGAGTACTTGATGCAACTAGGGAAGAGCTTGAAACCCTGAGAGGTAGATGCAAAGCTTCACAAGTTAAAAGGAGAGAGTTGACTGAGCAATTATTGGAGATCTCTAACAATAGTTCTTCAGATGAGGCCAGCATTGATGTGCTAGGTCCCGGAGACAACTGAGAGGGGGGAGGGGGTGAATCAGTTGTCTAATAAATTCAAACCAAAAATAACCTAACCAACCTTTGTGCTTAATACCGGTAAACCAAACTTTATGCCGATAGATAGTTTATCAGTTAATTACAATGCTGGTAAAGATTAATTCATGAAACAAAAAGACAATAACATCCACAACACATAACACCAATATTTATACATGGAAACCCTATAAGGGGAAAAACCACAGTGGTAAACCTTACCCACAATCAGATGATACTACTGCAGATAGTATGTGTATACAAATGCGGTCTGCACATGCAAAAAGGCCAAGTGCCTAGAGCTCACTGTTCAAACACGAATAGGAGTCACAGTGACTACAATTGGATAGTTAAATCCAATAAGAATGTACTACTTAAAATAGCATCTTCATATGATGGATTCACTACCGGTGTAGTTATGATTGTCTTTATAAATACCTTGCTTCACCTTCAAATGATGTCTATGTGTATAGCTCTGCTTATTCTCACATATTCCTTCTTACAATTCCTTATCCTTATTGCATATTGATCTTACAAATAAGATCTTACATATATACCATAACCTAAGACCAATTTTAGTAGGTCGGCTCTAAAAGATATTGGTACTGCTATAATTGTTAATCTATTTTACCATCATTAAGTTTGTTTTATTGACACTAAGTTTTAAGTTGGATTAATTAGTTTTGGGTTGTAATTTATTGACAACTGATTCACCCCCCCCCCTCTCAGTTGTCCTTCTGGTTCCTAACAATAATAATCTTTCTTTAAGTTTTATTCCAATTTACAAACTTTAATATTACAACACTATGGGTACTTACAATTAGATGTTCAATTTTCATACACTCACCTTTAGAAATATCACCTCTCAAGAAAGACCCAAAACATTACAAAACAACCTCCTTTTATACTTTAGGTTGATTGAAGTTTGTGTATGCTAAATTTTGAATCTATTTGTAAACCCTAATAAAGCCAACCACTAACCCTAGATCTAAAAATGGATGAAAATAACAATGAAATAAACCAATATACCTTCGCATGCATAAGAGACTTGTCTCCATTGTTATCCTATCCTCTATGATATTGTATTTGATAGTATCACTCTCAGGTTTGTGTTGCACTTGCACAAGAGCTCAAGGAAGAATGAATGTGGTTGTGATGATATATGCTAGAATGATTTTGGCAGAACCTTGTGCTCCAATGATTGCTTGATTCATCAAAATGGAAGGAATGATCCTCTTTTTATAGAAATCTTAAAGAGAATCAAGGGTTTAGATTAAGATCTTAGAAGATGAATGGCTAGGATTAAAGATGGAAGTAGGAGATTAAGAGGTGGAAAGGTAGAAGATAAGGGTGAATAGCATGAAGAGGTTAAATTGAAATGAAGGGATAAGATTATAGAGTAGGTAATTTAGGGAGGTGTGTTATCATGTGGATAGGAAGAAAAGGGTAAATTAATTAATAAAATAAATAAAAGTATTTATTTAATTAATGGAGGAAAGGGCTAGGTAAATAAAATAAATAAAATATTTATTTAATTTCAAAGAAAGGTGAGATCTAAATAAATATTAAATATTATTTTGTTGGTTTGATGATGATTTTTGTATTGGATGACTTTATCTATTGTCATTGATGGCACATATAAACATAGACATACGTTCGTATTGTCATAGTCATCTTATTTAAGACAAACTGATACTACTCCTAAGTCTTTCTATAGCAAACTGGTATCATTTGTATAGATAAGTCTAATTGGTATGAAGGTGTCTAAATCGGTATGTGTAGACAACCGGTACATGAAGTTTAGACAATTAGTTTTGGTCAATTCCACTGACACCAGTTTCAAGATACATCAAAGAAAGGTAAGGAGGTGAATGGAGGACAATCAGTCTATGAGTTGGAAGTGGTTAACACTCAACCGGTATCGATGTTCAAACCGGTTTCACTGATTATGTGATGAGTTATCATCGATCGTGATGAGTTATGTCTAACTGATAGTTTTGGTGGTGATCTGTGATGTGTTATGAAAGATTTTCTAGATACACTAAACCTAGGAAATTGTGATGAGGTCCTTCAGTCGACATGAAATCTAATGTCTACAAAAAGACATTGTGATGAGTTATTTTGTAATGCAAGATACAAGTGATGTTATGAGTTAGAGTTGATGTGATTTATTGAAGGAGTTGCAAAGTATGTCGGTGATGTAGTATTGAGTGAGCAGAAGAGGATCTATACAAGCAAGATGTGCTATTTTTAGATCATACCACCTATTGTTTTCTAATCACTACAATAGTTAAATACCCTAACCGAGTAAGCTCTAACAATTGTTTTCTAATCACTACAATAGTTAAATCCCCTAACCAGGTAAGCTCTAACAAGCTTCATTGTACAAATCCTCTAACCAGGTGATCCATTAGTTTGGATTTGAAATCCTCTATCGAGGTTACTCCTAACAAGTTATTACCTTTAACTAGGTATAGCTCTGGGGCTTTGGGATCTTTAATAGGATTCGTTCCTACAAGAGCACTTTGTAGACCTTAATCAGTTCGTTACCTATTTCTGTAGATAGTTAACTTGTGAGTCCCATCTCACCGTGGTTTTTCCCAGTTGGTTTTTCCATGTATAAAAACTTATGTTATGGTGAATGTTTTACTTATTGTGAATGTTTTTATAACACTTTGGATTGCATGCAAAGTTTAAGTAAATTGGATAATTGTTTTTACCAATCTGGGTTTAAAGTGTTATTGTTTTTTCTATCACTGATTCAACCCCCCCTCTCGGTGCTTTATAAGTCTATCAATTGGTATCAGAGCTTAACTTACTTAAGGCTTAATCAATTGGAAGGAAACCCTGAAGCCATTATGGGGGATATGAGTTATAGAGAGATGGCTAGAGTACTTGATGCAACTAGGGAAGAGCTTGAAACCCTGAGAGGTAGATGCAAAGCTTCACAAGTTAAAAGGAGAGAGTTGACTGAGCAATTATTGGAGATCTCTAACAATAGTTCTTCAGATGAGGCCAGCATTGATGTGCTAGGTCCCGGAGACAACTGAGAGGGGGGAGGGGGTGAATCAGTTGTCTAATAAATTCAAACCAAAAATAACCTAACCAACCTTTGTGCTTAATACCGGTAAACCAAACTTTATGCCGATAGATAGTTTATCAGTTAATTACAATGCTGGTAAAGATTAATTCATGAAACAAAAAGACAATAACATCCACAACACATAACACCAATATTTATACATGGAAACCCTGTAAGGGGAAAAACCACAGTGGTAAACCTTACCCACAATCAGATGATACTACTGCAGATAGTATGTGTATACAAATGCGGTCTGCACATGCAAAAAGGCCAAGTGCCTAGAGCTCACTGCTCAAACACGAATAGGAGTCACAGTGACTACAATTGGATAGTTAAATCCAATAAGAATGTACTACTTAAAATAGCATCTTCATATGATGGATTCACTACCGGTGTAGTTATGATTGTCTTTATAAATACCTTGCTTCACCTTCAAATGATGTCTATGTGTATAGCTCTGCTTATTCTCACATATTCCTTCTTACAATTCCTTATCCTTATTGCATATTGATCTTACAAATAAGATCTTACATATATACCATAACCTAAGACCAATTTTAGTAGGTCGGCTCTAAAAGATATTACAATAAAACAATTACAAGTAAATCAATAGCCAATGCAATATCCAATTCAACATGTCAGCTTAATGCATTTACAATAACAACAAAATCATCTCCAAAGCATACCCTGCTGATCTGGAATAGATAAGTCTGCCAATACATAACTTGGAGCTATGTGTCGGTGAATATTATATCCTGCCGGTGTACCAGATACTGGTGACTGTACATAAGTCACTTGCTTGCCAGTGAACATTGCTGATTCTTCAAAGTGACAAAGTTGATAAGTGTTAGTAGGTGTTGACATCAATGACAAAACCATACCAGAATACCAACAATCTCCCCCTTTGGCATTGATGGCAACACAAGATGGAAAAACCATCAAAGTGCCAAAACAGAAATGCCAAATACCAAAAACCAATAATCTCATGAAATCAAAATTCAAATACAGAGAGTAATCAATCTCAAAGTAACAATCTCTCCCCCAATGAATAATCTCTCACCAAAAGATAATGTGTTTTTCCATAGATATCTCTCCCCCTTTGACATCAAATGCCAAAGCCAATACAAAACTAGATGTAAATACAAAATACCAACCAATTCAGTATGCCAACTACTCCCCCTGAGAAGTAGCTCTCCTCATCAAAGTTGGAGTAAAATATTTCTCTGTTAATTATGTCGGTTGATGACAGACATCAACTATCTAAGTCTCCACTGGTGGGGGTATGACCCCAAGCTGATCTCTAAGATATTCAAAGGTCTCTTTAGGAAGAGGTTTAGTGAAAATATTTGCAATCTGCTCTTTAGTATTCACATAAACCAGTTTTACTTCTTTTGCTTCAGCATTCTCTTCAAAAAATTCAGTTTGATAGAAACATGTTTGGTTTTAGAATGTAATATCAGATTCTTAGATATATCAATTGCTGCACTGTTATCACAATAGATAGTTATAGGTTCCTTGCATTTTACCTTTATGTCCTTCAACATTTTCTTAAGCCATAATACCTATGTACAGTTAGTTGTTGTTGCAACATATTTTGATTTTGTTGTTGATAAAGATGTGCAACTTTGTTTCTTACTCAACCAAGAAAATAATATGCTTCCAAGAAAAAATGCTCCATTGGTGGTGCTTTTTCTGTCATCCACATCTCTTGCCCACTTTGCATCTGTGTATGCACATAATTCAAAGTTTTCATCTCTAGGATACCATAAGCCAAGATTTGTAGTACCTTGTAAGTACCGGAAAATCCTTTTTACAACTTATTCATGATTTTCTCTAGGATTACTCTAAAATTTTGAAACAATACATACTGCATTCATAATGTCAGGTCTTGTTTGTGTCAAATACAGTAGGCTTCTTATCATATATTTGTACTTAGTCGGATTAACAAGTGTAGATTCATCCCTTATTGATAATTTGTCATTTGTAGTCATAGGTGTGCTTACCGTTTAGAGTTCTCCATCCCAAATTTCTTTAGTAACTCTTTCAAGTATGTGGATTGACTCAAGAATATACCTTTATTAGTCTATGAAATCTGCAATCCTAAAAGGAATTTTATCTCTCCAATCATAGACATTTCAAATTCTTGTTGCATTTCAATAGAAAAGTCTTTACATAGTCCATCTTCTCCTCCAAAGATTATATCATCAACAAAAACTTCTATAACCAAGATGTCATCATTGGTCACTTTGTAGTATAGGTTGTTGTCAGCATTACCTTTAGAAAATCCAATCTTCAAAAGATACTTATCCAATCTAGCATACCAAGCTCTTGGAGCTTGCTTCAACCCATACAAAGCTTTTCTTAACCTGCAAACCATATCTTTGTTATCTGTCAAAGATAATCCATCAGGTTGCTCAATGTAAACTTCTTCAAGATCTCCATTCAAAAATGCACATTTAATATCTATTTGATATACTTTGTAGTTATTGTGTGCTACAAATGCTAAGAATAATCTGACTGCCTCAATTCTAGCTACCAGTGCAAAGGTTTCATTATAATCAATTCCTTCTTTTTGAGAGTATCCCTTACACACTACTCTTGCTTTATTCCTAATTACCTTACCATCTTCATTAAGTTTGTTTCTGAATACCCATTTTGTTCCAATCACATTTTTGTCTTTAGGCCAGGGAACTAATGTCCATGTGTTATTCTTCTCATTTTGTTCTAGTTCCTCTTCCATAGCTTTAATCCAATGTTTATCTTCACATGCCTCATTAATTGATGATGGTTAAATTTGAGAAATAAGACATAACTCTTCATTTTCCAGTCTTCCTCTTGTCATAACTCCTTGATATTTATTCTCAATTATCTGATTTTCAGAGTGATTCAGTCTTACATACCAAGGTGTCTTTGTTTGCTATTGTTCCTCAATCACAGTGGAATTTTCAGATGATACTAGTGTAACTGGATCTTCATTTTGTACTAGTTGATTCAATGTAGGTTAATTTATCAATATCTTTGTTGTCGGTTCAGAGTCTATAGACCTTGAAGTTCCTCTAAATTGTTCATCAATCTTCACATTTGTACTCTCAACAATTTTCTGCTCTTGTTAAAACATCTATATGCCTTGCTCTTAGATGAATAACCAAGAAATATTCCTTCATCACTTCTAGGATCAAATTTTCCAATATACTCATCTCTTCTAATATAGCATTTACTTCCAAATATTCTGAAATATTTTAGAGTAGGAGTAATACCAAACCATAGTTCATGAGGGGTCTTACTGGTTTCTCCTTTGATGTGAACTTTGTTGAATGTGTAGACCATTGTGCTTACTGCCTCTCTCCAAAATACATGTGGTAGATTTGCTTCAGATAACATACTTCTAGCTACATCCAAGATAGTTTTGTTTTTCCTTTCTACAACTCCATTCTGCTGTGGTGTCTAGGGTGCTGATAATTGTCTTTTGATTCCATTCACTTCACAGAATGTATTAAATTCCTTAGATGTGAATTCTCCTCCTTGATCTGATCTCAGACATTTGATTTTATTACCGGTTTCATTCTCTACCATTGCTTTGAATAGTTTGAACTTTCCAAGTGCTTCTGATTTTTCTCTAAGAAAAGTAACCCAACACATTCTAGAATAGCCATCAATGATTAACATGAAATATCTATCACCTTGTAAGCTTTTAGTTCTAACTGGACCACATAAATCGGTGTGAATTAAGTCAAGAGCATTATTTGACTTTTCTAAAATACTTTTAAAAGATTCTCTAACTTGTTTTCCAAATTGACATTCCTTACATACCGAATTGTGAGGTTTGACAATCTTAGGTAAATCTCTAACTGCCTTAATAGTACTGATTTTTACCATGCAATCAAAATTTACATGATAGAGTCTCTTATGCCATAGCCAACTTTCATCAATATATGCAATCAAGCATGTCTTTTCACTATTATTCAAATGAAAGATGTTACCTCTAGTTTGATTACCGGTTGCAATTTCCAAACCAGTTATGTTCATAATTTTGCATTTACCATTCTTGAATTGTAACTGAAATCCTTTTTCAACTAATTGACCAACACTCAAAAGATTATGCTTTAAACCTTCTACATAGTAAACATTTTCAGTATTATGCTTTCCATCAAGAGATATTGTACCTTTTCCTTTGATTAAGCAAGCTTTGTCATCTCCAAATCTTACCAGACCTCCATTATATTCCTGAAAGTTCAAGAATTTATCTTTATCACTAGTCATGTGATGTGAATATCCTGAATCAATGATCGATTCATCCTTAACTTCAACTTTAGCTACCAGGGCCTGCTCTACCGATTGAACAGTAGGTGCCAGTTGATATTCTATTATAGCAACAAAAACCCATCCATTATCTATTGGATCTTCATCAAAATCATCAGTGACTCCTTCATCAGCGAGATAACAAGATTTATCTTTATTCTTCTTAAATCTGTATCTCTGATATTCAGGGTTAGGCTTGTTTGTTCTTCTAGCTTCTTCTCTTAGTCTAGCATGTCTATCAGGGCATCTTGAAGCCATATGACCAATCTTATTTCAGTTAAAGCATTTAAAGTGTGATTTACCTTCATACTTACTTTCAACTGGACCTTTAGGCATTTTCCTTGCAAATAGTGCTTCAAGTTCTTCATTTTCTCTCCTGCTTTCCTCAAGTTCTCTTGCATAAAAGGATTTCCAATCAGATTTGTCAAATGATGGTGCAGATGATGTTGATGCCTTAAAAGCTAAATCTATCTTTATAGTAGCAACATGACCAAATTCCTCAATTTTAAAAGCTGAAAGTTTTCCAATCAATGTATCCCTAGTTACTGATGTATTAGACATTGTTCTCAACTCATTTATAGTAGTAACTTTCATTTTATATGTCGGTGGTAATCCTCATAAAATTTTTGAAACAATTTCATCTTCACTTCAGGTTCATCCACAACATTTAATACCCAAAACAATTTCATTTACTCTTTCCATAAAAGCAGAAATCCTTTCATCTTCTTCCATTTTCAGATTTTCATACCTAACTTGGAAGCTTTCAAGTTTTGCAATTTTGACTGTGGAATCTCCTTCATTCAATGTTTCCAAATGATCCCAAATAGCTTTAGCAGTAGACCTATATGATAATCCCATGATTTTCTGATCTGCTAATGCGCTCAAAAGTGCTTCTCTTGCTTTGCAATTATTTTCCTCATCTTTAGCCAAGTTTCGTGGATTAGGCTGACTGGTTGTAGGAGTTGTATAACCATTCTTTGTAACATCCTAGATGTCCTTTCCAATGCAATTTAGATGTGTCTCCATTCTGATCTTCCATATTCCATAGTTGGTTCTATCAAGTTTAGGATTGTCCTTCCTGAAATAGTTAGTAGACATTGGATCTCCTCAAGTTGTTAAACTTCTACAAAAAGAGGACTAAGCTCTAATACCAATTGTTAGGTCCTGGAGACAACTGAGAGGGGGGGGGGGTGAATCAGTTGTCTAATAAATTCAAACCAAAAATAACTTAACCAACCTTTGTGCTTAATACCGGTAAACCAAACTTTATGTCGGTAGATAGTTTATCAGTTAATTATAGTACCGGTAAAGATTAATTCATGAAACAGAAAGACAATAACATCCACAACACATAGCACCAATATTTTTAAGTGGAAACCCTCTAAGGGGAAAAACCATAGTGGGAAACCTTACCCACAATTAGATGATACTATTGCAGATAGTATGTGTATACAAATGGGGTCTGCACATGGAGAAAGGCCAAGCGCCTAGAGCTCACTTCTCAAACACAAATAGGAGTCACACTGACTACAATTGGATAGTTAAATCCAATAAGAATGTACTGCTTAAAATAACATCTTCATATGCTAGATTCAGTACCGATGTAGTTCTGATTGTCTTTATAAATACCTTGCTTCACCTTCAAATGATGTCTGCATGTATAGCTCTGCTTATTCTTGCATATTCCTTCTTACAATTCCTTATCCTTATCGCATATCGATCTTACATATATACCATAACCTAAGACCAATTTTAGTAGGTCGGCTCTAAAAGATATTACAATAAAACAATTACAATTAAATCAATAGCTGATGCAATATCCAATTCAAAATGTCAGCTTAATGCATTTACAATAACAACAAAATCATCTCCAAAGCATGTCGTGCTGATCTGGAATAGATAAGCCTATCGGTGCATAACCTGGACCTATTTGCCGGTAACAAAAAATATGCAAACATGAATATACCAATAATTAAATCTCCAAGACAAAGTGTCCAAATGATGTCTTCGACATAACCAGGTGTTTTCCATATCATTCCAAGTATCGGTGAACATTATATCCTATTAGTCTACTAGATACCGGTGACTGTGCATAAGTCACTTGCTTGCCAGTGAACATTGTCGATCCTTCAAAGTGCCAGAGTTGATAAGTGTTAGTAGGTGTTGACATCAATGACAAAACCATACCAAAATACCAACATGATGTACTGGCTGAAGAACTGGAGAAATAAAATGGTGAAAAGCTAAACCTGAGGAGAGAACTTCAAGCCCTAACAATCTATATGAGTCAAGAACTTGAAGCAAGGAGGGCAGCTGAAGACCTGATCAAAGAGAAAGATCATGAGGTTGATAAGATCAAGCAGGAGAATGCAACTTTGTATGAACATTGGCATGAGGAGAAGGAAGAGAAGGAAGCATTATAGTTAGATATTGAAATTGAAATGTCTCTTAGAGAGACTCTTACAAAGCATAATGAGGATCTTACCAAAGATCTTACTGAGGCTAATGGGAAACTTCACAAATTCAACAAGAGTTCCTCTATGCTGGATGAACAGATCCAATCTCAGAGAATGAAAGGTGACACATCTAGACTAGGATTCAATACATCTAAGAAAGTAGAATCTTCCAGTACCAAGAGCAACATGCATAAAGGGAAAATTGATCCTAAGGCTAAGAATCCTACTGGTAAGAGGGCTTACAAACCTATTTTCTTTATCTTTCACAAACCTAGACATAGTGCTAATGTGTGTAGAAGTAGATCTAATAAGAATGCAGGCTATAATGCTATTACTAGATACGTGTCTAAAAGATTTGAAGGTAATTGTTACACATACAATATGTATGGACATAGATCAGTTGAATGCACATATGGAGAAAACAATTCAGCACCTCACATGAATCCAAGACCTATTGGTGATTGGAGAAGGACTTATGACAACCAGAGAAACATGAAATGGAAAAAACCCCATGTCAACCAGTTTAGTCCCTATGAGATGGAGAAGGTAACAAATGTGATTTGCATAATTTTCAATAACTATGGACATGTGGCTATGAACTATAGAAGAAGAACTAGAAGAGGTAATGCAGGACCTTGGAGAGCATCTGAGATGGTTTGCTATCATTGTCACAAACTAGGACACATGGCCAAGTTTTGTAGAGAAAAGAAGAACCAATTAGTAAATCATTCTGAAGATCATAAAGGAAAGTAGAAGGTAGATGTTGAAGAAACTAGAGAAGAGATGAACAAAATTTGGAAGAAGAAAAGTAAGGAAAAGCCAACAAAAGAATCAAACCCTTCACCGAGTGTGAAGATGGCAGCACTGGTTAACTGAGCTTTTCAAATAAGCCTAAGGGGAGCATGTCGGTAAATCTACTTCCAGACCCCTTGAAGAGTGTATGGTAAGAGAGTTTTACATTTTGAGTTGTAATATGATAATTTTTGATATTATTATCTATCGGTTTTCTAAGGATTAGCAACCGGTTATATACCTATCGGTATAGGCGAGTTTGTTAAGTGGTAATTGGGGTTTGTTATCCTATCGGTTGTGTAATTAATGAAGTTGGTAAGTTAACAAAAGGAAGTTTTACAAAGTTATTCTTACCATAATTACATTCGAAGAAGCATTTTGAGCACTTGCAGAGTGAAACAGAGCATTGTTAGCTGATTAAGAATAGATTTGTGCTACAGATCAATAGTTGAATCGGATTTGAAGATAAGGAAAGATGAAACGAGTGTGCATACAAGAGAACAACCGAAAACCCTACCAATGCGAAGGGAATAAGGTATTTTTGTTAATCTCTCTCTCGAATCAAGATTACCTAGAATGGCATCGTCGTCTACACCAGCAGAGAGTCTTATGATTACTGCTAAAGCTGTTGAGTCAATGGAATCAGATAAAATAGAATCTTATAATGCATTGTCTCAAGTTCCTAATGGTGTTATGATCAAACGTGATTTATCTAGTTATATAGTCTATAAAATTGAGGATCTAGGATCACTATCAATCAATTCACAACTCAAATCTTTTTATGATAAGAATGGGAAAATCAAACCCAAATACATTAGGGTTTATGAAAAGGGTTTTTATAATGCGGCATATTTTCTTGAAGATTTTGAGAAAGAGCATGTTAGGATTATCCTTAGTCATGTACATAGAGAGAATATGTATCTTGATAGGTCATACACAATCACAAAGGAAGCAATTCATGTTGTGACTGGTTATTTGCAAATCATCGAAGTATCGAAATTGAGGATAATTTCAAAAGAGACTGTGATTGCACTAACATAGACCACCGCTGATGGTCATGTTATATCGGTTGACAACATTGCAGATCCATCAGTCAGATTTGCAACTATGGTCATTGGCTATCGGATATTCCATTCCAATAGGATGAATAGTGTGCCATATGCTGCTATGCATCTCGCCTACAGGATGATAGTAAAGAATGCAAATTATGATTTTTATGAGGCAATGAGAAGTCAATTCATGTTGAACTTAAAATCAATTAAGAATGACAATAGTCAAAAGTTCAAATATGGTCAACTACTGATTGGTCTATTCCTCTATTTCTAGAATTTCATACCAGGACTTGGTGACATTCAATGGTCGAAGGACATACCGGTTACAACTCAAATCAAGAATAGCATTAAGGCTATGAAGAACACATTTCTTGTTTCCATGAATAGATATTTTAATGAGTTTCAAAAGAAGATGAGCACGAGGTTAAGGCTACCTAATGAAGTTGTGAAACACTTTGAAAAAGATATTAAAAAGGACATTTCTGATTCTTTATATTCTATTCTTGAAAATAAATAGAAAATGGTTGTAGGTCAGGATCATGAAATTATTGATAGAGTTTTTATTCAATATTTTCCTGAGTTGTCTAGAGATGAATTATTAGCATTGCTTGCTAGGTTCAAATGACAGTTTCATTCTAAGACAAGGAGAATGAGGTTATTGGATGGAAAGATTCAACCCGTTGAAGATGATAGTCATTGTATAGCTCAAGATATTCAAAGGATGAATGAGCAATTGAAGTACCATAAAAAAAAACCTGATTAGGCTGAGACTGAATCTCCACCAGAGCTAGATGTTGAAGAGTTTATTACACTAGATGTTGTCTATCCTATCAAGAATAAGGATGACACAAGTTCTCCACTGGTTATATTCTTTGTGGATGATACTAAAGAAACACAAGACACTATTGACACAAATGGTAATGTCATTGAACCAGTTAAGGAAACTGAATAACTATCAGATATTGTTGAGCAACAATTAGCACAGGAAGCACCCGTTAATGAACCAAGTGTGGACATACAACCACCACCAAAAAAGAACACCAAGTTGAAATTAAATTGCCATCAGTCACTACAGACACATAGGAGGATCAAATAGAGACAAAAAAAGAGAACCTGGAGAAAAAGGAGAAAACTGATGATGATGAGGATGACTCAATAAGCATTAAAGGGCTGATAGATGTAGATAATTTGAGTGAATCTAAACTAATGGAGATTGCTACAGTGATGCAATCCCGGGCTTGAAATAAAAGGTTAAAAGAGAAGAGAAAAGAAGCAGAAACTATACAAACTATTGTTGACATTTTGCCAAGTATCCTACCAGAGACTGACACTGGCAATTTGTCTACCCCTATTGGCAAACTTGGATAGTTGGTTGCTAAAGCTACTGACCAACTGAAATCAGTTGAAGAAGCAACACATACCTTAACTGAAAAAAGTTACAGGAAGAAAAGGGGAGAGAAATTAATGTCAGATATTGATAAAGGCAAGATTGCTTAATCTGTGAATAAAGATATTTTGAGAACTGTTATTGAAACTGGAGGTAAACTTTTGGCCAATACATATAAAGTTTCATTTTTCTATTCTGATTTGAAGAAAAGGCGAGCAATATAGAAAAGGAAGTGGAAAGGATAAGTAATGCTTATATATCAGTACAGGATTTGGCTTTGGATTTTGGCAAATCAGTTGATGCTTTGCAACATCTGTTAGATATTTATGATTTTAAATAGGCTAAGCAAATTAGATCCTTGAAAGAACTGAAGAACCAGTTGACTCCAAAAGTTGAAATCCTACAAAGGGCATATAAGAATTCTGAAGCAATTTTGACTACCCTGGAGATGAGCACAGTGGATGCAATGGAAGAATTTACTGCACAAATTATGACAACTATTGAGATCATTGAAACATTGTTAGAAACATGGGATAATGATTTTGCACAGATGAAGATTACTTTCAGTGACATTTTCTTTTGCCATCAATGCCAAAGGGGGAGGTTGTTAGCTCGATGATGATTTTTGTATTGGATGACTTTATGTGTTTTCGTTGATGGCACATATAAACACACACATATGTTCATATTGTCACAACCATCTTAGATAAGACAAACTGGTACTACTCCTAAGTCTTTGTATTGCAAACTGGTATCATTTGTATAGAGAAGTCTAACTGGTATAAATGTGTCTAAACCAATATGTGTAGACAACCGATACATGAAGCTTAGACAATTGGTTTTGGTCAATCCCACTGACACCAATTTCAAGATACAATGAGGAAAGGCAAGGAGGTGAATGGAGGACAATTGATTTATGAGTTGGAAGCGGTTAACACTCAATCGGTATCGGTGTTCAAACTAGTTTCACTGATTGTGTGATGAGTTATCATCGATCATGATGATTTATCTCTAACTGATAGTTTTGGCAGTGATTTGTGATGTGTTATGAAATATTGTCCATATACACTGAACCTAGGAAATTGTGATGAGGTTCTTCAGCCAACATGAAATCTAATGTCTACAAAAATACATTGTGATGAGTTATTGTGCAATGCAAGATACAAGTGATGTTATGAGTTAGAGTTGATGCAATTTATTGAAGGAGTTGAAAATTATGTCGGTGATGTAGTATTGAGTGAGAAGAAGAGGATCTATACAAGCAAGATGTGTTATTTCTAGATCATACCACCTATTTTTTTCTAATTACTACAACAGTTAAATCCCCTAACTGGGTAAGCTCTAACAAGATTCATTGTACAAATCCTCTAACCAGGTGATCCATTAGTTTGGATTTGAAATCCTCTACCGAGGTTACTCCTAATATGGTATTACCTTTAACTAGGTATAGCTCCTAACAGGGCTTCGAGATATTTAATAGGATTTGCTCCTAGTAGAGCACTTTGTAGACCTTAACCGGCTAGTTACCTATTTTTGCAGATAGTTAACTTGTGAGTCCCATCTCACCATGGTTTTTCCCAGTTGGGTTTTCCATGTATAAACACTTGTGTTATGGTGAATGTTTTACTTGTTGTGAATTCTTTAATAACACTTTGGATTGCATGCAAAGTCTTAAGTAAACTGATTAATTATTTTTACCGATCTGGGTTTACAGTGTTATTGTTTTTGCTATCACTGAGTCACCCCCCTCTCAGTGCTTTATAAGTCTATCATATTTAAGGAAAGAACAATTTTAATTGTCTACATTTTGCCCCTCTTTTAGACAATGTAGTTTATCACATTGTTTCAAAGAATATAAAAACATAATGGGTAGGATAGAGATAAGAACTAGAATCACGATGCCCTAGTCTTAGGAAGAATGAGGAAGGATGAAGATTTAGTAGGATGATGGCTCCTTGAGAGGATATATGGGTTAGGAGAACAAATGCGTGCTATTGAAAGGAAAGATGGTGGATAAGGCTAAGGAGATTATAAATTGATGGTCATAGAATAAGTTGTGGATATGAATGGATGGATAGATAGAAAGGATGATGGTAATTAAATCTTGTGCTTAATATAGTACCATATCATCATTGAGCTTATTGTAGCAAGTGGATGCAAGCATCTAGATATGATAAAACCTAGATAACTTGAATACCATTCGCAAGGAGTGATATGATAAATCACAAAAAAAAATCAAATAATAAAATTAATGATCCATTATCGCTTCTCTAATCACTTGTGGATATCCTTGAGTAGCATAGGGTCATGATACAAGATAAATCACATAAAAGATAAGATTCACTAGACCAAACAAGTCAACAAACATTTAGATGTGTTGGTGTAATTATTTATTCTTATAGGATATAATTACACTTTACTTAAGTTAACTTAGGATAATGCATCTCATCTTAGTTTGGATATGACACACATAGGTAAGTGTGCACATAAGGATGTAGCTTGTAGGAGAAATTCCACCTTTAGTGGTCTTATCTTGTTGTTACATTCCACCTTCGATGGGTGATCCACCTCATGTGGAATATTATATTGTTTCTCCTACCTACCCCTACTTTTTCTTACCTGCCCCTGTTTCTCATTGAGCCACATGTCATGATTGTGTGCTCACATATCCATTTGGCTTTGCCTATATATGCAAGCCTATATTCATTGTATTGGTTAATCCAGTTGATCATTTGTATATTGATGAGAATACAGTTTGTTATCATCATACTTTTGTCTCTCTTTTGTGCTTTTCATTGTGCCCTTGATCTTGGCAAAATCTCACATGGTATCAGAGCTATTGGGGCTTCATTGATTGGTTTTGGGAGACATCTTGGAAGGCTTCATTTTTTTGGATCTGAGATACTGCGCATTTTGTAGGCATCCTAGAGCCTTTTCGACCTCACCATTGCGTCCAGAAGGTCATTTCCATAAAAATCAGTATAAACTCGACCTATTTTGGTGAAAGTCGGGTTTTGGGTGTGGAGAAAAATCTTGCCCAATTTGGGTGGTACGGTACAGATTTTTTCGGAATTTTTAAAATAAAAAAAATATACTTTACACATAGAATTTTTTTTTAAAAAAAAAAAAAAAAAAAAGAGGCTAAAGGAGATTTTTATAGGGCCATACCCTTCGTAGTACACAGGGCCTACCACATGCAGGCATTGTACCTCCTCTGCGGTGGTGTCCTCTGCGGCGGTGTCCTCTTCCCGTTCACTCCCCGATCTTCGCAGCTCACCACGACCATCATACCACCTTCTGGCCCTGACAGCCCCCATAGATTTGGCCACCAGCGGCCCCTATAGAGCCTACTCCGGCAGCCCCATCGCAACCACCTTTCGTCGACACCTGGGCCCTCCTATCGGCCACTGGCTTCGACAACCCCGTCAACCACTAGCTCTGACACAACTCGCCAGTAACCACCCATCAGCCACCTATTAGCGAATTACCCCAACATACCACACCTGCCACTGGCCCGTGGAAACCTTCTGACACATCATCCACTTAATTAGCACCACGTCAGCCTTTTTCATACGGTCAACCAGGGGTGCGACGACCATTTTGACCGTTATACGATCATCAAATTTAACATAGTTCTTTGTTGACGTTAGCATTTTTTTGAAAATTTTAGACCCCTCTTTGTTGAGTAGTTTGATTTTTTGGGTCAACTTTGGAGGCTCATAACTTGCTCAATTTTGCTCCTTTTTGGGTGCAATTATTTTTTATTTGGGCTAATTTTTCATGCTCTTCATAGTGGTGTGGTTATTTTCTAATTTTGGTGCACAAGTTTTTCAAAAAAATTCAGATTCTCTTAGCTGTACCTATCCAATCCTCGATTTTGCAACTTAAAAGGCTTCATTTGGGCTCATACGACCTCCTTTTCAGGTACCTTTTTTTTTTAAAGTGCATTTTTTTTGTCTACTTTCATAATATATGATAATTTTTCAGATATTTTGAGTGGATATTATACTGTCAGATATTGGTCTTTTTTGACCTACTTGGTACTTGTAATTTTCTTGGATCTTAGTTTAGATCTCTTGCATTATCATTTTTAGTCTCCTTTGGCCTCTTTGAGGTAGTTGTAAAGTTGAAATCAAAAGTCCACTTTGCCATTTTTTGCAAGTGGCCCATTGTACACGCACTAAATATAAAGTATCAAATCATCAATTTGGGGGGGGGGGGTTCTTTGATTTAGTAAATTTAGGGGGGTGTATTGTGTGATTGTGCCTCTCTTTCCTTGCGCTCTTTCATTTTTGTTTCTATGAGTTCTCATAAATTTCCACCTTTAACTCCACATAATTATGCATCTTGGAAAATTAAAGCATGGAGCAAATTAATGGAAAAAGGACTCACGCACTACATAGATGGAACAATAACAACACCACTTGATCCTAATGCTCAGTTAGAATAGCTCACTAAAAATTGCATGGTTCTTGGAACTTTGCGTAATTATGTATCAGATGACCTCATTTTTCATATTGAGAAGGTTTCTACAATCAAAGAGGCTTAGGATATATTTTAGAAATTGTATGGTCAAGTTGATGAAATCAGAGGTTACAAGATTGACAATGAGCTCACCAACTTGGATCCGAAGAGTTTTGATACAATCCAAGATTATGTCACCAAAGAAAATGAGCTAATAGCAAAGCTTAAGGATTGTGGAATTGACAAAAAGGATGCTCAATTGATATTTAACTTGTTGGACAAGCTTTCACCTGAATTTGTAGCATTTGTTTCTAGCATCCAAACTCATTGTTTGATAGTGGGGAGTTCCTAAACTATGCCTTCATTTGATGCTTTCACAAAAATGTTGATGTTGGAACAATCTAATTTGTTGAGCATGGGGATTCTCAAGTCTTCAAAGTCCAAGGATTTGGTGGCTAATCAAGGGAGTCAAGGAAAATATTCCAACAAGAAGAAGAAGCAATCTAAGTCAAAGCCACAATAGGAAAAAGGACAATCATCCTGTCCATCACAAGGTGATTTTTCATCCTCTTCCAAAAAGGGGACTCCACCTAAGAAGGATAAACCAACTTGTACTTATTGCAAAAAGTATGGTCATGATGAGCATTGCTGCCACACCAAGCAAGTTGATGAGTTGACAAATATTTTTAAGAAAAATAACATCAACTTGTCATCCACCTACAACAAGAAGGATTCATCTCCTTCCTCTTCCTCACAGTCTAAGGGAAAAGGGAAAGCATTTGTGGCTAAAACAAGTTCTTCATAGCAGTGGATACTTGACTTGGGTGCCTCTTATCACATGGGTTCTACAAAGGAGAAGTTTTCGTCATTGGAGCCATCAAAGGTATCTCACATTTACATAGGTGATGATACACAAGTTGATGTTGAAGGGAAAGGTTCAGTTGACATGGATGATGGAACATTTGAGAATTTTCTTTATGTTCCTAACTTGTCTACCAATCTTCTCTCTATCTACCAAATCACTCACTATGGGAATGGGAAAAAGGTTGAGTTTACACCTCATTTAGTTCTGGTAAAGGAACTTGATAATGATGCCTTGGTAGCAATAGGACAAGTCAATGAAAACTCAAGGCTTTATTCATTCTCCCACTTTGTGCCAAGTTCTCCTTCTAGGGCCTTGCTTACTCATTCAAATTCAAAAAGTAAGCTATGGCATGAGTAGTTTGGTCACCTCAATTACCGCTATCTTCAACAGCTCAACACTAAAGACATGGTCACAAGTCTACCTCGAACCAATTTTTTAGCAGGTGTATGTTCAGGATGTTCCATGGGCAAGCATCCCGAGGAGAATTTTGATAAGGGGAAAGCTTGGAGAACTTTGGAAGTTCTTCAACTTGTTCACAATGATGTAGTAGGTCCATTTCCATCACCTTCATTTAGTAAGGCCCACTATGTCCTCACCTTCATTGATGACTACCCCACTTCACTTGGGTCTACTTTCTTATTCATAAGAGTGAAGTGTTTGATAGATTTTGAGACTTCATGGCTCATATGGAAAAACAATCAGGGAAAGTTGTCAAGATTCTTCACACTGATAATGGAAGGGAATATGTGAACAAAAGACTTGAGAATTTTTGTATATTTGAGGGTATTGATCTTCAACATTCTATTTCTTACACTCCACAACAAAATGGAGTTGCAGTGCGCAAGAATAGAACTCTCAAAGAAATGGCTAGTTGTACGATACATGCACATTCTCTTGATCCCACCTTTTGGGCAGAGGCTATTAGTTGTGCCACACACATCCAAAATTGGGTTCCTCACAAAGCTTTGAGAGGTATTACTCCTTTTGAGGCTTGGGATGGTAGGAAAATGATTGTGAGACATTTCAAAGTCTTTGGGTGTCCAACATGGGCTCACATTCCTCCGCAAAAATACAAGGCATTGGAACCTAAGAGTAGGGCTTGTATTTTTTTTTGGTATCTTGAGGGTGCTAAGGAATATCGATTGATGGATCCTAAGACACATGAGGTGTTTATTGAGAGGAGTGTTCATTTTGAGGAAAACTCTCCTATCTTAGCCTCTCTACCTCCTCCACCTTCCTCCATTGGGGATAGTGATGCCAATGATTCAGATGATGAGACTCCTTCAACTCTGACTCACAGGGTTACACCTCCATAGGGTCCACTTGCAGTTGAGGAGCCTCATTCTCCACCTCTAGCTAGACCTTGATGGGCTCAACAGATACTTGTGTCAGTGGGTTCTCTTGTTGGGGATCCTTCAGATACATAGAGGACTCAATCACAACATCAAGACCTTCCACATGCCTAAATTGCTACCGCTTCTGATCCACAGACATTTCAGGAAGCATCAAGGGTTCCTGAGTGGGACCAAGCTATGGAGGAAGAGTATAGTTTCTTGATGAGGAACAACACATGGGAGATAGTCCCTCTCCCTAAGGGGAGAAAGATGGTTCAATGTAAGTGGATCTATCAGACCAAATTTGCAGTGGATGGCAGTGTGAATAAGTATAAGGCTTGACTTGTTGTGAAAGGCTTCTCTCAGGTTCTAGGTGTTGACTATACTTAGACCTTTGCGCCCGTAGCCAAGATGAATTCCATTCGCTTAACACTTGCTATTTTTGCAACTCATGGTTGGGCTATACATCAGATGGATGTGAAGAGTGCTTTTCTTCATGGGGATCTTGATGAGGAGATATATATGGAGCAGCCATAGGGTTTCATCTAGGATTCTTCCTTGGTTTGCAGACTGAGGAAATCTCTCTATCACCTTAAGTAGGCCCCTAGGGCTTGGTACGCTAAGATGGATTCCTTTCTTCTCTTTGTAGGGTTCACCAGGTGTCCTTCTGATCTGAATGTCTACATTTTGCGACAGGATGACTCCCACTTGATACTTGTGCTCTATGTTGATGATTTGATCATTATAGGGAGCACCGCATCCATCATAAGCAATGTCAAATCTTCTTTGCATGATAGATTTTCTATGACTGACTTGGGTCTTTTGCACTACTTTCTCAGGATAGAGATTTCATAGTCATCTTCTGGGATCAATCTTTCAGAGCTCAAGTATACTCTTGATCTTCTTACATGGTTTCATATGGTTGATTGTAAGCCTGCATTGACTCCCTTTCTTTCAGGAGTCAAGCTTGAGGCTAGGTACTCTTCTCCACTAGTTGATGCCACATTGTATTGTCAGCTTGTGGGCAGTCTCATCTACTTGACTCAAACATGCCCTAATATTTCATTTGTCGTTGGCATGGTTTTCCACTTCATGTAGGAACCACATGAGCTTCATTGGAAAGCCGCCAAGCACATCCTACACTACATCCAGGGTACACATTATTATGGGATTCACTATACAATAGGCACATGACTTCACTTGGTTGGTTACACAGACTCCGATTGGGTTGTCAATCTTGATGATCATAAGTCTACTTCTGGTTACAGCTTCCACCTTGGTTCGGCCCCCATTTGTTGGCAGAGCAAGAAGAAGCATGCTATTTATCTATCTTCGACTGAGGCTGAGTATCGAGGGGCTGTTAACGCAATGCCTGAGACCATTTAGCTTCAACATATTCTCACAAATTTTGGGTTCTCCACTCCATGACTGATAGTTATATATTATGAAAATTAGAGTGCTATTGCAATCTCAAAGAATCTAGTTTAGCATCAATGAACCAAACACATCAAGATTCATATGCACTATATTTGAGAGTTGATTCAGGAGCAGATCATTGATTTGTAGTATTGTCATATAGAAGAGCAGGTTGTAGACATATTCACCAACCCTTTCACTGAGAGTAAGTTCCAGTAGTTGCGAGCTCTCTTGGGGGTGCGGGATGTCTCATTAGGGGAGATCAGCTGACTTCTCCTTCCTCTCTTATGGGGGGAATTTTTCCTTTCTGAGGTTTTGTCCTTCTTCTTTGAGAGTCTTTTGTACATTTATCTCTCTTTTGGGGCCGCTGGGTTTTCTCCCTTTCTCCGTTTGTGAGAGATTGTATTGCACAGGTTTGCTTGCATTTGCATATTATACATGGGTACCTATCATGGCCTTGTAGCTGGGACCCATCTTGAATTGTTGACTTGATTCTTCATTCCCCTAAGTCGCACTTAAGGGGGGGTGTTGGTGTAATTATTTATTTTTATAGGATATAATTACACTTTACTTAAGTTAACTTAGGATAATGCATCTCATTGTAGTTTGGATATGACACTTAGGGAAGTGTACAAATAGGGATGTAGCTTGTAGGAGAAATTCCACCTTTTGTGGTCTTATCTCATTGTTATATTCCACCTTCAGTGGGTGATCCACCTCATGTGGAATATTATATTATTTCTCCTACCTACCCCTACTTTTTCTTACCTACCCCTATTTCTCATTGAGCCACATGTCATGATTGTGCACTCACATATCCATTTGTCTTTGCCTATATATGCAGGCCTATATTCATTGTATTGGTTAATCCAGTTGATCATTTGTATATTAATGAGAATACAGTTTGTTCTTGTCATACTTTTGTCTCTCTTTTGTGCTTTTCATTGTGCCCTTAATCTTGGCAAAATATCACAAGATGTTCTTGCCAAAGTTAAGTGTTCTTGTTAAAATGATGTTTGCTAGGACATCCATTGTAGGAAAGATGTATTTGTAGGACATGATATTTGATAGGGTGCCAATTATAGGAATAATGTATTCATAGAGACATGATATCTAGTAGGGTGTTTATTCTAGGAATGATGCATTTGTAGAGGCACATTGTTTGGTAAAGATGTTAAACTGATAGGTAGATGATTAGTAAGGATATAGACTAGCTTAGCAGTTTGTCTATTGATCTATGATTTATTAAGATTGGCGTTTTGTGTGATGTTTTGATTGTGTTTGTTCAAAGTATCAGTATAGATTAGCAAGAGATAGTTTATTATGTTTTTTCTTTATTTTAAAAGTTTTTCACATCATTGATTGAGGTATAAGACATATATTAGGATTTATTCTCAAGTACGATGCACTTATTTGTCCCTAATGTCTAGCAAGGCATAAGGAATTATGAGTGGATGAATGAATTGCTAGGATGAAAATGGATAAGTGAAGGATGGAGACAACTTATTATGGAATCAGAGCTAATTTGATTTTTAAGGACTATTTGACGATAAGATAATGTGTTTTTCCAAGCCAAGGAATTGGATATGGAAATATAAGGTGATGACATGAGATTTATAGAAATGGACATGTCAAGAGGTTTGTTAAAACATGTTTTGAATTTTATGTCCATAATTTTTTTCAAGATCAATGGATGGATAGGATAGGATAGGATGGAGATAGGATAAAGATAGGATAATCAAGATAAAAGGTGATAATGTATGATGGAAGAAAAAAATGGAAAGATAATGGACATGGATTGAGGAGTGTGGATAAGGTGAAGCAAATTGGATGCATGATGCTTACGGATATCCTTAACCTTTTCAAGATTAAAGGTGGAAAAGGGAATATGGATGTAGGTAGGGTGAATGAGGGATAATGGGGGGATGGGTTTGGATAGGATAGATAGGATAAGCAACATCAAAGGTGATAAAGGATTAGGAAGTAACAAATGGATAACATAATGGACATGGATTAAAGGGTGTGGATAAGGTGAAGCAAATAGGATGCATGATGTTTATGAAGATCCCTAACCTTGTCAAGATCAAAGGTGAAAAAGGTAACATGGATGTAGATAGGGAAAATGAGGGATAATTAAGGATGAGGTAGATAGGGTAGCATTGATGAAATGTATCCCCAAGTGTAGAATACAAGAGGGTAATGGACTATGCATGATGCTTATTTTCTAGGTTTTCATCATGGTACTTGCCTAAGGTGCCACAAGAGGGGCTTTCACTATTGGACAAATTATTTCTCTTTCATTTTTTTTCATTTTTTTTTCTTTTTTCTTTTTCTTTTTAATTTTTATAAGATAATGGATGCAAGATAGAAGATGGAGGAAGGACTCAAGAATATCATTATTTTGATAGTATCCTTGAAAATATGTGCTAAAATGGACCATGACTATTAAAGGTAAGCTCAAAGATGCTGGTAGGATAATGGTAAAAGGAGATGAAATGTATGATAAGATGGAATGGGGTAAGGATTTATACAAATTATTAGATGATAAGGGTGGAAGGGTGGAGAAAGGTGCTGGATAATGCATAGGGTGTTGGAAGATTTGTGTAGGAATGGATGGAAATTTTGGCAAGATCAACTTTGGCACACACCTTGAGGGATGGTGGAGTGATGGAGGAAAAATAAATTTTGGAGTTTGAAATTTTAATGGAGAAGTGGATCTAGATTTTGGGACAAAAGGTCCAAAAATGGACGAAGGATGTGATAGAGGATTTAAGATAGTGGGTTTTAGGACATAGGGACCCAAAATAGATTTGACAAGTGGGAGATGTTTAGATGGAGTGAGGGAAGCCTTTGGATTAGCAAGGTTGGATGCCAATTTTGATTTTTCTTTAAGATGAATTTATTTCATGAGAAACTTGGGAATCCACATAGAATTTTTATTTTTGTTTCTTTGTGATTCTTTGGAATGCATTGCTTTAATGAGAAACTTAGGAATCTACATGGTTTTTTATTTTTATTTTTTCTTGATGGACCTTTGTGGCTTTTGTTTTCTGATTTTGGATAAAAAAATTCTTCTTTACATGTCACTTGAATGGGACATGTTGATCTTTGGACATATGTGTATTTTGTACTTATGAACTTTATGCTTGGTATTCTAATTGCTTCCAAAAGTATTAGGATTTATGGGTAGATAGGAATGATATGGAGGTATTTTGGATGAGTTCATGTAGGTAGATGATTGGAAGGTTCTCAATGATGTGTGCCTTTGTTGATATTGATTAATGGTAGGGTAAGTGGATTATGAGCTATGGGTGATATGGATGGTGGATGGAGGGATATAAGAACCCAAGATGGATGGAATGTTAGATTTGTGGGAATGTTGTCATTGATGTCAAACCTAGTGATCTGGTTAGGACTGGTTATGGCATGTTGAGAAACAATGGAAGATAGATATGTATGTGATATGAAGAAGTAAGACATTTATGATCTACTGGAGTTATTTTCAGAAGATCCTCTTCTTTGGAATCTTGTGTTTTGCTTATAATGGTTTGTATCTAGTTCCAGTATCAATTATATTAGTCATATTAGTTGTATCAGTTTATATTGCATCATGTTTTATGTTCCAGAATATGTGGTATATGTATCTTGAAGTTTAGGAGTTATTGTGCTTGGATTTTATTCTTATGGGTCCAACAAACCCCTATTTTACTTTGGTAATTAAGGTGTATGTTTTGATAAATGGAGTATGTGAAGGAAGCCTGTAGAAGATCAGTGAATGCCGACTTGTTTATCCTATTTTTTGTCAAGGCGTGTTTTGGATAATGTGTTGATCCAAGAAGTGCATTGTTATGTAAATCATTTGTGCTTGGCTGACATATTATCATCGTGTAAGTGCTTACTAGTATATATATATGCAGTATTGTATGGTATGAAGAGTGTTGTGAGTGTAGCACAATATCAAGTGTGTGAGTGATAGAGATATAGAATGGAGAGTAGTTGCAATATGAGAGAAATAAAATGTGATATATGAGTGAAGGTGTGTGTGAAGAAGAGTCAGAGTGGAAACAATGTTACAGTAATCCTTTATCGGACCTGCTGCAAGAAGTTCGTTCAGTAGAGTGCAGTCACAATGGTGTAGTAATCCTTTATCATATCTTCTCTAAGTTGTTGTGGATAATTTGGAGAGATCCTTTACTGATATGAGTTTCTATGAGTTGATACATGAGCTTATGTTGGAACTGACCTCATGCATTAAGAGATGCAATTTTCCTCAGTTCATTTATTTTCTATTGTAGTGAGCATTCCAACAATGAGCCACTTTGTAATCTAGCAATGAACCATTCGAAAATGAACTGCCCCTTTTGTAAATGCCATATAACTAGTTATATTATCTTTAGAGTTAACCCTCTCCATGGTTTTTCCCATTTGGGTTTTCCACCTATAAAATCCGATGTTCAATTTGTGGTTGTGTTGCTTGTTCATTCTGCATTTATTGTTTCATGTTAATGGGATTAATTTCTAAGGTTAATTTATCTACAAAATCTTTGTAAGTGTGGGAATACTGATTCACCTCCCCCCCGCCTCTCAATATTCTTGTCCATTCAACCATTAAACATGGAAGGGGCGGAGGATTTTATTTTGGGTATAGGCACCTAAAATGGATGGAAGGGATGAAGGCTTTAGTTCTGGGTAATGTGTAAGTTTGGGTTTAGAAGGGGATACCAACATCTTGAGGGTGATATATGTAGCTAAGGCCATGATAATTAGGATTTTCTTTTATATCAAGGAGTTCCAATATACATTGTTCATGGATGCCTAATCCTTTTCCTTGATAATGAATTCTTTGACAAATCCTTTTAGTAATGGGATACTTGTTTCTTTGGAAACAAGATGTGAATCCATTTTCAGGAGGATATGATATGGAGGGAATGATAAACTCATGGAGAAAACCAAATTTTATGGAAGTGGATGAACCAAGTTGATAAGGTAGGGGATCATGAACAACTTGGGTAGAGGTGATGGATCTTGAGGTGGATATGGAGGATCATGACAAGGAGATTAAGGGATACTTTAATCTTGTCATGGAAGAGGATCATTGGATGGAGTGGAAAGGGTTATTTGCTCTTGATTTAGAATAGGATCATTAGAAAGGATGGAAGGGATATCATGATCTTTCTCAAGAAGTGGATTATGAATGGGACTTGGAAGTATACTTTGTTCTTGGGATGAAAGGGGTTCATTTTAGATGAAATAAAAAGGAACAATAAAAAGGAATGGTGGGATCATCATGATATTCTAGGGAGATGGTATCTTTGTCAAAAATTGGATGGGGTGGGAAAGCCTTGGGATCTTGATCTTGATTCATTTTAGGAATTGTTTCTTCATACTTTATATTATCCTCTTGACATGGGCTATGAGTTTGGATATGCACAAGGGATTCTTTAAATGATAGGAATGGATATTAATGAGACTCTCTTGAATGGGTTTGATTGGAGATGGAGTGCATGGTGGAATTTTCTCTAGGATTTTTGACTTATGGAAGGGATTGATATCAAGAAGTAGATTAGTTTGGATTTCTATATTGGATAGTTCTTGAGGGAAAACTTGAAAGGTACCATAATTAGGTTCATTAGTTGATGGAGATGGTAGGGATTCTTGTTGTAAAGCTTTAGGGGATGAAGCAATGGTGGGTACTTGTGGGCCAATTTCTTCATGGGGGTACATATATCATTGGTATAACTATTATAGGATGAGACATTTCTAGAAATGGATAGATGATTTTGATTAGGCTTTAAAAAATTATCTTAACACATTCTTAATTCCCTATTATGTGAATTATTAATGTGTTATTCAATGGTAATGTCACCTTGATCAATAAGGTACTGGATAAGGTTTTCTAGCTTGTTGCAATTGCTAGTCTTGTATCCATTATTTCGACAATACTCACAAAACTCATTATCATTCCACCATGTGGGTTTTACTCTTGGTTCAAATAATATAGCATTAGGTAATGTGATAAGCTTATTGGCAACAAGTTTTTGCAAGGATAATGTATTAGCTCTCCCAAAGGTGTAAATTTTCACTATGATTGAACCAAAGGTTTTGATGTTGTCCTTTGGGTGTTGACTTGGTTGTTTGAAGTGTTAGGTGTACATGTGGATTGTTGGTTAGGTAGAATTTTGTTTTGAGGAATGTATTTTGGATGTGTGACTTGGGGGTTTGGCCTAGATTCTTTAACATTCATAACCATGTTTTCAAATCAATTCTTGAAGTTTGGGTAGGGGTTGTATGTGTTTGTGGAGGAGGTGTTTTGTTGTTGAGGTATGTATATTTAATTGAAGGTTTGGGACATTTGTGAGTTGGATTGATATGTTGGTTGGAGGTAAAATGGTAGGGTCTCATATGCTCTTTCAATTGAAGGGATAAATTCTTTACATTCCCTACAAAATGTCTAATGTTTTTGATTAAGTAAAAATAGGTTTTAGGGGACCCGAAACCCTATTACAATTCGAAAGATAAGCATTAAAGAGACGAAACAAAACATCTGCTAAAACCAGCACAAAACCCAGCAGCAAATAAAAAGACAGCAAGAAGCCAACAAGAAGTTGGCTCCAAACCCAGCATTACAAGTTACTTGAAAACCTTAATAGATTCCTCAAAATTTTGAACCAAGAGCATCATCGCCTTGGCCACTTCCCTCAGGTCATTGTTTTCCTCTCTCAGTTGGCTATCTTTCGTATTGATCTCCATTCCAGTAGTTTTCTGCCTTATTCTACACCTGGGAGTCTGGTGGGTGGTGCTGGAAGTTGGAATATCATCAATAACAACTAGCTTCTTTTCCTAATTTTTCCTTTCCAGATGATCCACCAAAGCATTCATGTTCTGAGATGAGACTTTGAGGACCTAGAGACTATGGTTCATGAAGTTTTTTAGAGCCTTCTCGATACGGTCAACCCTAGAGTTGATGTTGTCTTTATCCTCTTCAGCTGCTCTTTCAAGGTTCTTATGACATCCTCCAGGTGTTTCAAATCCCCTTTGATCAAATCCTTTTCTAGCCAATCCTCCATCTTGATTTCCTCTTCAGCTTCATTGGTTTTCACCTCATCATTCTTTTTCCCAGTGTCCTTAATCAACTTATTAATCTTGTTGTCCAGTTCCCTCTATTTACTTTGCATGCTAGTAATGTTGTCGACAACCCATTTCTAGAAGTTGAAGGTTTCCAGATCATAGTTATGGGCAATATTCAAGATGGTGTTCACATAATCCCTACCCTGTTCCGTGCCAATAGAGTTAGGATTGTCATCCTCCTTAGAATTTAAAGCCACATTCCTACTGTCCGATGCCATAGGGTTAGAGTGAGGGTTTTTCAGATTTACCCCCTTCATCCTCTTCACCAATGTTCTCATCCTTTTCATACTCCATATAATTTTTAGATTCCTTACCCTTTTCCTTCTTCACATCATAGTGCACCTCCATGTCCGCACTATCTATGTCATCTTTCCTTTTTTTGTGGGTAGAAGCACTAGGTTATTCCGAATCCGAATCCGAATCTTTGCCGCTCTCAGAAATATGTGCATTCATGATTAGAGGGTCATCTTTGGTCGCCCTAGTCTTGTCCTTCAGATGTTCATAGATGAGCAAAATAAGCCCCTGATGGGCTATAGGGTAGGAGTTTGGCTTTTTAGCATGGTTAGCAAGACTCTCATTCAGAGAGGATGCTAAATAAAAAGGCAAGGAAATTTTGGCCCCATGATGGAAGTGATTCAAAATAGCAAAGTGGTAGTTATAAATTTTTGTAAATCTACCGTCTATAGTTAAATACTCCATTAAAACCCTTAAAACTTTTTGCCAAAAGGGCTTTACCTGCTATGGAAGGTAATAGGAAATGTTGTCTTTCTTCACAAGCTGTCCCTTCTCATCCTTTGATTTCGGGAAGATTTTGAGTGCTTCAGTTGCATACTTCCGGTCCCTGTAAAATTTGGTGCCCTCCATCTGCAGACCCGTGACCTTGGCGACTAGGTTCTCATCAATTTGCCATGTCTCCCCGAATAGGGTAACTCTGTTGTTACTCCAACCTCTAGCAAAACTGTGAGAGACAGAATTTTTGCTTCCGTGAAGCTTTTCCATATAGTCAGTAAAGCCATATCTGTGAAGTCTTCTCCAGACTTTTCTTTCACTCTTCCAATTTTCGCATCCTGGGGGATCATTCCTGTTTAAATTACCACCCATTTTGATCTCCAGGTAGAAGTACCAGTAGCTATAGCTCACAGTCCATAGATGAAACCCCAAATGCTTGTGAATTCTAGAGTTACTGAAGAGAGACTCTTTTGAAGTTTTGAAACTTTTGTTTATGGCTGCACAAACCCAACAATTATGATTATAATCTTTCTCATGCATATGATCATGGAAATGATGCCAAAAAGCACTCATTAACTGGCAGTTCATCCGCCCCCAAAATCTGTCTTTGGAATTCATTCCCCAAAAAAAATCATGATTTTAACTAGACCCATGGATGCGATCAAAGTATAATTTCTCTTTAACCTCCCTTCTACAATGGATTTCTCCAATATAGTTAACATCATTCTCCAAATTGACCCCTTCATTAGCTAAGAGGTCCGCTACCTTATTTCCTTCTCTTAGAGTATGAGTTATGCTAACACTAACATAGTTATTGAACAAATAATTTGCATTTTTAACTAAGTTAGTAATATTCCAAGAAGCAGAGCTTGTACCTTTGAGGGCTTGGATGATGTTTAAGGAGTCCCCTTCGAGCCATATTTTTTTGAAGTTGAATCCCTGAGCAAGATGGAGACTTTTTAGCATGGCCAGAACTTTAGCCACATGATTATTTTGGACCCCAAAAGGAGAAGCAAAAGCTGCAATGCATACTCCTTGAGCATTTCTGATAACTCCTCCACCACCAGACTTCCAAGGGTTGCCCTTAGCCACCCCATCAAAATTCACCTTTATCCAATCATGATCAGGAAAGTGCCAAACAATATTATCTCTCCCATTCTTATTGTCAGGTCTGCAGACTTTATGTATTAGGTTCCATTCAGTGAGGATATCTTTTTCCATATCATTCATATCAGTAATAAACCATTGCTTATTGTTCTTGTGAGGAGTATTGATGTTCTCTTTTATGGCCCTACAGATTTTTTCAAAAACCACCTAAGAGCTACACTTAGCTTCCCTAAATATTCTATTATTTTTTTCTTTCCAAATACCCCAACATATCATGGGGAGGGTCAAGGACCAAAGGTTCTTGATAAGCTAGCATTTAGTGGGGAAGTTCCATTGCCAGATAATATCCTTGATACTTTTGTTCATAACCCAGCTAACTTTCCATTTTTTCCACATTTTACATCAAATTTCCCAGGTAAAGGTGCAATGGAAAAAGAGATGATCAATTGATTCTTCCTCTTTCTGGCAAAGCTCACATCTATTAGGGAATTTAAAACCTCTTCGGACCAAATTATCAAGAGTAAGGATACTATTGTGAGAAGCAATCCAAAAGAAAATGTTGACATTAGGGATCAGGATGTTGTTCCAAACTTTACTCCAAATGGGATTACTGGTCTGAGAAAATGTGTTTTTGTAGGCTGAAGCAACTATAAATTCACCTATAGGATTACTTTTCTAGAGAAAAACATCATCATAGTCTTTGTTAAGGGAAAAGGACAACAACTCCTTCTAGAGTAAGGAAAAACCAGAATGAATAACATCAAGTCTCACCCATTTGTCCTCCTTCCAGTAGTCACACACCATAAGCCCAAACCTCCTTTTACATTCCTCAATAACTTGACTGATGTCTTGATCATAAAGAGCTTCATTCTTCATCCAAGGGTCCTCCCAAAACCTTATTTTGTCACCTTTTCCAAGGACCCATCCAGCTCCAGCTTTGGCCACTTTTATGGATTTGATAATACTATTCCAAATGAAGGATCCAACAAGAATATCTTCAGAGTCAAGGACCTCTTGGATAGGCTGATTTTGAATATATTTATCAAACCATATTTTATTCTAATCTTTCTTAGTATCATAAGCTCTCCATAATTGTTTAGCAAGAAGACCTTTGTTAAAAGTTTTTAGAGCTTTAATCCCCAAACCTCCTTTGTTCTTTGGTTTACAAATTTTGTCCCAAGCAATCAAGGATATCCTCTTTTTTTCTTCAAGTCCTAACCATAAAAATTTCTTTTGGATTCTTTCCAATGCTTCAGCAAATTTAGCCGGGATACCAAATAAACTGAAGGCATAAATAGGGAGGTTCTGGAGAGTAGCTTGAAGGAGCTGTAATTTACCTACCTGAGATAAAATAGAACCTTTCCATCTAGCAAGTTTTTTGTTGAATTTATCAATGATCATATTCCAAAAGGAGTTTGGGGGAGTTAAACCCAAGGGAAGACCCAGATAGGTGGAAGGGAGAATGTCCACCTTGCATCCAATAATTTTAGCAATTTTGTGTTGTCTTAAGATAGGAGTATTCATGAAGTATATAGCCGAATTGTCCCAATTGAATTGCTGACCAGTAGCCAAAGCATAGGAATTAAGAGCAAATTTGAAGGCTTCAACTTCCCTAACAGAAGAATATCCCATTAGGATAGTATCATCAACAAACTATTGATGAGAGCAAAAAACATTAGCAGAGGAAGGTTGAAGACCTTTGATGGTTTTTCTCAATTTCAGGTTGTGAATCAATCTGTTCATGCTCTCTGCCAAAATGGTGAAGAGAATAAGAGATATAGGATCTCCCTGTCTAAGCCCCCTTGATGTTTTAAACAATTTCGTAGGAGATCCATTAATCAGAATAGAGAACAAAGGAGTGGTGATCAGCTCTCTGATAAATTTGGTTATCTTTTCATCAAATCCAAAAGCCTCCATGATTCTGAAAAGAACATGCCACTCCACTCTATCATAAGCCTTCGCCAGATCCAACTTTATCAAAAATCCATCTTTTTTAGCAGAATTAAGGGAATGAATATTCTCATGCACTAGAATGATAGAGTCCAAAATCTACCTGCCAGGAACAAAACCTTTCTGCTCCTCAGAGATGATGAAGGGGAGAACAACAAAGATTCTAGTGGTCAAGACTTTAGATATGATCTTATAGAAAGAGTTACATAGACTTATTGGCCTAAATTTTCCCATAGAGTCCGCCCCAACAACCTTAGGGATTAGGGCAATAAACGTGGAGTTGAGTTCCTTAAGGATTCTTCTAGCTCCAAAGAATTCTTTGACAGCATTAACTGTGTCTTCTCCCACAATATGCCAGAATTCTTGGAAAAAAAACATAGGGAAACCATCAGGACCTAGGGCTTTATCCCCTTGAAATGAAAAGACAACTTTTTAAATTTCTCCAGCAGACGGTATAGCAAATAGGGCCTTATTCTAAATAGGATTAATGATCACAGGAATGATATTAACCAGATTGTGTTGGTGAGTATGGTCAATGTTCTTGCTACTAGTGAGGAGCTGATTGAAGAACCTGGCAGCTTCATCCCTAATTTCCTCCTTATTAAGAAGAGTTTTGTCCTCTACAATAAGTTTAGAAATTTGGTTCGCTACTTTGTGTTTTAATGAGGTCATATGGAAAAATTTAGTGTTTCTGTCCCCAGCTTCCAGCCAAATCTCCCTGGATCTCTGCCTCCAATAGATTTCTTCCTTAGAAATAATGTTGTGGAGTTTGACTAGAACATCATCTTCCATGGCTTTGGAATACTTTTTATAGCCAGCTTTCTGAATTGAATTTTGGATCTGATCCAGCTCCTCTTTAGCTTTTTCTTAGAATCAAAAATATTACCAAATACCTTCTTGTTCCATATCTTAATGTTGACTTTGATATTTTTAAGTTTTTTGGCAACTTTATACATGGAAGTTCCATTTACATCAATATTCCACCAGTTAGCAATAGATTTTTCAAGATTAGGGTGGGAAATCAACATCTTTTCGAACCTAAAAGGGCAGCTCTGATTATTCTTAAAATTCTCAGCAACAAAAGAGATGGGATAATGTTCTGAACCAATTCTATTAATAATAGAAAGGGAGCATCTATGGGTAAGAATCCAATCATTAGTGACAAGGGATCTATCAAGTCTTACCTAAAGGAGGTCTTCACCATCCCTTTGGTTAGACCAAGTGTAGGATGCCCCATTGAGATCCATATCAATGAGAGCATTGGTATTAATAAAGTTCATCAAGTCAGATCTGTTGTCTGGTTGAGCATGAATACCCCCATATTTATTAATGTCTTGCAAAGGAGTGTTGAAATCTCCCATCACAATCTAGCTGTTCAAAGAGAAAGAATTTCTTCTTTGTTGAATTTTATCCCAAAATTTAATTCTAGCAGATTTGGAGTTAGGGGCATAGATATTAGTAATAACACATTCCTTTCCATCAAAGATGCATTTAGCTTTCAGGGATAAAATATTGCCATCAACATCAATCATTTCTCCAGAGATGGTTTTCTTGTTCCAGAAAATTGCAACTCCTCCAGATGCTCCATTCGAGCTACTGCCGCAAACTCCTCCACTTTTAAAGAAGTTTAATTTCTCCACTTTCTCTTTACTCATTTTGGTTTCCTGTACCAAGATAATATCCGGATTTTAATCTCGAATGAGGTTCCGTAATATATCCTGTTTATTGAGACCATTTAGGCCTCTGATGTTCCAAGATATAACCTTCATTTGGAAGCCTGAGAGTAGGATTCCTTTATAGTTCGCTACCTCCCATCAACTATATTTTGCTTTCTCTCCTGGTCCCTATGCCATTTCATAGTTTTACGTCCCGGTGGGGATCTTGAAGCACCAAAATCAGACTTGGACCTAGTTCTGGTTTTCACCCCATTAAGGCCTCCTACCTTCTTAGTTTTTATTTTCTTTCCATTTCTTGTTATGTTTTCTTCTTGTTCCACTCTAGTCTCATCTTGCATATTACTCCATAGTTCTCCTTTTTTCTGGGATGATGTAGGCATTTCAACTCCAATATTTTGGAATAACGCATTTAAATTTACCTGAGGCGATCTAAACCTGTTGCTCCTTCCAGGTTTTATTTCATGTTCTTCAAATTCATCTAGGCACTGTTCATCTTTTTTTGATATAGAATCTTGAAAGACCTCATGATGAGAGTTAGTAATATTCTTAATCTCACCATCTTCAATAATCTCTTCATTGATTTCATTCTCCTTCTCCTGTGTTTGTAGAGCCTCAAAGGTATTGACTATTTTGATCTCAAACTCCCTGATTTCGTTCTTTTTATTCTCCTTCATAGGGGGATTCTTAGGGAGGTCAGTTATATCTTCTTTTGATGATTCTAGTATATTGACAGAGCTTCTGCTTATACCTTCTAACTTGTTACCTTCTTTGTTATTATTCTTTTCTTTCCAGACTTGTTTGTGGGTATTTGTTATCACATGTTTTTTAGGGTTGCTGGGACAAGCCTTAGCCTAGTGACCAACTTTTTTGCAAGAGAAGAACACAAAGGGGAGTGATTCAAACTCTATTGACTGTTCCCATAATCCAAGTTTGGAGTTGATATCAATAGTGCTAGGAAGATCCATATTCTATGAAATGATGACACAGATACGCACATAAACCAATCTCTTGCGGGTTGTTGTTATTGGATCTATCGCAACAAGCTCTCCAAAGGAGTTGGTGATTCCTGAGAAAACATCCTCCACCCAGTATTCCATCGGCAAACCTGGTAGCCTTACTCAAACTGGAGTAGTTTCAAAGAAAGAGTCATTGAGTTCCATATTAGGAGACCATTTTCTCACAGATAAAGAGGATTCACCAAACATCCAAGGACCACCACTTAAAGCAGCTTCCATATCTTCCCCACAAGAGAATGAAAATACAAAAAAGACTCTAGGCAAGGTAGAGACATCAACCTGACCTTTCATTCTCCATTTTCTCTTAATAAAAGACCTTACATCCTCAATATTAGGTTGAGGTCCAACAAACTTCCCCACCAGAGAAAAAGCCATTAAAGAAATGCTATGATCGATAACTAAATCTGGAATCTCAATAGAAAGTTTACCCATTTTATTATCTAATATATCTTTCACAAAGGGGAAAGATGATTTACTAGTTGGTTTTTCAGATGCTTTCCTGGCAAAAAGACTACTCCAGGGTTTGGAAACTTGCCCCTCCTTGATGTTTTCTGAGTCAACTTTCACTGCCTCGGGGCTCAATTCTTGGGAATCTTTCAACTGTTTGTGGTCAGGGGGAGGGTCTCATAGCCGTGGGTCCCCATCCTATCTCCCATCCTCATCATCCATTGCTTGTCCTTGAGCTGCAGTAGATTTAGAACCAGAGGATCCAACCTCGTTGTTCCCTCCATTTCCCGATTTCAAATTTCCACTAGCAAATGTTGTTCCCTCCATTTTAGTTTGTTGTAACCGATAAACCCTACCTCCACAACATGTGTAATGTTGCTCCATGATGTTTTTTTGATTTTTCTTGGTTTTTTCTATTTTTTTAAAGACTTATTTTTATGATTTTTTTGGATTTTTTATTAAATATGAAAACACACAAGAAATAAATGCAAAAGACGAGATCCTATGGCTCAAATTGGATGATGTGTCCCTTTTGGTTTCAAGTGGGGAAGGTGATATTTGCACATAAAAAACACCAACAAGCCTACTCTAGTGGGATTATCAATCCTTTCATACACAAGAAATGATGGCCAAATGGTTCAACTATAGGCTTTGCAGGATCAACTAGGGGTATCCTTTATATACCGTGCGGTTATGAGGCCTAAATCCATGAAATGAAAGAGATATATTGCCAAATAGCTAGGAGGAAAGGGCAACCCACTCTCCACATGCACTTCTCTAAGGTATAAAGTTCTTAGAGGCTTAGCCTAGATTGACAATATTTCACTTCCAAGAGGCATGCATTTTTATTTGCCCTCGCTATTTATACTCTGTTGAAACACGAGAGCTAAGGTCTTCCCCTAGAGAAAGCACTTCTCTAGGTAGACCTTTTAAAAATAAAAACAAGATCACTCACTTCTAACCACTCAAGGTTACCATTGGGTTTTAAGAAGAAATCATACAAAAGTGATCTTGGGGATGAAAAGGTACTTGTTTATTTTAAGCCCCAATCCAAATGTGAAATGTTAATTTTAAGCCCATTTTCAATATGTGGAAGACACCAAGAAAGTTGATTTAAAGAAAGAAATGATTTTCTGATACATGAAGAAGACTATGATCACTTTTAGAATAGAAATGAAAAGGTTTAGAACAAATTCATATTGATTTTAATGTGTCCCTTTTGTGTTGAAACCCTTTGATCCAATGATGAGCTCCAAGCTAGCTTTTAATCATCCTCAAATCCATGTGTGTGAAAATATGCTAAAAATGATAAACCAGAGCAAATAAATCTTATGCATGAGTTGATTCATTGTGATATTAGAATTGATAATAAAACCATTTCAAGAATGATAAAGAAATCTTATGATGTAATAAAATATATGCAAATAAAATATAAGCTCATCACAAGATTACAATTTTTTTTTTTTTTTGCTTTTGACCTAGTCAACAAAATTCAATTTTTTTGATGATTTTGACTTCAAAAATTAAATGCAAAGAAGATACCCTTGCTAAAATTATGAGAGATTTCTGAAAATGTATGAATTTTTAAAATTCCTTGCTTTGAGCCCTAAAGGGCAAATTTAAGGAAAAAATCCAATTTTCAAAGATTTGGTTTTTGGCTAATTATTTTTCATCAAAATAAAAATACAAAGAATATACCCCCCTAAAATTTTGAGAGATTTCTGAAAATATAAGATGTTTTAAAAATTTCACTGATTTGCACCCAAAAATTAGTTTTTAAGAAAAAACGTAAAAAATTTATAAATTCCTAAGAAATGATCCAAATAAATTGAGTTTTAGATTAAAATCTCCTTATACCATCCCTAACTTGCAGTAACATTTTTGTAGAAAAAATTACAGCCATTTGAGAGATATGATCAAATCTTTGAAAAACCCTAATTTTCAAAGATCTATTTTTTGCTAATTATTTTTCATCAAAATTAAAAATACAAAGATTAAACCCCATTTAGAATTATGAGAGCTTTCTAGAATATAAGATTTTTTGAAAAATTCATTGATTTTCACACAAAAATTTAATTTTCATGAAAAATCATAAAAATATTATAACTTGCTAAAAATTGGTGAGAAACATCTAATTTTTGGATTGTGTACTCCATATAGAATCCCTAACCTATAATAAAACTTTTGTAGAAAAATTTGTATCCATTTGAGAGATATGATCTATAAAGGGGAAAATTTGATTTTGGCAATTTGTAACATAGAAGGGAGAAATCAGCAAATCAATTTCGCTTAAAAACCTTTACATTCAAAAGAGAGAAGGGATTCCACTAGATTCAGTCACAAATTAGATTAAGGATTGAATATTGAATGGATTGATTAATTTGTTGTGGTTTTTCCTCTCTTTTGTAAATTGAAATGCTGAAATAGGATAAAGTGTTGAAAAAATGAGGGTAAAACTGAGAAAATAGTGAGCTATAGATGTGGGGTTTTTGCATGCACCTAGATCTGAGTAGTATAAGCAGAGTTGGATTTGACCCTCGAAAAAACTCCGAAAAAGTTTGGACCATGGTGCATCACAACGGGCCTCTGAACTTTTCACACACCAAAGGGGGATGATTCATCTCTTTGAATGAAGCTTATTCTGAAGATTACAACTCCATAGTTGTTTTCCATACACAAAAAAAAGGGGAAAAAGGTTGGGAATAGGGGCTTGCCTAAGTCAAACCCTAGTTTGGAATCAACCTTGAATGAAATATTGCAAATGCTTTCAAAATAAATGATGGAAAGTTATACCTCAGATCTGCAATGAATGATGATGATGCTTTGCTTCTTGAATGTAATCACATATGTTGTATGAAATGGCATGAACATAACAAAACCCTAACACACACACATTCTTGCAAATGAATGATGTAAAGTTGCTCCATAATGGATAGATGAAGAATATGCAACCTTGGAGACCTCTAGAAACACTTGATGATGAATACTTCAATGCTTCAATGCTTGATTGCTTGATATAATTCCCTATCATCTCTCCAAATGAGAGGGCAAGACCTCCTTATATACTTTCCCATCATCAAACATGTTAATTTTTTGACATAGGCTGATGTGGAGCAAGGTATCTCGCTCAAATTTGAGATGGGTCAAGGGGTTTAAATTTGGGCCCACATAGGGAGGACCATGGTGTGGTGTCATGGTCCTGGTGAGGACCAAGGCACCACACCCTGGTCCTACCCCATATTAGGGCCAAGACAAAGAGGATATGTGAGGTGGAATGTGAAAGTATGACACTCATTGCATGGTAGGGGCATAAATAGGTCCAAATCAAGCACAAGGATGAGAACAATAAGTTGAGGGCCCCAAATATGGTCAAAATTGCAAGGGGTACAATTTTAGGATGCTACATTTAGCTCCCACTTTAACGGGAGTATGAGCTTAGACAAATACTCACAGTAAAGTAGAAAAAAGAGGAATGTGGAAGAGGAATTCAAAGAAAAATCACAAGTAGTATAAGATATCACTAATTTCAAGGAAACAAACCCCCAATCTTAGGATCTTAATTTTCTCAAACATATGCAAGGGCACACAAAACAAGACAAAAAAAGGCAAACACAGACAAAAGACACAAAAAGACACACAACAAAAGCTAAAGACCAAAAACAAGACTTCAAGTCAACTAGCCGAAGAGACCTTGCTATCAAAATGTCTTAGCAACTAATATCATTCTTGAAAAAAATGCCATCTCACAAACACAAGTGATCACATGAAAGAGAAAAGCAAGCATCATCCATGAACTATTAATAGAAAAGCTATGAGTTCATGAGAAGAAGAAGAGAGGGCATGAATACACACGAGATGTGTTTATCCAGGTAATCCATGAGAAGAATGATGAAAAAGGAGAACATAGATACGTCACCCCTAGATTTTTGCAGCGAGGTGATCCATGTTGGGGAGGAGAGTAATAATATTCTATCCCTATTATGCTAGTTCCACTCATCCTCATGCGTGTGTGCAAGTGATGTCTAGTTTCAAGTGTATGACACCCCATAGAAGAGTTGGTTTCCTCTGGTTTTGGGTGTGATTCAATCTGTTTAAGACATGTAATATAAATGCAAATGCCTTGGGGTGAATTTGTGTGCAAATTCCAAGGGGAGAATGTGCACAACTTTGGGAACATCTCATTTAAGAGTTTTGCTCTGGTTTTGAGAATGTGTAACCTCGATTGAAATGGATACACGCTTGGTTTCAAGGACATCTTGTGTAAGAGTTTTGCTCTAGTTTCAGTAATGTGTAGCCCCATCTAAGACATATATCATATCTTGCATCTGGTTTTGAGTGTGAAGCATTTTGTGTAAGAGTTTTTCTTTGGTTTCGAGAATGAACACCCCATTTAAGACATGCAAATGTGATATGCAAAAGTATAGTACAATAGGGTACAAAGGGAGTGATACGAGTGACCCCCCCCCTTAAGATATCAAAATAGCCCTATGTTGATGTCTTGAGGAAGATAGAAAAAAGGATACCAACCTTCAATACCAAGGAGATATCATTTAGGCAACAATGTCATAAATCCAAGCTAAAGAGGAAATACTCTTATAAGAAAGGATAAGATAGTTCAAAAAGAGATATCTTACAACAAGTGTAAAGGAGATCCTTGGAGGAGAAGATATCTTTTCTCAAAATACATCTACCTTCAAGAGGAGTTATCTTGAACAAACATATAATCTTCTACCAAAAGAAGAGAAGGAGAATAAGAATACATACCTTCCCCCTACTGCTAGGTGAAAGAGATTCTTGATGAAGGATAACTGAACCAAATGTGAGGGGTAAGTTTATGATAGATGTAAATCACCAAGTGAAAAATAGATTGTAGCCAAGGTCTTTCACCTCTTGCATAAGAGAGAATCCTTGAGAAAACAACAATTTCACACAAGGAAATGACACCAAATCATGAAACAAACATCACTCAACAAAGGAAAAGTAGATCCTTAGAGAGGGAGAGAGTAAAATCATTGCCCCCCAAATCTAAGGACAATGAGAAGAATTACACAAATTCCAAATAGAGATAAAACGTAAGAAAATGCACAATAAACTCACACAAATGAATATTCAATACAAGAAAATACATTAGTATATGTAAAATGCAACTCAAAAGAAGAGGTAATCTTCAAAGAGAGAGAGACAAAGAAAAAAAGAAAGATCACATATTCCCCTCAGGAGAGATTAATCATAAGAGACATATCATTTCATGCAAGAAATGATATCAAAAGATGAAAAATGCAACCCCTAAAGGGAATAGTGATACTTTAGATAGGATAAGAGAGGGAGAAGCCATCCTTGCCCCCCAATCAATAAGACAAGGATAGATTAGGGGAAAGAATCAATAATTTCCTTAGGAGAGATTATTCATAAGAGTCATGTCATTTCAACAAAGAATAAGTCCTAACAAGGGACACATATGTACTCGCATGAAGGATAATTCTATGCAAGAAAGTAAATCAAGTTATGAACAATGCAGTCCATAAAGGAAATTGTGAAACTTAATAGATAGGATAGAAATAAAAGAGGATCATGTTGCTACCCCAATACATTTGAAATTGAAAAGTCAACATCTCTAATGACAAAGAGTCCCCAATCAGGTTAACTACATGTGTCATAGGGTGAGGAGAAACATGAGGTGAGAAGAGTGCTAAGGCACTACCTTTTCACCAAGAAAGAGAGCAACATCTGTTGAAAGACATATAGGAGCACGATCATACTGTTCTTGAATAAATTACTTAAATTATTTACACTTTCCAAGATAATGAGAACCACCGTGATGAAAAATACAATATTCACTTCCTTCTTTATGCTTAGTGCTAAACTTCACAAATGGAAAAACAACATTCTTGTCATACTTCAATTTCCAAAAGATTCTGGTAGCCAATTTTTCTTGATCATCAATAGTTGTAGGGTTATTATTTTGAGATTGAGGAAAAGTGTTATTATTAGAATAATAAGGATTGTCATCAATGATTCTAACTTTTCTACTATCAATAAGTTCTTTCATTAAATTTTGAAAATCAAGACAATCATTAGCATGATGATCATGAGTTTGATGAAATGAACAAAAAGGAGCTTTTGAAGAAGAAGCATTTACTGGAGAGAATGGCTTGTTGTCTTGCAAGATGATCTTTGAAGTCTTTAATCCTAAGGAGGTCATCCATAGTAGATTTATTATCATGTCCTATTCCTTTTGTACTAATTTGTGTAGGAGGGTTTATAGGGACTCGAATTCCTTGTTCAAATTTCCCAAGTCCTTGTCCTCTAAAACCTTGTTTTGATATTATGTTAAAGCCACTCCAATAAGAATGTTTTAATTGATAAGGCGGAGGAACATTATAATAAATTTCTTTGAATTTTGTAGTGTAAGCATGTTTAGAAGGAATGAAAGGATTAGTAGATGAAGAAGGAATATCTTGTGGAGGAGGATTTTCCTTTCTTTTATCATGCATTTCCTCTTTGGTAAATTGGGAAGGAAGATCCTTATCATCTAAGGCCTCATCTTTACTTAATGTTATTTTGGGAGAGATATCATGAATGAAATGCATAATATCATCTTCTCTACAAATGTTTTGAAGTTTAAGATAGGCTCTAGGAGAATATGGAGGATCTAGAGAGATGGAAACACCAATATTTTGAGCTTGCCCCCCTTGCGCAAGGGTATGTGTATGAGAAGAAGAGAGGGTCATTTTTCTCTTCAATTATTGCTCTCCATTAGAGAGGTCACTAATAAGATAATTATCTCTTTCTTCATTCACATTAGATACCTTAGGTTTTCCATTAACATCTTTAGGATTTGGATCTACAAAAGCTTTAAGATGATCTACATATGAAATGCATTTGCCCAAAAACATCACCATAACACAACATATATGATAAATGCAAGCTTTGAGATCTAATTGATGAAAATGAAGCAATTTGGAAACCCTAAAAATGCAATATGTCCAAGTACTATGAATGAAAAGAAGTAACATGAAGTGAAAGAAGCCATTATTTGACACATGATTATAATAGATGTATGTAAAAATTAATGAAATCATATGTGAAATAGAAAATAGATCAAATCCATTAATTTCCATGATGAATATTGAAATTTAAATCCAAGCAAATTAATTGAAATAAATTAGGATTTTATAAATAAAACCACTTAATTTATGCAAATTGATGAGATTCAAATTTGATTTTTTTTTTTTTTAATTAAATTTTGAAAATGAGAATTTGAAATTTGAAACTTGAATCTTGAAAGTTGAAAATTGAAATTTGAAATTTGGACTTGCAAAAATAATTGAATAATGCAATTTTTTAGAATAAATGATTTTGAAAATTTGTGCAATCGTCCTAGGAAGGTTAAATTTAAAATTAGGGCCTTGTAAAATGAACCTCTTAATTTCAAAATTCAAATTTATATCTAAGGTTGAAATTTGGAAATTGAAATAATTAATGCAAAATTGGGAAATGCACAAGGTTACGTTAAATTTAAAAATTAGGGCTCTTTTAATTAACCACTTAATTTTAAAATTTAAATTTGAAATTTGATCCAAGATTGCAATTTTGAATTTGAATTGAAATTAGAAATCAAATTTGAAGCGTGAAATTCAAAATTTAAACAACCCACAAGCTCAATTTTGAAAATTTAAAAATTAGGGTTTTGAAAATTAACCACTTAATTTAAAAATTTGAATTTGAAATTTGAACTTGTAGATGAAAATTTGAATTTTAAAATTGAAAAGCACTCAGATCTAAAATAATTAATCCAAATTAAAAAATTCAGAACCTCAATTTTGAATTTAAAAATTAGGGTTTTAGTGAAATTAACCTCTAAATTTTCAAAATTTGCAACAAAATCAAACTTGTAAATGAAAACTTGAATTTTAAATTGCATAAACAATTAAATCAGAGAACATAAATCAGAATTAAAGGTGTAATGAGTTGGGTTCACCAAAATGTAAAGTGGAAATTTTGATTTTGGTAATTTGCAACATAGAAGGGAGAAATCACCAAATCAATTTCGCTTAAAAACCTTTACATTCAAAAGAGGGAAGGGAATCCACTAGATTCAGTCACAAATCAGATTAAGGACTGAATACTAGATGGATTGATTTATTTGTTGTGTTTTTTCCTCTCTTTTGTAAATTGAAACGCTAAAATAGGATAAAGTGCTAAAAATTGAGGGTAAAACTGAGAAAACAGTGAGCTACAGATGCAGGATTTTCGCGTGCACCTGGATTTGAGCAATATAAGTTGAGCCGGATTTGACCCTCAAAAAATATCCTAAAAATTTGGGACCATGGCGCATCACAACAAGCCTCTGAAATTTTCACATGCCAAAGGGGGATGATTTGTCTCTTTGAATGAAGCTTATTCTGAAGAGTACAACTCTGTATCTATTTATTGTACATAGAAAGAAGGGGAAAAAGGTTGGGAATAGGGGCTTGCCTAAGTCAGACCCTAGTTTGGAATCAACCTTGAATAAAAATATAGCAAATGATTTCAAAATAAATGATGGAAAGGTATACCTCAGATCTGTAATGAATGATGATGATAATTTTCTTCTTGAATGTAACCACATATGTTGTATGAAATGGCATGAACATGAAAAAATCCTAACACACACACATGCTTGCAAATGAATGATGTGAAGTTTCTCCACAATGGATAGATGAAGTATATGCAACCTTGGAGACCTCTAGAAATTCTTGATGATGAATGCTTCAACGCTTGAATGCTTGATTGCTTGTTTTATTGATATAGTTCCATGTCATATCTCCAAATGAGAGGGGAGGACCTCCTTATATACTTTCCCATCATCAAACATGTTAACTTTTTGACATAGGCCGACATGAAGCAAGGTTTCCCTCTCAAATTTGAGATGGGTGAAAGGGTTTAAATTTGGGCTCACATAGCCCGAGGACCATGGTGTGGCACCATGGTCCTGGTGAGGACCAAGGTGTCACACCCTGGTCCTACTCCATTTTAGGGCTAGGACAAAGGGGCAATGCTATGTGGAATGTGAAAATATGACATTTATTGCATGGTAGGGGCATAAGTAGGTCCATATCAAGCATGGGGATGAGAACACTAAGGTGAGGGCCCCAAATATGGTCAAAATTGCAAGGGGTACAATTTTAGGATGCTACATGATCAAATATTTTCAAACCCTCAACTTGTGTCTCCAAGTCTAGCTGCAAATGGTTAGTCTCCATTTTTTTGTACAAAATATTAGTAGAAGATGAAAACCTACAAAAATACAAATCCAATGGAGGTCCAAGTCCCATAATGTGTTCTAAAATGTGTATGCTAAATTTTGAATCTATTTGTAAACACTAATAAAGCCAACACTAACCCTAGATCTACAAATGCAATCAACAAACAATCAATAGAGATCTACTAATGAATGTAAATAAAAATGAAATGAACCAATATACCTTCACATACATAAGAGGATTGTCTCCATTATTCTCCTATCTTCCATGGTCTTGTATTTTATAGTATTTCTCTTAGATTCATGTTGCACTTGCACAAGAGCCCAAAGAAGAATGGATTTGGTTGTGATGATGTATGCTTGAATGATTTGGGTAGAATATAGGTGCTCCAATGATTGCTTGATTCATCAAAATACAAGGAAGAATCCTCTTTTATAGAAATCTCAAAGAGAATCAAGGGTTTAGATTAAGAGGTTAAAATATGAAAGGCCATGATCACATAGATGAAAGAGAATAAATAGGATTGAGAGGTAGGTAAAAATGGAGGGAGGAGATTAAGAGGTGGAAAGGTAGAAGATAGGGTTGAATAGGATTAAGAGGTAAAATTAAAATGAATGGTTGAGATTAAAGACTTGGTAATTTAGGGAGACATGCTATCATGTGGATAAGAAGAAAAAGGTAAATGAACTATTTAAATAAATAAAATTGTTTATTTAATTAATAGATGAAGGGGCTAGGTAAATTAAATAAATAATATTTATTTAATTTAGGAGACAGGTGGGATCTAAATAAATAATAAATATTTATTTAACCAAAAGATAATTTTAGGTGTCTACAAAGTTAAATCATTTTGAGAGTCGGCTATTATAGGAATCAAATTGATTGAAAAAGAAGAAAATCCAATCAAATTGGAAACTCTATGGGTTTGGTTCCCATAGCCAGTTCAAGTAAGGAACTTTGTGTTAAGTTCACTAACAATATTTCTTAAATAGTTGATCGAAGTAGTAAAATTATCATCTCTAGTTTTCTTGAGAAATGTCACAATCCATACATGTTTGATTCACTTTTAAAATCTTGCACTTTGTAAATTATTGAAATCATCATTACACCACCTTACAGAAGTCTAAGATCCATAAAAATAGGAATGTTATAATTGGTTTAATTGGAAAGTTTATAGGGAGATAAAGTTGTTGTGGGTTTTGTCTTTGAACATGTAGTGTCACAGTTAAAACACTTTGTTTGTGAAGTGGCCACCAAGGTTCAAACCTTTGTTGTGTTGGCATATGCACACTCCAATGAGACATTGTAGGTGATTGAAGGTTTTGTCATTGATGGCAACCTTACAATCCTATGACACCGGCAAGGCATTCCACCGGCATTAGCAAGATTAGACTCTACATTGGCACTCAGACCACCGGCACCGGCAATGAAAGGTAGCATACCGACACAGAGGCCGACAAGATTTTTTTTGTAATATATTTTGTTTATTATTATAAAATCAGTGTAAGCCAACTTGGCAAGTTGCAAAATGACTCTTATATAAGAGAGATCATTGTAGAACATTTTGTGTAAGAAAGAAGAATGTAATTAGGCAAAATAAGGCAGACCTATTATGCGAATTATAGGTTAAGGGTTTATGTAAGAAGCAGAGCAAAAACCGGTACTGGATCTGGCATAATAGATGCGATTTTGAAGCAGTACAAGAAATTGGATTTATATAATCCATTTTGTAAGTCAGTGAGACTTCCTATTTTGTATTTGAGCAGTGAGCTCTAGGCACTTGGCCTTCCTGCATGTGCAGGCCCCTCTTGTAGCAGTAATATTCTCTTATTGGCTAGTAAGTGAATATTGTGGGTCACAAATCCCACCGAGGTTTTTCCCACATCGGGTTTCCTCATTAAATCCTTGTGTTATGGTGTTGATAGTTCTGATACTAAATATGATTAGTACAGATGCCAAGCTAACAATCTGAGAGGGGGGTGAATCATTCAAACTTAATCTTCAATAAAAACAACAGATTCAACCTCGGTAACCTTATCAAAAAAATAGTAATGCATGCAGACCCATAAATAGATAAGATCACAAACATATAACACTAGATTTAACGTGGAAACCCAAATAGGGAAAAACCACTATGGGATTTCGGACCCACTAAGATATATACTCTTCTAGAGTATGCTCGGTTAAAAGCAAATCTTGTTAAAGATTACAAACACATTGCTAGATGTGACCCGGTTAAGGGATTTCCCTTAGATCTATTAGGATCTTCACTTTGTTAGAAGTGACCTTGTCAAAGGATTTCAAACACTCAATAAGAATGTCACCTTGCTAGAGGATTTTACAAATAAGACTGTTACGTCCACTCAGTTAAGAGATTTTCTGCTACTTCTCAAAATAACAGTCATAAAATATGTCTGCAACTTCACATCTAAAAATGTTGAAGCAGATTCTCATTTGCTCAATACAATCAATTCATAGGACTTATCTTGTCCCTTTACTGGGCTCTATACTCTATTATCAAAATAGGTCTTAAAGCTTCTGTGCTCGATAATCACTATGTAGCATCCCTGTGCATACACTTGCCTACATACATTGTTTATCAATAGTTTCCTATTTATAAACAATCTTCCAACCGCTTAATCTCGTTGATCACATTTCCCATGATCAATCATAGCCATCAGATCTTCAATCTTGTCCTAGTTCAATGTATCCTTCGATCTGAAAACATTTTACCCCACCTTGGAACTTGCATATTCACCTTGGAACTTGTGTTGGGGTATTGCGGTTCAATCTGAGTTGTAGATCTTCCTACCAATCTTTCTTTACCATAGATTCTTTAACAATCTTCATACACGGCTTACCAATCATTTAATCTGCTCCAGCTCATTAGCTTCCTTCATTAAATATCACATGTAAACATTTAATGCATTATGTTATAGCTTGGTTGTAACTCGGTAAATACTAAACTTCACTTGGTAGACATTCTACCTTTATTAACCAATAGCGATAACCTTAGGGTTTACCGACTAGGTTCTTTGCTCGGTAACATAGTATAGTATTAACCTTTCAAACAATAGCATATGTAGGATATCAAAAAAATCTAAACATCATGATCTCATCATTGTCTAACTCGGTAATAGTTGCCCATTGAATAACTTATCCCCTTATTCATCATATTCGTTCTGTGTCTTTTACCAACATCTTTATACTCATCAAATCATACTTCTTAAGATATGGAAACATCATACTGAATTAGAAAATCAATTTCTTGACATCAATGACAAAATAATAATATTAAGATAGTAATCATCCTTAATCACTTATATCCATAGTCATCAACAACCTTCTTAATATCCTTATTGAAATGCCAACAATCTCTCATTGTAATTGGAATGCCAACCTTCTTCTTGTCTGATATAATGCCAACAGGTGTGTTTTTCATGTGGTTGTTTTTATCTTTGTTTATTGCATTATTTTTTGTTTACTGGTTCACAGTTTTAATATGCTCTACATGTTTTAAGTGAAGAAAATCTTATAACCTGTTAGATACTAATTCACCCCCCTCTCAGTATCTGTGGGAATCCTAACAATTGGTATCAGAGCTTGGTCCTCTATTTTCAGAAGCCTAACAACTTGAGGAAGATCTTGACACCAATAGAGATGGAAAACTTGATGAAGCAACTTGAAGGAGCTCTCTCAGACTATGATGCAAGAAAATTGAAAAATATCAAACTTGAAGATGATCTAAAGGCTGCTTAGGATATTATTCAAGCACTTCAAGAAAATATTACTATTTCAAGAAACAAGAGAAGAGAACTTTGTGAAAAGATGCAAAATGAGAATGATGAAAAAGAAACTCTTAATGATATGATAAACAAGCTAAAGCAAGAGAACATGACAACAAAGAATGAGATGCAGGATATGACTATGAGATTCTGTAAAGAAATTGAAGATAGAAAGAAGAATGAAGAATATTTGACTAGAAGACTAAGTGATGTTGCAAATGAGAACACAAGACTTAGCTATGCAAATGATTTGTTGAAGACAGATCTGATGCACACTCAGAATGACTCAAATGAATTGATGAGGTAGAAAGAAGTCTTAGAAAGAGAACTAGATACTGCAAATCAACATAAAGAGAAATTCAAGAAAAGCTCAAAAGAACTTGGTAACTTGCTGAAGAATCAAAAACCTAAAAGTGACATTTGTGGAATTGGCTTTGAGGTTGGTGAAAGCTCCAGTATTGCAAACACACAAGATCATAGAAAACCGGTAAGACAACCTACTTCTTATAAATTCAATGGCAAATGCTTTAAATATAACAAGTATGGTCATAGAGCAAATGAATGTAGATCTAGAAATTATCAGAATACTAATGCACCCACTAGTCAATGTTCAAAATGCAACAAAGTTGGTCATACCTCTGAGAATTGCAGAATGAATGTAAGATGTTATGTTTGTGGAAGATTTGGACACTTATCTAATCAATGCAGAACACAAACCGGTATAGGTTATGGAAAGGCTATTCAGAAAATAATGTGAGTTGTTATGCTTGTAACAAGATTGGACATATTGCAAAATCTTGTAGAATCAAGTCCTCATCGGTAGACAACAAAGGTCCTAGTTTGAAAGGAAAAGAAAAAAGTTGAAGAAGTTAAGCAGGAATTCTCAAAACAATGGATCAGGAAATCAAAACTGAATGGTGTTGGGAATACTCCTCCATCGGTAGAACCAAGTAGCACTCCATCGACAGAACAGAGTAGCACTCCACCGGCAGGAGTCTCTTCATCAAATTGAAGAAATTTCTTTCAGGGTTTGGCAATCAATGAGACATATGCTATTATACCCTTAGTTGATGGTAAGAAGTTGAAATTACTTCTATACCGATAGTTATGTTAAGTAATTACTTAATTGGAAAGCATTAAATGTGGTAGTTGGCAAATTGACATTATAAATTAATGTTTTTGGCTCCATTTCACTTCACCGAGCATTCAAACATTCGAAGAGCGCGAAATTTCCAGAGCTAAGGCATTTCGAGCAAAGAGGCAAGACATTTCAGGAATCAATCTTTCCAAAGGTAGAAAAAGGTATTTATAATCATGGCATCCTCCTCTATACCTGAATTCATAGCAAACCCTACTGTAGTCGAGGTAATCAAATGCCCTAGGCCCATTTTTCAGTTAGTTCCTGAGATAGCTAAAAAGGATGATAATGTTGGTGCATTTTCCCAAATCCCAAAAGGAATTGTTTTTGCAGAAGACCCTAGAATTTATATCCATTGCCATATAGAAGAATTAGGAGATGAAGAAATCAAAAACATGTACAAGAATGTCATATGTGATGACTCTGGAAATGTAAAACCTGAACACAAAATTGTTGAAACCCTAAGATTCACTAAGATCCTATGCATTCCAAACTTTCCTAAGGAAGTTATTAGGATAGTATTGAGTAGGTTAATGGTGAATTTTTCTAGCTAGATTCAATTCATAAAATTACCAAGGAAGCTATGAAAGCTATAATAGGGTTACCTTCCACCAGTAATAGACCAAACAAGACAAAGAAGGTCTCAAATGACCTAGTAATGAACCTAACAGGTGCAACATCTGACAAAAGGTCCTTGAGGGTTAATGATGTAACTGACATAAATGTAAGATTCATTAGCATGATTCTAGGTTACAAAGCAACACATGCAAACCGACTTAACTCAGTTTCTAGTTTATGCATAAAAAGTGCACATGATATGGTAAAAGAGAATGTGAAAATTGATGTATGTGAATGGTTAAAGGATGAATTGATTGACAATTTAGGGAAGATCAAGAAGGATAAGAAAGTAACATTTAGATTTCACAGCTTACTTGTATGCTTAATGCTACACATAACCAAACAGGTGCCCGGTATAGGTATCAAGAACCTTGGATTTGACATACCGGTAGGGAAACAGTTATCAGACTTGTTCAACAACATGGGTGAAAGAAAACAAAAGAATATTGATGAGTATTTTCAAGCACTAAATGCTAGAATGAACAAAAGAGTCAGACTGTCATAGGAAATTGTTAACAAATACAAAGATGATATATGTTTTGTGATTAAAAAGGATGAGATCTAGATGGAAGCAGTTATCCCAAGAACAATTTGGGTTACTGGGATGGGTTATGAGACCGATGATCACATCATTGAAACATATGCAAAAGCCCTTCTGGAAGCACCAAATGAACCTAAGGAAGAGGTATTTGGTAGTGCTAAGACCATTCAAAGCCAAATTCAATCTAAGAAGAGAGTAAAGAAAGTAGAAGCAACTGTGAGAAGAGGTTCAAGGTAGGCTAAGGCTATAAAAGAAGATGTACTAAAACAAACTGGTATCATTGAAGATGAGTTACAGGAACAACAACTAGAAACTCACCTTTCACCGGTAGCAACTTCTTCGGAGAGTGACATGCCAGCCAAATTTAAAAGAGTAGTAAGGAAAAGACAACCTTCATCGGTATCCACACCTTCACCTAGAAGAACTAGGCAAAAACAACAGGCAGTGAGGGCCCTGGTCAAGAAGTCTACTCCTAAGAAGAAAAAGTTGAAACCAAAGAAAAGGACTCAACAAAATACTTCTCTGATTGACAGACTATTGGATGAAATCATAGAAGAAGGACAATTGAAAAACATCAACAAACTATATGACTCACTATCAGTTGATGATAAAGAAAAGGTTGAAAACAGTGTTATTTTACACTTGGATATCTACAAGACGTTCTTGATGCAAATTGTAGATGAAGTACCAGATGAACTATTCAAGAGACTGGAAGCAAGAAGACAATCTGTTATAGAGCTTGACAAGAAAATAAAAATTGAAAAATTACTTGCTGTCTACCCAGTTAACTCTCCAAAAGAAATAGATGATCTAATTGTAGAAGCTAACCGATCAGTATTCTCTACTGCACATCGACATATTGCACTAATGGTTGGAAGAGTAAATGAGGTTGTAGAAGAAACTAACAAATGCATGGGATATATTCCTTGTTGAGAAGGAAAAATAGGAAGAGTACAGAAACCCTAAACCAATCAAGGTATATCAAAAAGACAAGGATAAGGGTAAAGGAAAGGTTGGTAGTCCTCCAAACATCAAAATAAGAGATAACTTATCCCCACCGCCTCTGATTACTCCACCGGTAACAATAACTGAAGATCAATCGGCAAATGAGAGTATGGATATAAAGGATACAAATCCTAATCCCGAGGTCTTATACACAATTGATGTTGATACTCAAAAGGTCAACATTATGATAGACAAGGACACAACCGGTAAGACAAATATGGCTGGTGAGCCACCGGTAGCTGACAACATTGATAACACCAAAGGAAAAGAGGCAGATGTTAGCATAGAACAACAAACATATCAACAAACAGAGAGACAAGTAGAGCAATAGGCTCCGGAACAGCAACAGGTTCATGTGGAAACAATGCCACCAGCAACAGGAGAACAACAAAAACCTTTGCTTAAGGAAATAGAAACACAGACTGACCTACCAGAGGTCACTGTAACCAAGGATATTTCTCCCACCAGTGGAATTCAGAGAGTTGACTCTTCAACTGCAAGATCTAAGTCAACAAATGTAACTAAAGTTCTTTTAGATTCTTTAAAGAAAATAACTGATGGTAGTTCATAGGCATATAAAGCTATAGATGACACAATTCCAATTTTGAAGATGATAGCTCCAAAATGCAATGTAGATAATAAGGATTCATTGAGCCAACTCGACAATTTGTCTAAGTACATTACTAACAACACAGTGACAGTTGAACAAATAAAGGAGGAAGCATTCAAAGAAAGGTTAGAAAAGGAAAAACAAAAATTCTTTGAGGATCAAAGAAAGAAGTGTACAAGGCAGTTTGACACACTTCTACCGGAACTGTGTAGCACACTCAAGGAGTTCAAAACTTTGTACAAAGCCACTTGTAAGAAAAACTTTTTAATAGTTGACATAGATAAGAAAATGAGCAAGGCACAAGAAGAAATAAATAAACTTGTTGACAATTTTGTTAATTCACTTGATACATTATCAGTTTTTGAGCAAAAGATAACTAGTTTTGAAGAAGAATTACTGAAGCTAGAGAGAGAAAAGGAGAGAATAATAAACAAGGCTAAGAATCTGAGATCAAGACTAAGTCCAAGACTAGACTATCTAGCATCCCTGAGGAAGGAAATATCTGAGGCACTAGTACAAGGACAAAAAACACCGGCAGAGCATATGCAGCACCTCACTGGTACAGTTCAAAGAATAGAGGCAAAAATAAAAGACAGTAAGAAGTTTTTGGAAAGCATAAATTTGGTTTTGGCAGATCTTTTTCAAATTGTAACCACCCAATTACAAGGTTGAGATAGAAAACTACAACTCTATTGACACTTTGACCACCTTTGTTATTGATGCCAAAGGGGGAGTAGTAGTATGAGAAAATAATCAGCAAAAGACTTATCTTCTTAGGGGGAGCTCACATATTTTTGGATTACAAATTTTGGATACACTTTTTGAATTTTCTCATGAGTGTTGCCATCAATGCCAAAGGGGGAGATTGTTGGCATATGCACACTCCAATGAGACATTGTAGGTGATTGAAGGTTTTTTCATTGATGGCAACCTTACAATCCTATGACACCGGCAAGGCATTCCACCGGCACTAGCAAGATCAGACTCTACACCGGCACTCAGACCACCGGCACCAACAGTGAAAGGTAGCATACTGGCACAAAGGCCAACAAGATTTTTGTTGTAATATATTTTGTTTATTATTGTAAAATCATTGTAAGCCGACTTGGCAAGTTGTAAAATGACTCTTATATAAGAGAGATCATTGTAGAACATTTTGTGTAAGGAAGAAGAATGTAATTAGGCAAAATAAGGCAAACCTATTATGCGAATTATAGGTTAAGGGTTTATGTAAGAAGCAGAGAAGAAACCGGTACTGGATCTGGCATTATAGATGCTATTTTGAAGCAGTACAAGAAATTGGATTTATATAATCCATTTTGTAAGTCAGTGAGACTTCCTATTTTGCATTTGAGCAGTGAGCTCTAGGCACTTGGCCTTCCTGCATGTGCAAGCCCCTCTTGTAGCAGTAATATTCTCTTATTGGCTAGTAAGTGAATATTGTGGGTCACAAATCCCATCGAGGTTTTTTCCACACCGAGTTTCCTCATTAAATCCTTGTGCTATGGTGTGTTTTTCATGTGGTTGTTTTTATCTTTGTTTATTGCATTATTTTATGTTTACCGATACACAGTTTTAATATGCTCTACATGATTCGACCCCCCCCCCCCGCCTCAGTATCTATGGGAATCCTAACATGTTGGGCCACTGTGCTCATAGGCCTTGTGTCTTCGATGGGTCGTTGTGCTTGTGGGTTTGAACAAGTGAAGTGTGGGGATGAGGTCTCCTATTTGTGCCCTCACTGGTTCATAGCTTTGGGTCAAAAGTATTTCATGTGGAGCTAGAGGACATGCCATGCCAGCATCACCAATCACATTAAAAAGTTTACCAGGCATTAATTTTATTTTTTTTAAAGTTGTTGTGGGTTTTTCTTGGTGCACAGGCTAGGACCTCGACGCCCTAGTTGCAATTTTCCTTTGTATTTTTTCTTTAGGTGTGGCATAGGGAAGGGTTGATATGGTGCATAGGGTGAGAAGATGTTGGGTGGTGCATGTTGGGGTGTTTTTGGATATGTGGCTGACATTTGTGGCTTTCATTGGCAGGTCAAAGGATCTGTGTTGGGTTTGTGTTGTTTTTGCCTTTTAGTGGCTAGGTTTTTTGGTGAGTTTTTCTTTGTTTTTGTGGGATCACTTTTTGTGCATGCAATATTTATTCATACATGGTTTATGAGTAGTTGTCTTTGAGTTTTATTTTTCCTCTAGAGGTCTTTGCATGGTTCTACATGGAGGATCTGATATTAAGGAAACACTCCCTTCAAAGATGTTGTGCTAGGGGGAATTTAATCTCCAATTATGAATGAAAAATCTATTTTTGGGTTGAATAAGACCCGTATCGAGGAGAGCTCTTCTAAGAATGAAGGTTTTAGGCCTTCAAAAGTGAATGGTTATCTCATAAGGATTGAAAACAATCATGTGCTTGTGATTCAATTGGATATTGTGGAGGAGGATTTCTAATATTTTTCTAATCATGCTTTGATTTGTAAGTTCATTGGGATTTGGATTTCATTACCCTTTTTAGAAATATGGGCTCGATGCACATGGAACCCAAAGGGTGAAATGGGGGTGATGCTGGCTGCCAACAACTACTTTTAGGTGGTCTTTTCATGCATTACAAACAAAAAAATGCTTTTGAAGGTGGGCCTTATTTCTATAATTAGGATGGGTTGTTTCTATAGATACCTAAAATTGTCCTAGCCTAATTAAATTATTTATTTATTTATTTAATTATTTTATCCTAAGTCTTCTATTAATTAAATAGATTTTTATTTATTTAATTATTTCACTAAGCCTTTTCTAGCCTTTCCTTATTTAAATAAATATTTTTATTTATTTAAATCATCCTTTCCCTAAATTAAATAAATATTTTATTTATTTAATTTGTCTCGCTTCTTCTATTAATTAAATGAATTTTTATTTATTTATTTAATTCATTAGCTTTTTCCCTCCATGACACTTGTCATTTATCTTTTGATTTTATCCTAACCACCTTTCTAATATTTTATCATTTTCCTTACCTACCCTTTAATCCTAGCCGACCATTTATCCTTTCACCTATTAATCCTATCCCTTCATTTTCTAAGGTGTCTTCTATACAAGGGGATTCCTTCATCCTTTCAAAAGCCTATCCAAGACTTTTATGCGAACAAACAATCAAGTGACTTCACAACCGCAACCTGTTCTTTGTTGAACTCTTGTGCACAATACAAAATCTAAGAGCAACCATATCAAACAAGATCAATGGAGATCAAACCCTAACAAGCATGTGAATGGTATAATCTTTCTATTTTGTTGTGATTTGCATGTCTTAGGTTCTTCATTGGTGTATCGTGGATTCTTAATTGTAGAAATAGGGTCTATGTGGTTGGATCTTTGTTGGTTTTACAATAGTTTATGTTGGAATTTTGGCATTAAGTTGTCATTGATGTCAACCGGTTTGGCAAGGTCACCGGTAAGAAAGAAGGAGTGACCGGTATGATGGAAATTCAAATAAGAATGAGTAGATAGAATGAAGGATTACCAGTAAGGGATAAACTGGGATGAAGACTATATACATATTAACATGTTGAGCAATAACTGGTAGAGAAACAAACCAATCTGGAGGTTGGTTGCCTACTTTTTGATGAAGAGGAAGAATGTTAAAGTTATCACAAACCACCGGAGGTGAAGATGTGTTACCGGTGAAGCGTGAACTTCCAGTTAGCAGAAGAAGAAGGTCTCACTGGTAAAGGGATGTACCAGTATGAGTTTGTTGAATGATCAAGTATGAACCAACTATGTGTTGGTGAGCTAAGTGATTGACTATTGTGATTCCATGTGGGGCTGAGGTGGAAAACATGCAGAGGTCGGTGATGTCTCCATCAGCTTGGTTGTTGAAATAGCTAGTCGACATTAATAAAACTGCCACAAATCATGAGATTCTAACTGACTGATGCAGCTTAAGGAAGAAAGGACAATAGAGGAAAATCAGGAAGTAGTTGATGCGTGGATCAATGTAAAGGAAATCAAATTGCAAGAAGACCTTGAAAAGGGAACATTTGAGTGCTTTATGAGTTGACAGATTTCAAGGTAGGAAATCTTGTACGTGATTGCTATCTTTAGCAAGTATGCATCGGATAATGGAAAATGTGTATAGATGCATCCTTGGAGTACAGGTGATCGATCCAAGATAGACTAGATCAAATCTCATGAAGATTGTGTCGGGTAAAGGAAACCCTAATCGCTCAGTGTTTGAATGCATTCTTGGTGGGAAATCATGGTGATAAATATATGGGCTCGAGACAAAGCAAGATGATGGTGCAGAGAAGAAAAAGTAAGAAGAGAGATTCAGGGCAAAGAAGAATTTTGGCCTTAGAATTTATTCTAAGAAATTTGTAGATTAAGTGAGCAAGAAAACCGGTGAGAGGGTTTAATTAGCAGTGATTGAGTACAGATATAACTGTAGTTCCACAGTTAAGCAAAACTGGCAAGGTATAGTAGAAAAAGGTAGCATCCAAGTGTGACACAATGTGGTGTGAGACTATGAGTAAGAGAGATATTAGAGGCCAAGAATTAGAGAGTAATCTCACAAACAGTAGTGTGAGATTCAGTGGAGGACAAAAGACTGTCAACCAGTAGTAAGATATTTGATCAAGAGTTGCAGAATTCATTTGCAACAAGAAGCCTTAACTATATCTAAATTGTATTTTAAATATATACTGCCAAGTTGGAGCTTGGTGCTCCTTGGGTTGGTTCTCTAAAATAGAATGGGTTGGTGCTCCTTGGGTTGGTGCCCTAAATCTTTGTAATCTAGTATTTTACTTGTGAGGCTAGATTGGAGTAGTAGTCTCTAGCATCTTTTCTCACCGAGGTTTTTTTCATATTGGGTTTTCCTCGTACATCTGGTGTTGTGATTTGAATTTGTGTGATTGATCTCTTTGGATTTCTTCACTACTTAACAAGTTTGATTATTTAGTGCTTAAGCTAATAACTAGTATTCTGAAGTTGTATTTGAAAGGATAAAATGTTTAGCAACCACCGATTCATCCCCCTCTCAGTGGTACTCTATGTTCACTAGTTGGTATTAGAGCCAACTTCTCGATTATTTCTAAAACCTTGGGTAGTTTCTAGACTTTGAACATAATGGAAAGAAATGAGTCTGCTTCCTCAAAAGCCCCCATGTTTGATGGATCCAACTATGCCTTCTGGAGCAGAAGAATGGAGACCTATATTTCCTCCCTGGGTTTTGATGTCTGGATATCTATCAAGAATGGGTATGTTGTTCCTAGTGTTCCTCCCACTGATCCAAATGCCAAAAAGGAGTATGAGAATAATGCAAAGGCCAAACGTGCTATCTTGAGCGGGTTGTCTAATAATGAGTTTGTCAAAGTCATGCATTGTATTCTAGCAAAGGAGACATGGGATAAATTGTAGAGGTTGTTTGAAGGAGATACAAAAGTCAAAGAGGCCAAGTTGCAAGCACTAGGGGGCCAACTTGAAAGCATCAAGACGAAAGATGATGAAAAGATTGCAGACTATCTTCACAAATTTGATGAAACTGTGAACACCATCAGAGGACTTGGAGAATAGATTGCAGATGAGTTTCTTGTCAAGAAGGTACTTAGATCTCTCACACCCAAGTATGATACTAAGGTATCTGCCATAGAAGAAGCCAAGGATCTGAAGACTTTTACAATGGATGAGTTATTTGGCTCACTGACAACCTATGAGATGAGAAGAACGAGTGATACTTCCTTAAGGAAAGAAGCAGCATTCAACATCACCAAAAAGGGCAAAGAAGTAGCTACTCATAAAGAATCCAGTGAAGATTCTGATGTAGAAGTAGAAAACTTTGTCAGGAAGTTCAAAAGAGGATTTAGTCAGTATAAAGGAAAGCTACCACTTAAATGTTTCAACTGTGGGAAGGTTAGACACTTTGCTACAAATTGTCCCCACAAAGAAACCGGTGCAGATGAGTCAAGAGAGTTCATAAAATCTACTAGAAAAGATAGAGAAAGAAACAACTACCGACATGGAAGGAGAGGCTACCAGAATCAGAATATCTTATATACTATTGAGGATGATAGAAAAGATGAAAAAAATGCATCAGAAGATGATTACCATGAGAATGATAGAAAAGTTAATCTTTTCATGGCACTTGGTGAACCAGTTGATGAAGATGAGGAAGAAGAGGATATTGAAGCTGAAGTGGATTTGGAAGGTGAAATTATCAGTGCTCTTGAGGAATTAAGTAAAACAAGAAGAGAAATCAAAAAGGTCAAGCTTGTTGTAGTAGAGGAACAAGATCTCTTGAAGAAATCCCTGGATGAGTCCAGTCAAGTTATATCTAACTTGAAATTGTAGTTGGAAGAAACTAAGAGGATATGTGAAGCTACATCCTTTGATCTGATAAAGAAGGAAAAGGAGTATCAAGAATTGGAAGAAAAAATAGTAAAGCTCAGAAAGGAGCTTGAAGAAAGTAAGGAAGAAATAAAAGTAAGGAGCAAATATGAAGGCAACACCAAGGCCTTAGATAAGATGTTGAGAAAACAAAAGCAATCCAAAGACACTGGTGGCTTAGGATTTGAACAAGGTCAAAGTTCAACCCATAAAGATATATCTGGCAAAGAGATAAAGTTCACCTCTTTAATTGAAGATGAAGAAAAGAGGACATTCACAATAGGCAAGGATACCGACAAAAGACTTATGCAATTGTTGTTGGAAATCGCCACTCAAACTGGTATACAACAATGAATCAGAGGCCACACTCTTTGTACCAACATGCAGATCCAAGGAGAAATGCATGAGTTGACCATGAAGGGAAGACCCTTGATGAGGTAGTCCCATTCAGGACCAAGGCAACGTAACTGGTATGTTTCAAACTTTCATGGTTATTGTTACCCATGTAATAAATTTGGGCATATAATAGCTGACTATAGATTAAACAATAAGTCCTCTATGAGCTATGAAAATAGAAATCATTTAATGCACTCTGGGATATGAATGTTGTCTTCTATGAGTGCAATGGATATGGTCATAAGAGTTTTGAATGTAGAAAGAATAAACTGGTATCCTACAATAATTTTAAGGATGTTCCCTTATATGAAGATGTAAAATGATATAACTATCAAGAGTTTGGACACATAACAAAGTTGTGTAAAACTGGAAGATCAAGCAAAAGAAGACAAATCCTGATCAAGAACTAGTAACTGAGCCTGAGCACAATATAGCAGCTGACAAGAAGAAGGAAACCAAACCGGTATGGGTTGAGAAAGAAAAGGAAAAGGTAGAATCAAGTCTCATAGTGTACACTGCCTTACATGCTGAAAGGAAAAATCTATGGGTTGTAGATAGTGGTTGCTCAAATAACATGACCAGTGACAAAAAGAAATTCATCAAACTTGAAGACTGGAATGGTGGTTCAATAAGGTTTGGAGACAACTCATCCATCAAAATAAAGGGAAAAGGTACTCTAAGTATTGATGCAAAATTGAAGGCACATGGTGTATATTATGTGGAAGGCCTTAAGCACAATCTGCTGAGTGTGAGTTAGATGTGTGACAAAGGTTACAAATTCACCTTTGACTCAACCAGTTGCTAGATAAAGAAAGACAATACTAGTCAAGTTGTGGCAGAAGGAAAGAGAACATATGGAAATGTTTATAATCTAAAGGAATGCTATGAGTCCCAATGCATGTTAGGACAAGTTGATGAAAGTTGGTTGTGGAACCTAAGATTAGGCCACATAAACTTCGATAACCTAGTTATAGTAAGCGGAAAGAGGTGTGTGAGGAATATTCCACCCATCATCAAACCAGTGAGCACATCTTGTGATGAATGTGTGAAAGGTAAGAAAACTAAGGTGAGTTTCAGGACAAAAGAGAACAACACTTCAAGACCACTTGAAATTGTGCATACAAATCTGTGTGGTCCAACCAGGAAAAGAGCACTTGTAGGAGAAATATATTTTATGCTCTTTATTAATGATTACTCAAGAATGACATGGGTCACCTTCCTTCAAGATAAGTCACAAGCATTTGAAAGATTCAATACCTTTATGAAGATGGTGGAGAAAGAAAGTGGGTATAGGTTAAAATGCTTGAGATCAGACTAGGGTGAAGAGTTTACATCAAATGAATTTGAAGACTATTATGAAAACAAAGAATTAGGAGGCAATACTCTGCCCCTAGGACACCATGGAAAAATGGTGTGGTAGAAAGGAAGAACAGGATAGTTAAGGAGATGGCCAGGACCATGTTAAATGAGGCTGGTCTGCTAGACACATACTAAAAGGAAGTTATTCATACTACTGCATATACTTTAAACCGAGTTCAATTAAGAACATACAATAGAATGACACCTTATAAGTTGTGGTATGCCCGAAAGCTATCAGTCAAATACTTCAAAGTGTTTGGAAGCAAGTGCTTTATCAAGAAAGATATGGATGGTCTAGGAAGTTTTGACTCCAGGAGTGATGAAGGAATCTTCCTTGGTTACTCATCTAACAACAAGGCCTACAAATGCTGCAACAAAAGACTAAGAAGAGTTATTCAGAGTGTGCATGTAAAATTTGATGAGGATATGCACAAAGGATGTCAGCCATAGGTTAATCAGTATGATAATTCTGGTGATGAAGATGATGAATCTCAGTCAGACATTGAACCAGAGGAAGCATCCAAGAAGGCCCCTAATTGGTATGTACAGTTGAATCACCTGAAAGAGAAAATTCTAGGAAATACGAGTGATGGTTTGCAGACTAGAAGAAAACTTTCCAGGAATGATGAACAAGTCAACCTCTGCCTTATGACTGAAGTTGAACCCAAAGCATTTAATGAAGCCAACAAAAGACAAGAATGGATGGAATTCCATGGAAGAAGAACTACAAGAGATTCAGAAGAACAAGACTTGGGAATTAGTCCTTAGACCAGAAGACAAGAACATCATTGGCACAAAATGGGTCTACTAGAATAAGATGAATGCAGAAGGTAAGATTGTTAGGCACAAAGCTAGACTAGTGTGCAAAGGTTACTCTCAGGTAGAAGGGATTGACTTTGAAGAAATATTTGCATCGGTAGCCAGATTAGAAGCAATTAGAATGTTTCTAGCCTTCTTTTCCTATAAGGGCTATAAAGTATATCAAATGGATGTAAAATTTGTCTTCCTAAATGGAAATTTGGAAGGAGTATACATGGAGCAACCAGAAGGGTTTATGCTACATGATGATGAAAAATTTGTGTGTCGATTGAAGAAGGCCTTGTATGGCCTTAAGCAAGCACCTAGAACATTGTATTCAAGATTAGATCATTACCTAAAGGAGCAAATATTCGAAAAGGGGAGTGCTGACAACAATCTATACATAAAGAAAGACGGGAACCACATGATCATTGTGGTTGTTTATGTAGATGACATTATCTTTGGAGGCAACAAGGACACCCTTTGCAAAGAATTTACTGATCAGATGCAGTCAAAATTTGAGATGTCAGTGCTTGGTGAATTGACATACTTCCTTGGGTTGCAGATATTATAGCAAGATAAGGGAATCTTTATCTCACAAATCAAGTATGCAAAGGAGATGTTGAAGAAATTCCAACTGGAAGATTATAAATTGGTAAGTACCCCCATGGTGACCAACAGTAAATTGAGAGAGAATGATGAATCACCGGTGGTGGATTAGACTCTATATAGATCCATGATAGGCAGTCTATTGTACTTAATTGCTTCTAGTCTAGATATAGTACAAGCATTATGCATGGTGGCCAGATTCCAAGTTGCACCTAAGCAGTCACATATGAATGTTGTAAGAAGAATCTTTATGTACCTACATGGGACACTCAGGTATGGATTATTGTATCCTAAACAAGGATATTTTATCTTGGAAGCATACACTGATGTTGATTGGGTAGGTTGCAATGATGATTGAAAGAGCACAAGTGGTGGTGCATTCTTTCTAGGTGATCGGTTGGTCTCATGGCATAGAAAGAAGTAGGACTCAATCTCTCTATCTACTGCTAAAGCTGAATACATTGTTGCTGCTACATCCTTCTCTCAGGTGCTTTGGATGAAGCAGACCCTCAAGGACATATAGGTGGACATCATAGATCCTATTCTCATCCGATGTGACAATTCAAGTGTAATCAACATAGCCAAGAATCCAGTGATGCATTCCAAGACAAAGCACATTGCTATTAAGTATCATTTTCTCAGAGAGAAGGTTGAAGGATAGGAGGTGAGGATGGATTATGTCCCTACCGGAGAACAAGTAGAAGACATTTTCACCAAACCATTACCGGTAAGAACTTTTGAGTATCTCTGACACAAGTTGGGAGTTGTGTCATCTGCCTAGGAAGGATTTATGTGGCTCAAGGGGAGTTGATAGTGATCAAAGGGGGAGTGTACAATACCCTTTGTCATTGTTTCAAAGGGGGAGAAATGTACCGATATGTAGTGTTTGCAATAAGTTGACATCAAGGCCAAAGGGGGAGACTATTGGCATTTTGGTATTAAGTTGTCATTGATGTCAACCAATTTGGAAAGGTCACCAGTAAGAAAGAAGGAGTATCTGGTATAATGGCAATTCACATAAGAGTGAGTAGATATAATGAAGGCTTACCGGTAAGGCATAAACTGGGATGAAGACTATGTACATATTAACATGTTGAGCAACAACCGGTAGAGAAATAAACTAGTCTAGAGGTTGGTTGCCTACTTTTTGATGAAGAGGAAGAATGTTAAAGTTATCACAAACCACTGGAGGAGAAGATGTGTTACCGGTGAAGTGTGCACTACTGGTTAGCAGAAGAAGAAGGTCTCACTAATAAAGCGGGATGTATCAGTATGATTTTGTTGAATGATCAAGTATGAACCGACTATGTGTCAGTGAGTTATGTGATTGACCATTGTGATGCCATGTGGGGCTAAGGTGGCAAACATGCAGAGGTCGGTGAAGTCTCTATCAACTTGGTTGTTGAAACATCTAGTCAACATTAATGAAACTGCCACAAATCATGGGATTCTAACTGACTAATGCGGCTCGAGGAAGAAAGGATAACAGAGGAAAATCAAGAAGCAGTTGGTGCCTAGATCAATGTAAAAGAAATCAGATTGCAAGAAGACCTCAAAAAGGAAAAAACTGAGCGCTTTATGAGTTGACAGATTTCAAGGTAGGAAATCTTGTACGTGACTTCTATCTTTTGCAAGACCACATCAGATAGTTGAAAATGTGTACAAATGAATCCTTGGAGTAAAGGTGATTGATCCAAGATAGACTGGATTGAATCTCATGAAGATTGTGTTGGGTAAAGGAAACCCTAATCGCTTATTGTCTGAATGCATTCTTGGTAGGAAATCATGGTGATAAATATATGGGCTCAAGACAGAGTAAGATGATGGCTGAGAGAAGAAAAAGTAAGAAGAGAGATTCAATGTAGAGAAGAATTTCGGTCTTAGAATTTATTCTAAGAAATTTGCAGAGTAAGTGAGCAAGCAAATCAGTGAGAGGGTTTAACCGGTAGTGAGTGAGTACCAATATAATTGTAGTTCCAGAATTAAGCAAAATCAGCAAGGTATAGTAGAAAAGGCAGCATCCAAGTGTGACACAATGTTGTATGAAATTGTGAGAAATAGAGATAATAGAGGCCAAAAATCAAATAGCAATCTCACAACTGATAGTGTGAGATTCAATGGAGGAGAAAATATTGTCAACCGATAGTAAGATATTTGATCAAGAGTTGCAGAATTCATTTAGAAAAAGAAGCCTTAATTGTATCTAAATTGTATTTTCAATATACACCGCCAAGTTGGAGCTTGGTGTAGGGGTTGGTGCCCTAAAATAGAAGGGGTTGGTGCTCCTTGGATTGGTGCCCTAAATCTTTGTAATCCCATATTTACTTGTGAGGCTAGATTGGAGCAGTAGTCTCTAGTAGCTTTTCTCACCGAGATTTTTTCCATATTGGGTTTTCCTCATATCTGGTGTTGTGGGTTGCGTTTGTGTGATTGATCTCTTTGTCTTTCTTCACTCCTTAACTGGTTTGATTATTCAGTGCTTAAGTTAATAACCAGTATTCTGAAGTTGTATTTGAAAGGCTAAAAAGTTTAGCAACCACTGATTCACCCCCCTCTCAGTGGTCCTCTGTGTTCAATAGTTTAATCTTCCAAATTTCACTGCACACATTTTCACACACCTGGTGGGACATGGATTTCTATTAGATCTATGTTTTTGCGGGTTTTTCTAACCCTATATTTCTATTTTGCAAAACAATTTGGAGACTAACCTTGTGTAGCTAGGGTTTTTAATACAAGATTAGGGTTTGGAAAGATTTGATCAGATCTCACAAATGGCAGGGAATTTCTATACCAATTTGTTTTTGTAGGTTTGGAATGGTATTAGGATTTTTTAATCTAAAAATATATTTTTTTGGACCTGTTTTGAATTATTATGATTTTTCATAAAAATTAATTTTGGTAGCAAATTAGTGAATTTTTCAGATATTCTTCAATTTCTAGAAAGCTCTCAAAATTCTTAATTGTAGAACTAGGGTTTATGTGGTTGGATCTTTGTTGGTTTTACAATAGTTTTATCATCCCATTTTCACCATATATAGTTTCTTAAGCCATGTCATGTAGGGTTCAACCCTATGGAGGAGCTTATATCAAGGGTTCTAGTTTGGGTGTGACTTTCATGGTTTTGATTGGAATTTTGGAGACATGAAATTTTTCATTTAATTGTGTTACTACCTAGTAAACAAGTGGGTATGTTACAAAAAACTATGGACAAAAGTGTTAGGGTTTAGGCAGATCCAGAGCAAATACAAATTAATAATTATATGGAGATACAAACACAAAATATGAAGAAAAATGAATAGCACAGATAACACGAAGATTTAACGTGGTTCACCCAAGATGGGCTATTGTTGGAATCAAGGATCAATGAGAGGGGGGGTGAATCGGTGATCTACCAATGAACAAGCTTACTGACTTAATCTCAAACCACTAGAAGCACATGCAAGAAAGTAAAATGAAGAAACATAAGATAATCAATTACAAAATCATAACACCAGGATTTTTATGTGGAAACCCAAATGGGAAAAACCATGGTGGGATTTGAACCCACAATATTATTCCACTATGGCCAATAGAAAAAAATTATTACATGAGCTTAATGCACTTGCATTTAGGTGTACTGCCTAGAGTACACTACTCAAGTTACAAAACAGGGCTATAACCCCAGAGGAAGGCTCATTATGCTACAAGAGATTACAAACTGATTACAGTAAGTGAAGAATTGGAAAGTAGCATATGACTATGCCAAATATCAGTTCTGGTTAGGTACAAAATGATCCGTTGCACTATTCTGCTCTATTCTTCTCTATCGGATCAACACAATTTTGAGTGCGCATGTGAAACTACACTCTATCGCTTCAAAAAACACCACATAGATTATTTCCAACAACTAATCCATTAACTCAAATGGTATTATATATATGGACACTCCAAAATCAATCACCCTCAAGTTGGCTTCACCAAATATTAAAAGTGAAACATGTAGCTGCAAGTTAGCTTGAATATGTTGCCAAATCATATGTCAGACCCAAAATACATGATCACACACTTCCTATAGGTCTCACAATAATTCCAAACACATTTCCAATCATCAGAAACAACTTAAGGAATCCAGTCACACAATACCCCATCACACATGAAGAATACTCTATTTTACTGTTCTTCCAGATACCAGACCTTCAAAAAAGCATAGCAATCAATACCGGAGGGTGGATTGATGTGATAATTTGATTCATATACCTAGCTAATTAATTGCTAATCACCGAAATAAAAAATTCTTCACCAAAAATCATAATTTTGTATATTGAGCTGCACTGATAGTCTTAGTCCAAAAGTACAAGACATTCGGTTAATCAAAAATTTATACCAGATCAAATCAAAAGATTGAGTTACCATCAATGACAAATCCTAAGAATATATAAGCATTAGGAATCATCAATATCCACCGAAGAATCATCAGACCACCAAATGCCAACATTCTCCCCCTTTGGCATTGATGGCAACATAGGTGAAAAATGGTAAGTATCCAAAATCTGCAAAATACCAAAAGTATTAATTCTATACATTCAATCTGACTGACTCCCCCTGAACTGCTTACTCTATTTTCACTACTCTCTCTTGCCCCCTTTGAAATAAATGGCAAAGGGTGGGAATCAACCAGAACTTATATGCACAAGAATGAATGAATGAATGAACACACTTGATTACATGAACTTAAAGATGTCTATGTAAGTCACCTTTAGGAATTTTAGATACTCACTCTATCCTCTAAGGAAACAATCAAAGACATTTATTAGGGAACTATACATAAATGCATGAATCTCAACACTCTGAATATCGGATGGTACTAGTTTACCTAAGGCATTAATTGCATCTTGTTGTGCTCCCCAAAAGGTATCCATCTAGGGAATTACCAAGTTCCTCAGCTCCCCTACTCTTCTCAACATTCTCTCTTTGTCATGACTCAAGCCCTTTATTTTATCAAAATAATCCAAAATTTGTGCTTCAAGTGAACTTGAGAAGACAGATTGAGGTGTAAAAGAGTGACTGATACCAATAAGTTTTCTCTCAAAATCTCTTATTTGTCAATCAATGTCTACAGTAAATTTGGGTAAAAATAGACATGATTTAAAAATTTTCCCGCCTACATCTAATGCCTCTTCTACACTCTTCATTGCAGACTTTAGACTCACTTTATCCATCTCTTCTTCTTTCAAGTTTTCCTACAATCTCATTTCATTAAACCTTTTCTAATGATACAAAATTAGAGTTAACAACATTTAACAAGTTCTTAAGCTTTTTGGAGGGAGAAGCACCAGAATCCTGACAAAAAATGGGTAAAAGCTTTTCCAAAACCTCAAGTGGCAAGAGAGATGACTTCTTTATCTTCAAAATGAGATTTTAACAGATCTTCACTTTCCTTGATCTGAACTTGGGTGGCAAGTTTCAAAGCTTGAAGAGGGGAACGAGTGCTCAAATCAATCGGACCATGAAAAAAGCCATCCTCTACATTAATCTCCTTACCTTTGATAGTGAAAACTGCCACAATCATGGTTACCAGAGGTTTCTTTGTTTGTTCATCACTCTTCTCCTTCTCAACCTCTACATTCACACTCTTTTCAACTTTCTTTGTCTCCTCTACTATCATTCCTACAATCACTTCTATCTCTAAGAGGGTTCTGAGTAGCTTCAGTGGAGACATCTGCAACTGGATTTTCAAAAGGTGCATCTAATGCCGCTTTTTCCCCAACAGATTGTTGATCTACTTGACCACCAGAGACTTCTATATGTACTTTCAGAATGAAAGTGTCAAGATTCTATCCTTCCAAGTGGGAGGCATTCTGGGGTTGATTTACCTCATATCTCAGGTCAAGTAAAAAGTCTTTCACTATCTGTTTCATTTCGCTTGCAACTTCATCGATTTTCCCAAGCATAATTTTGTTAACTCTTCTCTTGCTTCTAAATTTTTCTTTTACCAATTTTAATAATATTTCAACTTCATCCCTAGAGATGGCTGAACAAGTATTCACCAAAACATACTCCTAAATTTCTTCATCTTTTTCGATGGACAATATTTCTCCAGATATCAAGGATATCATACAGCTCTTTAGGCAACTCGGATGATAACTCAATTAGAGATCTACTGAAATTATTCATATATAGTACAATTGCTTCCTCAATTTATTTCATCTCTTTATCATCCACATTCTCATAATATACACTAAAATTTTCCAAATTCCATCCTTAATGATTTCATTCTTTATATCTTCTAAGGATTTGGAGGAATAATCTCAACCTTACTAGACTCCAAGGCTTCAGATTTTTGGTCCTTGGTTCCCTTAGACTTTTTTGATGGCTCGCCTTGAATCTTTGTCTTCTTAAAGGGTGGAGCATCACCGGATGGCTTCCTAACTACTGGAGCATAAGTAGAACTCTTCTTGACTTTTTGAACTTCTTCATCCAACTCTGTCTCTTCCTCTGCTCCATCATACTGCCTAGAAGGCTTCTCCTTTTTCCTCTTCTCAACTCCACTGATTGATACTGTAGGCTTGGGCTTGGGTGGAGGAACTGGTTTCTTTACTCTAGAAATAGGTGCAAACTTACTAGGTTTAGGTTTGGGCTGCATAGGAGGGTTTACTCATTGGGGATGAGGTTTGATTATATCCTCCTCCCTTAGAATGTTTTGAGCTCTTGCCCTCTGTACAACTTCCTTTGTCAGTCCCATTTTCTTTGCAATAGCCTCTGCTTCCTTTTGAATCTTCTTCGAAAGACTTGAAGGGGTATTTCTTGAAAATAGTTATGGCTCTATCCTTAATCTCAAAAACCAATGGGGTACCAATTCCAGATACTAATGCCATTTTGAATCTAGGGTTTCAAATGGATAGCTTCACAAAATAGATAAGTACCTTTTAATTCAACCAAGCACAAGAAATCACTTCCGAATTGTTGTAAGCTCAATTTTGATTGCCAAATCTCTTTTCTTCACTGCACTACTCTTTTCTCTTGATTGTGTTGTCAAAAATAAACCTTTGAAATGCCCTTTTAACCTATAAAAACCTAATTCTACATTGTAATAAATGCTTCAACTGGTTACTATAATTTTCATGAAATAGCTTATAGGAGCCTCAAACCTCCATCAAATCTTCTGGATAACATCTGTATACATGGTTTAAGCCTTCTACAACCTACCAAAATTAGTTACAGATCACCTAAGAGGGAGTTCTATGAATCTGTATGTAAAGTTCCCCCTGAGGCCGAAAATCCCTAGTTACCAAATGAGGTTTCATCACTGGATTCAGATGTGGAGCCATTCTGCACATTGGAATCTTCTTTCTTCACCCACATTTTCTTATGTTGATCTCTGATTTCATCTACTTTTTCTTTTTCCTTTCTCATCTAATTTTCCTTTGTTTACCAAATCATTATTCATGCTTCTGCATTATTTTGCAATGTGACCAGTCTTGTTGCATGTATGGAAAACAACATTTCTCTGTATAGGTTTGAAATTCATCTGATTTGGTCTCATCCTTCATTGGTTAGAGATATGTCCAAACATCTCTTAAGCATAGCATCTTATGTTCTTAAGATTATTCATTACTGCTCTGCACATGTTTGACTCGTGACCAAAATTGTTGCATATGAAACATTGACCAGTAAAGGTAGGACCATTGTTTACATTATTCATTCTATTATTCATCTTACTTCTTTATTGATTTTCCATATGACCAAATTTATTGCAAGTAAAACATCTACCATTGAATTTATAGGCATAAGGTTGTCTTACCAGAGGATTCTTGTTCTTAGGATTTGCATTGCTCTGTCTAGAAACAGAGGATTCTCGTTTTTCATATCCAAGTCCTCTCAAGTCTTTCCATGTCTTTGACTATCCAACATCTCATTCATCCTTGCTGATCTAGCATTGAATTTGTCTTTGTATTCATTTGTAGTAACAAGTTCATCTCTTAGAACAACAATCTGTCTTTCAAGTTCTTGTCTATCATTCCTTGATTGTGTCAACTCAAGCTTCAACTGATCATTCTCATAGGTAAGTTTGAAGCATTCATCTGATATGTCTTTCAATGATTGAGTTAGACTTTCTTCATTCTTCTTCTAGTCTTCAATCTCCTTAGTCATCTTCATCATTATGGATTGCATCTCATTCTTCAATACAACATTCTCTCTAGCAAGCTTATCACATTCATCAGATTTGTCCTGATTCTCCATGCTTTGTTCTTCCTTTTCTTTTAGTTTGTCCATCAGCTCTTTTCTCTTGTCTCTTGAAGTGTTCACTTGATCTTTCAAATCTTTAATGAATTCTTTAGCTGTATTCAATTTTCTTTTCAAAAAACTTATGTTATTTCTTGTTGTGTCAAGATCTTCAAGAGCCACACAAAGTTGTCTCTGCAAACCAAAATCCATTGACTCAATCTCCTGGACCTTCCTCAAGTGGTTAGGATTCCTCAGAGGAACTAGGCTCTGATACCAATTGTTGGAATCAAGGATCATTGAGAGGGGGGGTGAATCAGTGATCTACTGGTGAACAATTTTTTTTACTTAATCTCAAACCACCAGAAGCATATGCAAGAAAGTAAAATGCAGAAAAAAATCAACCATAAAATCATAACAAAAAGATTTTTACGTGGAAACCCAAATGGGAAAAACCATAGTGGGATTTGAACCCACAATATTATTCCATTATGGCCAATAACAAAACAATATTACATGAGGGGAATACACTCGCATTCGGGCATACTACCTAGAGTTCACTACTCAAGTTACAAAATAGGGCTACAACCTTGGAGGAAGGCTCACTGCCTTACAAAAGATTACAATAAGTGAAGAACTGGAAAGTAGCATCTGACTATGCCAAATATCAGTTCTAGTTAGGTATAAAATGATTCATTGCAATGTTCTAATAAACCACTTTGTTTTTCTCTACCAGATCAACATAATTCTAAGTGCGCATGTGAAACTGCACTCAATCCCTCCAAAAACACCACACAAATTATTTCCAACAACTAATCCATTAACTCAAATTGTTTATATATCCAGACACTCCAAAATCAATCTCCCATAAGTCGACTTCACCAAATATTAAAAGTGAAATGTGTAGCTCCAAGTTGGCTTGAATTTGTTGTCGAATCATATGTCAGACCCAAAATACATGATCACACACTTCCTTTAGGTCTCACATCATTCCAAATACATTTCTAATCACCAAAAACAACTTAGGGAATCCAGTCACATGATACCCCATCACACATGAAGAATAATCTATTTTACTGTTCTTTCGGATATCGGACCTTCAAACAGGCATAGGAATCAATACTAGAGGGTGGATTGACGTGATAATCTGCCTCATATACCTAGCCAATTAATCACCAATCACGAAAATCAAAAATACTTCACCAGAAATCATAAAACTGTATACTGAGCTACACTGACAGCCTTAGTCCAAAAGTACAAGATATTTGATTAACCCAAACTTCATACCAAATCAGATCAAAAGACCAAGTTGCCATCAATTATAGCTCCTAAGAATCTATAAGCATTAGGAATCATCAATATCCATAGGAGCATCACCGAAACACCAAATGCCAAGAGCTACATCCACAAAACACAGTCATTCAATATTTTCTTATTATCCAGTAAATAAGTACAACACCATTACAATGCTTTTTAACATTCCAGTCATTTATAACAAGCAATTTTTAGGGCAATACTCAAAGTCAGGTATTTTTAGGGTTTTATTCAAAGTCAGTTTTTTCAACAAAAAATGACAATTTTTTTCCCTAAACCCTGTTGAGGATACATAACGAGTGTACAGTACTTGCATGATCAGTCACCAAATATCAAAAAAAAGATAATCACTTATGCCCATGTTTGTATTGAAATTGATTTAAGTAAGTTTTTACTAGATTCAATGAAAATTCATCTAGGTTCTACCTCTTGGACACAATAGATTGATTATGAAACTCTCCCATTTTGTTGTTAGATTTGACATGAATATGGTCATTTACAACAAACGTGTTTAAAATCTAATCATGCAACTAACCTTCAAGTAATGGGTCATCTTGACCACCACCTAAATAGGATAGAGAGAAAGCACTTTTGGTGGAGGATAAAGAGGGATTTATCCTGGTCAAGAATCAAAATAAAAGAAGAGGAGAAAAAAAGAATTCTAAAGGATAGGTAGACTGCTGATGTGTTTAAAAAATTTGATTCTTTAATGAAGCACTTACAAGGATTCCTATTGGTAAAAAAACTCTGAGTACGAAACAATTAGTTGGTGAGAAGGAAAATATTCATCTTGTTGTTTCTTAGGCTAGAGGCTTAGATTCTCTAATGGACACAAATGTTCTATTGCTAACTTTAGGTTAGTTGGAGACTACTGGGTGCAAAGAGGTGAAAGATTACTCAAGCTTAACCAATGTAGGGGCTAACCTAGAGAAGGACCCTTAGGATGTTGGTAAAAGAAAGGGAAATCCACCTATATTGGGGTTGTAATAAAAGCCTCTCAAAAAAGGTTCTTTTGAGAAGAATCCTAAGGTGCATAGGAAGAAAGATCAGGAAAAAGTAAAACTAATTAGTGAGACATTGGCTGAGTTTGGTTCAATGAAAACCATTTGTTCATGTTGGAAGGAAATAGGGTTATGAGGCACCAAATATGTCATTTAGGTCATTTCTAGACCCACGTATCCATCATATACCCCTTTAATAGCCTTAAAACACCTCTAATATGCCTAAATAAGCTATAAAAGGGTAAATAATAATAGAAACAATCAAAAATTCATGGGAATAAGATAACTAAGAGTTATTATCGAAGGATGTGATGGAAAGACATTGTGAAGAAGCATAATGAGGCTATATATAGAGAGAAAGTGGGAGATAAGCATGTGGAATGGAGTGGAAACATATATGGAATAATATGGATTAAATATATGTGGGAATAATGAAGTGTGGAATATATATAATATATAAATTATATATGTATATATGGATGAAGAATGATTAATATATTATAATACATGTGAAAGACATTAAAGTATATGATGGATGTGTGTATGTGAATTAATTCAATTTATTATAAATTGATTTAAAATAATTACATATACAAGCTCTTTCTATTAATGCATCACACCAAGGCTTGACTACATATGATAGAATATTAAACCTTACACTTCGGTCAAGGCTTTTTTGTCAACACCGATTCAGTTGTGGGGCCTTGGTTGTTAAAAATTATTGCAGGGATATTATAGGAAAGAAATAATAGAAAAGAAGAAATTATTGTTAAAAAGTTGACGAATGAAAATTTTGATTTTTTTTTTTCTAAAACATTTTTTTTCAATGGGAAAGATCAAAGAAGGAAAATGAGAATTTAATGTGTAGAAAAACTATTTTGGAGGAAAAATTGATGAGCATTAAACAATTTAATTTATAATTAATAGAAAGGATAAAGGAGTTAAAAAACAAGAAGTGTGAATTATTGTGTGAAAATAAAAATCTTGAACAAGAATGAAGTTAAAATACACAATGAAAAGTTATAGGCAAAGTTGAATTTTTATAATGAGGAGATTAAGAAGATGGTAGGAGATGTGAACAAGGAAAGAGGTTTAGAGAAGGATGTTATATTAAAATTGTTAGAAGAAAATAATCGATTGGATCAATTGCTTACAACATGTCAAAAGGAAAAATAGTGCCTAAGGTCCAAGCTTACACTATGTAATACCTAATGCGATATAAATGGTTTGTGTTATTCCTTTAATGAACCATCTATGAAATGTAATATAGATAAAGCTTATTTGGATAAAAAGTTTAAAGTTTAAGATAATGATGATTTTGAATCTACAAATATTGATAATGGAGATGATAACAACAAAGAATGTTCTCCAAATAATGTTGGACTTAAGAATATTGGAAGAATAGGATATATGAGAAAAGTTTCTAAGAACATTTAAAAAATTGTGAGGCTAAATAATAATGGTCTTGGAAATGGAAAAGAAGATGATTTTACAATTACAAAAAATTCTAATAAATCTATTCAAGAAATGCAGTGTTCTCATTGTCATAAAAATGGACATGGTTATGTTGGTGAAAAATTAGGGTTTCCACCACAAGAAGGATGAAAACCACTAATTTTTGCTTAGAGACCAATACATTAGAGAAATATAGGAATTGTATAGATCTAAACCTAATAGGTCTAAATGCTTATCTAATTCCAGGGGGTTGTTGGATGATCCTCTTCTTTCCCTTGAGTTGAATTGATTTATTGAAGATGCTGAAATTGAAGTAATTATGTGTGATCAATGAGCTAAAGTCATTTGATCAAGCCACAAACCTGGATCTAAGGATTGTAAGAGGATTCAAACGTATTCCTTGAAGGAGCTCCTAATTTGTTGGGACCAGTGTGATGGTCACTCTAGTCCTCTGCACTTTTCACACTCCAATGGGGGATTGATTCATCTCTATACATAAAGCTTATTCTAAATATCATGACTCCATACCTACTTCCTACACACAAAACGAAGGGGAAATAGGTTGGAAATAGGGGTTTGCCTAAGTCAAACCCTAGTTTAGGAATTAACCTTGAATGAAATATTGCAAATACTGAAATAAATAATGGAAAGGTATACCTCAGATCCACAATGACTGATAATGATGCATTGCTTCTTGAATGTAATCGCATATGTTGTATGAAATGGCATAGACATGACAAAACCCTAATCACACACACATTCTTGCATATGAATGATGTAACTTGCTCCACAATGATTGAATGAAGAACATGTAGCCTTGAAGACCTCTGGAAATGCTTGATGATGAACACTTTAATGCTTGAATGCTTTATTGCTTGAATGAAAATGCTAGTTATGAAATTAGGATGATCAAATGTCTTTATATATGATTATATAGGTCAATTTACCAATTAGGCTGACCTCCAATGGTCAAATTGAGCCACCAATTTATTTTCTCACCGAAGAGATAGGTATCACTCCCTCCTTGAAAATTAGGCCCCAAAGAGGGGGACCAAGGTGCTAGTGCCTTGGTCCTCCTCAATTAGGGACTAGATTTTGGACCAAGGGAGGAGGACACCTATTTGGGGAATCACTTGGTAAGTGTTGGCATTTTTTATGTTTATGTTGTGATTGTCATTGATGGACACACACTTGCATTAAGATTCCCTTTATATGCATGAGCTATAGCTCAACCGGTATCTATTCCAACCGGTATGTTGTATTCTAGTCTTTAGACTATTGGTGATTTTGCAGAATGTGTTTCCCAGTCTGAAGCGGCATGTTGACCCCAAGCAGTTCATAGATCTCAAGCAGTATGAGGGAGCAAAGTGGCATAACACATTCTTACCAGTCTTCATTTTTGTCAAACCGACAACCGATATTTTGTATGAACCGGTAATACTCTGTGATGAGTTACCAACCGACATTTTGTGATGAGTTACCAATCCACCGATTGTTTGACGGTGCCAACACACTGATGGTGCTTCTTGTGTCATGTTACTGAGTATGTCTAGATTCATTGAACCTAGGAAATTGTAAAGTAATCCTATTGGACCTACATGCAATCAGATTCCTTTTAAAGGACATCATGTCTAGGGTTTTAGGCTGTTACTGAAAGGGTTTATGTAGTGCTAGGGTTTAAGGTGGTTGATGAGTTGTTGGAAGAGTGATCTTATCTAAGAAGATCAAGTTGTAACTGAGTGAGAGATAGAGAAGACTAAAGTAATGCTGGAATGCATTAGCTGTGAGCTATACTAGATCTAACCATGCAGTCTATGCTATTAGATAGATCAAACACTTGTTGATTACTCACATCTTTGACAAGTCTGTAGCCCTTAACCGGGTAGGCCTAAAAGCCTTTTGTAAAATCCTCTAACAAGATGGTTCACCTCTGTGAATCTAAATTCCTCTAGCAAGGTAGTCTTTAATCGGACTTATCTCCTAACAGAGATTGAGATTCCTAATAGGATCTGTTCTGGTGAAAAACATTGTAAGACCTTAACTGATCTTACCTTAACCGGTTTGGTTTCTGTTCTGCAAATAGTGACTTGTGAGTTCCATCTCACCGTGGTTTTTTCCCATTTGGGTTTCCATGTCAAATATCTTGTGTTATGGTTGTATTGATTTTGTGGGTGAATGCTTTATTTGCATTTTGGTTTGCATGTGTGATAACCGGTCTGTCTGTTAAACTATTTTACTGGTTTATCTTCAAACTATCTAAGTGTTTTAGAGCGGAGATTTTTGGCATACTAGTTCACCCCCACCCCCCCCCCCTCTTAGTATTCATCAATTGGTATCAAAGCCTACCTTTCTATAAGTTTAACCACTTGGAAAGAGATATGGGGGAATACATCTTGAGGGAACTTACTCAATGGCTCACTCAGTCTGAGCAAGCCTATGATGATCTTATGGTCAAATACAAGGCATCTCAAGCAAAAAGGAGAGAACATGCAGAAAAGCTGATGGAGCTATCTGAAAATAGTTCTGTAGATGAAGCAGATATGGAAGCCATGATAGCAGAAGTAAACAAGTTGAATGAATCAAACTCCAACCTAAGAAAGGAGTTGGAAGGAATGACTATTTGGTTTAGTCAAGAGCTTGAGAACAAGAGGAATGCTAAAGATCTGCTGAAGGACAGAGATCATGAGATCTCCAAGTTGAAACAAGAGATTAGTGCACTGACTGCTCGCCTTCATGAGAGTGGAATGGAAAAAGGAGTACAAGATGAAATGAACATAGCCATTTCTAAAAATGCAAGCCTAATGGAGACAAATACTGCTATTTCCAAACTCTCTGAGTCAAAGGAAATACTTGCTAAGTTCAACAAAAGTATTGTTAAGCTAGAGAAAAAGCTTGAGTCATCTAGACTAGTAAAGAATACCAATGGACTTGGTTTCTCTGGACATGAGGAAGGAGAATCCTCAGGAACAAATGCTGAAGCATCAAAGAAGCAACCGACATTCAAAGGAAAAGGTAAGTAAAAATTCAAACCTGTTTGCTTTATCTATCTTAAAGAAGGGCACACTACCAATGTATGTAGGAACAAAGCCTACAATAATTTTCCTTACTTTATTAACAATGTACCTAGATCCAATAAGTTTAATGGTCATTGTTATGCATGCAACACATTTGGGCATAGAGCATTTGAATGTAGGTCTGTGATGAATAACACTGGAAGATATCCTCAAAGGACCCAAGGAGTTGGTCCTGAACCTTTTGTGAACCGGAACCACAACCAGTTTAATGTCTTCAATAATTAGCCAAGAAGCAGTGGCTATCAAGCGGCAACTAGATGGAGAGAAAATTGTATGATCTGTCATGGTCATGGTCACACTGCTGCAACATGCAAAAGGAAGAATGGAAACATGAACAATGGACCTTGGAGAGCACCTGGATTGGTTTGCTATCACTACAACAAATCGGGTCACATTGCAAGATTCTGCAGAAGCAGAAAGAGTATATCTGATGATATACCGGTCACTCCGAAAGGAGAAATTGATATTGAAACAGTTCAAGCAGACATGAACAAAACATGGAGGAAGAAATCAACAATTTTGGAAGAGGAACCGATTTCTGCACCTAGTGTGGAAATATCGGAACCAACAAACTAAGCTTCAAAAGGCTTAGGGGGAGAAAATGGCGAAATGTTTTCGAACCCTCGGTTTACACTGGTAAAGACCTTAACCGATATGTGATACCTGTCACTTGGCAGAAGACCAGAAATGGTAAAAAGGAAAATTAGGGTTTACACTCTAATAGAGGAGCATTAATGGCGGTAGGTGAGAGACATGTATAAAAGCATTTTTCAAATCATTTCTCACTATCTGTTTTTGAGCGAAGAAAAGTTTTTCAAAGAGTAGAGCGAAGAAAAGGTGATTTGAGCTAAGATTTCAAGAGATTGACAAATCGTGAAGGAGATTCAAATTCAATTTGCAAGCGGTCAGGTAAACACAAAGCGATGATTCAGCAATCGACGGAGTGTGGAGTGAAGGAGAATCAAAAAGCCCTAAATTCTCATTTTAAAGGTATTTTTTGAGTTCTTAAAATAGTCTACAAATGGCTTCTGCATCTCATACCAGTTCTAGTACATCCATTGAGTCAGAAAGTTTCATTCAAAGGAAGTCAAAGTATAATGCCCTATCACAAGGTCCGGCTGGAGTGATAGTAGAAGAGGGAATTTCTGACTATATTGATTGCAAGATTGAAGACCTAGGGTCTCTATCCATCCACTCTCAACTAGGTCTATTTTGTGGAAAGGACAAGAAAATAAAACTGGAATATAGTATCTTAGAGAAGAAGAAACTCCATAATGCTATATACTTTCTGGAAGACTTTACAAAGGATCATATTAGGATCATTTTGAGCAGAGTCCATGGTGACAAGATGTACCTGGAGAGGATGCATGATATCATGCCTCAGGCAATTCATGCAATCACTAGTTTCTGCAACATAGGGGAAGTGTTAGCCCTAAGAACGGTAAGCAAAACTGAAATGGCAAGCTCACTAGTTCAACAAGTGACTCACGAGGCATGACAGTCAACTCAATCAAGGATGATCTGGTTAAGTATGCCTGCATGGTGATAGGCTACAGAACATTCTCTGCTAGCAGAATTAACTCTGTATCTACTGCAACGGTAAATGCCGCTTACTAGATGATAAAGGAGGATGCATCATTTGACCTATGCACCAGTATGCAGAGGCAACTCCTGTCTAATCTGAAGTCGATCAAACAGGATAATGCAGTGAGATTCAAGTTCGGACAACTATTGGTTGGGTTTTTTTTCTATTTCCAAGGCTACTTTCCTGCAGTAGGAGATGTCCAGTGGTCTCCTGACCAACTGGTAACCAAGCAAATCAAGGAAAGCATTCAAGCAATCAGAACCAGTTACCCTGATGTGTTGAACAAGTATTTTGATGAGTTCAGAAGGAAGATGAGTCAAAGGATGAGGATCTCAGGTGATATCATCAAGAAATATGAAGAAGACATCTATTTCACCATCTAGGTGGACAAATGCCTAATGGAGGCTGTTGAGCCTAGAATGGAAGAAGTGGAGCCAATGGGCTATGAGGTGATTTATGATATGCTGGAAGGGTATGCCTCAACCCTTATTTCCTCGCCTCTTGATCCTAAGGAAAAGAGGACCAGAACATATCTAGAAAGGATTGCACTAGTCGAGGTACCCTCTATTAAGAATGGAAAAGAACCGGCAACAAAGAAGGCAAAGGCAGTGCCTGTAGCATCGACACCAGCTACTACTGCAACTCCAAGAGTGACCAAGTGGTCACCTGCAAAGAAGAAACCAGAAGTGGCACCAGCAAAGGTCTTTGAAAGAAAAAGGAAGACTAAGTCAAATGAACTAGACTCTAAAGAAACTGAGTCTGAGGAGATGCCAAAGAAGGCCAGACAGACGAAGAAGATGAAGAAGAATGAACCGGCAGCGTCTGCACCAGTAAATATTGATATCTCCTCATATAAACCTTTGACACATTTTCAAAGAATAATAAAGAATATTAGGAGAAAATTACTTCATGATTTAGTAGATTATTATGATGATTTTAGTGATGAGGAGAAAGAAGAAGTACTACAGAAGATTATTATTTATTTGTGTAAGAATGGCTGGTCGCCATCAGAGATTAAATCTCAGACACCAGATTCATTATATAAGGCATTAGATAATAAATGGCGCATTGCCATAGAAAAAGAACAGGAGATTAGGGAGAAAATATTTGCTTAATACTTTCTCGACCTCTCAAACTTAGAATTATTTGATGTTTTGGACCAAAATAAAGGACTCTTCTTCACAAGGAGAAGAAGACTCTGGCTGTTAGAGGGAAGAATTAATAATGTTGAAAAAGACACTCATCAACATATGGATTATGCTATCCATGATCACAAAGCACGTATGGCCAACTTGCAAGCGGAAAAAGAACTGGTTATATCCAAACCGGATGAAGTTTTTAATGAAGAAGGAAACCCGGTTGAAGAACCAATCGACACTATTGATGTCGATGCCCTGGATGTAGAAGATATCACTCAGGACATACCTTCTGAGGGAATAGCACAGGTGCAATAGGCTGAATAGGGTAGTGAGCAAGCTGAGGATAGACAGGAAGCGGATAAGGAACAGGAAGAGAAAAAGAAGAGGGATGAAGATGAGAAAAAGAGGAAAGAGGAAGAGAAGAGAAAAGAGGAAGAGGAGAAAAGAAAAGATGAAGAGAAAAAGAAGCAAGAAGATGAGAGGAAAAAGAAAGAAGAAGAGGATAAGGAAGAAAAGAAGAAGAAGGAAGAAGAAAAGAAGAAGAAGGAAGAGGAAGATAAAGAAAAGGAAAAGCAGAAGGAAGAAGAAAAGAAGAAGAAGGAAGAGGAAGAGAAAGAAGAGGAGAAAAGGAAGGAAGATGAGAGGAAAAAGAAAGAAGAAGAAGACAAGGAACAAGAAAAGAAGAAGGAAGTAGAGAAAAAGAAGAAGGAAGAAGAAGACAAGGCAGTGGAGAAAAGAAAAGCGGACAAGGCAGCAGAAGTGATGAAGAGCACACAGATGGAGACTCCGAAGGCAACCAAGAGTCAAGCCAAACCGGCTGATATCTCCAGTCCTATCGATCTCTAGTCTGCAAGTGTGTCGGAGCTAATGTAGAGCATCAAGGTTACTCAAGAGCACCTTGAAATCATTCGAAGGAAAAAGGACCAAGATATAATTCAAGCGGCTGTAGACACCCTTACCGGTTTGATCCCTGGTATCAATCTTCCAAACACTAAATCATCACTAGCACAACTTAAGCTACTATGTATTGTAGTGGATGATTAGGTGCAGAGCCTGGAAGAAGCAGCTGAGGCAAATGTCAAGAAAGAGCATCAAAAGGCTCTTAACATTGCTCTGGTGAAGAAGTTGAATGAACTCTGGTCTGAACTGCTGAAAGACCAAAAGGATATAAGGGATGCTTTGGATGAGGGAAATATGCTACTAAGAAAAATCTTTCAACCCCATCTATTCTACGATGATGTGCTAGCTTAGAAGCAAAAGCTTCAAATGGACTTACAGTCTTACTTAAGCACATTTAAGCCACCTTATGATTCCTTTGCAACTTATAGGCAAACCGTTCACCGGTTTCAGATCCAGTCAACCAAAATGGAGCAAGAGATTAGTACACGATCTAGAGATTTGCAGGAGCTACAATTGGTTTTACTTCCACGTCTGCAAATTCTTTAGAAGTGTTATCTGAACTTGGATGCCTTGACAGTTATGCAAGAGATGAGCATAGTTGATGCCATGGAAGAACAGGTATCCCAGATGCAAACAGAGAAAGAAGTGGCCACCTCCCTACTTGAGTCCTGGTATCTATCAATGAAACAATTTTTGTAGGACTATAAATCGGTTTTTGACAAGTATTATTCCTTGTTGTCATAAACTTTTATTATTTTAATATCAAATGGAAATAGGGTTGTTCAGCAGTACTTTGTCATTGTTGGCAAAGGGGGAGAAGTACTCTATCTATTTTGGAGAAGAATAGGGAGAAGTATCTGGCTTTAAAATTTTGATATATGCTTTATGCTCTGATATCTCAATGTTTATGCTCTATATGCAAAATTTCTATACATTGTATTGATTAAGGGATAGTGTATATGCTTAGGGGGAGCAATTTTGTTAATGGCATGTTTTTGTTGTAAAACACTTAGATGTCAAAATTTTATTTTCCTAAGTGTTGCCATCAATGCCAAAGGGGGAGATTGTTGGCATTTTTTATGTTTATGTTGTGATTGTCATTGATGGACACACACTTGCATTAAGATCCCCTTTATATGTATGAGCTAGAGCTCAACCGGTATCTGTTCCAACCAGTATGTTGTATTCTAGTCTTTAGACTATTGGTGATTTTGCAGAATGTGTTTCCCGGTTTGAAGCAGCATGTCGACCCCAAGAGGTTCATAGATCTCAAGCGGTATGAGGGAGCAAAGAGGCATAACACATTCTTACCAGTCTTCATTTTTGTCAAACTGGAAACTGGTATTTTGTATGAACCAGTAATACTTTGTGATGAGTTACCAACCGGCATTTTGTGATGAGTTACCAATCCACCGATTGTTTGACGGTGTCAACACACTGATGGTGCTTCTTGTGTCATGTTACTGAGTATGTCTAGATTCATTGAACTTAGGAAATTGTAATGTAATCCTATTGGACCGACATGAAATCAGATTCCTTTTAAAGGACATCATGTCTAGGGTTTTAGGCTATTGCTGAAAGGGTTTATGTAGTGCTAGGGTTTAAGGTGGTTGATGAATTGTTGGAAGAGAGATCTTATCTGAGAAGATCAAGTTGTAACTGAGTGAGAGATAGAGAAGACTGAAGTAATGCTAGAATGCATTAGCTATGAGCTATACTAGATCTAACCAAGTAGTCTATGCTATTAGATAGATCAAACACTTGTTGATTACTCACATCTTTGAGAAGTCTATAGCCCTTAATTGGGTAGGCCCAAAAGCCTTTTGTAAAATCCTCTAACAAGGTGGTTCACCTCTATGAATCTAAAATCCTCTAGCAAGGTAGTCTTTAATCGGACTTATCTCCTAACAGAGATTGAGATTCCTAACAGGATTTGTTCTAGTGAAGAACATTGTAAGACCTTAACCGGTCTGACCTTAACTGGTCTGGTTTCTATTCTGCAGATAGTGACTTGTGAGTTCCATCTCACCGTGGTTTTTTCCCATTTGGATTTCCACATCAAATATCTTGTGTTATGGTTGTATTGCTTTTGTGGGTGAATGCTTTATTTGCATTTTGGTTTGCATGTGTGATAACTGGTCTGTCTATTAAACTATTTTACCGGTTTATCTTCAGACTGTTTAAGTGTTTTAGAGCGGAGATTTTTGGCATACTAATTCACACCCCATCTTAGTATTCATCAGTAAGTTCTTTAAGCATAAAAAGTGGAGTTAAGGCACTAAACGGACCCAAATAGGAGATGAGGGAGAGATGTGCTAAAGTAGGGGCACAAACATAAGGTGTAAATTGGCCTGGTAACAATTTATGATGCTACATTTAGCCCCCACTTTAACAGGAGTATGATCTTATACAAATACTCATGGTAAAGTATACAAAAGAGAGTGTTGAAGGAGAAGATAAAAGAAGCACAATCATAAGGAGTATAATACATCACTAATCTCAAGGAACTAAGCCCCCAATCTTAGGATCTTAACTCACTAAAATGCATGCAAGGGAACACAAAACAAAAATAAAAAGGAAAACAAAAGGAGAACATATGCAATCAAAGACAAAAAGGAAAAATTCACACAACACAACATTTAAAGACCAAAAACAAGACCTCAAGTCAACTAGCCGAAGAGACCTTGATATCAAATGTATCAACCACTAATATCATTCTTGAAAAATGCCATCTCAAGAACATAAGTGATTGCACTAAAGAGAAGAGCACACATCATCCATGATCCACCAATAGAAAAGCCATGAGCTCATGAGAAGAAGGAAAGATAGAGCATGTATATACACTAGATGTGTTTTTCTATGTGATCCATGAGAAGAATGAAAGAGGACATGGATAGACACTCAAGATGTGTTTTTCTAGGTGATCCATGTTGGGGAGGAGAGTATGAATAGTATAGCCATGTTTTCCTAGTTCAATCATCCTCGTGTGTGTGTGCAAATGATTTCTGGTTTCAAGAATATAACACCTCGTATAAGAGTTTGTTTCCTCTGGTTTTGAACATGTATCAACCTGTTTAAGAAATATAATATAAATGAAAATACCAAGGGGCAAGTCTAGTTTGGGGAACATCTTGTTTAAGAGTTTGTTTTCTTTGGTTTCATGAATGTATAGCCCCATACAAGATAGATACATGTCTGGTTTTGAGGACATCCCGTGTAAGAGTTTGTTTTCTCTAGTTTCGATGATGTGCACCCCATCTAAGATTAATCAAATGTTGTGTCAGGTTTCGAGCCTGAGCATCTTGTATAAGAGTTTTTTTATCTATTTCCAAGTCTGAACACCCCATTTAAGACATGCAAAAATGATATGCAAAAATGTGGTACAATATGGTACAAAGAGGGTGATATGAGTTCCCCCCCTTAAGATATCAACATAGCCCTATGTTTATGTCTTAAGGAATCTAGAAACAAGGATACCCATCTTCAACACCAAGGAGATATCCTTTAGGCAACAATGTCATAAATCCAAGATAAAGAGGGAATACTCTTTGAGCAAGGATAAGATAGTTGAAAAAAAGATATCTTGCAACAAGTTTAAAGAGGATCCTTGGAGGAGAAGATATCTTTTCTCAAAAGACATCTACCTCCAAGAGGAGTTCTTGAACAAACATAACATCTTCTACCAAAAGAAGGGAAGGAGAACAAGAATGTCTATCTTCCTCCTATTTCTAGGTGAAAGAGGTTCTTGATAAAGGATAACACACTTTTGACCCAATGTGAAGGGGTAAGTTTATATTAGATATACATTGCCAAGTGAAGAAGAGGTTGTAGCCAATGACATACACCTCTTTCGTAAGAGAGAATCCTTGAGCAAACAAAAAATTCACACAAGGAATGACATCAAATCATAAGGAAATATCACTCAACAAAGGAAAAGTGGATCCTTAGAAAGGAAAAAAGAGAGAGAAATCATTTCCCCCCAAGTGTAAGGACAATGAGAATAATTACACAACCTCTAGAAGGAGAGAAATGAAACACAAGCAAATGCACAATGTACTCACATGAATAAATATCCAATGAAAGAAAAGGCATTAATATATGTAAAATGCAACTCTAAAGAAGAGGTAATCTTCAAAGAGAGAGAAATTAGAATGAGGGATTAGATATTATTCTAAAGAGAAAGATTAAACATAAGAGATATGCAATTTCACACGACAAAGGATATCCAAGCATGAAAAATGCAACCTCTAAAGGGAATAGTGACAAAGAGAAAGAAGAAATGTTTCTGCCCTAAAATTTTTGATATTGAAAAAGCATCACCTGTTATCACAAAGAGCCCCCAATTAAGTTAACTACTTGTGTCATATGGTGAGGAGCAACGTGGAGGGTGACAAGAGTGCTAAGGAACTACTTTCTCACCAAGAAAGAGAACAATATTAGTGGAAATATTTATTTGAGCCTTATCAATTTTTTCTTGAACAAATTCCATAAATTATTTACGTTTTCCAAGAGAATGTCAATAGCTACGATGAAAAAGACAATTCTAATCACCTTCTTTATGCTTTTTTCTAAACTTTACAAAAGGAAAAACAACATTTTTATCATACTTTAATTTCCAAAAGATTCTAGTTGCTAACCATTCTTGATAATCAATAGGATTAGGCCTTGTCTCTTGTGATGTGGGACAAGGATTGTTAGAAGAATGAGTATGATCCATTATTTTAACTATGCCTCTATCAATGAATCCTTTCATTTCATTTTGAAAATTAGGACAATTATTGGTAGTATGATCATTAGTTTGGTGGTATGAACAAAAATGAGCTTTTAAAGAAGAACCACTTTTAGCTGATCGATAGGTTTGTTGTCTTGCAAGATGATCTTTGAAGTATTTAATCCTAAGGAGGTTTTCCAAAGGAGAATTATGATAGTGTCCTAGGCCTTATGTGTTAGCTTATGTAGGAGGGTTTATGTGGACTCTAATTCCTTATTCAAAATTTCCAAGTCCTCGTCCTTTAAAACCATGTTTTAATATTATGTTAAAGCCACTCCTATAAGAATATCTTAATTGAAAAGGAGGAGGAACATTATAATGAATCTCTTTGAAATTTTTAGTGTAAGTGTGTTTAGAAGGAACAAAAGGACAAATAGATGAAGAAGGAATATCTCGTGGAGGAGGATTTTCCTTTCTATCATCATGTGTGCATCCTCTTTTGTAGATTGGGAAGGAAGATCCTTATCATCTAAGGCCTCATCTTTACTTAATGTTATGTTGGGAGATAGATAATGAATAAAATGCATAACACCATCCTCTCTACAAATGTTTTGGTGACTAAGATAGGCTTTAGGAGAATAAGAAGGATCTAGAGAGATTGAAACACCAATATTTTGATCTTGCTCCCCTTGCGATAAGATATGTCTATGAGAAGAAGAGGGTGACATGTTTCTCTACAATGTTTGCTCTCCTTTAGAGAGATCATTGATTTAGGATTATTAGCTTGTTCTTCATTCACATTAGATACCCTAGGAGAGGTACAAATATTAGGTCTAGGATTAGGATCTACAAAAACTTTAATGTGATCTATATATGTAATGCATTTTCCTAAAAATATGACAATAAAACAACATGGACTATAAATGAAATCTTTGAGATCTAATTGATTGATAGGGAGAAATTTGGAGATCCTAAAAATGCAATATGTCAAAGTGCTATAAATGAAAAGAAGAAATGTGAAATGAAAGAAGTCATTATATCCAACACATGATTATGATAAATATAAGTGAAAAATAATGTAACCATATGTGAAATAGAAAATAAATCAGATCTATTAATTTTTAGAATCAGATCCGAAAATTACAATGATGAATTATGCAACTCACAAATCCAATTAACCAAAATAAATTAGGGTTTGATGAATAAACCTCTAAATTTATGCAATTTGATTAAAATGAGATTTATGAATTTGAATTTAATTTTTTTTTTCTTTTTTCTAAATCAGATCTGAAACAATTAATCCAAATTAAACAATATACAAGGTCAATTTTATATATAAAAATTAGGTTTTTTGTGAATTCAACCTCTAAAATTAAAATTCAATAATAAAAAAAAGTAAACTTGAAAATGCAGATTTGAATTTTAAATTGCATAAACACCCAGATCTAAGAACATAAATTAGAATTAAAGGTGCAAGATGTTGGGTTCGCCAAAATGTGTTGGTGAAAAATTAGGGTTTCCACCACAAGAAGGATGAAAACCACTATTTTTTTCTTAGAGACCAATACATTAAGGAAAGATAGGAATTAGATAGATATAAACCTAAGAGGTCTAATTGTTGATCTAATTCCAAGGGGTTGTTGGATGATCCTCTTCTTTCCCTTGACTTGAATTGATTTATTGAAGATGTTGAAATTAGGGTAAATGGGTTGAAATTGAAGTAATTATGCATGATCAGTGACCTACAGTCATCGGATCAAGCCACAAACCAAGATCTGAGGATTATAAGAGGATTCAAATCTATTCCCAGAAGGAGCTCCTAATTTGTTGGGACCAGTGTGACGGTCACTCTAGTCCTCCACACTTTTCACATTCCAATGAGGGGTTGATTCGTCTTTGTAAATAAAGCTTATTATGAAGATTGCAACTTCGTACCTTCTTCCTACACAAAGAAATAAGGGGAAATAGATTGGAAATATGGGTTTAACTAAGTCAAACCCTGGCTTAGGAATTAACCTTGAATGAAATATTATAAATATTGAAAAAAATAATGGAAAGGCATACCTTAGCTTTGCAATGATTGATAATGATGCGCTGCTTATTGAATGCAATCGAATGATGCGCTGCTTATTGAATGCAATCACATATGTTGTAGGAAATGGCACAGACATGACAAAATCCTAATCACACATACATGAATGATGTAACTTTATCCACTATGATTGAATGAAGAATATGTAGCCTTGAAGACCTCTGAAATGCTTGATGATGAACACTTCAATGCTTGAATGCTTGTTTGCTTGAATAAAATTACTAGTTGTGAAATTAGGTTGATCAAATGTCTTTATATATGATGATCTAGGTCAATTTATTGATTAGACCAACCTCTAATGGTCATATTGAGCCACCAATTTATTTTCCACCATAGAAGTATGTCTCACCCCCTCCTTGAAAATTGGGCCCCAAAGAGGGGGACCAGGGTGCTGGGCACTTTGGTCTAGGACTAGGGCACTAGTGCTTGGGTCCTCCTCAATTAGGGACCATATTTTGGACCAAGGGAGGAGGAAACCTCTCTAAGGAATCAATTGGTAGGTTTTTTAAGCATAAAAATTGGAGTTAAGGCACTAAATAGACCCAGATAGGAGATGAGGGGGAGATGCACTAAAGTAGGGCCACAAACATGAGGTGTAAATTGGCCCGCTGATAATTTACGATGCTACAATGGTAAAGAAATATGTTGGGATATTAATCCTTGTAGCCTTTGTGGACTAAAGAATCATTCTTAAACATGTGTTGGAATAGAGAGTTGAAGAAAGAATCTATGAAATATTATATGAAAATTAATTGTGAATGCACTCATGGATTCAATTGGAAAAATATAGCATATATATGTTTAAGAGTTTTTACAACCATAAATATTCATATGTAAAAAATCATAGCAATCAAGTTAATTTTCAATTGAGTAGAGATAAAGCACGTCAAGGGGGAAGGGGTACTACTAAAAAAAAGAAATAAATAATAAAGGTAAAAAACACAATGAAAACACAAAGAGGATTTCTACCAAGGAAGAACCATGGAAGTAAGGTTAATAATGAATGATACAAGTGATTTTACCAAGTTGTCTTGAGGACAAGACAAAATTTTAGTCCTATGGAGAATGTTGGTAGGAATTAGGGCTATGAGGCACCGAAGATGTCGTTTGGGTCATTAATAGACCCATATATCCATTATATACCCCTTAAATAGCCTTAAAACATCTCTACTATGCCTAAATAAGCTATAAAATGATAAATAATTATAGAAATAAAAGCAAATTCTTGGGAATAAGATAACTAAGAGTTATTATGAAAGGATGTGATGGAAAGACATTGTGAAGAGGCATAAAGAGGATATATAAAGAGGGAAAAGTGGGAGATAAATAGTGTGGAATGGAGTGGAAGCACATATGGATTAATATGGATTAAATATTTATGGTAATAAGGAAGTGTGAAATATATATGCAATATATATTATATATGTATATATGGATGAAGAATAATGAATATAATACAATACATGTGAAAGGCATTAAAGTATATGAATATATGATGTAATGCATGTGTATATAGGAATGAATACAATTTATTATAAATCAATTTATAATTATTACTTAAGTAAGTTCTGCCTTTTTATTGCATCACACCAAGGTTTGACTACATATGGTAGAATATTATACCTTACACTTGAATCAAGGTTTTTCTGTCAACATCAAATAGTTGCCTTAATTTTCCAAATATTGTCTTCATTTAGGAGACCAAGATGCCTATGGATGGTATATTGACTTTGGCTTCTAGGATTTGGGCTAGAGCTCAATGCTACTGCATTTGGGGTCAAGTTAGTTTAGGTGGTGTGGTATGTCTTTGGGATCCATGCAAAGTTGTTCCTATGTGGTGGATCTCTAGTAGAATTTTGATGTCTATGGTTGTCTCAACTTTGGAATCAAGTTAAGCTAATATCCTCACCAATGTTTATGCTTTGATTGATCTATTAGGAAAATATATACTCTAGTCTCATATCAAAATGGTTAGGTCCCTTGTCCCACATCTTCCTTGGATCCTTGCAGGGGATTTTAATACTATCTTAAGTATGGAGGGAAAATGGGGTGGGTTTGGCAAGCTTGGGAACTCTTCCAAGATTTTGAGGGATAATATAGATCTTTTGAATGTGGTAGACATTAATCTAGTTAATGGAATGTTTACCTAGAATAATAAGAGGTTGGGTAGTAATGCTATCTATGAGAGGTTAGATAGGTTATTGGTGTCTAATTTTTGGTTTGGAGATAGTTGGAGCATCATCTTAGAGATCCTTGATTAGGCTTATATCATTGTCTTATCAAACTTTCGACAACTTTATTTAGAACATTTGAAAATACTTCTTTCAAATTCCAACTTATGTGGTTTTGAGACTCTTTTTTACAAGGGTTTATATTAGAATGGTGGTCCAAAGGGAAACATGCATTTGGGACAATAATGTTCTCATTTTCCACGAGACTCGAATATGCTAAGTACATGCTGAAAGGATGGAATAGGTAATGTTTTGGTAATGTTTTCACGAATAAAAATGCATCTCAATATTGACTGGATGACATCACTTGTCAAATCTAGGATCGTGGCTTAACAGATAAATCCTTTAGTTTGGAAGCAACATTTGTGAAATAATATCATTACCTCTCTTAGGTCCTCTAAAGGGAATCATATCCCTTCTTTTATGATGATTTCAAGAGAAATTATTCATTACTATATACACCTAAAAATTGGCTATGAGCAATTAAATAAATATTTTATATTTATTTAATATTTATTCTTCTATTAAATAGTTAATTTGAAAAGATTAATTAATTTAATTCATTTTCATATCTTTCTATTGATTAATTCATCTATCTTATTCCTCTAACCAAGTTAATTAAATATCTAATATTTAATTATATTCTCCAATCAATTAAATATCCAATATTTAATGGTTATTCTCCTATCCTATAGTCTCAAATATTAAATAATTCCTAAATTATTTAATCCCTTTATCCAACTCACCCTCCATATCCACTTCATCTTCCCTTTGCCAACTCATCCAACATGTGGCTAAGGAAATTAATATTCCTTAAATATTAATTCATGATTTATCTTTAACCTCCAAAATTAATGAAATTGTGTACGTACACACATTTCATAACCATTTCCTATATTCTCTCCAACACCCTCTACATCTTAGGAAGGACTTGAGTCCACTTGTCCTACCATGCCTAAATTTCCTCCAACCATCCCTAGATTCCCTCAGTCAGCAACCTAGTCAAGGTGAGATGAGTGACACTTGTCTTCTCCTTCCCCCTTTCTCTCAACCTTCACTTTTGCTCACAACTATTCAAATCTGCAGATCTGATCATGACCATTGATCTGAGCCACATCATCTTATCCTCTCAAAGTCTATAAAACCAAGAGCTTCAGTTGAGAGGAAGTGAGTCTTCAAAAAAATAGTTTTCAAGCCAATCTTATGCATCCGTGAGTTTTTGAAGCAAATAGAAAATATCATTTTAGCAATATTATCATATAGTATCATTTAGCATAATCATGTAGTTGTGCATATCATACTATCAGTTAACTACAAGTTATCATTCCATTCTTCATATGCCATCTTGGAAGCCAACAGTGCATTGTCTGAGAGCACACCATCTGCAACCAGGAACAGTGGAGTTAGGACACAATGAGACATAAGCCATGAAGGTAAAATAATGTTTTATTTTAGTATGTATTTCATGTAGTTTCATTGGTGGATTTTGGATTTCCTGTATGTATTTCCATTGTATTTTGTGAAACTAACTTATTACAGGCAATATTCTAAGGATGATATTCAAGCTCACACATTTTGGCGCCCACCGTGGGGCTGGACCTCGCATATATCTTTAAAAATCTTGCAAAAATAAAATTAACATATTTGTAATGCAGATTCACGCATGTGTGAATTTTGACAGCGCTTTTGCATAATTGTTTAGCGCATATGTCATGTAGGTTAGTGCTTTTGTCTGAAAATTAGTGCTTTTGCATAATTGGTTAGCGTATATGTCATGTAGGTTAGCGCTTTTGTCTGAAAATCAGCACTTTTGCATCATAGGTTAGCGCTTTTGCATCATTGGTTAGCGCTTTTGTAACACAGGTTAGCGCTTTTGTAATGCAGGTTAGCGCTTTTGCATCGTAGGTTAGCGCATTTGACATAAAAGTTTGTAACTGTGATTTGAAATTAGGCTTGTAGAAGCCCACCTAAGGTTTTTCACTAACTTTTTACTATTTTGTAGGTTTTTAACAATTTCTTGCAGATTTGGAGGAGTTAAGTTAGGATTTAGTGATTTAGTTTCTGGCTTTTTCGAAGTTGGTTAAAAAGAACTCATATTTCCTTTTGGGTAAAAAAGAACTTCATTTTTTCAAATTTGGTGTTCTAAAAAGTACCTCACTTGTTTTTGGGCTATAAAAATAATCACATTTGCAAGGTAAAAAGAACAACAAATCAAACATTTACTTTCTTGCAAAGTTAGGATTCACATCTCAAATTTTGGGCTCTAAAAAGAACAACAATATTTTATTTTCTTGCAAAGGTAAAAAGCACAATCAATCTTATATTTTGCAAGTTAAAAAGAACAATCAACTTGTCTGTTCTTACGAAGCAGGTTACTTTTTTGCAACGATTTTTATTTTGTTGACCAGGATTTCCAAATCCTAGTTTAGAAAATCATTTTCTATATGGGGCTAAAATAAACACCATGCTTGTTGGAGCAACATCTCCAAGTAGAGGATAGATCACATTGCTATGGAAATTTAAAAAGAACACTTGTATTCCGTGTCTCGAAAGTGGTAGGTATATGCTCTCCCCTTAATTGGGTGATCAAAAAGCCAAACCCACTCTTTTACGCTTTCTTTACTTTCAAGCAATTAAATCCTTTAGAGGGTCTACCTTCCCGAGCTGCCTTGAAGGGGCCAGTGAGAGGGGAACAACCTAAAGTGGAAATGGGCTAATATCGAGTCCTTCCGATCCACTATAAATAAATCACGTTTGTGATGAAAGTTCAAACAACATGAGCTGATAAGTTCATACCGACACTATGTTTCCCCATAAACCCTATGGAGCATAACCTCTATAGGCTGGGAACCTTCTATATTTATAGAGCTAAAAGTGATGCATGTATGGCCACATAACCAGAAGCCTTTACTAAAAACTATTTGTACTAGTTGCCAAAAACCTTCTAGTTGTTGGCGCAGGAGGTTGGACCTCTGAAGTGGCTCACACACATACGGTTCCTAGTAGAGATATAAAGGTTTCCATGGGGAGTTTTCATGGAAACTGGTGCTTGGCTACCCTGAAGAAGTGAGTTTCAAGGGTGGAGCCAGTGGGGTCAAGCATCTAAATATCCGCTTTGAATAGCGTAGCCTCGGGGGAAACTCCATGTGAGATTCAACAACTATTGTCTCAGCCTGCCATAAGGATTTGTACTTGCTTGTGCTTTTCATTTATTATAAATTGTGTCTTCTATGTCTGTAACATGTTCCAAATGGTCAAAAATTGAAGAAAATTATCATCTACAAGAGATCGAAAATCAACAAATTTCTGAAAAGTGTGATAAAAAAGATAAAACAAAAAGCATTCCAACACTTGAAGCACCAACTCAAAATCAAAGTATCAAAACATCAAAATATCAAAATAATCCTTGAAGTAGGTTTATCTCTAAACCATCACATATTTTCAAGATAGCTCAAAACAACTAGGTTGCTAATCCTATAGGTTATTCCCAAAAGGTTCTATAAACATCAACATTTAGCAAACTATTGATTCAAACATCTTAAGTGCAAACAACATCCTTGTCAAGTCTCTCATCAGGATAATCAAATCCTCTATCATGAAGCTTGATCAATCTATACTAGGTTCCTAATCTTGGATATATCTTTCCTATTTTGAACTTAGGTTACATCAAAACCAAAATTGCACCAACATTGGAATCAAACTTGTAGATTGTCAAATGCTTATATGACTTTTAAGTATCACCTTAAGAAAAGAAAACCCAGTTACAAAGCTACTCAGAAGAGAATAAGATTCTTGTATATCAATTGAAAGATCTTGTTGAAACATAGGACATTCCTACATCATTTTCGTCACTACTTACATGGCTGCAGTACAGAATTTGAAGGTGAAACTCCACTACTTACATGGCTGCGGCATAGAATTTGAAGGTGAAACTCTACAAAGACATGCTTTTCAACAAGGAGATGCTTTATCCCAACGAACAAACAATAGTGGTAAGATCAATAAAGCATATCTTCCTAAACCAATAATCACCTATTGACCTTATCCTTGGGAACTTTTGACAACTTTGAAATAATCACATGCCAGTTTGGACTAGAGCCCAATACGAACAACTTAGAAAACAACAACAAATGGAGGAAGAAGATACCACTTTTGGATTTACCGTTGTTGACGAAGAAGCTATCAATAGCACCATTAGAGACCTGGAACAAGATTTCAAATTTGATAGGCTAATGGAAAAATTGTTGGCAAAACAAAAAGAAAAATATCTCTTGATGTTGGCAAAATCTGGAGCTAAACTACCACAAAAATTTAACATAGAAAGCTTAAAACAAGACGTAGAGACAAGTAACACCCACAACACAGATGAGAAAAATAACAAAGATATGAACAATGAAGAAACAAGGAAAGAAAGGGATGATAAAAGAAAAGAGCATAGTGACAAAAAGACTCATGACGAAACAAGCAGAGACTATGCAGATAATCCCTTATCAAACCTTACTCAACAAATACAAGCTCTACAACAGCAAATACAAGACATGCAAAATGGGACAAGCTCCAAGAAATATTCGTTACAAGATATATTCCCATATCCTTTTGATAAAAATTTGAATATGATGCCATTTCCGCAACATTACGAGATCCCTAAATATGACAAATACGATGGAAAATCTGATCCTCAAGATCACATTAGGGAGTTTTGTACTATGAGCATGGAATTTGCTCACGAGGAAACTTACCTTATGCATCTTTTTCCTAGGAGTTTAAATGGACAATCAATGGAGTGGTTTTCAAGATTACCATCTGGAATCAAATCCTTTGAAGAACTTGTGAATAGGTTTATTTCACAATATTCCTTTAATATAAGGAATGAAATAACAATGCTAGATCTTTGCAATGTTAAACAAAAGAATGGTGAATCCTTTATGATCTTTTTACAATGATGGAAATGCATGTTTAATAGGTATCCCTGGGATGTACCTAATCAAGAAAAAAGGGACATATTCATTGATAATCTTATCAGTGAAATGAGTTATCGACTAAGGATGCAATGTCCTCCCTCTTTTGCCAAAATGATTGAAAATTGTTTGAAAATAGAGAACGCAATGGTAAAGAAAGGAGAACTAAAACTTTACAATAATTCATACAACAACAACAACAACAACAATGACAAACCCAAGTTCTGGTCAAAGAATAGGAATGTCAGCAATAAAGGAAATGATGATAACAGTACTACAAAACAACAACAACAACAACCAATTTTCAATCTATCAAGTCAAATCCCAAGCAACACCAATCTAGAAAACAATAAAGCCAAGTCCTTTTTCTCTAATCCTCGAAGAAAATTCACAAATATCGGAGAATCTTTAGAATCAGCTCTAAAAACTTTGCTTGCTAACAAATTGGTTGTTTTACCAAAAGCAAGAATTTATGAACCACCAGTCAAGCCAAATTGGTGGAATGACAATCATTTTTGTAATTACCATCGGAATAAAGGACACCTAACAAATGATTTCCAAAGATTGAAACACATTATCCAAGATCTAATTGATAATGGAACCATCACGGTGGATAGCCATAAGATGAATGAATCACACTTATCTTTTAAAACTCCGCTTCCAAACTATGATAAAGGTGAATCATTCTGATTAGAAAATGACAAAGGGAAAACCAAAGTGAATTACGCTTATACATACGATGATGTAGTAAATGTGATCATTGTTAACGAAAATCCATCTTTAGAACCAATCAATGCTATCACAAGAAGCAAAGAAAAGGTAACCTTTCTAGGTATAGCAAAAGACCCAACGTCTACATCACAACAATACAATTTAGTAGAGCAATTACAATGAATACCCACTCAAATATCAATTCTGGAACTTCTCAAGATTTCACCTATGCATAAGGAAATTTTGGAGAAAGCTTTAGTGGAAACAACGGTTTTAAAAGATTTGGATATAGATCAATTTCAAAACATGGTAGGACACCTTATAGCCCCTCATTGCTTATCATTTTCTGAAAATGATGATGCATCTTTACAACATCCTCACAATGCCCCTTTGTATGTTGAAGTCTCCATTAATAAAAATCGTGTCAAATGTGTACTCATAGATGGAGGAGCTAGCTTAAATATTTGTGCATTAAGTTTGATAAAAGCTTTGGGATATTCAGAGAATGCAGTGGACCCCAAAAAAAAAATAACCATCAAGGCTTACGATGAAGCAGAACGTTCTTCAAAAGGAACTATTGTGCTACCAATAAAGATAGGACCCATGGTAAAGGATACATTAAGTCAAGTTTTAGACTTAAATCTCTCCTACAACATTCTTCTGGGAAGACCCTGGATTCACAAGATACAAGCAGTTCCTTCTACATATCATCAATGTGTGAAATTTCCTCATGAAGGGCAAGAGATCACTATAATTGTAGATTCTAGTCAATATTGCAATAATTTGAAGCCAACACAAGATACAAGAGTTCCACATAATAGAGAATTAGTATATCCTACTAAAGAAATTCAAGCAAAGTTATGGGAAACTTTTGAAGAAAAGCTCAAGTTAAATGATGAAGGAATGGGAAAGTATTCTTTGAATAAATTTCCACTTTCCCCTAAGTCATATGGAAAACCTGCAGATATTCAGGCGCAGACATCAAGCAAATCAAAACATATGTTTAAAGGAACCTTTGTTAGTGTTGGAACCCTTGAAGAGGAAAATGAAGACATAAGTATTCTTGATTGGTTATACAAGGATGAAGATAAAACTATAGCAACCGCAATAGAAGCCGATATTCCCATAAAACAATATGGCAAAGGATATGAAGGGAAAGGATCAATTAGTAAGTAACATCAAGGTATTTCAGAACCTATTTGTCCGCATTCACAATCCACAGAAGATAAATCTGGGTTAGGATATCTGAAGTCTAATCAAAAGCAACACAATACTCAACAGCAAAAATGGAGAAAGAAATCAGTTTCTAAAGGAGACAATTGGCAAGAAAAGCTACATCAAGCAGCCAAAACAGTAGCCAACAAGCAAAAGAAGCAAGAAGATCATGAAAAGAAAGAAGAAGAGACTACCATCAAAGGTGAAGAAAAATCTTGTCAACAAGTTCTGAAAATACAAACAAAGGGCAAAATCTGAACAAGATATTCCAGAGGCAGTAAAAATAGAAATGACAGAAATCAAGGAACTTTTTGCACCACATGACATTCCAATATGGTATAGTGGAGTAATCTTAGATCAGAATTTAGAAACAGATTCCAATGAGTATGAATGGGGACCAGATGCCTTATCTACTACATCAAGTAAAGAACATAATGAAGATCAAGCAGCTATTAGAAAAGAAGACTTGTCTATTATAGAACAAAAGATAAAATTAGAAAGAAGACAAGAGAAACTCAGAATCTAGAGAAAAGAGGTGTATGCAAAAAGAAAAGAAAATGACAAAAACAACGACACAATGCCACAAGAAGCGCAAACAAGAATCAGATATGCAAGAACCATAGAAGAAATAAGAGATAGACAAGTTGGATTAACTATTAGTCCAGAAGAAGCTGAGTTTGAAAGGAGACAAAATCTATTAAAAGAATCCTCTTTATCATGTACACAAGTCTATCAACTCCAAAATGTAAATGAAGTTAATCAAGAAGAAAATTGCAGTACCAAAGATGTGTGTGTTGATATAATTCATTCATTTAAGGGACAAATGTCAATTGAAGAAACACTTGAGTGTGAACTACAAAATGCTAATATTAATCTCGTTGAGACTAATTCAGAAACACTTGAGAAAGACAATCCTCAAAAACATCTAATCTATGATAAAACCTATTCTATGCTAAATTATGATCATTATGTCATGAATATTGATACATCTAATGATGACAATGATTATGATTTACCCCTTCTTCATCCTGAACTAATTGATTGGGATAATTTAGACAACCCCAACTAAATGTCTTTTCCAATGATCATGACTTAGTTGTGTACCTTAACGCTATTGAACCCATCCCACCTAAGACATCTTCTACTATAGAATCAAGTGATGTTTCTCATAGTCAGGAGAATGCCAAACTTTTTAGTCGCAAAAGTGAAATAAAACAAGGAAAGAGACCTATTGTTGAAAACCATTTCATGGCAACATTAGATCAATCAAAAGAGAAAATAAAGGGCGTATCTGATGATGAAAACCTCCTTGAGGCGTCAGAAGATGGAAAGTTTGACATTTTTCCTGCATATTTCCAAGAAAGATTTGCTATCCTGATAGAACCAACAGAAGCGGTAAACATTGATACATCAAAGGATCCTAAAATACTTTATTTTTCTACCTCATTATTAGAAAAAGAGAGAAAAAAATACATGGAATTCTTTAAGCAACGACAAATAAATTTTGCTTGGTCTTATGCAGATATGCCAGGGTTTAACCCAGATCTTATCATGCATCATCTTAATGTGGATTTAAAAGCAAAACCTGTTGAGCAGAAGCTAAGAAAGATGCACCCACATATTGCTTTCCTTATCAAAACTGAGCTCAAGAAATTATTAGAAGTGGGATGCATAAGACCAGTTGCTTATCCAGAATGGATTTCAAGTATTGTACCAGTATCAAAACTAGATAAGAGCATAAGAATCTGCACAGATTTCAGAGATCTGAATAAAGCATGTCCAAAAGATGATTTCCCACTACCAAACATTGATATCATAGTAGACTTGTCAGCAGGACATGAGATGTTTTCATTAATGGACGGCTTCTCAGGATATAATCAAATAAGAATCGCACTTGAAGATCAAGAGAAGATAGCTTTCATCTGTGCATGGGGAACGTACTGCAGGAATGTTATGCCATTTGGGCTTAAGAATGCAGGAGCAACTTATCAAAGGGCTATGATGATAATTTTCCATGATATGATGCATACATTTATGGAAGATTATGTCAATGACATACTCGCAAAATCTCACACAAGAAAAGAACATTTGAACATTTTAAGCAAGATTTTTGACAGGCTGGAAAGATATCAATTGAGATTAAATCCAAAGAAATGTGCATTCGGGGTAACCTCTGGAAAGCTCCTTGGGTACATTATATCAGCTCGTGGCATTGAAGTAGATCCTGGAAAAGTTAAAGCTATCATGGAGATGGAGTCACCTAAGAACATAAGTCAATTGTGATCTTTACAAGGAAGGTTGCAATCAATCAAAAGATTTGTGTCTCAATTGGCCGATAGATGTCTTCCCTTTACCCATCTTCTACATAAAAATGTTCCATTCAAATGGGATCTAACATGTAAAGAAGCTTTCTTGCAAATAAAAGAATATCTTATGAGTCCTCCAGTGTTGATATCACCAACCAAAGGGAAACCCTTGTTACTCTATGTCTCAGCAACAAGTGTATCATTAGGCGGTCTCCTAGCTCAGCATGATGATGAAGGAAAAGAAAGAGCAGTTTATTATATCAGTAGAACACTTATTGGATATGAGTTAAATTATTCATCAATTGAAAATATATGTCTAGCAGTTGTATTTGCAACTCAGAAGCTACAACATTATATGTTGATTCATTCTGTAAAACTAATAGCAAAGATAGATCCTCTCAAATATTTATTGAGCAAGTCAACAATAACGAGGAGACTAGCCAAATGGGTTATGATACTGAGTGAATTCGACATAGAATATGTTGATTGGAAAGCCATCAAATGACAAGTCATTGTTGATCAATTGGCTGATGCACCTCTACAAAATGACATGCCTTTGCACATTGAATTTTCTAATGCAGATATCTTGACAATAAGTACAAACTTTTGGAAATTATACTTTGATGGTTCTTATACTCAATATGGATCAGGTGCAAGAATCTTTTTTATCACACCTCAAGGATATACAATTCTGAAATCGTATAGACTGAGATTTCCATGCACCAATAATACTGCAGAGTATGAAGCATTGGCTATAGGGCTCAAAATAGCCATTGAATGGAATGTCAAAGAGCTACATGTCTATGGTGATTCACAACTTGTCATTTATCAAATAAATGATGAATATCAAACAAAGGATGATAAGCTTATGTCGTACAAATAGCTAGTGGAAGAATTTAAAGGACATTTTACAGAAATCACATTCACCCAGATTCCTAGAAATGAAAATAAAGCAGCAAATGCAATGGCTACAATAGCATCTCTCTTGCAAAATAAAGAGAATCAACAACGTTACGAGTTTCTTGTGGAAGATATCTTAACCCCTACCATTCAATCCCAACATACCTATCGAATTTGCCATATATCAGGAACCAGTCAATCCTTATATGGTCAAACCTACCAATATTTAAAAGATCATATCCTTCATTTGGAATTATCTCATAATCAATGAAGAAAATTTATCCATCAATCCTCTCGCTATACCATTATTGCTGATATCCTATATAGGCATGGTCTAGATGGTACATTGTTGAGATGTCTTGAAAAAGATGAATCTAAGAGAGTTCTTAATGACATTCATGCGGCTATTTGTGGTACACACTCAAGTGGTTTAACATTGGCTAAGAAACTTATTCGTATGGGTTACTTTTGGCCTACTATGGAAAGAGACTCATTCACCTATGCTAAAAAGTGTAAACAATGTCAAATTCATGGAAATCTAATTCATGCACTAGCACAAGATTATATCCTATGACAGGATCATGGTCATTTTCACAGTGGGGCCTGGATTTGGTAGGAAAGATCAATCCCTCATCCTCTAACGGCCATAAATTCATTCTAGTTGCTACTGAATATTTTACTAAGTGGATTGAAGCAGTGCCTTTAACAATAGTGATAGGAAAACAAATATTCTCATTCATCTTGAATTACATAATCTGTCGCTATGGAGTTCCTATGACCATTATCACTGATAATGGAAGACCATTCAAAAATCAGGGTGTAAAAGAGCTATGTGAAAAATTTCATATCCAACATAGGTTCTCTACTCCATATTATCCACATGGTAATGGTCAAGCTGAGGCATCAAACAAAACTATCTTGAAAATCCTGAAGAAAACAGTCAATGAAGTTGGAAAAGACTAGCACATTCAGCTAAATCCTGCTCTTTGGGCATACTGAACTAGTGTTTGCACTCCAACAGGGGCAACTCCATATTGTTTGGTCTATGGATCAGAAGCTATATTACCTATAGAAGTAGAGTAACCTTCTCTACGAGTATCCTTGCATGGTCTTATACCAAAAGAAGAACAAAGAGTCTCTCGACTCCAGGAACTAGAACTGATTCAGGAACATCGCCAAAATGCAACAAACCATGTGAAAGTATACCAACAAAGAATGGCAAGAAGCTATAAACACAGAGTCAAGCTGTGCACTTTCCAGATTGGAAGCATAGTTCTAAGGGAGAATCTGAGAAATCAGCAAGACCGAGAAAAGAAGGGAAAATTTAAACCAAATTGGGTAGGACCTTCTGTCATAGTAGCAACATATGGATCGGGCTACTATGGATCGGGAGCATACAAGTTATCTACCCCTGAAGGTGATTGGTTTGATGAACCTATCAATTCTATCCATCTATGCTTGAGATATAAAGTCCTAAAGAAATTATTAAAAATCAGAAAAGCAGAAAATCCCTAAAAAGTATAAAACAACAAAAATACAATAAATTTAGATGGTGAAAACCTGGTAAACAAGCACTATCTAAAAAGTGAGTTCCTCCATCCATGAGATCGCTTTGCACACCTATCCACTCCATCCTCTCACATTTATCACTTCCATCTATCTTAGCTTATCCATTCCATCTTTCACATCTATTTCTCTAAACCATTTAGCAATAAATATGTAGCTTACCAACAATTATAACCTTTTGACATACTTGTCGTACCCACTGTCTTAGATTTTATCAATATCTATCAATCTGCATTTCTATTCTATCATGGTTTGGATCTTGATCAATTCATACATCAATAATAAATTTTTGTTTCTACTAGGGGCAAAATCCTAATTCCTTTTGCTAAGGTGATCTTTTGAAAATTAAAAAATCCAAAAACATTCAAAAAACTTAGAAAATCCAAAAACATCTAGGGTTTTGAAACAGATAACAAGCAACAAATCAATCAAGGCATCTCATCAACAACTGAATCATTAAACTTAGAAAATGAAGAATCAACCCACAAGCTATAAAGGATTATCAAAGATCATTCATCAAGATGATTATATTAGTTAATGACCATAAGAACATGTGAATGACATACAAGATTTAGTGTTTATTTCTTGATTTTATTGCTAATCATGTACTCTATGCGATTCAAGGATGTCCATGAATAGAGGAGCTATGATGGGGCATGATTATTTTCTTTGATTGCTGTCTGTGGTTTATCTCTTACTACTTTATGAACTTGTCTCAGGATATGATCGGCAAAAGATCAAGGAGGACGTTCCAAGTCATGCATGAAAGGAGATACTCCTTGTCTGTTCTGCAAGCAATACTCAGGTCAACTTGATTCATTATATCAATTTGCTTGTATTAACTTGCTTTATCAAAATCCATGTAAGAAATACTCAGGTCATCTTGAATCTTTATGTCAAGTTGCTTGTATTTTCTTACAACATTTTAAATCTCAATGATGAAATCAAGCACTGTTACAAGATAGCATATGAAGAATGGCAGTATAAATTTTAGTTAGATCATTTCATTAGCTCATTTGTCAACTGCATTATAAGCATATCATTTCATTAGCAGATCAATGGTCATAAATAAAGATTGAGTATACTTGGACAAATAAAAACAATCTGCATTTAATCATTGTAGGTGCATTCATTTTTAATCATTATTCATTTCATTTTACCTGAATTTTATCATTATATTAAGTGCACTCATTTAAGTGCATTTCATTAACCATATAGTGTATCATTATTATTTGCATTATCATTCCATTTATCATATAGTTGCATGCATAAAAATTTCAAAAGAAACATTTCATATAGATCATTTGTATGTACATCATCTTAAACATTAATCAATCATTCATTTGCATTTTCATATAGATCATTTGCATTTTCAACAGTTAAGTAATAATTTTCATTTGCATCCAAAATCATCAAAAATCAAAGCAAAAAACATTTATCATTGCATCATGTAAGTCATTATCATCATATCATTATCCATCTACTCATTGCATCCATAAAATTAAATCATATAAGCATATAGAACATCATCAAATAAAGTAACATGCATAATAAAAAGCATCAACATATAGAATCCATGTTTGCATATAGATCATCATAAAACAATAAAAGTCCAAGTATACAATGATATCAAATAAACAATACAAATGGTCCAAATCAAGTCATGGCTGTCCTATACCACTACCACCTAAATCTGTCCGTCTTTGTGGCTGTGGGCGAGAAGATCCTCCAGATGCCTGTCTACCATGCTCACCACTCCTCTGAGGAGGTCCCATGACCCCACCACTGCTAGTGTCCATCAACATGGTGGTCTGATAACTACCTGCTCTCTGGCTCTCTGCAACTACCTCCTCATATCATCGTTGCCAGTAGGAAGTCTCCTTCATGGCCTAAAATAATGCTCTAACAGTGTCCGTTGAGAGAGTACCTGATCCAGCCTGTTGAATATGATCTAGAAGACCCTGAGTATCCTATTGTCTCCTAACAGTTGTGTCTCTCTCAGTCATAAGAGTCTATATCTGTACTCAAAGCTAATCAATCTGTGCTCTCAGACTATCAATAGTATCATGCTCTGATATAACTACATTTGGCATATCCTCTGGTAGATCCTGCTGTGGTGCATGAATCCCAATCCCCTCAACACCAACCTGTCTAATTGCTGGAACCTCAGTCCGAGTAACTCTTCGAACCCATCATCTAATCAAGGGAATATGATCCTCAGGATCCTCATCATCACCACCATGAGCTGCAATAACTCTAGGATCTAGCTGAATCAATCCAAAGTCAATACCTCTCCCGCAACCCCCATCCAATCCAATCACCCTACCCCCTCTCAATGGTAATCCTCTAGGTGATCTCATCCCTACCCTACCAGTATCCCTCCCAATCCGTCCACCATCTCTCCCACCCATAGGACAAGGTCTATCAATCCTGCCAGCTGGTCCAAATGGTCCTCCACGGACTCTCAATCGACATCCTCTCCATCCAGGTCCACCACCACCACCACCTCTATCCCCACCATCATCTCCACCTCTCCCAGCCTCATGTGCAACTCTAAGCTCTCGTCTACGTCTTCATCTCCTGCTAACAGGATCATCTGAATCATCATCATCATCTCTTGAGCTAGGAGGAGGATCTGTCGGATCCGTAATCTGAGGAAATGGATGAGCTAATAAATACTGAGCATACTCTGCAGTAACCCTAGGATCAAGAATGTGTAATCTCATATCATAAGCCACTCTCAGAGTAGCAACAAACTCTGCATGAGCAATCTCAAATGACAAAGATGGTCCCCAATCTCGCCCATCTCTGTATCGCCGAGCATAAATCGTCACACCAGTAGGCATAGGATGAATGATACCAAACTGTCTCAAAATCCAACCAATCAACTGCCGCTCAACAATGAAGGGTGTACGACCAATGAGATACCTACTCTGCATGATAAATGGTAATGTCTGTGCATCATCCATCCATGGCTCACAATCAACATATGGTCTCCAAATAATATTATCTAAAGAATCAAGAACCCAACGCCAATACTCCATCTTATCCAGCTTGGGCTGAGTAACGATACCTGCATAAAAATAAACATATGGCTGCCTCTCTCCATGAACTCTGTGATAGATAGGCTGAGTAACAGCAATGTGCTCCCAGCACTAGATCTATAATAAAGTACATCTTGTCGATAAACTAGCACTCTCATCATACACAACCTGGTGTAGATCATGATATAAATGTGCTATCATACAAACACCCCAAGCATATCGTGTACAATACTGCATCATACTCAGTAGAACCTCACCCCATCCAACTGATAAACCTCGAGATCGCCTATCAGGACATATAAATCCACCAATCAAACCAGCAAGAATAACAAGAAGAGTCTCATAGTACATCACCATATCTACCCATCGGATCTCTCCTCTACTGATGCTCTCATCAGCAAAAATGACTTTGCAAGCCTCGGTCCCAATGCGATCTTGATAATCATACTGTACTAGCTCCCTAGTCACCGGGATATGCAGAATCCTGTAGACATCCTCTAGGGTAACACTAATCTCACCCGTCGGTAGGTGGAAAGTGTTATGCTCACTATGCCATCTCTCGACTAATGTAGTCAACAAACGTCTGTTATGCGTAATCTCTAGCATAAACAATAAATGATGTAAACCATAGGCATCTATGTGTCTAATCTCAGCCTGGGACAACTCTGGAACTAAATGATGTATGACCGGTAATTTCTCTTGACACTGGAGAACATCAAATTTCTCCTATTTTTCTAGAGAAACCAATCAATAAAATCAAACTGACTCAATCATCAAATCTACTCAATCAAGCTAATCAAAGCTATCAACCAATCAATCAAATCAAGCTGACTCAATCATCAATCAATCAATCAAATCAAGCTATCAACCAATCAAATCAATCAATCAAATCAAACTGACTCAATCATCAAATTTACTCAATCAAGCTAAACAAAGCTAATCAATCATCAAATCTATCAATCAAGCTAATCACAGCTACTCAATAATCCAATTTATCACTCAAGCTAATCAGAGCTACTTTATTAATCAAGCTACTCAAAGCTACTCGATCGAGCAATCAAAACTATCTATCAACCATGCAATCACTCAATCAAGACTCTATTTCATCCACAATATGTATTACACATGTTAAATCTAATCATCAAAAGTGATTTTAAACCTTCGCACTTATCAAAAGTACCAACTTTGAACAAAAGCACTAACCAAAATTGCATATGCGCTAAACAACGATGCATATGAGCTATTATAAGCAAAAGCGCTATCTTTTCAAGCATATGCGCTAAACAATGACGCATATGCGCTATTCTATGCAAAAGCACTACCATTTCATGCATTTGCACTAACAAATCAAACAAACGTGCTAAAACACACAAAAGCACTAACAATCTATGCATTTGCGCTAACATACAAAGCAAAAGCACTAAATCAAGCATTTGCACTAACCAAAATTGCATATGCACTAAACTAAATTGCAAATGCGTTAATCTAAAAATCGAAAAAATCAAAATTTTCAAAAATTCAAAAAAGAGCACCTAAAGCATGAAATTTTGAACGAAAACTTGAAAACAAAGCTCGGGATAAGATACATACCGGATACCCATACTCGGTTGGCCGTTGATATCGCCGAACTCGCTCGAATCGATGGCACTCCACTGGAATCACCATTTTGGCCACCTCAGCAAGAATATTCTCTCCAAAAGCTGACAAGGATAACAATGAAGTTAAAATTAGCCTTGGTTAATTTAATATTTACTATTTCAAGAGTAATTAATTTCAACAATGGGGCAATTTAATTTGCTTTTTACAAATGAATTTAATTGACTAAATTTCTTATCACATTATCACGAGATAAATCATTCACACTAAAATTTTTGACAATTTCACGATCAATCTCCTAAGGGGGCACACAATCTGGATTTTCAATTTCTATCAGGAATTATCAAGACTTGATTTAATCTTTTAAACAATGTTGTCTCGACATCATTTCAAAGAGGGGCAAAATGTATACACCTAAAAATTGGCTATGAGCAATTAAATAAATATTTTATATTTATTTAATATTTATTCTTCTATTAAATAGTTAATTCGAAAAGATTAATTAATTTAATTCATTTTCATATCTTTCTATTAATTAATATTTTATTAATTAATTCATCTATCTTATTCCTCTAATTAATTAAATATCTAATATTTAATTATTCCTCTAACCAAGTTAATTAAATATCTAATATTTAATTATCTTCTGCAATCAATTAAATATCCAATATTTAATGGTTATTCTCTTATCCTATAGTCTCAAATATTAAATAATTCCTAAATTATTTAATCCCTTTATCCAACTCACCCTCCATCTCCACTTCATCTTCCCTTTGCCAACTCATCCAACATGTGGCTAAGGAAATTAATATTCCTTAAATATTAATTCATGATTTATCTTCAACCTCCAAAATTAATGAAATTGTGTACATACACACATTTCATAACCATTTCCTATATTCTCTCCAACACCCTCTACATCTTAGGAAGGACTTGAGTCCACTTGTCCTACCATGCCTAAATTTCCTCCAACCATCCCTAGATTCCCTCAGTCAGCAACCCAGTCAAGGTGAGATGAGTGACACTTGTCTTCTCCTTCCCCCTTTCTCTCAACCTTCACTTTTGCTCATGACCATTCAAATCTACAGATCTGAGCCACATCATCTTATCCTCTCAAAGTCTATAAAACCAAGAGCTTTAGTTGAGAGGAAGTGAGTCTTCAAAAAAATAGTTTTCAAGCCAATCTTATGCATCCATGAGTTTTTGAAGCAAATAGCAAATATCAATTTAGCAATATTATCATATAGTATCATTTAGCATAATCATGTAGCTTTGCATATCATACTATCAGTTAACTACAAGTTATCAGTCCATTCTTCATATGCCATCTTGGAAGCCAAAAGTGCATTGTCTGAGAGCACACCATCTGCAACCAGGAATAGTGGAGTTAGGACACAATGAGACATAAGCCATGAAGGTAAAATAATGTTTTATTTTAGTATGTATTTCATGTAGTTTCATTGGTGGATTTTGGATTTCCTGTATGCATTTCCATTGTATTTTGTGAAACTAACTTATTACAGGTAGTATTCTAAGGATGAAATTCAAGCTCACACAATTACTATTTCACTTGGTTATTGAGGATATTCTTCTAGCAAGGGAGGAAGATGGTCTTATTTTGGAGTGCATTCCCTCGTTGGTTTCTAATGAGATAAATGATTTTTTAAACCAACCCATCACTTTGGATGAATCAGAGGGGATTACGTTTCAAGTGAAAAAATGGAAAGCCCTTGGAATCGATGGCTTTCCAATTGATTTTTGCCATGAGTTTTGGGATATTGTCCATCTAGTCCTCTTGGGGTAGTTTGGGAATCTCAAAGGAATAAACAGATGCTAAAAGCAATGGATTCTATGTTCCTTGCCCTTATTCCAAAAAGTGAAGGAGCTAATTCATTGGACCAATTCTATATCCCTATGGAATTTTGTCTACAAAATTATTACTAAGTTGATTGATGAGAAACTTAAGTTATATGGCTTAGTTATTTAATTTCATAGGAGCAAGGGGGTTTTGTAGCTTGCAGAGAAATTTTGGATGGGATTATGGTTTCTATAAAAGCTATTCATTCCGTGGCAACCTCCAAAGAGGAGGTTATATTTATTAAGCTTGATATGGCCAAAGGTATGATCAAGTCACCTGATCCTTTCTACATAAGGTCTTGGAAGCTTTTGGGTTTGGCAGTGAATGGATCAAGTGGATCAAGAGTTGTGTTACCTCCTCATTTTTTGTTCTCATTAATAGTGATTCCTTTGAGCTCATTGGAGCTTCTTAGTGTCTTTTCCAAGGAGATCCTCTCTCACCTTATCTATTTATTTTAATGGCTAATGGTTTGGGGATATTTTTAAAATGTCATGTGAGGCATGGGTTGATTTAGGGCTGGAATTCAAGTGATAGAGTGTCTCCTTACTCTTGTTTATAGTTTGTGGATGATACTACTTTGATGAGATTGGCTACAGTTAATGAGGCTATCGATATAATACTATCATTGGATATTTCTTTGGCAAACTTTGGGTAAAGGATTAATGAGGAAAAGTCCTCCATTTGATTCTTTAATACTCCTAAGCTTATCCAAAACAAGATTTCTTGGATTCTAAGCTTCCAAATTGCTTCTCTTTCTTAAATTATGTATCTTGGTATTCCTATTACTATATATTCTTTTCCTTGCTAGTTTGGTAGGCTGTTTTAGATAAGTTTCATTGGAAAGTTACTCATTGGACATGTAGGTTACTTTCTTTTTCTAAGAGGGTGACTTCTAAAGTCGGTGGTTCAAGCTCTCCCTTTATATAGATGTTTTGTGTAGGCATCTCCTTCTACCTTCATTCATGAGTTTGATGCTCACTCCTAATAATTCTTATGGTCCAGTAACTTTCTTTCAAAGAAATAGAGTTTGGTTAAGTGGGATTCTATTTGTAGACCAAAGTAGGAAGGGGGTCTTGGTCTTCAATAGAAAAGTCTTAAAGGCCAGACCTTAGCAGCTAAACTCTATTAGAGATGGTGTTGTTATCAGGACTATAATTGGGCTAATATCCTTACTGCAAATTATTTGAGTGGAGTGGAGAGTAGTGATGTCCCTCATTGTATTCTTGAGGTAAAACGCTCTAGGATTTGGATCACACTCAAATGAGGGGCTAAATTAATCAAGGAAGGACCATTTTGGATTTGTAATAGAGGCTCAAAGGATTTATTATGGTTTGACTCTAGGGATGGGACCCCCACTATCATTTCAATGTATTTGCATTTGTGTTCTTTACGTAACGATTTTCTTGAGGTAGGTTGGAAGAAGTTAGAAGATTATTAAACTTCTCACATTTTGGGTGATGTTAAAGTGTTTAGATGAAATGAACCCCATGAAATGCCTCCAAGAGGATATGAGGAGGATTGTTAATATCTTGGAAAGATTTTGGCTAGTAGAGGTTGTAACTCCTTAGAGGGGAGAGATATTCTTACTTAGTGTCTCAATTTGAAAGGAAAATTCTCGGTTGCTTCGGGATATTAGGAGCTAGACAAGAAGATCCATGGGATAAGTATGATTACTTGCTGGAAATAGGTGTGCAATAATTTTTCTTGGCCCAAATGTAACTTTTTTTAAGTGGCTAGTTGTTCATAATAGGTGCCTCACCTAGGATAATTTGAGAAAGAGAGGATTTCAAGGTCCTTCTATGTGTGTTCTATGCAATAAAAGTGAAGAGTACTCTTCACATGTTTTCTTCATATGCCCCTTGTCTAGGGAAATTTGGCATTATTAGTGGGGAGTTTGGAATAAGGCTTGTTTCCATGGTTCTTCCTTGAGCAAGTTATGTGGTCTCTTAGGGAATTCCCTAGCTAAGACTCCTTTTCTACACATTACTTGAAACATAGGCTCTTCTTTCATTTTGTTGAAAAGTTGGTTTAAAAGGAACAAAAGGATTTTTTAAGATAATAAAATGTTGATTCATTAATTTTGAATGAGAATTATTAGTATTATTCAAAACCTTATTAGAAAAATGTGATATATCTACCCATGTGGATTTGGTGATTTGGATATCATCAGAGGTTGGGTTTTTCTAGGGTGGGATGAAAGACAAAGAGAAAGGTTTGTCAAGATGGTTGCTATTACCCCCCTCTTGATGTTTTGGAGATAAATATTGATGGTTTGTCCAAAGGTAATCTTGGGCATACTAGGATTGGTGGATTTGGTAGAGATAATTATGGGATTGTCCTTTTTTCTTTTCCTTGTATAAAAGTCAACATACTAACAACTTTATGGAAGCTCTTGATATCCTTTATGCTTTGGAGATAAGTTGTGTTCTTGGTTGGAAAAAGATTAATTCTAATTCTAATTCATAGATAGTGATTGATGTGTTTAATAAGGGGTAGGTGGAGGGAGTGAACTAGCAATTAGCCTTGGTGGTCTACGAGATTGTGAGACTTTGTAGATCTTTGGATTTTGTTACTTTCTACCACATAATGGAACAAGGTAGAAGATTTTTCGGCGAAATGGGACTAGAGACGACATTCTATATAGTACTCTTTTAAATTAGAAGATATTGTTATGGAGCACATGAGGGATTATTTGGGGGTTTTGAGTGAGCCTGATTGGTTGGATGTACTATTTTCTATTGTTTTTCTTGTTGTTGAGCCTGTTGGCTCTTGCTGATTTGTAGTGATCTTTGTTGATTAATAAATTTTTAATAAAAAAAATTGGAAAGTTCAATTAAAAAAAAAATTGCACTTCATATTTAGGTGATGTCACTATTACATCATCATTCTTTGATCTATGAAAGTTTCTTTTCTTATTGAACTAAACCTATTGAACACTACAATCATCTAGTTTAGTTGCATTTGTCTACAAATCATACAATGCTAGCATCATCATTAATTCATGGTTACACCATACTTCGGCAAGTGAACCTCACCCTTATTGTTGTAATGCATATGTCATGCTAACATCATCATCATAATTGTTCATTTGAATTGATTAACTAAATTGAAGAATTTAATTTAGTTGAGTTGCTTGCAAATCTATTTGCCAATGAAATTCCTACAAATACAAAAAAAAAAAGAGTTAGAATTAGTTGCACATGAGAAAATAACTTGGAATCAGTTAAAAGAAATGCCTAATTCAATACCAAAGTTTTTCAAGTTCAATTATAGATAAAAACTGCATGCTCATAACTTATCCAATTTTCATCCATTCTTCACTAGCTTTGAACTACAAGTATCCATTAAGATCTTCTATAAGATAATGTCCTTAATTTGCCTAAATTGAATCTATTTTTTTTCCCAAGTAGCTACAAAAACCAACATAAGTGCAACAAAATTAAATTGAACTAAAATAAAAACCTACAATATTTTTTGTTAATGTAGGATTGCTCATGAACTTGGATCCTCTTGGATCATTTGATATCTCTTGTCAGTACATTTTGTCAAATAATTGTTTAGAACATATATATTTTTGTCTTTTTTATTGTTTGGGAAAGAATCCTAGTTGATATTTCATCCATATTGTGATGTATGGATTAGCACATCGTGGCTTGAAGTATTCTTTTTAATATATTAGATCCACTTATGATATATTAGTTCATTGGCAATTAAAATTGAACTTGCAACACTCAAAGATTGAACAATTTTTTTTTATTAAATTAGAGAAATTACCCTTCTTGTAAAACTTCTTGTTTACATATTTCAAAATAATTGAACACAACCTTAATCTATAAATGCTATCAACAAATTGATTACATATTTATTGAATCTCCCACACCTTTCCCTCCAAGTTGTATTAGGATATGGATTGCAAACCCTTTCTCTTTTTAGTTGAAGTTTAGTTGTGCTAAGGTTTGAGTTTGGATGTGGAAAACATGTTTCCATAGTAGGGTCATTTCTCCTTGCTCATCACCATAAGTTCATTAAGCACATTGTTATTCTATAATTTTGAAGCTTTTATGAGCTAGGAAAAAGGAAGCCTATTTGTTTAAATGGTGAGGATGCATTAAAACTTCTCACCCTCATAAGCATTGAGGTAGGGCTATATAGTAGTTCTTGGGAGTGGAGCATGAGTGTGGTGGGCTACCTTATTAGACCATTAATTTTTTTGTCCTTTGAACATACCTTTATCAAGTTTTTCACTTTCACGCCTTTTTCTTTAAATGAACTAGATGTTTTTTTTCTATCATTAATAGAACTTGCATAATCTACATATCATGATCCAAATCTCCACCTCAAGGAACAAGAAGTGGAGATTGTGATTGTTAATGTATATATTGATAACCTAGTTGTCACAAGGAACTCAAAAATGGTGGTTGAGACAACTAAAAATGATCTTATGAAGGCATTTGGTGTGATTGATACTGGGTTACTACATTATTCTCTCATCTTATCTAGGTATGACAAACTAATCACCACATCTTTGTATCTCAAACAAAATATGTCAAGAATCTACTTGAGAAGTTCAAAATGATGGATTCCTTGAACTTATGTCAACACCCATAGAATCAGGATTGTACGTTTATCTATTTTTGATCCATCTCCTCAATTAAATGCAACACTCTATTAACAAATTATTAGAAGTTAGATTTAATTGACTGAAACTAGACCAAATATCAATTTTGTTGTTAATTATCTCTTTAGATTCATGCAAGAACCAAATATGCATCATTGGAAAGCAACACAAAGGGTCTTAAGGTATATACATGGTATAATGAATCATGGTTTGGAATATAAAAGGAATGATCAATTCTTCTTGATAGGATAGACAAATGCAGATTATGTAGGTTTTGTTGGTAATATTAAAACCATATTTGGATTTGTTTCTTCTTGGGTTCAGGTCCTATTTCTTGGGGAAGAAGAAAACCATAGTTTTAAATTGTTCCTCGATAGAAATAGAATATCATGCAACAAGTGTAGCAGTTCGTGAAGTAGTTTGGTTACATGTATCACATATTAGAAGGATTGAGAATACCTCAAAATCAACCCACAATTCTTTATAATGACATTTAGAGTGTTCTCAAGCTTGTTGCAATCCAATGTTTCGCGAACAAACCAAGCATAGTGAATTTGACTGATACTTTATATAAGAACATGTTCAACAAAACAATATTCAAATTCAATTCTGCTTTACTTCGGAACAACGTGTTGACATCTTCCTTAAGCCTCTTGGATGAGAATGAAGTTTAAAACTTTTTTAGGATTATCTTATTATTAGCTTAAAACAATGATGTAATAAGGGGGGAATGTTGATATATTCTATCATTACCCATATTGGATTTGTTTTGTTAATTATTTTTTTTGGATTTGTTATTGTTTGTTAGTTAACTTAGGCTATTTGTTGAATCCGTGAATACACATCTTTCCATTTCTTTCATGTATAAATCAATCTCATAATGCAAATGAAGTCATTCAATTGTGTTCTTTGATGCTTTTTTCCATGTGATATTCTTTCGTTTGTTCTTTATTTCATTTATATAATTCCCATTGTATTTAAAAAACAAAACAAAAACATTTTATCCCACAAGCACTTTTTATATTAGAATATAAAAATATGATCTACACTAGTTTTAGATAAAATATGGGTGTCCAATTAAGTCACACCTATAAAATTGAATGTGAGAACAATGAACAAGTGACATGAGAAAAGGCTACAAAATTGACCAATAAAAAATTAGATAAAAGAACAATTAGTTTTTTAAAGAATGAGTGATCCACTTGTCTTCATCATTGGTCTTCTCCTTGAGAAGCCAATTTTTATAAGTGAAATCATTTTCATCCTTAGTCTATTAATTAGAAAAAGAAATCATCAACGACCCAAATTAAAAGACAACTTGAGGTATTGAAAGGAATAAACCCCTCAACACTACTTTGAGCCACACATGTCAAAAAAGGGCTAACCATTTCTTTGTCATTAGAAGATCTACAATACTTTGTTTCTTCATTTTATTTCTCATTTAAATCAATTTTATGTTGACATTATATTCCATATTTCTCCCCAAAGGTTTGTTGTTCTACTTCCCTGTGCAATTCTCTCCACCCTACATTACTATTCATATCCTCTTTTAATGAATTTTTTTTTTTTTTTCGTCTTACCTCTTTATGCATATCCTCTTCTAATGATTTTTTTTTTCATCCTACCTCTTTACGCACTTCTCTTGAATTGATTTCAAAATAGTTATGTACATTTCTTCTTTGAAAGAACCTTAAATATTTCTTAGGTTCTTCCTAAGATTTGTAACTTGTTTGAAACCATTAAATCTTACTCTATTTGATACATTGACTTTGTTTACCATTCTTATGTTGGACATGTCTATTCTCTTTGGCTATGGTGGTGTATTGGTGTGGTTGAAACAAAGCAATCACGCTCATGTATATACATTCTTTTTACTCGAATATGGTTTCAATATATCTATTACCAACTATGAGTCATCCATTTTCACTCACAACCAGATCCAATAGGCCCTTGAACATCAGCATGTAGAATATAAAAGAATTCAAGTAATCTAGATGTACACTGTCCAAAGTGGTCGCTTTGCAATGTGCATGCATGATACGTGTAGTCTGCAAAACGTCCACATAACACCCACATGGAACTTGCCTGGCAGCTTCTTGCAAAATCCATGCCGGAAAAGAAGCTCAAACTTACACAACACAATTCAGAGGGCCATTCTTTGTTGAAATCCTCTTGGTACGTATGCTATGCTTTCAAATTTTCACTGTGTAGAAGCCATGCACGGATTGACACGAAAAACCCTGTGCAGGACACCAATAGCATTCACAAAAAACACTGGTTCTGCCATTGCCATTCCACAAGTTTCTGTGCATCCTTTGTACAATACCATGCGTTCGGCTCACGCTCCCCCTGCAAAAGAGCACAACAAGGAACCCTCTTCCTCTGAGGAGGATAAAGGGTAGGGATATAGTTTTTCTCTCATGTCCATAGTCATTTCTACTTTTCTGTTTCATTTTACTGTGTAAAGATTGAATGATGAACTGCACAGGGAAGATATGGTGGAGGCGTTTGGCGTCGCTTATGCGACACGATCGTCTGAGGAGGGATTTGGCCAAAGGTACAGAGACAACGTGGAAGAAGAGGACACAACACAAATGCAGAAAGAGGCCACTACTGGTAAGTGTTTTTTTATCACTTTGATACTCTTCAACATTCTAAGCTTTAACTTGTTTAGGTGGTTCAATTAAAATAATACAGAATTGACTTGTTTAGGTAGTTCAATTAAAATCATACAGAATTGACTTGTTTAGGTGGATCATCTAACTCATTCCTTTTTTTAATTCATTTAGATAATTTGTTTGAAATCACATTCTCTTTTTTATAATAGATGTGATTTCAGGCGAGCCACCTAAACAAATCAAAGGATTTGTTTAGGTGGTTTAGTTGAAATCATACTAATAAATAGATCAGTTGACTTGTTTAGGTGGCTCATTCAAAATCATTTTATTTTTTTCACACTTTTAGATGACTTTTTAAATCACATCCTCTTGTTTTCAAAAGGTGGGCATGTGATGTCTGGTGCGCCACCTAAACAAGTCCTTTGATTTGTTTAGGTGGGTAAGCTGAAATAACACATCATCATGGACTTACCATGGACTGTACTATACACCATCATGTACTGGAAACTACACGATTTTAATTAAAATTACACTATAAAATGGATTATTTTGACTTGTTTAGGTGGCCCATCTAAAATCACTCTCTTTTTTTTACCTTTTTAGATGACTTTTGAAATCAGTTTTCAATAGGTGGACATGTGATTTCAGGTGAACCACCTAAACAAGTCCTTTGATTTGTTTAGATGGGTAAGCTGAAAGAACACATCGCCATTACTGATTTTATGTAAAATTACACAATTAAATGGATCATTTTGACTTGCTTAGGTGGCTCATCTAAATCATTCTCTTCTTTCAACTTGTTCAAATGATTTGTCTGAAATCACACTCTCTTTTCTTCAATAAGCGGGCATGTCAGTTTAGGTGATCCACCTAAACAAGGCATTCTCTTTTTTCAATAGATGGGCATGTGATTTCAAGTGAGCTATTTAAACTGATTCTCATTTAGTGTTTCAGCTGAGATCACACTAATAAATGGATCATTTTAACTTGTTTAGTTGGCTCATCTAAATCACTCTCTTCTGCTGACTTCTTTAAACATGAGTTGTCTAAAATCACACTCTTTTCTCCTATAGGCATGCATGCAATTTCAGGTGAGCCACCTAAACAAGTCCTTTGATTTGTTTAGGTGTTTCAGCTGAAATCACGCTAATAAATAGATCATTTTGACTTTTTAGGTGGTTTATCTTAATCACACTCTCTGTTTTTATTTCTGACTTGTCTGGGTAGTTCATATTACTATTTTTCCGATAGATGAATCATGTGATTTCAATAAAATCACCTAAACAAATCAAAACTTAGAGCGTGTTGTTTAAATCAACTTGTATTAATATAAATGAATAATATGACATATTTGAAGACCGATTTACCGCAACATTTCGATTTCAATGTTGGTATTATTCCTTTTTTTTTTTCCCTCTTGTGGAAATGTTTGCTGTAAACACTTATTTGATTGTGTTTAGGCGAAGAGCATGAGAAATCACAAGGATCAGAAGTTAAAGAGAAAGAGCAGGGAAGACACGCAACTGAGGAATCTGCATTCCCACCTCATGATCTTCCTCTGCCCAGCGGAACAGGAGGAGTCGCTTCATAGTCATTCTCTCTTATCTTACACCTGCTTCTGCCCCTCCAAATCGTTTTATGTACACTACTGTTTCAGTCTCTAGCAAACCATATTTCTGCTTTTGAAATTTGTAAAGCTGTAGGCGGTATCATGGAAATTGTAAAATTTGTAGAGAATAATAAGTTGATGTGAAAATAAATCGACCATGCAAATGTTGGAAAGACAGACGTACAATTTCATATACAAAATTTTCCATACTTTATAATATTGCGGTCTGTGTCTACATGGGAGTTGATAGATGTTGTTTTGAAGAAATTCTGTGTCACATTGCAAATTTAATCAATGTTACATGGTTAATTTGTATGCTTCGATAGAACCATAGTTTATTATGTTTGATTTGGTCGAGAACATAAGAATAGGTTTTGGAAGCTTCTTTCGGTCGACAGTGAACTATATAATTTGGTTTAAGCTGATTTGTTGGTTGTTTACTCATGTGGAGAGGATTGCCCTATGGATTGGAGTATCCCTTTGTGGGCATGAGGAATGCATTTAATTGATTTAATAGAGTTTATTGTAAAAATATTTAATATTTAGTATATATTGTGCATCATGGAGAGAATTAGAGCTATTTCATCATTTGTTGATACTTTTCATCATCTTGTGCTTCTTATTGTGAATAGAGTTATGTCTTGAGTTGTTTATGTGTGTGTTTAAGATTAAATGTAGTACACATAATATTAAAAAAAATGCTTCTCTTTTATTTGGTATCGAAGTGTGGTTTAGAGTTGAAGGACGGAATATCTTCATTAAGGTAGTGATCTTTGTTTGAGTGTTGGTTGTATTGATCTTGTTTTACAATATAATATTGTGGCAAGCATCATCTTTCTCACAAATATGTATGAGAAGACTTTAAGTGAGATGGGTTGGCAAGTAGTTAAGAGGCTCAATATATGTATGAGAAGACTCTAAGTGAGATGGGTTGGCAAGTAGTTAAGAGGCTCAATATATGTATGAGAAGACTCTAAGTGAGATGGGTTGGCAAGTAGTTAAAGAGGCTCAATATTGGCCAATAGAAGTACATTCATTTATAAGGAATCAAGAATGAAGATGGAAAAGATCAATGGAACATACACTAATCATTTAGTCGTTCAAGATGAAGGATTTGCTTGATTGTGACAAGTGGTTAGTGGTTCATGCTATTTGTTCCCTTGGAGTTCATCCCTATACTATTAGAATTGATTATTTAGTAGTTTAGATCATATATTTTGTGGTTCAATTATTTTAAAAACTTTGATGACTTGATTGTTTAGTGATGTGGAAGCATTTTTTTAATAACACCATGGTTCTTTTAGTTGCATGTAAATACCTTTGACCTAAAGACCTTATATTCATATACTTATGGAAATTGTGGAGTTGATCATTTGGTAGCCTAGAGCTCTTAAAATGCATTTGGATATATATACTTGTATATTATAGATTTATGGTGTTTTGGATTTATAGGTTGTATATTTGTGATGTTCTTTTTATTTTGAATAAATCATTATCTTAATATTTGTGGTAGTGAGTCTCAGCTTGCAAGTCCCTTGTATCTTTCCTTGGGGTAAAGCTCCCTAGCCTCTAAGTCCTTCTGGAAGTAGTGAGCTCCATTGGCAGTGTTCCTAAAACAAGTAATCTTGTTTATATATTGTGTGTCAACTCTCATCATGTTTTTTCCCTTTTTGGGTTTTCCACATAAATCTAGTGTTCTCTTGTGCATGGTGTTCATTGTTTTATCTTTGATTGCTGCTGATAAGATTAAGAATAAGTTGAGATTGATTAGTGATATAAATTTTAAGTGATTGTTAAAGACTAATTCACCCCCCTCTCAATCTTGGGGTGTGTCATCTTCTTTCATGGGGTTTCTTCTATCTTGACCATTGATTTTTTTCTTCCCAATGAGAGGAACATAGTTTGTTTCTCTTGGATCATCGTGAAATTTTATCTTCTAGCATTCACAATCGACATTGGTAGCTTATTTCTTATGGTGGCCTACATCATTTCTTTCTTTCTCTCCTATGGGGTAACTATGCTTATGTGACTAATTCAATTTTTGGGGGGACATATTGAGTCCTCATTCTTTTTCCCATGTAATCTGTTTCCTGTGAGGTTTTCTCCTTTTCTCCAGTTATGAGAGTTTGCATTGTTTTATACATGTGTACCTAATCAAGCCTTGTTGTTGGGACCCATTCATGCATTATCCACTAACTTTTAACTTCTCACTAAGTTAATCTTAAGGGGGGTGTTAGGTAATTAGGATAATAATCTAATTAATTATATAATTAGGCCCCTTATTACCTTTTTCATTTAAACTAAACTTAGGAGTGCTTTTTCATTTATTAGATTAGGCTAATGATAGCTTGCATTTTCTCATTCATTATGATGTAGACACTTGACACTATATAATTTAACCTTCCTTTAGAGTCACATCGTACTAAACCTGTAGTGTCATAAATTGTAACCCTTACAATTTCATACTCTTTTTGGGCCCTTTCTTTACTGTACCCTCTCCTATGCCATTTCAAGTTTTTTTTTTATTGGTAATTGTTTCATTATATTAATAATAAAAAATATTTACAAAGTCTGCAAAAAGTATGAATATTAAAAAACTCACAAAACATCCAAAAAACTTGCAATTTCTAGCCCTATAGGCCCATAATCTATATACTAATCCTTACAAAATGGGCTTTGCATCCCTATACAACATAAAATTTCAAATAATTAACATGAATTACATATTGGGAGCTCTACTCCTGCTCCACAATACGCTTCCCACAGTCTTCAACTGCCATTGCTCCTACCATTTCACTAGAACCCCCACTCTGGATCTGCATAGTCAATGAAGTACCTTCCTGCAAGTGTCGGCGTTGTTTTAAGCTAAAGGATCCAATAGGCTTTTTGCACTTCCTTTTGGGAGTGATGGTTTCCTCAACATGCTCTGGGTTTACTTCCCTCGACATCCACTTTGCCACTTCCTCCCACATCATTTGGGCCTCCCTGGACTTGAGGAAATCCTTTATACCTTGTAGGCCAATTTGAGTAGAGGCTTGTCTAACCCCTTTGTTTCCATTTGGGCTCCATAGTAGGAAGTGCCAAAGAGGTGGGATGAATTCTCCAACATGTAACTAATTTCCACCTAGACACACAAACACTTCCCCTTGACAAGCCATCCCAATTAGGATCGCTAAACCCCAACAACAATCATCCTTCACATAGGAGTGCATTAGCCAAAATAAAAATTACTCACTTAAAATCTAAGCACATTGCCAAAAATAGGGAGGTGATATCGATATTGGTTCGATATTGATATTAGGACTTCAAGTATTCATCTCCCAAAACTATTTTCATCCTATTATAGAAGGTTGGCTCTATGATTTTGAAGACGTGAGTTAGGTGTTCATTAGAGATCTTTCCCTAGAATTCTACCATGGGTTTGGTAGTCTGCAGTGAGAAGTTCGCTTGCATCGTGCCACCTTCCTACACACACTGAGTTAGAAATTCTTCACAAGAAAACTTGCTTCACTTGGTGCCTAAACTCATAATGACTTACAATCCGCCCACATCATAAATTAAAGCCATCGCTAATCTATCACTTGTCATGCAATAAATTCGGCTAGAAAACCTCACACCACCTCTTCGCTTTGAGTGTACAAAGTAGCCATTGTGAATTAGAAACATGCCCTCTCGCATGTAGGAAATCTACTAACTTGTGATACTCTAGCAGAGATATCTCATCCCCCAACCATACACAACATACTCTCCTTGGCCACTCTTTCTCACACCTCCACCTCATACAATCTATGCTCACTAAAAACTGCAACCCAACTTTGATCTTCCCCCCTTGTCCTTTCGCATGCTTCAGAGGTCATCTCATTCTCCCAAACAATCTTGAAGCCACCCAAGCATGACTAAAAACAAAAGTAGTACTCAAAACAATCCATCAACTTCATTTATCTTAACCTATGCCAACTAACACCGTCCTCCTCATCCTTGAATGGATAATTATTATCCATTCAAGTTTGAACTTGCTAGGTACTCATCCAAAATTTTGTGACAAGTCAAAGTCCACAAGATACCACAATACTTCAACAACTTGGAGGGAAAAAGACTTGTTGCCTTGAAAATTGGCATCAATATTGCCCTCCCAAAGAAAATGTGATATTTTAAACTTAATGAAATTAACCAACAATATCTTAATGATTTGGATGATTTTGTCTATCTTCCAATTTTTTGCACGTCCTTTCAAAATTGCATTCACCATAATCAATGAATCCCCCTCAAGATGGAGGTTATTCACATTCAACCTTCTTGCCATGCAAATAGCCAAAAATGTTCCATGTGCTTCTGCTTCATTGTTAGTACCCCAACCTAATCTTTGACTACAATAAGAAATTACTTGTCCCTTACAATATTTTTCCACACAAGATACACCCATTGGCATCGTCGAAATTCACCTTGATCCAATCTTATTCTAGGGGAAACCATTTTTTTTATCCTACCTTCACTTTATAAAGGATTAACCCTTTTAGGCCCATTTACAAACCCATTTCAAGGTTATTTATCTTCTATCCTATTTTAAATTTTAAGACACTTTATTTTTCTCTTAAATTTCATCAATCTAAATTTAAATTTCATATCCAATATTAGGGTCCTATTATCTTTCTTCTGTTGGACATTGTTGTTGCTAGGATATGTTGTTGTCATTGATGTCAACATATTCCTGCTCTGGTGATTGCAGATTAATTTATTGGGATCATGGTTTGGTGTATGGAGTATTTATAGTATCACTATATTCTTTTGTATTGGTTTTCATGATCTGGGAAGCTTAATTGATCATATCATATGATCCGGTTTTTGTTGGAATCAGGGATCACTGAGAGGGGGGGTGAATCAGTGATCTATCAGTTAGCAAATTTTTAGACTTAACTTTAAACCACTAGAAGCATAAACATGAAACTAAAATGTGGGAACATAAAACAATCAACCACAAAATCATAACACCGGATTTTTACGTGGAAACCCAAATGGGAAAAACCATAGTGGGATTTGAACCCACAATATTATTCCACTATGGCCAGTAGCAAAACAATATTACAATATAGGGAATGCACAAGCATTCAGGCACACTACCTAGAGCTCACTACTCAAATACAATAAGGGCTACAACCTCGGAAGACTCACTGCCTTTCAAAACATATACAAAGATGAATCACAGTGAATGAATTTTAAAATAACATCAATCTATGCTTGGATGAGTTCTAGTTAAGTGCAGATGATCTGTTATCTTCAATTTGTTTTTCTTCTCTACTCTACTCTGTTCTTCTAACCAGATCAACAAAGATCAAAAGTGCGCAAGTGAAACGATGCTCAATCGACACAAAATAGATCACCTCATCAACTAGACAACAAATTGTTTTATCCAAATTGATCTTATATATCCACACACACCAAAAACAATCTTTTACAAGTCGACTTCCAAAGATATGAAAAAAAGTATTGTGTACTACAAGTCGGCTTGAATCAAAATAAAAACTTAGCACCAGATCAAAAACATATGAACACATGCTTCTTATAGGTCTCACAAAACTTCTAAACACATTTACCAATCATCGGAATCACTGAAATGTTTCCGAACCAAAATTGCTCTAACCAATCCTGAAATACCGGTTAAATGGCTACTGGTTAACATCTGCTTCCGGTTAAGAACAATTATGGCTACTGGATCGAATCTCCATGAAGAGTTGTCATCAATAACAACCCTAGACCAATAATAAACCATCAGAAGCCACCAGATGACTGTCAATTGCCAATAATCTCCCCCTTTGGCATTGAAGGCAACACCTATGAAAAATAGCTAAGTGTTGAGAACTGTACACTGGATCAAAAGAATTTCTAAGGCTCCCCCTTAGACAAAGAATTCTGAAACTTGAACTGTACATTTTTCTCCTTTCCTCTCCTCCTTTGACAACAATGTCAAAGATGGGGTGCTAACCAAAATTTATATACATAGATACCTACCGGAGACTTACAAATACTTGAAGATGTCAGCAAAAATGGTCTTCAACAATCCTAGGTGAGTGTCCCACCCGCTCTTCAAGTTATCCAAGACTGTAATGAATGCACTAAATATAGTTGCATGAATCTCTACTTCCTTCAGATTAGATGACACGGGTTGAGACATTTCCTTCATACAATCTACCTTATTGTTTAACATGGTGTCCAACTGGGGGGAAATCAAGTTTCGGAGTTCACCAACTCTCCTCAAAATTTTGTCCTCTTCTGCATTGAGGCTTGAGATATGATCATTTGGAGCCAAAATATGTCCTTCAACACTACTAGTTGGAGCTACATTGAGATCAAAGGACTGTGAAATACTAGCAAGTTTTCCATGGCAAAGAATTATTTGCTTGTCTATATCTATAGTGAATTTGGGAAAAATTAGACAAGACTTATACAAATTACCACCTTCTATCAATGTATCTAAAATAACCTCTAGACCTTTATTCAATCTCACTCTATCGTCTTCAATCAACTTCTAGAATGTCTACATTCTTACGTCTTTAAATCTATCCAAAACTCTCTTAGTAGTAGACTTTTCTAAAGAATCAAAACTAGTATTTACACTATTAATCAATTGTAACAATTTACCGGAGGGGCTAGCATTAGAATATAACTTTACATTCAAAGCCACCTTCTACAAAACATTGATAGACGTCAAAATGAGCTTTTCATCTTCTAACTCAGACTTACCAGATCCTGACTGACCTGAGCTTGAACAACTGTTGCAAGTTGCTAGCATTAGCTTCTCGGTAGGAGACATCTGTCCAAGGTTAAGAGGACCATCTAGATTAATGGATATTTGAGGTGGGGTCCTTTGGACTGCATGAGTGTCAATTGTCAGATCAACAACTCCTTTGCCCTTGTCTACCTAAACAACCTTTACCTCTGTACTCTTAGATTCCTTTTTCTCTGCTTCATCCCCTTTATCTTGTGCACCGATGTTGCCATTTGGTGTTGTATCATTCTTTTGTATCGCAAGGGTTGTTGAACTATCTTCCACCAGAGGATTATCACCAGTTTCAACATCAAGAGTTGTGTTGCCTTGATCTTTTAGATGTCCCTTGGTATGAGTTTCATCCTTCTGATCACTGAGAACACCTTATTTTTCTTTTGGCTGAGAAGATTTAAATGCATCTTTGTACAAAGGATCATTCACAATTATTTTTCTCCATATATCTTCTATCTCCTTCCTTACCTCTTCCACCTTGCCTATCATCAATCTGTTTACCCTATTTTTGCTTCTGAATCCTTTCTTATCGGCTTCCTCAATGAGCCTTTTGACTTCATCTTGGGTGATATAGGTGAAACCATTTATCAACTCTCTTTCTTTCATTTCCTTATCTGTTCTGCTAGTAGCTAGTCTCCTTGTATCAATAATGTTGTATAGGTCTTTAGGAATGCTCTTCTCCAACTCAATCAATGTTTTACTAAAATTGTGCAAATATAAAACAACTTCTACTTTTCTCTGATCAACCTCATTCAATTTTTCATAATACACTCCAATATTCTTCAAATTACCATCCATAATTATTGTATACACCTAAAAATGGTTTGAAGATAATTAATTAAATAAGCAATTATTTAATTAATCTCTCCTCCCCAATTTAATTAAATTCACTAAGCAATTTGATTAAATTTCCCCTTTCATCCACTTATTAATAAATCTATGGATTTATTAAATAGGTTCATTTCATTTCACCCCTTTAATTAATTAATTCCCTCCACCAAAATCATTTCTTCTAATCCTAATTAATTAAAACAAATCATTTATGAGTTGTTGAGATTAATTATCCTTTTCATATTATTTGAATTTTTAAATTCAAATTCTCCTAACTTCTACCACTCCTAAACCTAACCCATTCTACCTACCACCTTGTCCCCTTTCATCCAACATCTTCTAGAACCTTTGTGACACTTGTCACTAAGTGTTCCCTTTCATCCAACCCTTCTAGAAGCCTCTTGACACTTGTCACCATAGAGATGACAGATGTTCCCTTTAATCCAACCCCCTTTCCCATCTTCCTCCAATTTAACCATTGATATCTTCAGATCAATCTTGACCGTTGATTCTTACCACATCACCCCTAGCCTTGAAAAATCCTATAAATAGACCTCATTTTGGAGCTCAAAGGGTCCCAATTTCATATCATGATTGCATCCCATCTCATTCTCATCTTATGCATTGTTATTATAGGCATCTAGCTTATAGTTTATTAGTTTTAGCAATGTTATCATGCTCAATTTTAGCTTAAATATTAGCTTAATCATGCTATTCTTGCTAGATCATGCATCTTAATCATTCAAATCCTCCATCTAAGTGTAGTCAAGTCACTAGAATATGCATAATCAGATCTGAGAGCATTTTTCATACTCGCATTTACTAGGAGGCAATAAATCTATTAGCTATGGTTTTGTCTTTCTTTGATTTAAATCTTCTAACCATGCTTGTAATGATTTATTGAGTGCATTGTGTTTGTAGGTACAGGTACACTTCACAGAGAACAACAATTACCTCGTCAATTAATTGGTTTGTTGACAATGGAAGAACATATGTAGATTTACCTCGCTTGTCACCAGGTTTATGATCTATATCAGGTTGAGTTCTGACCTGTCTACCTCTTTTGGGTCTTCTAGTAGGGGCAGGATCATATTTGGCTTTGTTGCTATGTAGGGCTCCACCGGATTGTGGCTTCCTCACCACTCTTACAAATTCACCCTTCTTCTTAGCCTTGCCTGCTTCCTCCTCAGATTCTGTCTCAAAGGCCACCGAATACAAAACAACATAAGTCCTCTTGGACTTCTCCTTTTGCATCAATACTATCTTTTCAGATGGGCTTTGTCCTAAAGATGGTGCCACCAGAGCATGGGCATACTTGGTCTCTTTTGGTTTAGCCTTGGAGGGAACCGGATCAGCCTTAGGCTTTTTGGTTTCCTCTTTGGCCTCCATCTATGCATGTTTTTTTCTTACCTGCTTCACCTCCTCCCGGGTGAAACCCATCTACACTACTACTTCCTCAGTCATCTTTGTAGCTTACCTTTTTCTAGCAGGTGTAGTGAACTGTCTGTGCAATTTAAGGTCTTTCTCCTTGAATGTTCCAAAGCTTCCTTCTTTTGGATTGACCTATTGTCTCAATAGGTGTTGAGAATATGCCTCAAGCGAGATAGAGTCAACTTCATACCCCATGGGAATGATCCAAATTGTCCTAGGCTTTACAACTTCCATTCGACATTGATCTTTATCAACCATAAAGCATATATTTTTCTCATACTTCTCCACAATCTCCTTAGGGATTATTTATATGTTCTTCATTATAGTCTGGAAAGATTTGAAATATCCCTAGAGAGAAGATATTCTTATTGTGGCATCTCCTATTTCCCACAATCCCTCTTTGATTTGCATTTCCATCAGTCTATCCTATGCCCATTTGACCTTTTCATTTACACTGGGTATCTCATTCAAGAAATATAAGGCCAAGCAAATAAGAAGAGTTCCATATTTAAAAGTGTGCTTCTTGTCTTGCTTAATTTTTTTCAAATTACTCATCAGCTCATTCATGAGGACTGTACATAGATCATACCTCATGTCATTCTTGAGCATCTGATATGTTGTCTATATGGCAGTTCCAGAGATAGAGTTGTGTCTTCTTGACTGGTAAACTTTGTATCTGACCACCATTGATGCAAACTTCACATCATTCTCTAGAATGTCGATGATAGTCATTGCTCTGTTGTCGAACTTGGAACTAGTAGTTGCTATCACTGTGTTATTCAATACTTTTCTTAGGCCATGTACTTTATAGGTTTCACCGAGGCATTCCACAACTCGAATTGCCTATTTAGTTATCTTGTGAGGCCTATCAAACCATATTAACTCATCATGGACTCGACTGAGAATATATTGGATCCACTCTGCTTCATCGAATAATGGAAAGTGGACGAACTGTGAAAAACCCTTGTCCTAAAGAACCTTATACTCTGGTTTGAGTTTCCCAAATTGTCTGCCAAGTGTTTGTTATATAGGTTCAACATATTAGCATTTCCAAGCTCCTCAAGATCACAATGAATGTATGCCCTAATATCCTCATTGTGAAGGATGACATAGGGTATCAAAGAAAATGCACCTTCTGGATCATCTTCAATAGACTTGAAAGGGTGTTTCTTGAAAATAGGTTTGGCTCTATCCTTAATCTCAACAACCAATGGGGTAGCAATTCTAGAAGCTGGAGCCATTTCAAACTTAGGGTTTTTCGAAACTGATAGTTTGAAACAGATAAATACCTTAATTTGCAACTGGGCATTGGAATTTTCTTTAGGATCGCTAAAATCGCTATTGAGATAGCCAAATCACTCCGCTCTTCTTCTCTGCACTATTCTCTTGATTGCTTTGTGATGAATGAAGCTTTGAAATGCCCTTTTAACCTTTGAAAACCTAATTCTTCATTGTAATAAATGTTGCAACCGGTTACCTTGATTTTCATAGTCGCTTATCAGAGCATCAAATCTTCTCTAAAACTTCCGGATAACATCCGCACATAAGATTTAAGCTTTCTGCAACCTTCAAGAATCAATTTCAGATCACCAAAGAGGGGGTTCTTAGAATCTGCATGAAAAGTCCCCCCTAAGGCATAAAGCCCTAGTTACTGGATGAGGATCTTGCACTAGATTTGGGTGCAGATCCATTGTCTGCTTTGGATTCATCTTTTCTGACCCACATCTTCTCATGTTTGTCTTTGATCTCTTCTACCTTTGTCTTTCCCTTCTCATTTGATTCATTCTTGTCTACCAGAGCACTATTCTTGCTTCTACAATACTTAGCAATGTGGCTGGTTTATTGCATGCACGACAAACAACATTCTACATAGGTCTAAAGTTCATCTGATTTGGTCTCATCTTGCACTGGTTAGAGATATGTCTAAACATGCCACAAGAATATCACCTCTTGTTTTGGAAGTTATCCATTACTTCTCTACACATATTTGACTTGTGACCAAAATTATTGTATATGAAACACTAACTGGTAAAGATAGGAACATTATTCATGTTGTTCATTCCATTATTCATCCTATTTCTGCATTGATTTGCCATATGACCAAATTTATTGCAAGTAAAGCATATACCATTTAATTTATGGGCATTATGTTGTCTTACCAGAGGATTCTTGCTCTTCTTCTTATTAGGTTTTGCATTACTTTGTCCATATCTAGAGGATTCTCCTTTCTCAAATCCAAGTCCTCGCATGTCCTTTCCATGTCTCTGACTTTCCAACATCTCATCAAGCCTTGCTAAGCTAGCTTTGAATTTGTCTTTGCAATCATTAGTAGTAGCAAGTTCATCCCTTAAGGCAAAAATTTGTCTTTCAAGTTCTTGACCATTATTCCTTGACTATGTCAACTCAAGCTTTAATTGATCATTCTCATTGGTAATCCTAAAGCATTCATCAACTCTTTCCTTAATGATTGTGCTAGATTCTCTTCATTTTTCTTATGGTCCTCAATCTCCTTAGTCAGCCTCATCACAATGGATTGCATCTCATTCTTCAATGTAGTATTCTCTCTCTCAATCTTGTCAACTTCATCAAGTTTACCCTGATTTTTCATGATTTGATCTTCTTTCTACTTTAGCTTGTCCATCAATTTTTTCATTTTGTCTCTTGAAGTGTTCACTTGATCCTTCAAGTTGTTAATGAAATCATTAGTAGCATTCAAGTTTCTTTTCAAGGAACTGATCTCATTTCTTGCTACATCAAGATTCTCAAGTGCCACACTGACCTGTCTCTGAAAACCGAAATCCATTAAGTCAATCTCTTGGACCTTCCTCAAGCAATTAAGCTTCCTCAGAGGAACTAGGATCTAATACCAATTGTTGGAATCAGGGATCATTGAGAGGGGGAGGTGAATCAGTGATCTATCAGTTAGCAAATTTTCAGACACAATTTTAAACCACCCGAAGCATAAACATGAAACTGAAATGCAGGAACATAAAACAATCAACCACAAAATCACAACACTGGATTTTTACATGTAAACCCAAATGGGAAAAACCACAATGGGATTTGAACCCACAATATTATTCCACTATGGCTAGTGGCAAAACAATATTACAATATAGGGAATGCACAAGAATTTAGGCACACTTCCTAGAGGTCACTACTCAAATACAATAAGGGCTACAACCCTAGAAGGCTCACTGCCTTACAAAACATATACAAAGATTAATTATAGTGAACTCTAAAATAACATCAATCTATGCTTGGATGAGTTTCGGTTAAGTGCAGATGATCTGTTGTCTTCAGATTGTTTTTTCTCTACTCTGCTCTATTCTACTCACCGGATCAACAAAGATAAAAAGTGTGCAAGTGAAACTGCACTCAATCGACACAAAATATATCACCTCATCAACTACACACCAAAAACTATTATCCAAACTAATCTTATATATTTGCACACACCAAAAACAATCTTTTACAAGTCAACTTCCAAAGATATGAAAATATGTAACATGCCACTGCAAGTCGGCTTGAATCAAATAAAAAATCAAAACTGGATCAAAAACATATGAACACACGCTTCTTATAGGTCCCACATAACTTAGATAAACACATTTACCAATCACCGGAATGCTTCTAGACCAAAACTGCTCTGACCAGTCCTAAAATACTGGTTAACTGGCTATTGGTTAACACCTGCTTCTAGTTAAGAAGAATTATGGCTACCAGATCGAATCTCCATGAAGAGTTTCCATCAATGACAACCCTAGACCAATAATAAACCATCAGAAGCCACCAAATGAGTGTCAATTGTCAACAGTTTTGTAGTTTGTTTTTTCTGTTCAGATCTTGAGATAATTCTTTGGGAGACTATTTGAGATGGTCTTGTGTATCTTCATTTTAGATGGTTCATGATTTAGTGCTCTGCAAGTTATCTTTCTTCGTGACAGTTGTTATTGTTTGAGTGTTCTTGAGTTTTAGATGTTGATCGATGAGGATTTGATAAGTGGTGTTGGTGCATTTGTTACTGATGGTTCTAACGTGCTTGCTGGTGATTCCTAATGGTTTTCTATTTTTTTTATGATCCGCATTGATCATTGTGTGAGCTCTTGGTGATTTTGTTGAATCGGTGATGTTCTTTGTGTTATGCGGTTGATCTTGGCATGATTTTCAGTGGTGTCACGTGTTTGGAGATTTGAATTAGGTGCATGTTATGTCATGGATATCATTATATTGGTCTGGTGGTCGATCTTTGTATCATGTGTTGAAATTTTGTAATTGTGAGTTGAGGGTTTAGCCGACCTTGTTGTCAAGGTTGATGAATTGTATAAAAAGGTGGTATTGTCATACAATTTAGGTATCAAGGTTGTGTCTGCATTCTCTGAGAGTGGTGAATGTGCAAACATGTGATTCATCCTTTGGCATTGTGATTGAGCAGAGATTGATGTTGTAGAGAAGACAATTGTGCTTAACTAGAATTGTCATCAGGCATTTGGAGATGCTATTATTGCAGTTCATTTCTTCCAGATTGTAGTCTGAATCTTATTGTAAGTCAGTGAGACTTCCCTGAGACTTGCAGCCTTCCATTTCATTATCTTTTGACTAGTGAACTCTAGGAAATGTGCCTAAATGCATGTGCATTCCCCATTGTAATATTTACACATACTACTGCAGAGTATCATCTTATTGTGGGTAGGTTCCCACCATGGTTTTTCCCTTAATCGGGTTTTCCAAGTCAAAATCTTGGTATTTTGCATTGTGTTATCAATTTTATTATCTTTATTATTGCTGCAATTTATTAGATCTGTATTTTTGGTTAAGTTTGTAGATCTGGTGAAAACTGATTCACCTCTCCTCTCAGTTTTCCTTCATTGTTTTTGCCAAAAAATTGGTATCAGAGCTAGATCCTTTGGAAGAAGCTTAATCAATTGAGATCTAGGATGGCAACTAGAAATGGAGGTGTTATCTTTAATCTAAGGAGAGTCTGAGATTTGATGGAAGTAACTTTTCTATATGGAAGAATTAGATGGCAGTGCACTTGAAATGTCTTGGAGAAGATTACTAGAAGATTACAAAGAATGCCTATTCTGCTCCTCTGAATGGACTAGTTACTGCTGATGAGATTAAGGAAGATGAACATACTATTAGAGTGAAGGAAGCATTGTTGAGTGCCTTGATTGATTCAAAATTGACAAATGTAATGGGACTTCAGACTGCACATGAGATCTAGGAGAAGCTTGAAACCCTATATGAAGGAGATAAAAAAGTCAAAGTTGCTAAGTTGCAGAGTTTGAAAGGGAAATATAAGATGCTGAAGATGGGAGAAGATGAGAATATAAATACCTTTATGGCTAACTTGAATGATCTTGTCCTAAGTATCAGATGTGCTAGTGGAGCCCTTGAAGAAGATGAAATTGTTGCTAAGGTGTTGAGATCTTTGCCTCCTACTTATAAACATAAGGTAGTTTCTATTGATGAGATCCGGAGTGTGACTACAGTAACAAGAGATATGTTAGTTGGAAAGATTGTTGCATTTGAGTTGATAAAATTTGGTGAATCACTTGGAAAGTGAGACAACATTTAGAGAATCTATATCTAGAAAGAAAAAGTCTGATCATGAAGAACGCAAAATATTCAAATATGAAACAGAAAGGAGAGAGATGGAAGAGAAAGAAAGAGAACTAGATGAGCTTGAAGCATTGATTTCTCAGAGATTGCCTAAGGGAGCCGGTAAGTATGATGGAAATTTCCCTTGAAATGTTTCTCTTGCAATAAAGTAGGACATTTTACTTCTAGGTTCCTGGAGAGAATGATTAAGTATGATAGTCATGATAAATTTGATAAGCATGACAAAAATGATAGATATGAGAAGCATGAGAAGTATGATATGTTGGCAATTGACACTCAATTGGTTGGTTTCACTATGTTGTCATTGATGGCAACATGGCAACTTGTTCTAGCTTCATATTTTGGTTTAGTTGTGTACTGACAGGCACATCATAGACACTTCACTAACACCGACAGGTTGGATAGATTTCTTTGGTTACTGGCAATACAGGCTGACATGGTTTAGAATTTAGTTATCGATATTGGAGGCCAACATCTTTTGGATCTAGCATCGGCAATTGTTTTTTATATTCATGTTTTATGTTATCTAGTCGACATATATATTCATATTGTAATTATCTTTGTAAGCCGACATAAGGCATGATGAATTGTAAAGGGTATATAGGTCAGTCGGTTAGATCATTTTAATATATCATGTGAATATGGATAATGAAGGAAATAATAAAGGAGATGTGAAATATATGATAGAGATTATGTATGTGAGAATATTTTTGTAAAGGGTTATTCCGATAAAGGAGTTAGGGTTTTAGACCAGAACAGACAGAGCTTAACTAGAACTGTATTCAGGCATAGAAGATGCTATCTTTGTAGTTCAATCATGTCTCCCAATTGTAGTCTGGATTTGTATGTAGTCAATGAGGCTCCTTTTGTGATTGAGCATTATGCTCTAGGCTATAAGCCTTCCTACAAGTGCAGGCCCCTATATTTTGTAATATCTCTTCATATGGCAGTGGATTGATATTGTGGGTCACAAATCCCACCGTGGTTTTTCCTCTTTAAGGTTTTCCACATATAAATTTGTGTGTTATGGTATTTATTTATGTGATTGACTTATTGGTTGCTTTACTTCTTTCAATTATATATGTATCAGTATACTAGTTGGTGTATGCATCTCTTAATAAGGTTAAAATTGATCATTCCAGTAGAACACTGATTCACCCCCCCTCTCAGTGTTCCTGGATTCCAACAATTGGTATTAGAGCCTTGTACCTCAGAGGAATTTTAATAGCTTGAGGAAGACCCTGAATCCAAAATCCATGGATATGAGTTTGGAAAGACAACTTGAGGTAGCACTTGAAGATTATGATTCTGAAAGGATGAAAAACTTGAAGTTACAAGATGAATTGAATTCTACTCAGGAATTCATTCTTTTCCTATAGGAGAGGTTGCCATTTGTTCAAGCTAGGAGGAAGGAACTTTTGCAAAATAAGGATGATGAAGAGAAAGATGCACTTAAGGAACAATGTCAGAAGCTGAGTCAGGAGAACATGGTCATGAGGAATGAAATGCAAGCTATAACTATGAGAATGTCTAAGGAGAATGAAGACCAAAAGAAAAAGGAAGAAAAACTTGTTATATCTCTGAAGAACAAATTTGAAGAATGTGGTAGGTTGGTTCATGAGAATGATATGTTGAGAACTAATTTAGTACAATCCCAGAGTAATGAACAAGATCTTGAGAGACAAATGATAATTCTGAGAGATGATCTGACTATTGCAAGTGAGTATAAAGAAAAATTCAAGATTAGTTTAGCACAACTAGATGAGTTATTGAAGAGACAAAGGCAAAATGGAGATTCCAGTGGACTTGGATTTGAACAAGGACAAAGTTCTGGTACTAGAAATGAAGATCAAAACCTTAAGGCACTGGTAAGGCAGTTTAATGCTTATAAATTTAATGGTAGATTCTTTGTTTGTAATAAATTTGGTGTCACATGGATAGGCAATGTAGAAATAGAGCAAATCAAAACCATGATTCTACTCCCGATCAATGTTCTAAATGTAATAAGTATGGACATAAGACAAACAATTACAGAATGAATGTTAAATGTTATGCATGTGGAAAATTTGGAAATATGGCTAATTAGTGCAGGTTTAGCAATCATACCGGTTTTAGCAAAGCAATTCAAAAGAACAACGTTACATGTTATGCATGTAATGAGGTTGGACATATTGCTAAATTATGTAGAAGCAGAAATCTACCAGTTACTAATGGAGGATCAAATGAGAAAGGGAAAGAAAAGGTTAATGAAATATATCAATATCATACCCAGAGATGGATCGGGAAGTCAGAAGATCAATTTGCAGATGGGAATGCTTCGGTTACTCAACTAACGGAGGAGGTTTCTCCTACACCGACAGGAAGCTCATCTGGTAACTGAGGCAGATGCCTTAGGGGTAGGCAAAATTCATGAAGATACAACATATGCCCCAAGAAGAGGTTCTGGAAGATGTTCCAGACATTGGATATTCTTATCTGGCATGGAGATGTTTTATCAAGATCTGCTATCTTCCACCAGAAGTCATTAAAATAAATGACGGATTAGGATTTTTCTTGGAGGATAAAAGGACGAATTCACTTCATTTCTAATCACTTTGCATCTAGAGCAATTCAAAGTGATTCAGAGAAAGTCTAAGGCAAATCAGTGCGATCAATATCATCTTGAGAGATTTCACCAGCTATTGGAAGAGGTCTTTAGGGTCTTTCACCGGTAGCAATTCACTGGCAAGAAGAAGAACGAACTAGAAATATTCATTGAACCTATTGCAGCAGAGTCTGCATCTGATGATGACACACCCCTAGCATTCAAAAGGGTAATAAGGAAGAAAAATGAAGAAACTAAGGTAGAGGTTAAGACGCAACCAGTTAGGAAAGTTATTATCAAGGTACCGACATTGAAGAAAGCACCAAAAGAAACACCTTCAGCCTCATCCAGTACTAGAAGAAGGAAGAAGAAGGACGACATTGATCTTGCAATTGAATCTGGTAATGTAACTATTATTCCACCAAAGACTTGTGCAGAGTTAGTTGATGAAATTTCTAAAGATGGTATGTTAAAAAATGTACAGTTTTATTATGAACATTTATATAATGATGAACAAAGAGAAGTAGAGGAAGTAGTTTTGTTATATTTGGATATTCATAAGAAATCCCTATTAGAAATTGAAGACCAAATACCGACATAGTTGTATGATATGTTAGATGTTACAAGACTATCAGCAATGCAAGAGGACAAGCATATAAAGATTCAAGAGTTGTTATCTATTTGTGTTTCTATTTCTCTAGAGGAGATGGATAAGACACTTGAAGTTGCAGATAGGAAAATCTTTAACAAGAAGCATAGAATAATTAGTCTTATGTTAGGATGGGTCAATGCGATAATCAAGGAGACCCACAAGGAATTGTTTAAGTTCTTTGAAGATAACCGTGGTTTTTATACTTCACCGGAATCTAAGACAGATACTGTAGACATCCTGGTTGAAGGGAAGGGTAAAGGTATTGTGGGTACTTCACCCTCAATTTTGAAAAACATTAAGATAGTGGAAATTTAGCCCCTGGTAGATACAAATGTACTGACAAATACAAAGAGTGTAAAAGTTAATAACGAATAGGTTACTAATGTTGAGGACAACAATCCTTTGGATCAGATTGTGCAGGATGAGGATATAGTTCCTAGGGAGAAACCAACAGTTACTATGACTGCACCAAGTGGCAAAGCAACCAATGCAAGTGAGGAAGATATAAAGGTTAAATCATTAGCGGAGAAGAAAGAGGAATCTGGTAGGGAACCAGTAGTGATTCCATCATTTTTGTCAAGTGAGGAAGCTCTAAAGGTTAAATCATCAGAGGAGAATAAAGAGGAATCCGGTAGGGAACCGGTAGTGAGTCCATCATTGTTGTCAATTGACACCTCGCAAGTTGAAAAGAAAAGCATAACCAAGATGAGTTCTACTGAACTCATGATGATGTTTACATAGAAAATGATGAAGGAAGGATCTATGGATAAAGGTGTTATTGATCAGTCTATCACTGTTTTGCATAGAATTATCCCATAGTGTAAATTTGGCAATGAAGCGAGCCCATCTGACAAGCTTAAGATAATCACTAAACACATTTCAAAGGATTTTCATTCCTTGCAGTAGATATCAAACCAGAAAGCACTGGAGAGATTTACATAGGCAAAGTCAGCTACATTTGATCAAATGATTGAGTCTGAAAGGAAGAAGATTAATGATAAGTTGAAATTGACAGATAATGCATTGAGGTAGTGTACTAATATCTACAGAGTATGTTGTAATATAGGTTTTCTCACAACTGAGACAAATAAAAAGATTAAGGATATTCAGGAGGAGATTTCAGGTATAGCCAATTCTTTTCATGGATTGAATTCATTAACTACATCTATAGATGGTCAGATTTTGGTTTTGGAAGCCCAAGTTTTTGCTCTTGAGAGGGAAAAAGACAAAATCATAAGGAGAGCCAAAAGTATTAGAGGTTTGGTGAGTCCTTGATTGGATTCATTAAGTGTACATAAGAAGGACTGTATAGATCTGGTTGGTAAGCCCACACAAACAAAGCTTAATGAGAAGGAGTCATTTGCCCATATGCTAAATGGACTTGTATCTATTTTTGACACTTTCAAATCAGGTTGGGATACCTATCTTGAGCTATTGGAGAAGGCCTATCCAGATATTTTCAAATACATCCAGCTCCAGTAAGGTATTTTGGGACATATTCATTGTATAGTCTTTCATTCTTCGTCTCGATTTTTGGCTTTTTGGTACTTTTTGATGGCATTGATGTCAAAGGGGGAGTGATATAGATGTGAAAAAGAAAAAGGGAGTTGTATAAATTAGGGGGGGTATAGGTGCAAATATGGAGGTATGGAGTATTTTGTACTAATGGATATTCAGCTCAAGGGGAGCAGGCTCAAGATGAAACCGACAGATGGAAACCATGAGGATTTTTCACATGAGTGTTGCCATCAATGCCAAAGGGGAAGATTGTTGTCAATTGACACTGAATTGGTTGGTTTCACTATGTTTTAATTGATGGAAACATGTCAACTTGTTCTAGCTTCATATTTTGGTTCAGTTGTGTACCGACAGACACATCATAGACACTTCACCGACACCAACAGGTTGGATAGATTTCTTTGGTTACCGGAAATATAGGTCGGCATGGTTATGAATCAGGTTATCGATATTGGAGACCAACATATTTTGGATCCGACATCAACAATTGTTTTTTATATTCATGTTTTATGTTATCTAGCCGACATATATATTCATATTGTAATTATCTTTGTAAGCCGACATAAGGCATGTTGAATTGTAAAGGGTATATACGTCAGTTGGTTAGATCATTTTAATATATCATGTGAATATGGATAAGGAAGGAAATAATGAAGGATATGTGAAATATATGATAGAGATTATGTATGTGAGGATATTTTTGTAAATGATTATTCCGGTAAAGGGTTTAGGGTCTCAAACCAGAACAGACAAAGCTTAACTGGAACTATATTCAGGCATAGAAGATCCTATCCTTGTAGTTCAATCATTTCTCTAGATTGTAGTCTAGATTTGTATGTAGTCAATGAGGCTCCTTTTGTGATTGAGTATTGTGCTCTAGGATGTAAGCCTTCTTGCAAGTCCAGGCCCCTATATTTTGTAATATCTCTTCATATGGCCAGTGGATTGATATTGTGGGTCACAAATCCCACCGTATTTTTTTCTCTTTGAGGTTTTCTACGTATAACTCTATGTGTTATGGTATTGATTTATGTGATTGGATTATTGGTTTCTTTACTTCTTTCAATTCTATATGTATCGGTATACCGGTTGGTGTATGCATGTCTTAATAAGGTTAAAATTGATCATTCCAGTATAACATTGATTCAACCCCCTTCTCAGTGTTCTTGGATTCCAACATGAGAAGCCTTACAAGTACAACTAGAAGTATAAGCATCAGAAGAACTGCTATTATGTTGTTGATGAAGGTGTTATAGATGAATCAATTGGAAAGATATGAAATTGTGTTTCTTGCCATTAAAGAAGATGGATCGGTACCTGTTGATTCCACTAGATACACTATTGAGGAGAAAGCTTTAGCTGCTAAAGTTGAGGAAAAAGATGAATGGGTGATTGACAGTGGTTGTTCACATTATATGACCAGTGATAAAATAAAATTTGTGAGTATCGAAAGGTATGATGATGGAATAGTGAGATTTGGAGATGACAAAGCCTGTGTGATCCTTGTACAGGTTCTATTTCCTTTGATGGTAAGCATAATACTGATGATGTTTTGTATGTTGAAGGTTTGAAGCATAATATTTTAAGTGTTGGACAGATGGTTGACAAAGGTTACGATTTACAATTCAAGAATGGTAAATGCAGATCCTAAATGCCCCCGGTATAGAGATTGCATCTAGAACTAAGACTAGAGGTAATATTTTTTATTTGAATGCTGGTGAAAAAAGTTGCTTGATTTATCAGATTGATGAAAGTTGGTTGTGGTATTGGAGAATGTGTCATGTTAACTTTTATTTAAGATAAGTTCTACACAAGTTGTTAGAGATCTTCCTAAGATTGTTAGGCCTGCTAATCTGATATGTAAGGAATGTCAATTGGGTAAGCAAACAAGAATTTATTTCAAGAGAAAGCAGTATACATCTGATGGATTGCTAGATCTTGTGCATATTGACCTATGTAGACCTCCAAATGTTAGAAGTGTTTAGGGAGACATGTATTTTATGTTGCTAATTGATGATTATTCCAGGATGATGTAGGTTGTCTTTTTGAAGGAGAAATCTGAAGCATTAGAAAAATTTAAGATATTCAAAGTAAAGGTTGAGACTGAGTCAAGATTGAAGGTGAAATGTTTGAGATCTGACAAGGGAGGAGAATTTTGTTTTGGTGAGTTTGATTCATTCTATGAGAAGCATGGGATTAGAAAACAATTATATACTCCTAGAACCCCTCAGGAGAATGGAGTTGTTGAAGGGAAGAACAAGACTGTCTTGGATGTTGCAAGGACTATGTTGATTGAAGGGAATGTTCCGAAGATCTATTGGAGAGAATCTATTAGTAATGTTCTTTACACATTGAATCAAGTTCATATTAAAGGTGATACAGGTAAGACTCCTTATGAGCTATGGTTTGGTCATGTTCCTACTGTGAGATATTTCAGAATATTTGGTAGAAAATGTTATATCAAGAGAGCTGACTACATAGGAAAGTTTGATGCAAGAAGTGATGAAGGAATTTTCTTGGGATATTCAACAAAGAGAAAATCCTACCAGTGCTACAATAAGAGATTGAGAAAGATAGTGAAAAGTGAAAATTTGAAGGTGGATGAGAACCTTGGAAAATAAATCAGAGCTTGTGGATATGATGATGGTCATTACATTGTTCTAAATCCTATTGAGACTGAAGAATTGAAGTAGAATGATCTGGTAGAGATAGTTAATCTAGATGTTGTTGCTGCCAGTGGAGAGGTGCAGGAACCTGAAAGTTAAAATAATCAGAAGACTTTGAGGTATGTAAGATTGAATCATTTAGAAAATTAGATTATTGGTGATAAAAATAAAGGTTCGGTGACTAGAAGAAGGCTAGTTGCTAAAGATGTATGTTTGATTTCTAAAATTGAACCTAAAGATGTTGTTGAGGCTTGCAAAGATGAAAATTGGATGAGAGATATGGAAGAAGAATTAGATCAGATTGAGAAGAATAACACATGGGAAATTGTGCCTAGACCTAAAGATAAGAATGTGATTGGTACTAGATGGGTATTCTGGAATAAATTTAATGAAGGTGGTGAAGTTGTCAGAAATAAAGAAAGACTGGTATGCAAAGGGTATTCATAGAAAGAAGGGATTGATTATGAGGAGACTTTTGCTTCGGTAGCCAGACTTGAAGTTGTTAGACTATTGCTTGCATATGCTGCCTATAAAGATTTCAAGGTGTATCAGATGGATGTCAAGTTATCTTTTTTGAATGGTGATCTTGAGGAAGAAGTCTACATTGAGCAACCTGATGGATTTTCATTATCAGATGATGGAGACATGGTATGTAAACTATAGAAAGCTCTTTATGGATTGAAACAAGCCCCTAGAGCTTGGTATGCTAGATTGGATAAATATTTGCTGAAATTAGGATTTAATAAAGGGGCTACTGATAATAATTTGTATTTTAAGATTAAGAATGATAACATCTTGATTGTTGATGATATTATATTTGTAGGAGATGATAAATTGAGCATGAAGTTTGCCAATGATATGCAAAAATAATTTGAGATGTTTATGATAGGAGAGATGAAATTTTTCTTAGGTTTGCAGATTTCACATACTGGAAAAGGTATTTTTATATCTCAAACTAAATATGTAAAGGAAATGTTGAAGAAGTTTGGGTTGGATGACTCCAAACCAGTTGGAACTCCTATGATAATTGGCTCCAAATTGTCTAAGAATGACGAATCTCCTAAAACTTATCAGTCTTTGTACATAGCTATGGTTGGTGGACTTCTATATCTTACTCAAACTAGGTCAAACATTATGCATGCTATGTGCATGGCTGTTAGATATCAAACTGATCTGAAAGAGAGTCATGTCGTTGTTGTAAAGAGGATATTCAGATACTTGAAGGGAACTGTGGATTATGTTTTGCGTTATTCGAGGAATGATGATTTCATGTTATGTGCTCACACTGATGTTGATAGATGGAAGAGTACCTCTGGTGGTGCTTTCTTTTTAGGTAAAAAATTGGTTTCATGGGCTAGTTAGAAACAAGATTCAGTGTTCTTATCTACTATTGAAGCTGAGTACATTGATGTTGATGATAGTCGCACTCAGGTAGTTTGGATGAAGAAAATGTTGAAGGATATCAGAGTTGTCAATGATGAGCCTATTGTCATATATTATGATAATTCCAGTGCTATTAACATGTCAAATAATCCAGTGCAACATTCAAAAATTAAACATCTGTCAATCAAATATCATTACTTGAGAGAAAAAGAGATAAGTTAGGGGTAGCCACCCCTCCTGATGAGAACTAGATGCATTGAGTTGCATCAATCTGATGGAATTCATAGTCTTATTCCTTTTATCCAGATTAATGAGTTGGTGTTGCTCCTCTGGTGGAGTAGTCTATTGGATCGATCATCTGTTTATGGGTGAGGGAATCATGTTTTGTTCATCTAAGGGGGAGAGTTTGGTTTTCTATTTTGGGATCTTTGGCATTATTGTCAAAGGGGGAGAGAAGAACGTGAAAAACTATTTTATTTGCTTGATCTTAGGGGGAGTTTGTTGGAGTTATTTTCTTTCTTTGCATTGATTGTTTTTCACATTCATATGTTGCCATCAATGCCAAAGGGGGAGATTCTTGGACATTGTTGCTGCTAGGATATGTTGTTGTCATTGATGTCAACATATTCCTGCTCCGGTGATTGCAGATTGCTTTATTGGGATCATGGTTTGGTGTATGGAGTATTTATAGTATCACTATATTCTTCTATATTAGTTTTGGTGATTTGGGAAGCTTAATTGGTCATATCATATGATCCAGTTTTGCAGTTTGTTTTTTCTGATCAATGCTTTGTAGAGTTTAGTATTTCCTCTAGTATATTCTGGTGTGATCAAATACTGAGCCAAGTCTTTGGGAGACTATTTGAGATGGTCAATTGTGTATCTTCATTTCAGATGGTTCATGATTTGGTTCTCCACAAGTTATCTTTCTTCATGACAGTTGTTGTTGTTTGAGTGTTCTTGAGTTTCAGAAGATTTGATAAGTGGTGTTGGTGCAACTGTTACTAATGGTTCTAACATGCTTGATAGTGTTTCCTAATTGTGTCCTATTTGTTTTGACAATCCACATTGATTTTTGTGCGATCTCTTGGTGATTTTGCTGAACCGATGATGTTCTTCATGTTATGCGGTTTTCTTGGTGGTGTAGCATATTGAAGTTGATTTTGCCATGATTTCCACTGGTGTTGTGTGTTTGGAGATTTGAATTAGGGCCATGTTATGTCATGTATATCATTATATTGGTCTGGTAGTTGATCTTTGTATCATGTGTTGAAATTTTGTAATTTTGAGTTGAGGGATTAGCCGACTTTGTTGTTGTTGGCATTATAATAGAACAAGGGAGATTGTTGGCATTCCAATTACAATGATAGATTGTTGGCATTTCAATAAGGATATTGAGAAGGTTGTTGAAGATTATGGATATAACTGATTAAGGATGTTTACTGTCTTAATATTATTATTTTGTCATTGATGTCAAAAAAATGATTTTCCAATTCAGTATGATTTGGTGAGTATAAAGATGTCGGTAAAAGACACAGAAAGAATGTGATGAATAAGGGGAGAAATAAGTTATTCAATGGGCAACTATTACCGACATAGACAATGATGAGATCATGATGTTTAGATTTTTTTTGATATCCTACATATGCTATTGTTTGTAAGGTTAATACTATACTATGTTACCAAGTAAAGAATCTAATTGGTAAACCCTAAGGAACCTAGTCGATAAAACCTAAGGTTATCGCTATCGGTTAATGAAGGTAGAATGTCTACTGAGTGAAGTTTACTATTTACCGAGTTGCAACCGAGTAATAACGAAATGCATTGAATGAATAAAAGCATTATTTAATGAAGGAAGTTGATGAGCTAGTTATGATTAAATGATTGTTACAACATGTATAAAGGTTGTTAAGGATCTATGGCAAAGGAAGATCGGCAGGAAGATCTACAACTCAGATTGAACCGCAATACCCTAGCACAAGTTCCAAGAAATGTATGCAAGTTCCAAGGCAGGGTAAAACGTTTTCAGATCAAAGGATACATTGAACCTGGTCAAGTTTGAAGATCTGATGGCTATGATTGATCATGGGAAATGTGATCAAGGAGATTAAGTGGTTGGGAAATTGTTTATAAATAAGGAACTGTTGATAAACAATGTATGCGGGCAAGTGTAAGCACAAGGATGCTACATAGTGATTACTGAGCACAGAAGCTTGAAGACCTATTTTGATAATAGAGTATAGAGCCCAACAGATGGACAAGATAAGTCCTATGACTAGATTGTATTGAGCAAATAAAAATCTGCTTTATCATTTTAGATGTGAAGTTGCAGATAGATTTTTATTACTATTATTTTGTAAAGTTATAGAAAATCTCTTAACTGAGTGGACTTAATAGTCTTATTTGTAAATCCTCTAGCAAGGTGACATTGATTGAGTGTTTGAAATCTTTTGACAAGGTCACTTCTAACAAGGTGAAGATCCTAATAGATCTGAGGGAAACCCCTTAACTGGGTCACATCTAGCAATGTGTTTGTAATCTTTAATAGGATTTGCTTTTAACCAAGCATACTCTAGAAGAGTATATTTCTTAGTGGGTCCAAAATCCCACAGTGTTTTTTCCCTATTTGGGTTTCCACGTTAAATCTAGTGTTATGAGTGTTATGATGTTTATATGCTTATGAGTTTGCATGTTTAACATTTTTGGTTATATTACTGAAGTATATGTTACTAAGGTTGAATCTATTGAATATATTGAAGATTAATTTTGTATGATTCACCCCCCCCCTCTCATCTTGTTAGCTTGGCATCTATATTAAACATTAGGTATCAAAACTATCAATTGGTATCAGAGCTTTGGAATTCGGAAGAAAAGTTTAAAGGTACTTGAGGCAAAGATCCAAAGATGTACAAGAGGGATGCACCGAAGCTGAATAAGTCAAGTTTCTTTACATGGTAGAAAAGGATGAAGCTGCACCTATCAGGAGTTGGAGAATATGTTGTATATTATCTGGAGAATGATTTCATCACACCTAGCACCTATCCATTAACAATGGAAGAGATAAAGGCAAAGCAAGAACATATCCAAGCAATGATTGAAATAACATTTGCATTGACCGACTCAGAGTTTAATGATCTAGAAGGCTGCAATGATGCCAAGGCAATGTGGGACAAGCTCATATCTGTGTATGGTGGTGATGAACATGTTCAAAGAGCAAAAGTGGACAGTCTAAGAGGACAACTTGAATCTATGAGGATGAATGAAGGTGAGAACATAACCCAGTACACTACAAGACTAAAGGAGATTGTCAATCAAATCAAAGGAGCAGGAGGAACAATTGAAGAAAAGGATGTCACAAGTAAGTTGTTGAGAACCCTTCTACCTACTTATGCAATCTGAGTCTTTGCAATCAATGAATTGAGGTCTGTACCCAATATGCCAGTTTCCTTGGATGCTACTATTGGTAAGCTACATGCATTTGAGCTAAGTAACTTTGATAACAGTGGGTCTTCAGTAAATAAAGTTGAAGCTGCATTTAGTTCTTTTCATCTTGGTGAATCTAATGATTACAATGATAGAATGAGTAAGTACTCTGAAGGGAATCACAGTGGAGCAAGTGAAAGATTTAATAAGAACATGGAAGAAGTACACAAACTGTATGAGAAAATCAGAAAGAAAGAAGAGTTTGAAGCACTATTAGCCAGAAGGTTACCGAGAGGCAAAGGTAAGTATAAAGGAAAACTACCTTTGAAATGTTTCAATTGTGATAAGATAGGACATATGGCTTCTAACTGTCCTGACAAATATTCTATTGAAAAGAGAGATTACCAAGATGACAGACAGAAAGATAATCATTACAGAGGACACCGAGACTTCAGAAGAAGAGATAAAAAGTCATGCCTAATAGCCGATGAGGAATCTAATGATGATAAATTAGATGAAACTGATACAAAGGAATTAGTTTATGTGGCTATCAAAGATGCATCGGATGAAGAAAGGTATGAAGAAAAAGCCCTAATATCTCACATAAATGCTAATGATTCATGGATCATAGATAGTGGATGCTCACATCACATGACAGGTGATAAACACAAGTTTGTTATATTAGAAGATTATGATGGAGGTTATGTAAGATTTGGTAATGATGCACCATGTCCGGTAAGAGGTAAAGAATCTATAACACTTCTTAACAACGCAAAATGCAGTGATGTTTATTGGGTTGAAGGTTTGAAATACAATTTGTTGAGTGTAGCACAGCTAAACAACACAGGTTACCGAATAGAATTTCAAAAAGGAATTGTCAAAGTTCATGACAAGCATGGAAAGTTAGCTGCTACCGGGACACAAACAAAAGGCAATACATTTCACCTTGACTCAACTCGAAACAAGTGTCTATACGTAAAGATAGATGATACTTGGTTATGGTATAAAAGGTTTTGTCATGTAAATCTTGATAATCTGATCAAAATAAGTAAGAAGCACCGAGTAAGAGGTCTACCGAGTCTTGAAAAACCTAAGAATGTGTTAGTCTGCTCTTTTAACTTTTCCACATCCAAAGAAAGTTTTTGTTTTGTGGCCTTTCTTGAACTTGAACCTTGAACCTTTCAAAAAATTGGTTCAAAGTTCCAAGTTCAAAGTCGGTTTATAAAGTAATTGTTGTGTTTAATAGGGCGTCAATAGACTTTGTGATAATTGTCATTGAACTTGAACCTTTGAACCTCCTTTTTAGTGGTTCAAGGTTCAAGGTTCAAACATCTTGTATTAAGTCTTTTGTGAGTCGCGTTCATAAAGTGTGAGTCCTTGTTTGGCTGAATGTTTTGTTCTCTAGTGCAGTCTTGAACTTGAACCTCTAAACTCCTTTTTAGTGGTTCAGGGTTCAAGGTTAAAGGATAGATAATTTTGAAGACAAAGTAATAAAATATTGGCATATAAAGGAATATTCCGGATTTGAATGATGAACCTCAAAGGAAATGAATGATAATGACATCCGTACTAGAGATAATCATGTTGAGGAAAGATATGAAAGGAGAAGGCACGTGGGAATTAATGTGTCAGGATAAAATCCTTTCGGCACAATGGGCACGAATAATCTGATAGGCGAGAGTCATAAAGAGTCGTGCAGCCGACATTTCAGGTTATGTTATAAGTCTGTTTCTTTGAAAGTAAATTATTGGCCTCTGTTGTTTGTTCAAATCAGTCAGTAGGGAAGTAGCAGCAGCGATAGTTTCTTTTCTCAGCTTTGTGTGAATTTTTGATTTTGCATGAAAGGTGAGCTGAAAGTTCTTCTTTCTTCCCTGTTAAATTGCATAAATTGAAAAGTGTTGTTCAGTATTTCAGTTAGTTCAATCCATTCTTCTTGCTATGCACTTTTCCTGTTTGTTGAGTAAAGATGAGACCAAAACCACCTCAGCCGGACCCAAAATTTGGTTTAGTCTATTCCCTGCCAGACATAGGAGACACCTTCTTGCCATCAGTGAATTTAGAGGAATTTCATGAAAGAGCACACGATTCTGCCAATACCCCGTTAATGCAGAAGATTCTAGACAGTGGGTTAATTGAAGCTACAACATTTCCCCCTGTCCTATCATGTCCAGAGTTAGTTTTAGAATGTATGAGTAGATATGACCCTATCGAGAGGTGTATTAGGGATGTAAAGGGGAAAAGTTTGCTAGTAATTAGTTAGCAGACCATTGCCATAGTAATGAGGATTCCTGAGAAAGAATAGTATGAAGACTGGACGGTTTGCAAGTCACAAGGGTTGTTTTCAAAAAAAAAGGCCTATTACCGAAGTGTTATTGCTAGAAATTGGCTATTGAAATTCCAAAAAGGAGGTTCTCAGTTGCCCAACCCATTAACCCGTGATCACATGATTCAAGAAGTAAGGGACATTATCATTCTCTTACATAGAATGCGGGGAAATCAGATTGCCTATTACTGGGAGGATTGGATGTATTTCTTTGTTCAGGTTATCTTTGGTGAGAAAAGATATATAGACTGGGCCGAGTTGATTGCAGAGAGAATGCATGAGGGCTTAAGCTGCTTTGGAAACAAGAATTTTTATATGTCTTCCTATCTTATATATTTCTTAGCTTGTATAAGACAATGGATAGGTTTATTCCATGAATTTTGGCAAAATAATATGAAAATTTATGAGTATCATCCACATTTACAGCAACACAGGGTAGCAGAGAATTATTATAAGGTTCAAAATATTTTCCTAGGTAGGATAGTATTTGAATTGAGGGGAGATATGCATAAGAGATTGACTGAAGAAGCTATGCAGTTTATAAGTACCTATGGCGGTGTCTATATTCAGTTTTCTAGATTCACTTATCTGAGGGTTGGTGGCTTTGAAGGAGAACCCTATAAATTGCCGAGGTATTTCTTTGTTAGACAGGTGCTAATGGAAGTAAGTAGACAACTTGCTTATATAGAAAAGAAATACAAAGAAAAGTATTAAACAGGAGTATCTTTCCCTATTGAACTAACACATTACACTTGCAATACTATTTCAGATGCCTTGAACCTAGAGCTAGAGTTCAAACAGTTCAATTTCAAAGTGTATATTCCTCACACTAACTTTGATATTAAAGGTTTTGCAACGGCTCATCTTACAATTAGTGAACATTTTCAGCATATGCTGAGTCTAGAAGATTTCTGGATAAACTGTGAGGATGAGTATATGGTTCAGAGAAGAGCCCACCTAAGATTCACTGTGCGACAAGTAAGAGACTATGGCCTGGAAATGAACACTGCTCATATCAAGGAAGATGAAAAAGATTTAATTGATCCACAGTTTGTTGAAGATAAGTAGCTAGGGGTAATCTTAGAGATAGATTGGGAGAAAAATGAGAAAGAAGATATTCAGGCTAGAACCCTCATGGTCATACGAAGAACGAAGAAATGGCTTAAGCAACACCGATTGAGGCAAAGTCGGTAGAAGGGTTCAACTTCATCCTCTAAGAGCCTGGTTTCTAATACATTTATTCAATCTTGTGATGCAGGTCATTCTCACAAAAGGGATAAAGGTGAGCAGAAGAGCAAGGCATTACAAAGCAAAGGGCAATTGATTCCTATTAGAGTTACTCGCTCTAAAACAAGGAATAAAAGAAGGTCCTTTCCTCCAGACACAGTAGTGGTTGATCTTGAAATGGATTCCCTTCAGGATAATCTAGGTTCAGAGCAACAAAATCTAGATGATGAGGAAACCAGCCAGCAAGCACAGGAAACCTTTCAGGTAGATTCTATCATAGTAATAAGAAATGAAAAAGATGTAGGAACTAATTTTGTAAAGACTCTAGTTTCCACAGGCCCAGTCTGGTTAGATAATATGCTTGGTAGCAAGAAGAGAAACATAGTCCCCGCATCCATTCCAATGGAAGATATGGTGAGTAAGTGCCTAGGAAAGACTCCCAAAGCCAAGAAATCAAAGACTGTGTCAAAAATTGATTTTGATGTTGATAGTGGAGATTGGGTGGCAGAGATTGCACATCCATTGACAGATGCCAAGATTGAAAATCCTATAGTTCAAGATTTTACTGTTGAAAAAGAAAACATAGGGACTGCTACTCGTGCCACAGACGTTCTTCATCTCGAAGCTTCAACTAAGAAGATTATCACAAGGACTTGGAAAGATAAAAGGGACAAACATCGAATGAAGGAGATGTTGCGCAGAATGGCAGAGTACATTGAGGTAGTGAACAGTCTGAATCCTCAACCCTTGTCACAATTGCCTACATCATTTGATCCAAAGTCCCCGGTCAATCAGAAAACCTTGGAACAAATACAGAAATGTAGATTGATAACAGAGACCGTGATGGAGTGGTTGGAGCAGATGCGGAAATCTGGAGCTGAGTATTTTGGGAACCTGAGTAAAGTTCATAATGGGGAAATACAAGTAATGAAGGAATTGGAGACTAAAATAAGTAATTGGAAAAATGAAGAGGTGGAATGGGCAACAAGGACTACACAGATGCGAGAAGTATAGACTTACGGAGTTATGAAATTCCTAATTGAGAAACCAGTGCCAGGGCTAGATGATAGCATCTTGTATGTCTGCCAAAAGAATATTGAATGGAGGAATTCATTGATAAAATAGGCATATGAAGAATTCACAAAATTGGCAGGCCAACTTGCAGAGTTAACCACTTCCATGTGAAATGAGCTCTTATGCATCGGAATTAAGTGCCTAAAAAGTGATGGGACACTAGACACCGTCGAAGTAATAACAGAATCTTTTGAGAAAAAGATTAACTATGTGAAGGAGGCTAAAGGCTTGGTCTCAGATGACCTAACTACTATCGCCAAAATTGAGTCGCTTCTCTTCCTATGCATTGGACATCTGGATAGCCACTCCGATAAAGTTGCATAGGTTCACAAGGAAAAGGAAGTGTGGAAGAAGTGCATAGCACACGTGGGGCTTCCACATAAGCTTGTTATCTAGCACTTCATTACGACATATTCTGATTGGAAGAATGAATCTGTTTCTTGAAATTGTCTCCATGTTTTCTAGACAATAGGCTCTGTTTTTTGGTAGTGAAAAAAGACAGTTTCATTTGATAAATTTTGTTGAACTTCACAAGGCGGAAAGTTAGTTTTTTCGTGTTTCCCGCTTTACTGTAAGCCTTGCCGTGGCTATTTAAGGGATGAAAAAGACTCTATTTGGTTCTAAAATATTTTTGGGGGAAAAAGGAATGCAATAGATAAAGATCTATTTTTCATGATGTTTTGAGAGAGAAGAGAACAGTTTTTATAAATAAAATTGTTGCAAGTTCTGCAGTATTAAATCTATGAGTTTAATAGATTTAGATGATAATCTCTGTGTGGATTTAGTTTGAATCTGGAGTTTGTTACTTTTCTTCTCATTATATGTGAATGCATGTAGAATGCTTTTCCCCTGAAAAACAAATACTTGAAGTCTGTGAACTTCATGATAAAATTGGTGTTATTAATTGAAAATATATTCATTGTGTGCTGACAAGTGAATATAAATCTGCCTTTAAGTACTTTCGAGTAAAAAGTATGCAAAATTAAATTACTATAATTAGAGCTGATTGAAAATCATTCTTTGTTGGAGAGCTGTACCCGTATGCAGAGGATAATTATTCCGAAAATTATCCAACTGTTAGTTGCCTTTGTCTTTTAATTAATGGGCATATAGAGATTTAAGAATACAATGTATAAAAGACAAATCTGTTAACTAACATAATGCTATGTGCCAAGGATGCTAGACGGGAAAGATGACAAGATCAAGCTTTACAAGTAAGTCCTACACATCTAAGGGAATTTTAGATCTTGTGCACACTGATCTTTGTGGTCCTATGAAAGTTCAAAGTTATTATGGTGATAAATATTTCATATTATTTGTGGATGATTATTCAAGGATGACGTCAGTAATGTTTTTAAAAGAAAAATAAGAAGCTTTTCAAATGTTTAAATGGTACAAGGCAAGAGTTGAAAATGAAACAAGAAGACAACTGAAATGTCTTAGATCTGATAGAGGAGGAGAGTTCACATCTGATGAGTTCAACTTATTCTGCAATGATCATGGTGCTACTACTTATCAATTTTCCATTAGTTTTATGTTAAAAGTTATTCTATATACTCTAGTCGGTTATCTCTACTTAGATATTCAGTCGGTATGCATAGTCTAGTCAGTTATTGAAGAAAGTAGTCTCAGAGCGTAGTATACACCGAGCTGTCTACCGAGTATCATTCTATGTCTATCGAGCAGCAAAGATAACACACCGAGTGAAACGTGTTACCAGATTCATTGAACCTGGACATACATATGAAAACGTGTTACAAGATCGAGGAACGTCTAACCATTATCACATTGGAAATTGCACTTAAAGATTGTGTATGATTTTGAGGTCATCTAACCAATGAAATATTCTGCATGGTTATTCATTCGATAAAACATGTTTGTAAGATCGAAGCAATGAATGGATCACCGACATAAGAGATCTATTTATACAACATGGATTAAGATCAGAAATATACAAGTAGCATGACAGAAAGGAAGAGACAGAGATATATGAAGCAAGACATGTTAAAGCACTAAGTGTTATGACTGTTACAGAGACACAGAGGTCACCTTGAAGGATTTCAGAGAACAGTCAAAGAATAGAGTAAACAGAAGAGTTTACCGAGTTACTATATGGGTTACCGAGGTATGCTATAAGCAAGGTAATCTATTCTGAGCACATAGAATCTGCTATAACATTCCAAATGTAAAGTTGTAGATATTTGTAATAATTTTATTATAATATTTTGAAGTTGTAAGAGAAACCTTTAATAGGGTAAAAGACTCTAATCAAGTCTATAAATTGTAAATCCTTTAACCAGGTGCAACATTTAGTTTAAGTGTTGTAAAATCCTTTAGCAAGGTAGATCTAACAAATCTTGATACTCCTAACAGGGTAAGCTATCAGAAATAGCTAAACATGTAGCTCTAACTGAGCAACCTTTATTATTGCAGTAGTGAAGTTGTGGGTGCCATCCCCACTGCAATTTTTCTCTCTAACCAAGAGTTTCTGCGTAACCAAAATATATGTGTTATGGAGTGAATCATGTATGATTCTTATCTATTTGTTTTAGCTTTATATTATGTTACTGCACTATTTGGTTTATGCATAACAGTAAAGTTATTATTGAAGAAAAGTTTTGAAGTACTGGTTCACCCCTCCCCTCTTAGTACATTAGGTTTCCATATTGGGCCTAACAATTGGTATCAGAGCTTCAATCTTGGAAAAGGGTTTAACTACCTAAAGAGAAAGATCTTATCAATGGAAGGCTATAAACAATCTCAGAGGATTGTGTATCTGCAAGAAGAACTAGATCATGCTAATCAAGTAATTGCAGACATGCAAAGACAAATGCAAAAATCTCTGAAAGTGAGAAGAAGATTATCTGATGATTTGCAAGACTCTCAAGAGTTAGGTGAACAAATTGATACATCATCTGAGAACAGTATATCTGAAGAAACCGAAGAAATGATTGGAGCATTGAGAGAAAAGAACAAAGCACTGGCTGATCAACTAAAAGCAATGAAAAGAGAACATGAACATTTCAGCACACAGATGACTAAAAATCTTGATGCATTAAGGACAACCGAGGATAAAGTAAGAGATCTACAAAGAGAGAAACAACAACTTGAAGTCTTAGTATCTGATAAGAATGATGAAATCACAAGGTTGACTGGAATTCAACAAAATTTGTCAGATCAACTAGGTTATGCACATCATGAAGCAAATCTGAAGGATGATGCAAATCAAGCATTGAAACTTGAAGTATCAAGGTTGACCAATGAACTTAAAACAAAGAAGAAATCCAAAGAAACACTGAAGAAGAGTTATGAAGCATCAAAGATGTTGGATGAGCAACTGAATACAAGAAGACCCAACAACGATGCAAGACTCGGTTACAAAGGAAAAGACTCTACCAAGAAGGGAATTCATACTACCAAGAGAGGAGAATCATCAAAGCAAGCTGGAAACAAGAATAACATCAAAAGAAAGAAGCCTATTTGCAACTACTGTGGAAATCAAGGTCATATTGCCAACATGCGCCAAATCAGAAAAGGTAATAAACTGAATGTCACTAAGTCCAATGGTTATTGTTACAGTTGCAATAAATATGCTCACACATCTAATCAATGTAGGACAAAGTCTGTCAACAATTATCAGAAGGCAAAATTCAAAGGTTTTTGTAAAAACTGCAATAGATATGGACATAGTACCGAGAAGTGTTGGCTTAAGAAAAAGAACTATATGTGGTATGCACACCAAGCAAACGATAGAGGTTACCGAACTCACACAAATCCTTACCGACAGTATTCTATAGTACCATGGGATTACAATACAAGGATATGGTGTGAATGTTGTGGAAGATATGGACATATAAGTGCCAACTATTTTATAAGGTTTGGAATGAACAATCGAAGATCATGGAGAAATCCTGGTATGGCATGTTTTCATTGTCACAAAGTTGGACACTTGGCTGGAGATTGCAGAGATCAACCTAGAAAAGACACTGAAGAAATAAAAGACAAATTAAAGATGATTTGGAAAAAGAAGGAAATTGTGTCAAATGAAAAAAGCACCTTACCTACCGAGTTAGGTGCACCTATTCCAAATTAATCCATAAAGGTATGAAGGGACTGCATTCTCTTAAGGTTAAATCTTAACAGTTCCTATTTTATTATTTACTTAATTCAAATTTGCATAATTAAGATGTATTAGTAAGTTTGAAATTCTATCAAAGTCTTCTAAAGCACTATACAAGAAACCTGTCAAGTCAGTGTACACAGGAAACCTGTCCAATTGGTAAATGAAGGAAGTTTGGTTACTCGATTAAAGTGGAAAAAGGAAAGAAGGTTTAGTGGAACCGAGTGCATTTAATGTTTGTGACCTAACCTACACAGAGCCTGATAAGGCATATTGTGTACTTAAAAGCATTTTCGCGGTCATTTTTACTTACCAAGTTTTTGAGAGAGCAGAGCAAAGTGAATCTAAGGCGATCAAGCCTCCTACAAAGAAAATTCAAGGTATTTACATCAATCTCAACACATTGTTAAGCTAGTTTACCGATCTTATCAAGTTGCTATTATTTGCTAAGTGTGAAGTGTCTGCCGTTTGAAATCTTGAAACCCTAAGGATCCTTTGTTAGCTTTTATTTGAAATCTACAATGTCATCTAAGATCCAAGATCCCATCATTGTTAAGAATGTAGAGAAGCCCTCACTAAAATACTCTTTGACTCCCAAAGTTGCATCTGAACCGGATGACAAAACCGCTTTTTCAATCATCTCGGATAGAGTGTTGTTAGTCGAGGATGTGAGATTCTTCACCAAATGTCATGTTGAAGAACTCGGTCATGTTGAAATCAAAGACACCTATGATGAATTGTGCATAGATGGTAAATTGAATAGCAAGTATGAGCACATTAAGATCAAGGGATTAATTGAAGCCCTAACCTATCCCCGTGTGTTCAAACCCCAATGGGTCAAGTTTGTTCTAAGCAGAGTTCACGATGATTTCATATGGCTAGAAGAGAAACCATTTAAGATTACCAAGGAAATCATTCATTTGATTACCGGTTAACCCATTTATGATCATGCCCGGGCCCAAAAGATGATATCATAGAAGGAATTGATCAGTTTAACCGGAGTGGAATTAGATTGTAAAGGATTGAAATTGAACAATGTCACAGATGAAGAACTAAAATTTCCCATAAGAGTAATAGGTTATTGTTTCTTCCAATCAGCAAGGGAAAACAGTGTGCCCTATGCAGCAGTAGACCTAGCATACAAAATTGTGAAAAATGGAATGAAAATTGATCTATGTGAGGTGTTGTTGAAGAACCTGTTTGAGAATCTGAACACCATCAGGAAGCCGAAGAAGAACAACTCGGCTAATACACTAAAGTATAGATCATTACTTGTATGCATGTTTTTCTATTTTGAAAAATTATTTCCATCAGTCGGTAAAGTTGTTTGGGAACTACACCGACCAATCACCCATTAGATCAATGACTTCATTAAGAAGTTAGGTGATAATTTCAATGATATTATGGATGATTACTTCTGTAAATTTAAAGAAAAAATGCATAACAGGTACTGGATTCCACCCCAGCTAGTGGAGAAATACAAAAATGACATATGTTTTGAAGTAGACACTAATTACTATTATGTGAATGTTGTGGAACCAAGAACTCAATCTTTTTCACCGATGGGTTACGAGATTGATTTTGACATCATGCAATAGCAAATTGATGCATTTCTTACATTGCCAAGACATGTTATCAAGTTGAGGTATGGAACCTATGAGGAAGTGAAGGAAAAGGTAAAGATGAGCATTGTTGTACCCAAAGCTACAAGAAAGGCAACAAAGATGATAAAGGCATTATCGGAGAAATTCGGAGAAGACTCTTCCTCTACACCTGTCAAAGGCACCATTGCCATTACTGGAGAAGAATCCGAAGCCCAAGAGGTAGCTATAACATTGAGCACCAAATTGCCTAAGGGAAAAGTGTTGAAGAGAAAGAAACAGGACACATCAAAGGCCTCACCAACTCCACCTCCAAAGCGACCTAACACTAGAGCATCTGCAACTTCACCGAGTAAGAAAAAAAAGAGTGTTACTATTCCCAAGGTAACAAAGACCTACAAGAAATCTACTCGAAGACTCATTTTGGCATAAGAGTCTAGTGACACCGAATCTGAGGATGCAAGCAAATTTTACATTGTCAAGAGCAAGAAGGTAAATGTACATAGTGTTGAAAACTTCTGTGCTAATTTGAAGGAATATGGTGGATTTGGATCATTTAGATATGTCAAGTATGAAACCAGAAATAATGATGAAAAGAGACAAATTGAAGAAGCTGTCATCTGCACACTTCTAAAATTCCGGTTGGCTCCATTGGAACTAGCTAAGTCACTTCCGGATGAAATTTATTTGTATATTGATAATAGGTAGAAGTATGCAATGGACTCAGAGAAACAGATCAGAAAAAGAAGTCTGGTTCATCTCTTTCCTGACATGTCAGTAGCTGAAATAAAGGAACATCTGACAACCTACAACTCAAAGTTTCTTGTCAAACAGAGAGCCTTAAAACTGATGAATGGGCTGTATATTGAAGTTGAAAATGAGACAAAAGCAAAGTGGTAGGAAATATTTAAAATCAAGGATGTTGGTGAGCAAGCTACAGTTGAAATAGTTGATGTCACCGAGCAAGATCCTGATGTTACCGAGCAAGACCCTACTGACACCATTCAAATAGATGAAGATGTCATGGATACAGAGGCACCGGAATAGGAAATGATAGAAGGAAATGCATATGCAAAACTTGTATCCAGTGAATCAGTCTTGGAACAAGTTCAGCCTTATCCACCGGTCAAACAACTTGTCTCAACCAAAACCCCTCAGGATACGGATCAAGGCACTAAAGGTCACAAGTCTACAGTAGGAGAAGGTACTACTCAAGAACAAACATCTCAAACACCTTCTAGCACTACAAATGTTGCAACTGAGACACCGAGTATTGAGACACCAAAGGACTCTATAGAGGCTAAAGAAACTGATCAAAGTGTTGCCTCTACCGAGCAACCTACAAAGGGTCATCAAGCCTCACAAGCCATTGTCTTAGTTCCATCGGTAAAAGGTAAAGAAAAGAAGATGAAAAAGCATAGTTTTAAAGTTGATTTGTCAAAACCAATAGTGTTGCCCAATATAGATATATCAAAATTAAAGGGGGCAAGCACTCATTGATTTCGGTGAACTATGCAAAGCAAAGGCCAAACAAGAAAAGCAAATGGCAATTCAAAAGAAAAATAAGGTACTTCAGAAGGTGAAAGCACTCTTAATAGATATGCTACCCGAAGCTACAGTGTCAACAGATGTAGCCATCCACATTCAACTAGATGAACTCCTAACAAAGATAGAGACATCTAGAGTAGATGCATCCAAGTATTTGAGCAAGCTAAAAGACAAGGAGCTCACTACAAAAATGATAGAAGAGGTACAGAAAGCTATAGCTATTGGCAAAGTTAAACTTGTCAAATTTATTGCTGAGTTGACTCCTCAACTCAAGCACATTCTTTATTTATTTCAGAAACTCTACACATTTTCTTTATTCATTAAAGACATTAAGAATAAAACAGAGGTAATTGAGAAAGAGATCACTGATCTCTCAAATAAGCTGACCACAGGGCCAAATTCAGTTCAGAATTTCTATACAAGGTTACAACAGCTCATGGCTCAACAATTGGACCTAAGAAATGAAGAACACAAGATTAGGATGGACATAATGACACTTCAGAGATTATTCCTTCCTCATCTTTCATCCGTCCAAGAACAGATCAACCGAGCCACTTCCTTATCTACTACACAAGAGGGAAGCACTCTAGATGGCTTAATATCATTATTGGCTTATATTCAAGCACAAAATTCTTTAATGGACAGTGTAAAGATTGCACTCTCTGTCACTCTCACCGAAGCACAGACCAAGTACAAATCTATTTTTGACCAGTTACCACCCCCGAATGGTAATTAAGTTTTTTATGTTTGTCAAAAAGGGGGAGTGATACAGTATTGGGGGAGTGTAGTATTCAAAGTATCAAACAAAAGGAGTATAGTATACAGGGGGAGTATACCGAGCAGATTAAGTAGAGTATCCAAGAGCAGTGAACTGAGCAGTAAACAGAATAGTAAGCAAAGAATGAGAACAGATCATCGAGCATGCAAAATCAGAGTTTTGTACAAGTATATTGATAAGGGGAGTATATCTTCATTGACTATTGTATATACTGTTAGTATAGTCAAATTTTGCAAGTATATAGATTATTGAGTTATAACTTTGAAAGTAGTTTTTGTCAAACATCTCAACTAATGTCAAAAGGGGAGATTGTTACTACTTATCAAGTTGCCATTAGTTTTATGTTCAAAGTTATTCTATATACTCTAGTTGGTTATCTCTACCGAGATATTCAGTTGGTATGCACAGTCTAGTCGGTTATTGAAGAAAGTAGTCTCAAAGCGTAGTATACACCGAGTTGTCTACCAAGTATCATTCCATGTCTACCAAGCAGAAAAGATGACACACTAAGTTGTTATACACCGAGTGAAACATGTTATCAGATTCATTGAACCTGGACATACATATGAAAACATGTTACAAGATCGAGGAACATCTAACCGTTATCACTTTGGAAATTGCACTTAAAGATTGTGTATGATTTTGAGGTCATCTAACCAATGAAATATTTTGCATGGTTATTCATTCGATAAAACATGTTTGTAAGATCAAAGCAATGAATGGATAACCGACACAAGAGATCTATTTATACAACATGGATTAAGATCAAAAATATATAAGTAGCATGACAGAAAGGAAGAGACAGAGATATATGAAGCAAGACATGTGAACGCACTAAGTGTTATGACTGTTACAGAGACACAGAGGTCACCGAGAAGGATTTCAGAGAACAATCAAAGAACAAAGTAAACAGAAGAGTTTACCGAGTTACTATATGGGTTACCGAGGTATGCTATAAGCAAGGTAATCTATTCTAAGCACATAGAATCTGCTATAACATTCCAGATGTAAAGTTGCAGATATTTGTAATAATTTTATTGTAATATTTTGAAGTTGTAAGAGAAACCTTTAATAGGGTAAAAGACTCTAATCAAGTCTATAAATTGTAAAGCCTTTAACCAAGTGCATCATTTAGTTTAAGTGTTGTAAAATCCTTTAGCAAGGTAGATCTAACAAATCTTGATACTCCTAATAGGGTAAGCTATTAGAAATAGCTAAACATATAGCTCTAACCGAGCAACCTTTTTTATTGCAGTAGTGAAGTTGTGGGTGCCATCCCCACCATAGTTTTTCTCTCTAACCAAGAGTTTCTGTGTAACCAAATAATATGTGTTATGGAGTGAATCATGTATGATTGTTATCTATTTGTTTTAGCTTTATATTATGTTACTGCACTATTCAGTTTATGCATAATAGTAAATTTATTATTGAAGAAAAGTTTTGAAGTACTGATTCACCCCTCCCCTCTCAGTACATTAGCTTTCCATATTGGGCCTAACACATGGTATAAAAAGACAAGTCTCTGCATCGAGAAATCCACAACAAAATGGAACTGCTGAGAGAAGAAATAGATCTATTGTCGATTGTGCCAAAACCCTAATGATTGAAAAGAAAGTGTCACAAACATTTTGGAGAGAAGCAATAAGCACAGCAGTTTACACCCTGAACTGAGTTCAACTGAAGAAAGGAACTTTGAAGACACCATATGAAATCTGGTATGACAAGAAACCTAATTGCAAATATGAAAATTGATGAATTTGCAGAAAGAAATGACGAAGGAAACTCCAAAGAACCAAAAGATTATGAAGAATTTCTCTATGTTCAACCGAGAAGTCCTACCAAGAAGACTGCTGAAGGAAATGAAGAGAATATCCAGTTACCAAGTGATGAAGAAGATCATACAGAGCCTATCGAGCCTATATTAGCCAAATATCTCAAAAGACATCATGCAGAAAGTCAAATTATAGGAGATAAAGATGATCCAGTGATGACAAGGAACAAACTGAGATAGAACACATGTCTGATATCTGAATTTGAACCGAGAATAGTGAAAGGGGCATTTAACAATGAAGATTGGATAAATGCTATGACAGAAGAGATTGATCAAATCAAGAAGAATGACACATGGACACTGGTCCCAAGACTGAAGGACAAAAATGTAATCGGTACAAAGTGGATTTTCAGAAACAAGCTGAATGAAAAAGGTGAGGTCATTCGAAATAAAGCAAGACTAGTTTGCAAAGGTTATGCCTAAGAAGAAGGAATTGATTATGGTGAGAATTTTGTAGCTATGGAAAGACTTGAAGGAGTAAGAACATTGTTGGCATACGTTGCTTTCAAAAATTTTAAGGTATATCAAATGGATGTCAAATTTGCATTTCTGAATGGTATATTAGAAGAAGTTTTTATTGAACAACCTGAAGGATTTGTTAAAGACAAGAATCAAGATCAGGTATGTAAATTGAACAAAGCTTTATATGGTCTGAAACAAGCACCTAGAGCATGGTATGAAAGATTGCACTCTTATTTAATCAAGATTGGTTTTATAAGGACAAGTGAAAACAACAATATGTACATGAAGAATGATGAAAATGGAATACTGATCTCAGCCATATTTATTGATGATATTATCTTTTGTGGAAATGACTCTTTATGCAATAACTTTGGAAATGAAATGAGCAAAGAATTTGAGATGTCATTATTTGGTGAGAAAATATTTTATAGGTTTACAGATACTACAAATGAAAGATGAGATTTTCATTACTCAATCCAAGTACATAAAGGAAATCTTGAAGAAATTTGGAATGGAGGATTCAAAACCAGTAAGTACTCCTATGACTACCAAGTATAAATTATCAAAGAATGATGAATCTGCATCTATTGATGAGACACTTTACCGATCCATGATTGGAAAACTACAATATGTTGTTCACAGCAGACCAGACATAGCACATGCAGTAGGTATAGTTGCAAGATTTTCTATAGATCCCAAGAAAACACACATGACAACAATCAAGATAATTTTCAGATACCTGAAAGGCACTGAAGATTATGGCTTAGTATATCAGAAAGGAAATGATTTTGATTTAAAAGTTTATACTGATGCTGATTGGGTAGGCAACATTGATGACAGGAAAAGCACAAGTGGAGGAGCTTTCTTTTTAGGAGAAAGACTAGTGAGTTGGCTTCGCAAGAAACAATGATGTGTTTCATAGTCAACATCAGAAGCTAAATATGTTGCTGCAACATTAAATTGCACCAATATAGCATGGATCAAACAACTGTTGGAAGGTATAAATGAGAAAGTTACCAAGCCAGTAACTATATTCTGTGACAATACTAGTGCCATTAACATTTCAAAGAATCCTATTATGCACTCTAAGACAAAGCACATCTCTATCAAATATCATTATCTTAGAGAAGAAGTTGAAGAGAAGAAAGTGGTGTTGGAATATATTAGCACAAAGGAACAAATAGCAGATATCTTCACCAAGCCACTGCCAAGGGACACTTTTGAGTATTTCAGAAGTCAGTTAGGGGTCCTACCCCTATCTTCTATTCACTGACCGAGTTCGGTGAAAGCATCAATTCGATGACTCTACAGAATATCTTTTAGGAGTTGATGTTGATTTACACACTTTAGGAGGTTTTCTAAAGGTGTGCAGGAAATGATATAGGGAATAGGAATTGTAGACAAAATGCTCTGGCCGAGACTGAGTTGACACATAACAACAAGAATTCACTTCTCAGCGGAAGAAATCATGTTTTATCTCTTTACTTTTTGGCATTGTTGTCAAAGGGGGAGAAGACTGAAGAAAAGAGGAGAAGACTAATGTATGGGGGAGAAATATGATGACAGGAAGAGAGCATTTCAAAATCTCACAACAATCTGAATCCGAATCATTTAGGTCAAATCAATTGGTTTTGCCATCAATACCAAAGGGGGAGATTGTTGGCATTCCAATTACAATGAGAGATTGTTGGCATTTCAATAAGGATATTGAGAAGGTTGTTGATGATTATGGATATAACTGATTAAGGATGTTTACTGTCTTAATATTATTATTTTATCATTGATGTCAAGAAATTGATTTTTTAATTTAGCATGAGGTTTCCATATCTTAAGAAGTATGATTTGGTGAGTATAAAGATGTCGGTAAAAGACACCGAAAGAATGTGATGAATGAGGGGAGAAATAAGTTATTCAATGGGCAACTATTACTGAGTTAGACAATGATGAGATCATGATGTTTAGATTGTTTTTGATATCCTACATATGCTATTGTTTGTAAGGTTAATACTATACTATGTTACCGAGCAAAGAATATAGTCAGTAAACCCTAAGGAACCTTGTCAGTAAACCCTAAGGTTATCGCTATCAGTTAATGAAGGTAGAATGTCTACCGAGTGAAGTTTAGTATTTACCAAGTTGCAACCGAGTAATAACAGAATGCATTGAATGAATAAAAGCATTATTTAATGAAGGAAGCTAATGAGCTGCTTATGATTAAATGATCGTTACAACACGTATAAAGGTTGTTAAGGATCTATGGCAAAGGAAGATCGGCAGGAAGATCTACAACTCAGATTGAACCGCAATACCCTAGCACAAGTTCCAAGGCGGGGTAAAACATTTTCAGATCAAAGGATACATTGAACCTGGTCAAGTTTGAAGATCTGATGGCTATGATTGATCATGGGAAATGTGATCAAGGAGATTAAGTGGTTGGCAAATTGTTTATAAATAAGGAACTATTGATAAACAATGTATGCGGGCAAGTGTAAGCACAGGGATGCTACATAGTGATTACTGAGCATAGAAGCTTGATGACCTGTTTTGATAACAGAGTATAGAGCCCAACAGATGGACAAGATAAGTCCTATGACTAGATTGTATTGAGCAAATAAGAATCTACTTTAGCATTTAAGATGTGAAGTTGCAGATAGATTTTTATTACTATTATTTTGTAAAGTGACAGAAAATCTCTTAACCGAGTGGACTTAACAGTCTTATTTGTAAATCCTCTAGCAAGGTGACATTCTGATTGAGTGTTTGAAATCCTTTGACAAGGTCACTTCTAACAAGGTGAAGATCCTAACAGATCTGAGGGAAATCCCTTAACCGGGTCACATCTAGCAATGTGTTTGTAATGTTTAATAGGATTTGCTTTTAACTGAGCATACTCTAGAAGAGTATATTTCTTAGTGGGTCCAAAATCCCATAGTGGTTTTTCCCTATTTGGGTTTCCACGTTAAATCTGGTGTTATGAGTGTTATGATGTTTATATGCTTATGAGTTTGCATGTTTAATAGTTTTGGTTATATTACTAAAGTATATGTTATCGAGGTTGAAACTGTTGAATATATTGAAAATTAAGTTTGTATGATTCACCCCCCCCTCTCATCTTGTTAGCATGGCATCTGTACTAAACATTAAGTATCAGAACTATCAGTTGCCAAGGTTGATGAATTGTATAAATAGGTGGTATTGTCATACAATTTAGGTATCGAGGTTGTGTCTACATTATTTGAGAGTGGTGTATGTGTGAACAAGTGATTCATCCTTTGACATTATGATTGAGCAGAAATTGGTGTTGTAGAGAAGACAAGTGTGCTTAACCGGAACTGTCATCGAGCATTTGGAGATGATATTATTGCAGTTCATTTCTTCTGGATTGTAGTTAGAATCTTATTGTAAGTCAGTGAGACTTCCCCAAGGGTTGTAGCCTTCCAAGTCATTATGTTTTGAGCAGTGAGCTCTAGGAAGTGTATCTGAATGCATGTGCACTCCCCATTGTAATATTTACACATACTATTGTAGAGTATCATCTTATTGTGGGTAGGTTCCCACCGTGGTTTTTCCCTTAACTAGGTTTTCTATGTCAAAATCTTGGTGTTGTGTGTTGTGTTATTAATTTGCTTATCTTTATTATTGTTGTAGTTTATCAGATCTATATTTATGGTTAAGTTTATAGATCCGGTGAAAATTGATTCACCCCCCTCTCAGTTTTCCTTCATTGTTGTTGCCAACAAATTCATGCAAAGGTGTGGCCTATTTTTTTAGGTCATTGCCAATCAGCTCCAGTGTTCTCGATACTTTTTTACCAAAATTTGGGTAGATTAATGTGTCAATATTGAAATTGTAGAATCTAGTCTTGAAATTTGGATATGACTATTAGAAGTTGGTCAAAATGCAAAAATACCTTGAGAACCCTATATAAAGAATCGTCTCTAATTCATTTAACATCCTTACATAAGATATCATTCTAATTCAAGAATAAATGTTCTTCCATAAAGATTAGATTTGAGTACAAGGAACATCAAGCCATAACATGTCTCAAATATATTTTCATGATGAATTATATTGTGATTTATCATGTTATTGCATCAATACTTGGAGGAATTATCTAAAGAGTATTGTATCAACAATCAAAGGTATAATCATTTCATTTTAGCACTACAATTCAATTTTTCCTTCATATTTAGCCTCTACCCTAGTAGGCGTAAGATTTCTTCTAAACAATAATTACTATAGTGGAGGTTAACACCTACCCAAGGCTTGAATTAGACAAGCCTCTATACAACACAATTATTTTTCCCCTCTTTTGTGCATTTGTATGTTCATACATAGATTCTCAAAAAAAATTGAAGGTATAGGAGCACTAAGCATACCAAGATAGTGATTCCTAGAAAAGCTCATCAGAATATCCTTGGACTATAGTGCCTAGCACCAATGTCCTTCCTATTTGACCTACAAATTTGATATAAGGAAATTTGAAGGTTTTTAAGCCTGGATCTGACAACTGTTTCCATTTTTACATTTGTCAAGACTATGGTGCCTAGCTTTAATATTCATCCATTTTAAGCTCTACTTGTCATAGACGCACTTCTTTATCATTTTTCTATTTCTATATTTTTCTATAGCTTCCTATTTATCTATATATTAGTTTCATCAGTTTATGTGTTCATTTATGCATTCTTTAGGACCTAATTAGCTCATGTCTAAATCATATCCAATCATCAACAATCAAAAAGGGAATAATCAACCACAATTCCTATTTCTCCTAAAATCCTAAAGTTGGGGCTAATTGGTTTCCTCAATGAATGTTGAAAATGGTGAATGAACAAGTTTCTAGTTTGCATTCTAGACTTAGACCCATTATTTCTAGACATTTCACTTTCTATAAGGATTCATTCATTCATTATTTAATCATAATCTTTTGCGCGTTAATACAATTCTCAATTTGTTATGCAAGCCTATCTTTCTTGATCTCAATTTGTGATAGGTGTTTTTCTTGCAAGTGATTGTTGGGCTTGTGGAGTTGAAGCAATAATTCCAACAAATATACGAAAAAAATTAATATATTTATTTTTATATTATTTAGATTTAATTTAAAAAATTAAAAATTAGAATAAAATAATATTTTAAATATTTTTTAACATTTCATTTTAAAATCTCAAACACAACATAATTGGTTAATTTGAAGCATTTTATTAGCTTAATTATTTTATTTTCATCTTTTAATTTTAAATTATTGTAATTCCAATTTTATTTAATAGAATATTAAATTTCATAATTTAAAATTTTAATATATAAATTTTTAATTCATATAATTAATATTAATCTTTTAATTAATTATTCTTGTTAGTAAATATTACATAAGATTAATACTAATAGTGTTCAATATCAATGGTACCTTTATTTCATATTTATAGATAATGCCAACATGCTTTGAACTATTGCATCTATCTCACATAATATAGCTACATCAATTTCACCTATGGTATCATTCTTATATACTATTAGAAAGTAATAAAGAATATCTTGATTATAGATTTGACTTAAACAAAAAATATTCTTCAAATAATTAACATTAATTTAATATTAAAAGATAAATAATTGTTATTAGTTTAATATTTTCATTGAGATAGAAAAAAATAAAAAATTTAAACTTATTCAAAGGAGTGCATTAAAGTAAATAAAGCTATGATATTCTTCTATATTAAAATATCAAGGAAAAAATATTATTCAATTATAAGTATAATAAAATAAAAAAACCTTAATTAAAATGACTAATTACTCAAAAGTTCATAGGACTAGAATATAATAGTAAACAAGTCCCTAAAAAAATCTTAATTAGAGTGACTAATAAATCAAACAAGTTCATAGGACTAGAATATAATAGTAAAGAAGTCCTGATTAATGTGACTAAACTTAATAACACTCCTATCCATAGGTAGATAAGCTATCTAGAAAAAAGGCCTTAAAAAAGCTGCATACGGTCCACATTTAATAATTCACATCAAACTTAGATTGAAAAGTAGAATTCCATATATATTATAATTTATATTATAATTTGATCTCATTTAGAAGCAATTTTGTAGGTAGTTTAATTAAGAAGGTGGTTTGTATTATCTAAGTTTTTAAGAGTGATTGGATATTTTTCAAGGATCAAATATACTAATTTATGTATAGTATTCAAGTAAATATATAAATAAATCATTCAATTGAAAAATACTTATTAAAAGATAAGAGTTAATTCACTATAAATTTAGAAGAATCTTTGATATATTTTCTTGACTTCATGAAGTATTAGGGCACATTTCAAGGTGAGACTTAAATGTTTTTTATTTTATATATTTCTAAAAATAATTATTGGACATTTAAATATGTTTTTTAATTAGATAAACGTAGTTTTTAGCATGTGATTTAGGATAGTGGATGTTCAAATGAGTCTATATCTTTGGCTAAGGCATTTCTTATCTTATTTAGATAGATATATATTCTATATAGATTGATGTATATGCCTATCTTGTATGAACAAATGACTACCTAAGTATATAGTTGAATGAACATAATAAGACCTTAATAAATGATTAAAGTCTTAAAGAAAAAAAAGAACTTTTGAGGTACAATTCAAAGGTTGTTATAGTCTCTCCTTATCTAAACAATGCAGATTCAATATTATAATTCTAATTTTAATAATCTAATACATTGTACATCAAAACATTCATTATCAATTACAATAAATCAACAAATAAAGATAATCCCTTCTAGCGTATTTCATTTATAATTTAAATTTATTACCTTGACTCCTAACTAATTTGAATCCAATTACACTTGATTGTATTTATCAATTTGATCTATGAAATTAGTCATAAGATATGCTTGTTTTTTCTAAGATAGAATTTGATCTTAATAAACATATGCTCCATTTTTACTGATCCTTATCTAGAAGAAAGATAGTAAACAAAAAGGAAGCATCTATCCAACCACCTAAAAAACAAATCATACAAAAGCAACACTTACAAAACCCACCATTACAAAAACACGTGAATTGTTTCCACTTATCCATGCCACTATTTTTTAGAGCCATTTTTGTTTCCAAATTATTTTCATAATCACAGTTGTGTTCCTGGATTTCGAGGAAACATCACACTTTTGGGTCTTTGATAGTCAGGTTTTGGCCATTGATGACATTGTTCATAATTAATAATATAATATAATGCTCATCAAAATATTCAATATCAATTATAACAAATCAACAAATAGAAATAATCCCTTCAAACCTCTTTCATTTATAATTTAAATTTATTAACTCTTAACTAATTTGAATCCAATTACACGATTGTAATTATCAATTTGATCTCTGAAATCAGTTATAAGACACACTTTATTTTCCTAAGAGAGAATTTGAACTCAATAAACATACACTTCTCTAGTCTAGCCTATCTATTAGAAATGGTAAAATGAAACTACTTACTCGTTTTATGATCCTCATCCAAAAATAAGACAATAAACAAAAAGGAGGCATCTATCCAACCACATGTTGGATCTCAAATCAACGGATTGGATAGGTTCTAAGGAAATGCCAACTCCTATGATCAAATCCTCCAATTGACTTGGCCAACTTATAGAGTGAACCTATTTGGTTACTAACTCCCTCACTTTAGGTTCTGCAAGACCTAGGTGGGTATACCTATTCACTAGTGGCTTTCGATGACTAATGTTGTTTATAGTAGATTGAGTATCTTGATCTAAATTCTTCCCTACTTCAGAATGGCATAGGTTCCTAGGATAGGTGATTTTAGATGAGTTCAAAATTGTTGTTGTGGAAGCTATTCGATCTTTGTACTTGAAATTTATATGTATGTATACTATGAATCCTACTCACTTATCCTATAGTTTTAATGCAAAGGTAATTAATATGGTAAAGGTTGTGATTTGTGAATAACCAGTGTCTTTCCTATTATTTGGGCTACAAAGTTATATTTCCCTAGGACTTAATGTATGCTTTGTGAGACAGTTTTTAAACCGACCCCCTTTGGTAAATCTGTCAGTTACTGTTTCTTATGAGATCTGTTAAATGTTTATATCATAAACTGCCTGAATGAATTTAACCCTGACCATTAAAGGAAGAACTACAAGGAACAATTACAATCCACGAGTAGATCTTTTTAATCCAAATTTATAACATAGGAACATAGACTTCGTTGTAAGAATGCGAATAACCTTAGCTCCTTTAGATGATATCACAAACAGCTACCTATAGAAAATGAAATGTCTCACAACACATATGCTAAGGAAAACAACTGATTGTATTAAAGGTTCAAAATAGTACTGTATTATCCAGAGTTTATAGTATCTGTCTGGTATCTTCTATTCTAATCCCCCTCATTTTACAAAATTTACTCATATAAATAAGTGAGCAGCACCTATTCTATGAGAAGTTATGTCCCTTCATCATTAACAATCTAAGTATAATTGCTTAACAAAGTGAAAGATAAAGAGATTAAGCATGCCAAGATGATTAATATAATTGTCACTCTTATAGCATCCAACGACCACACTCTTTCTTTTCATATCTGTCTCCAAGATGCTCAAATCTGTCTTCTAAACCCTCCTCATCGGTCTTAACCTTTTTAGACCCGAGGCTTGACGAGGGACATCGATCAATAAAATCTTGGGCCAGTGAATGCCCTTCCCTCTTTTGTCTCTTAAGTTTATCATCTATGGATTGGGTTTCTTTTGCTTTCCTAAATTTACTGGCCTTCGAAGATGACGGCTTCATTTTAATTACAAGTTTCTGAGGTAGAAGACTTACTTGAATTCCAACGGCTCTTCTTGCGAACCCAATTTCGAATTGTCTGGCTCTGAATCGCTCTGTGAATTCTCTTAGGCACTGTCAACAACGTCTCCTACTTCGTCAATTCATTGAGCATTTATGGTGAACTTACTAGTTAATAATTCCAGCTAAGCAATAGTCACATAGGTATTCGTTTTGAATTTATGGTGATGTGACTTTACTGAGATTTGTTTTGATCTTCGCGGCAACGGGTAATCATTTGTCTAGCAGTATTTTGAATTTTCCACCGACGTTTATTTAACATACACATGTGCTGCACTTCGATGAAATCATATGTCTCGATGGCTTTACCTTATGTCTCCCCAAAACACCATATTCCATCGATATCATTCTTTACTTCGGTGAAGTTAACATCATCGCCGACACATTTCTTGGTCTCATCGATATCTTTATTTCATTGAAGCCTTGCTATAAGTGTTTGTATCGGTGTAATGTTTTATCAATTCATCGAAATCTTCCTTTTTGATGAAAATCCTTTTATCGCTAAGTCCCTCCATTGTTTTATCGATGTTAGAATTCCATTGAAACAGTTCTTCATTATCCGGCCTTCGTACTAGCCTCGATGAAATTTCCCCTTTCGGTAAAAGAAAAATATTCTCCTTTGACTCTTTATGTTCGGTCGATAACAAGTCATTGATGGAAATCTCTTGTATTTCATCTATCCTTTAATCTTTGATGAGAAAGCTATCTTCGGTCAACATCTTTTGTGCCTCTTCGATACGGTCTTTTCCTCGAAATAGCTTCATCGATAACATATCTATTGGTTCCTTCGGTATTACTCTTTCGGCCAAACTTCTTCCCTCGGCGAGTTGTTCACATGTCTCATCGATACTGTAGTTTCATCGAAACTTCTTTATTTTATTGATGGGATCACTTCTGATTTCCTCAATGTACTTTATGTCGATGGAACTAATGTTTTCGGTGAATCCTTTTGGAGGTCCATCGTGGCCAAGGTTTGTTCGATAAGTCACTTTATTGATAGGATAATGGTAGGCTTCTTCGATAGAGTCATTTCGGTTAGACTGGGCTTTTCGGTGAAGGATGGACACCTATCATCGACAACTTTAGTTTAGGTGATGTCTTAGGGGTTTTTTGGTATTGGTGGAATTTTTAGGGTTTCTATCGAAATTATCAAGGACATATTTAGCTTTTTATTACTCTTTTCAAAATCATCTTAACTCCTAATAAAACCATAGATTTTTTACATTTTTTAAATCTGATGCTCAACACCACCTTAAAAACAAATCATTAAAAAAAATCACTTTCAAAAACCACCATCACAAAAACATGTGAATAGTTTCCAATTATCCATGCCACTATTTTATCAGAGCCAGTTTTGTTCCAAATTATTTTTATAATCACACTTGCACTCTGGATTTCTATAAAACATTACACTTTTAGACCTTTGACCTACTTGAAAATGCAAATGATTACACATTTTAAAAGCTTACAATCCCACTCCCCAAGAAAATAAAGATGAAAACGATGATACTAATAATATCAATAAAAATCCTCCATTTTCAAAGCTTATCATTTACAGAGAGACGAGACCCTACTTCAAATCATTGTTAGATTTGCTTAACAACGTCAATTTCTCTCAAGATCTAATATTCTGATATGTCATTATCAATCATAAAGCAAAAATGGTTATATAAAATTTCCCCCTTTTGTATAATATATGGCTGGTCAATGATACAGATTACGTAAAGCAAACAATCAGAATACAATTTACGTACAACTTATGCAAGTTAAAGCAATGAAAAGACAATCATTTTAGGTCATGATAATATGCAACTTAACGATAGATATTAATGATCTTCTGCAACTTAATAATGGCGTATCACATGGAATACAATGCATGCATGTCTGTATAATTTCAGAAAAAAAAAGGAATGTTATAAATCATCAAGCTTCAATATGGGCACCACTTGAGAGATATGATTGAAGTTGAAAATGGAAGACCCAACTATTAATCATTGAGTTGAACGATTATATACTAATATTTATGTTGCAAATCATCACTAATGATTAGAAAGAAGCCCACCACTTTCAATTTCTTGCAGGCTTTAGATGATATGATTTGACTGATTCAAAAAAAATGTGTGCATTTCATGAGATCTTCTGTGCATTCCATGAGATCTTCCATGCATTTTCAGACTTACTTTTTATTATCAGGTTTTGGTCATTGATGAGTTGTTCATGATTGCATTCAATAAGATCTAAGGTATATATATATATATGTGTGTGTGTGTGCGTGTATGTATGTGTGTATGTGTGTATATGTGGATGCGTGCGTGTGAAAAGTGTCATTTTATATTAATGTATAAAAGCAAATAAATTAATTGAAAAAAGGATCTTGAAATGGCATTACATTTGAAAAAGTTTAAGCAAGACAGAGATTTACATAGTGTAGAGAATTCAATTATACAATAACTTCATATAAATTAAAATTTATGGATAATAAGTAGATTAAATATCCATCATATATGATAATCTAAGTGGTCCCAAAAGAGAATAACATTTCTTTCAACATTATCAAAATTGTAGTTGATAAAATATATTATTTTTCTTAAATCTGTGAGGTGATGTATGTTCTCATTAGGGAAGAGATCTTGACTACCACATTGGGTTTAATGATCATCATATTCTTATATAGTAGATAGTCTTTGTATTTTTATTTATATATACAGTTAATTTTATTGCATGTATTTTTATTAATTCACTTCAATAAAGTTAGATAATCAAGATGGACAACTTGTTGTGAGGGTGAAACATGTATACCATGTACGTCTATCCTACTAATTTATGCCAATGTCTTAACTACATATGATTTTGATTGATTACATGCTTTCACTAAATCTAAACTTAGATTGGCAATCATAAATAATATCTTATCCCTAAACAAAATATTTATTTTCTCTAAAATTACCATTTGAACTCTACTATAAAGTGAAACATTAAAGCTGTAATTCCATGTAAGAACCAAAACATGTGAGATAGAATTTTATTTTGGGTCTAAGCCAACTTACCTCCAGATAAATGTTATTTACAAATTTGGGTGTAGAGCTAAATTGTACATCTAGTACTTGAGTATAAAAGGATATCACCCATAGGTCATTTCAATCATATTTGAATATCATAAACTTGCTAGACTGATTATCACAAAGGATCAATCAACTACTTGTATAAGTCACAATAGCTACATCAATCCTTGCAACAACAAAATAACATAACCCTAGCTATTGCATTACGCCACATTTTGATGTAGGTGCATCTAGGATAATCTAGAAGAATTGGAATCCTCATTATTATTGGATGTTGTGGCCTTGTGGTTTAGGTAGTAAGAAGAGGTTGTAAGGAGGAATGTTAGGATTATGTTCTTGGAGATGAGAGTTACTGGAAAGACATTTGAATGTGATAGAATGGAGATTGTAGTAGTTTAGCAAATTAATGGAGTCATTGGAAAAGTGTCACAGTCTACTACACTTGAGAATTAAGATTTGTGGTTCAAAAGGGGGACATGTCAATATAAAATTAAGTGTTGTGATAGATTCTAGATTTTCCAAAGTGGAGCTCCTATTAGCAAAAGTTTGAAGTGAGAGTAGTTACAGTGCAATTTAGCTAACTAGCTGTTGTTTTGGAATTATGCCCTAGAGAAGGGAAACATGCACTGGCAAGAGGAAGTGTGTGAAGGTGAACTGGGACAAGTGGAGCTTGTCTTGACAAATTGTGTGGTGTTATTTTATGTTTGGAGATAATTTAGGACTAAGGGGTGGCCAACTACATGTTACATAAGGTTTTGTGTTTAGGGATGACCATTGGTTGATGCGAATTAACCTAGGGGGTGTAGAGGGTATATAAGCAAGACTTGTGATCATTGCAAGATAGGGAAGAAGATGGAGATCTTGAGAAATAGCATAGAGAAGTGTTTAACAGAGTTGAGGGTAGTGATAGGTTCTAGAGGAGCTAAATATGTTTCCAAAGGTGATGTTGTACCTTGATGATTGTGTATGAGATTATTGTAATCCTGGGCTACAAAATAGAATGTTAGAAGCCCTAGTGATAGATGTAATAACTTTTAAGATCTAATATAATGAGGATGAATCTTTTGAGGCTAGTTTTTTTCCCTTTGAGGGTTTTCTTAGGATAGTTCTTGTGTCTTGTGTTTCTATGTGCGGATGATTCTTTGTATGTTTCTTCTAATCTATGCTACAAATGTGTACTAGAAAGTTAAGGCTACAAGGTTGGAATGTCCATTCTAGACCCTCCATCCTTGACTACATCATATTTAAATGCACATCAACTATATTTTCTACTTTTATCTTTCTTTAAATTTATCAACATTATTAAATTGATCAATGATGATTGACTATGACAAGATGGGAGTAAGTTACCTCATGTACATAGCATAGAAAGTTATAGTAGTGTATCTCAACATAACCAAGTCTTGTATTGCAAGTTATAGGCTTAGGAGAAACTTTCTTAAAATTATAGATTTGAAGACAACAGGGTTGGATCTACATCAAAAGATTAGAAACACACTATTTGGATTGAAATTATAGATACAAGGTTTAGACTTGGAACTAAAAAATTAATTCAAGTTCACCCATTGTTGAAGACTTCATAGTTAATAGTCATCTTAATAATTTTATCTTACATGTAAGTTCTAATTTTAGGTAATAACCATTTTTCATACTCATTTCAATATCGTCTTTCCAAACTCTAAGGTATATGTTGTATTAATGTAAATTTATTCTTATTCTAAAAGTAATTGGGTATGCAATTATTTCACAATTCTATGATATATAAACCAAAGCCAATGTATATTAGACCATTAGGGTCATGAAGGAGGACACTAATTAGGAATTTACTTATACAAATAACTTATCATCAAATTTAATGGCATGCCATGTATTATGTTGTAATGAGGTACAAATCATGTACCCTATTTTTAGCAATAAGAGGAAGGTCAAGGGTTTTTGCAGTAATTTGCATAGGGTTGTTGTACAAGAGAATAATTAAAATTGAATAATTATACCCATATACATATGTATCATATATCATAACACTTTAGACATACATTGTATTAACTTAATATATATCATATTATCGTATTTCATCACACAAACACACGTGTGTGATATAATGCTCACTATATACATTGGGTTTCCTTTGTATGTTTCATATTCATTTATACCATATATATCTTTGTTTAATCTCCTAGTATTGCATATATCTAAGCACAATTGTACAAAGGATTGTGACCTGTCTTCATCGATATGTCTTTTGAATGATTTAATATAGTGAATTTAGTATGTTGTATTCCCTTTATAGTGGATCTCTCTTGATGTATGGTCAATTCTATCATACTAACATTATGCCCCCTTTAAAATAATTTCTTATCCTTAATAAATCATAGCTTTTTCCTACTCAAGAAACCCCAATATACTAAAAATCCTTATTATGTTTTAGTCTCAAGCTCACAACCTCCTTTAGCTATTTTATTTGTGTTCTTAACATTTCTCTTTAACCCTACGCATGTTGCTATTTATTGTGGAGGGTTTCTATCTATACCCTAGGTAAGTTTTACCATCTAGATCTTTCATTTCAATATAAGTGGATGAGGCCTAGATGATTTCATTTTCAATATGAGGGCATGTGAACAAAGATGGGAGACCAAAAAGTGGTCACAACCATTTTTGGTCCATATAGAAAAAAATCAAGAGCGGTATAACATGCTCTTTTTTAAATTATAAAAACAAAAAAGAACAGGCTAATCTCATTTAAGCTTCATCCCACTTCTTGGAAGCCCTAATGTGATTGAGAAAAAATGTGATCACATTTGTGATATCTTCAAGTGGATGCAAGATAGCATAATGCTAGCACAATTTGTAGGAGGCTGAGGAGGTATGGTTTTAAAGTTTTTAGTATTTTAATGTAGAATAAGATTTGTTTACTTTTTTTTGGTTTATTTTAAAAAAATAGGAATTGAAAATCCCTCAACACACCAAACACCTATTCCCCAAATTTTGTGAAAGTAATCCATACCTACAAGAAAGTAGACCATTACCCTAATAAAACTCCTCCATCTATCTTTAGACATCCTCATGATATAATAAAATTTAATTAAAAAAACTATAATTCACATAATGATGCTCCCTTTTATTGTGAAGGAGATTATCTAGGTGAAGAATTTACAACTAATTAGTTTCCTAAAAAAAACTTAATAACACATAACAAGCCATTATCAAAGGCTATTGAGGGGAGACTTCTAGGTGTCAATTCTTACCTCACCTTTTTTACAAATATGAATTAGAGGATGTTAAAGATACACAAGCTAAGTGCACCAAGATGGGTGACCAAAAAGTTTCCAAATTGTTTTTTCCCAAATGAGGCCATTTGGTGTGCACCAAATAGAGTGCTCACCATATTTGGAATGTACCAACAGGTTTGGCATGTTGAGCCTAAGGTTTGGTCATGCCAAACCTATTTGGTGAGTTCCAAATTTGGCACTGGCCAAATGTTTAGCATCGGTAAATAATCTTTCTCTTTCACTCTCCCTCCCAACAATAATATATACATGAAATATAACATTTAAGTATAAGTCACATTTCAATATGCTTTTTTCTTTTCTTATAGTTAAATTTATATGATCTTTTAAAACCTAGAATATATATTATAAGTCATAGAAATCTAAAACCACTCTCAAATATAACTTAAAGTATACGAAAGGAAAAAGACATTTAAAAATGTGACTTATAATTTAAGATATACTTCATGTATATATTGGCAAGATGTTTGAGAGTGGTTTCATATCTCTAGGAGTTATAATGTAGATTATAGGTTTTAGATGATCATTTAAATTTTTAGACAATCAAATTTCAGTTATCAACATGCTCCTATCAGTATTCTCTCATTCTCTCTATGTCACTATCCTTATCTCCCCCAAAATCTCAACCTATATATCTCTCTCTATGACTCTTCCTTTGTCCCATTTCTTCCTCTATCCCCCAAGATCTAACACTACCTCTTTACCTCTCTTTCCTACCCTTCACTCTCTACAATATGTTTCCCCTCTCTTTATACACCTTGTTAAATATCCGAGCAACTGAGAGGGGTAGTGAATTAGTTGACAACTTAATTTTTTCTTTAATTCTTTCACAGATCCAAAATAACCAACATAATTAATTAAAGCAAATATAACATGAAAACACATACACAAAATAGATCAGACAATGAACACTAAATATGACGTGGAAAACCCAAGAACGGAAAAACCACGGAGAATGTTAGTTAACTCAATATATAATATAGACACCTAAAAATGTCTTATTAATCATGTACTAATTATTCGTCTTAATTGATTAAATAATTCTTTAATTATTTTAATTAATCTTATTCTTCTAAATTTATATTTCTTCATCATCTTACTAATTATTTAAACCCTTTTTCTTAATATTAGTTAAATATTTATTATTTAATTAATTGCGATTTTAATCCTTTAATTGAATAATCTTTATTATTTAATTAAAATTCAATTTCTAAATAATTAAATTATTTCTTTAAATTATTTAATTAACTAATTTATTCTTCAAAATCTAAATCTCCAAATTCTAATTTCATTAATCCTTCAAATTCAAATTCAAATTCATGTATTCTCCCAATTTTGTCTAATTTCAAATACATGTGCATTTCAATTTCATGAATTCAAAAATCAAATTGAATTCCTAAATCCAAGTCAAGTTCTAAATATCATGCAAAGATTAAATTGAATTTCTAAATCAAATTCAAGGGCATGCAAATCAATAAATTAAATTTCAATAAAATATCCTACAACACATGTTAAATTAATCAATTCAATTAATTGATTATTTAAATCAATCCTTCAAATTCTCTCCAATCATTTATTTCTATCTTCTAATTTGCTTTTTTCCAAAAAGCTTTCAATAAGTCATCTCTAGATAACAATTCAATCTATTTAATTGATCATTTCAATGCATTGATTAATTAAATCATTTTCTCAATTATCCTCCAATCATTCTTTTTCTATCTTACAATTAGCTTTTTTCCAAAAAGCATTCAATCAGTTAACTATTCAATCTCCTTTTCTATCTTTCAATCAAATTTTCATTCAATCAGTTAACTCTTTTATCTATTCAATCAATTGAGTTCCACCTCCCAATCAGCAGTTTAACTATCAATCAACATGTGAACTCACTTATGGGGTTTTTACTTGGAATAACAAAAGAATAGTCTTTGGAAAGAGATAAGAGCGAGATGGAGGGAGCTGTCCAGAATTCTAATTTGAGCGGGAGTTCTAGTTCAGTGTTGGGACAGATTGGTGCAGATGGAGGGAGCTCAGATAGTAAGGATCCTGATGCTCTCTAGGGTTTAGGGGACCCAAGGGGAGGAACAAGGTCATGAGAAGAGCGGATAGTAGGTGTTAGCGGGAAAGGTCAAACTCAAACTTCAAAATCAGGAGATGGCAACTCGGAAGGAGCCCTAGGACAGCAAGCGGCTAGCGGTTTAGGGAACATGGTGGAAGGTAAAGTATCTCCTAAAAAGGATCTTCCGTCGACCTGGAGGATCTTAAGGGGGGACCCAGTTTGAATGGATATACACGTAAGTGGTCCTCTCTATTCAGAGTCAAACCTAAAGGTAAGTCCTCTCTACCCCCGGTTAAAAATACCTCAAATGTGTCTCAGGGCAAGTTTGCTATCTCTGTTCCAAACCAAATCATAGACCAAAACATTGCTAGAATGGAAAATACTTTGATTGGTAATTTTTTTAGGTCGAGACCGAACATAGAGATTGTTCGCGGGTTTGTCAAAAGAAAGTGGAACCTGAAAGGCCAGGTTGATGTGGTTGCAATGAACAAAGGCTGTCTATCCTTCTCTTTTTCTTGTGATGAGGACAAAAGAAACATTCTTTGTAGTGGTTCATGGGCAATAGGCAAATATATCATGTACATCTAGAAGTGGTACCCTAATGCGGGAAAAGGAAAAAAAATTCTGGTTCAAGTTTCGGTCTGTATTAAACTCCCTGGGCTGCCAATGGAATTCTAGGAGGAATATGTGCTAGCAGGAATAGCCAATACCTTTGGGGAGCTTATTGCTATTAACCAGATCATGACATCTAGAAGAAGGCTTATTTACGCTAGAATTTGTGTTGGAGTTGGACCTGATTCGAGCATGCCAGAGGAAATAGAGATAGAATATAAACTGGGGAAGTGGAGGCAAAATATTGTTTATGAATCAATCCCTTTTGCTTGCTTTCAGTGCAAAAAAGTAGGACACTGGGCTAAAAAATGCCCCAATAACGAGGGTAAATCTTATCCCCAAGCTAAGGTCTAGAAAAAAGTTGATAGTTCTCTAAAAGTAGTGGAGTCCAATGACCCAGATCAGGAGAAATAGTCTCGAGTTGGAAGGATGGAGGTAGAACTCATTAGTGAAATGGGAAATGATCTAAAGAAAGTAGATAGCAAAAAAACTGATCCTCAGGAGATGGAGCAGAACGGTAAGGATTCAGAGTATGGAAAAAAAGGTCAATAAACAGAATGAGGAATCAGAAGAGGATAAGACAGAGTTAGTCTCAGATAAGTTTGAAAGTAAAGGAGATAAAAATCCCATAGATAACAAAGAGGAAGGAGATAATTTCAACCTTGTATCAAATTCTCAGGATCTGGACAAAGATACAAATTGGTTCCAGGAGGCCCAACCTGATAATATTCTGGATCAAGGGCTGTTGGAAATCTCATTAGTTTCCCCAGCAAAAGTAAAGCTGACCTTTCCGAAGGAAAAAGGTCCAAAATGGGGAGATGAGGAAGACATCAGAAAGGCACTGGGGAATAGTGAAACAAAGCAAGAGGAAGAAGAAGTAGCAGAGGACAAAAAAAAGAACAAGCGAAAAAAAAAGAATAACAATAACCTTATCAATAGTACGATGACTAGAAATACCAAAAGCAGGCTTGGGGATGTGGGGGTGCAACACACTTCTCCAGGAAGACATTCAAATGCAAAAAAAAGATCAATGGAAACAAGTAGGAATATAGCAGATGGTACTCAAAGAACCATCTTTGAGGCAGGTATTTCTAAAAATCCACGAAGATCATCTCTTGGAATATTCGAGGATTGAATAGTCCTCACAAACATGATTTAGTTAAAAACATGATCAGAGATAAAAACCCTGATATTTTTTTGATTCAAGAAACTAAGATGGGGAAAGATAAAGTAGAAAGCTTGAAGATGTTCAAAACTGGAGGAGTTAGTGGAGGGAGTTCTGAAGGTGCTTTGGGATGAATTGTTACATTCTGGAACAAAAATAATGTAGAAGGTGAGGTGGTGATTTAGGACAACAATCTAGCTTGTATTAGATTTAAGAATCTTAAAAATTGCACTACTTGGATCCTAACCAGTTTATATGCTCCTAACTCTAAGACTGGTAGAAGTGAGCTATGGAGATATCTTACTGGGTTAAGAAGCAAATTTGTTGAGGACAGCTAGATTATCATGGGAGACTTCAACACCTCCTTGAAGGAAAATGAGAAAAAGGGAGGGAGTCAAGCTAATCTGGACAGTAGATTGGACTTGATGGACTTTATTAACAGTAATTCCATCCATGACCTAGAGCTACAAGGAGTTAAATTCACTTGGACCAGTAGAAGAAGTGGGGAGGATTTAATTTAGGTTAGACTTGATAGAGCTCTTCTGCCCTTAGATTGGTTCAACCTTCATGATTGCTCTTTATCTTCTCATAGAAGGGCAGGATCTGACCATTATCCAATAACCTTTACGACTGAAGCTAAGAATAGAAGGAGGCATTTCCCTTACAGATTTGAAAGAATGTGGACTAGGCACCCAGATCTAGAGAGTAAGATTAAGGATTGGTGGCAGGTCAGTATTGAAGGAAATGCCATGTATAGAGTGGTTAAAAAGCTTAAGATTATTAAAGATAATGTTAATAAGTGGAATAAGGAATGCTTTGGGAATATCTTTGCCTTGAAAGCCACTATTATTTTAGAGCTTAAGGAAATCCAGGATGAAATACAGAATAATGGTCATACTAATACGTCTAGAGATGCTGGGGATTCTATTCTTATGAGATACCATGATATTATTGCTAAAGAGGAAACATACTGGAAACAAAGATCAAGAAATGTCTGGTGGAAGGAAGGGGATAGGAATACTAAATACTTCCATATGTCCACCCTATGACATAAGGCCATTAATAGAATAGCTTAGATTAAAGTGAATGGCAGATGTGTTGAAGAAGATGAATCCATGAGCAGGGCTGCTATGGACTTTTTTTCCAAATTACTTGCTAAGGATCAAACTTTGGATATGCAAGCCCAAAGGTATCTCCTGGACAGTGTACCTACCATTTTAGGGGATGACCAGAATGCTTACTTGACTGCTATCCCTTCCCATGATGAAATTCTGATAGCTGTCAACTCCTTCGAAGGCAACAAGGCTCCAGGTTCGGATGGTTTTCCCATGTTTTTCTTTCAAAAGTATTGGCATATTATTGGAGATGATGTGTCCAAAGCTGTTAAAGAGTTTTTTGGTGCCAGAAATTTTTTGAAAGAAGTCAATGGTACTTTTATTGCTCTTATCCCCAAGAAGATGGGGGCTAACACTATGGATCTCTTTATAAGATAATTTCCAAGGTTCTGACCTCTAGAATCCTAAAGTTGCCTCCTTCTATCATTTCACCTCGGCAAAGTGGTTTTGTCCTGGGTAGACAAATTTTGGATTCGATCATCACTATCCATGAAAATATCCACTCTTTATCTTTCTCTAAAAAAGAAGGTTTTTTTCTGAAGCTAGACCTTTCTAAAGCCTATGAGAGAGTGGATTGGGATTTTATGATGAATGTTCTCTCTACTTTTGGCTTCAGCTCTAGAAGTATTAGTCTTATCAGGCAATTAGTCTCTTCGGTTTCTTTCTCTGTTTTAATGATTGGTTCTCCTTCTCCTTTCTTTAAAGCTTCTAGAGGCCTTAGGCAGGGGGATCCTTTATCCCCGGTTATCTTTATTATTTTGGTAGAGTGTCTGGGGAGATGTATTGGGAAGTTAGTTGAGAAAAGGGAGTTATGTAGTTTGAATCCATCTTCTGCGGATCAAATATGTTCCCATCAGTAGTTTGTTGATGATTCTATAATAATGGGGAAAGCTATAGTGAAGGATTCTAGAAGTTTAAAGAAGGCTTTGGATTGCTATGGAGCTGCTACGGGACAACTTATTAACCGGTCTAAAAGATTTGTGTATTTTATCAATACATCAGAGAGAAGGAGGATTAAAATTAGTAATATCCTGGGTTGTCAAGTTGGAAATCTTCTAGCCTCTTACTTAGGGCTACCCTTATGCCATGACCCACCTGATTCTTTTTGGGGAGCCTTGGTGGAAAAATTCCATAAGAAGTTGGCTTGTTGGAAGGGGGCTCTTTTTAGCCAAGCTGGTAAGGTTCAATTGCTAAAATATAGTCTACAAAGTATCCCTCTCTATGCCATTAGTCTCTTTAGAATTCCTGCCAAGTATGCAGAGGCCATTGAAAAGATTTAGAGAACTTTTTTATGGACTGGGGTTGAGGAGAAGAAGAGAATTAATTTGATTGCATGGGAGGAGGTTTGCAAGCCTATAAGAAAGGGAGGACTGGGTCTTAGAAGAATAAGAGACATAAATGAGTTCCTTATGGCCAAGCAGATATGGAGAGGGTATAAAAATCAAGGAGAATGGAAACTGATATGGGACAAAAAATATAAAAGTCAATGTTCGACCCTTCAAAGTTTCCTTAAAGTGGATAATGTCCCAATTGGGTCCAATATCTGGAAAAATGTTTCTAGAACTAGAAACTTAATTATCAAAGGTGCAAAATGGAAAATGGGGAAAGGGAATCTTATCCAATTCTGGGATGACTCTTGGCTGTTGGATTGCCCTTTGAATGAATACCCTGAGTGGAGTAGATTTCAGAACCAATGCCAGGAAAGATTTGGATCTAAGTTGGATGATTACTGGGAAGATGGAAAGTGGAAGGATTTATCTCAGGTGGATCAGTCCTTGAGCATATTGAACAAAGTTATGAACTCTATCATAAGGGTAGAAGAGGAAGACCAATTAATTTGGAAACTCACAGCTAGTGGTACTTTTACTGTGGCTTCTATGTATCATCAACAATTCCCCAACATGGAAAGCCCATGCTGGGCTAAGGCATGGGTGAAAGGCCTCACCCCTAAGATTAACATTTTTTTCTGGACAACCCTACAAGATAAAATTCTAACTACTAAAAATATCAGAAAAAGAGGTATTACTATGCCTAGTGTTTGTATTCTACGTAAGAAGAAGGAGGAGACCATTAATCATATGCTCTTTTATTTCTCTTTCTTTGCTGATGTCTGGGGAAGCTGTCTAGACCACTTCAAAATCAGTTGGGGTTTCCCTGAGTCAATTTAGGAGGTGTTTAACTCTTGGCATCATCCTTCAAGAAATAAAACCATAATTTTATTATGGAAAATAACCCTTTCTCATATGTGTTGGGGTATATGGAAAGAGATAAATGACAAAATTTTCAGAGAAAAGGTTTCTAAGGCAAAAATTGTGTTTGAGAAGATAAAAAGAAATATAGTGGAAAATATGAATAACATAGGAGGCATTCATAATCCCAAAGATAAGGATGATCAATTTATCTACAAAAAGTGGAGATTAAAGGGCCGTGAACACTCTCTAAATCAACCCTAGAGAGGGTGTGATATGGAGCAGTCCGCCCAAAGGATGGATGAAAATTAATTTTGACAGTGCCTCAAAGGGTAACCCGGGTGTTGCAGGATGTGGTGTGGTACTTAGGGACGAATGGGGGAACTACAAAATCATAAAAAGTATTCCCATAGGAAATCAGACAAATCATGTTGCTGAAGTGATGGCGGCTTACCATGGGATGATCCTTGCTAAGGAAGCTAAATGTACTAAAGTCTGGTGTGAAAGAGACTCATTGAACATAATCAATTGTTTAAATATGAAAATCCCTCCTTCATGGTCTATTAGTAATGCTATTAAAGAAACTAGGAAAATCAGCAAAGAATTTGAAATGTGTGTTTTTACACGTGTATAGGGAGGCCAATTCCTGCACTGATTGGGCTGCCAACCTGGCTTGCCAATCAGAAGACATCATTACTAGTCATGGTGAAAGTGAGATTGCAAGTGAAATGAAATCCCTACTTAATCTGGACTGGAGCCAGGCTAGGCAACATGGTACTTTTAATCATTATTTCTAATGCATCATCCACCTTTTTCGATGCAGTGTTACTTCAAAGATAATAAGCATTTATATAGGTGTCTTATCATAATTATCTGGCATGGATTATGGGCATTCTTACAAGGCAACCACAGAAACCAGAGGAGAGGATATCAAGCTGAGAGAAGGAACTTCAAGGAAAGTGCTGAAAAAATGGGAGGTAATAAGAAAAGATTTGAACCCACCTCTTGCTTTGACTGGAAAAAGAACAACGATGTATGGGATATCCTGCAGCAGGGGGGTTTGAATGTTTTCATGGAACGGCTAAGTGGGAAAGATCCCACAACTACCAGCTGTTTTATCAAGAACTGGAAAAATGGTAAAATCTTAGTTGGATCCTAGATGATGAATGTTGATGAGGAGGTCATTGTCGAGGCTATGGGGATGACTACTGAGGGATTGAAACTTTACAGGGATCGCAGCATATCAAATAAAGCAGCGGATAAGTTTCCAATCACGGACGAAGAGAGGAGAAAAATGATTAAAATTGACAATTCCTACCATGCTCCAAAGAGGATTTGCAGGCCTTGGAGGTTTGTCTTATTTGATTCTATTGCCTACATTACTTTAGACGGTAGGTTTACCAGAGCCTATGGGCATCACTTTGTTTTACTCAACCATTTCCGCCATGGGGAAAAGGTGAGCTTGCCTTATTACCTGGCATGCTCTATGGACCACACAATCAAGGAGGTTCAAAAGGATCCTAAAGGCGACCATGCCCTCCACCAGGGGCTTATGGTCCTGGTTTATAAAATGCTTAAGGGGAAGTGCATTGAAAATCCTATCAAAGAAAAAAATACAAGATACGAGACTACGGAGAGTGAAGCTAGTAGATTCAACTTTGAATCGGAGACTGAGGGAGAATCAAAAGGGACTAGCAAAAAAGGGAGGAATAAGGCTAAGAGGAAAAGGATTGTGGTGGACTCAGACATGTCAGAGTCTGAAACTGAATCTTTAGAGAAAAAATTTGTTTAAACAAAGAAAGGGAAATCCACTAGAAAGCAGACTCAGAAGAAGAACACTAAAAAGGGTAACAACAAAGACATCAGCCATATTCTGGTTGATTCTGAAGAGGATGCTAATGATAACAAGAAGGCTGAGGATAAGGATAAAGAAGGGGAGGTTAACCCGGTAATGGGTAACATTGAGGTTTTGAATACCACAAGTCTCTAGAAGGAGGATAAAGGGGATAAAAGTGATATTGGTGACAAGGATACCATAAAAGCTTTCTATGAGACCATTGCTACCATGGTGAAGGATATCAACAGTCTGAAGACTGATACGAAGGCTATAGAAAGAGTTACAGTTGGTGAGAAGCCCTTGGCGGAACATGTTAAAGAACTGGTTGATGTTTTGCACAATGCGGAAGCTATTGAATGTATGGTGGGAAAAATTATAGCAACGGAAAAAAGGTTAATAAGATGGGAGACACCAAGGAAATGGAAAATAAAATGAATAATTTGAGCAGCAGAATCGATAGGCTGGAAGTCAATGTTAAGAAGATTGTTGACCAAAATTTTCAGATCCTCAAAGCTTTGGTGGATAACATGAACATCCTTATCAATAGGTTTGAGAACAAGGCTGAGAAGGATGGTGATAAGGAACAGCCGGACAAGAAGGGTCATGATATGAGGACTAGATCTAACACAAAGATCAAGGGCAACATCAAAGGTCGTGAGCTGGAGGAATTAAAGACCTCAACGAACAACATGAAACAAATGGTTGTTCATGCTGAGGAAATCATGAAAAGCATTTAGCTCTCTGTCTCTGTTTCTGCAGGGTTCCTTGGTCCTATCTTTTTGTTGTCCCTATGCTTTCCTTTTGCTATCTATTACTGGTTTTTATAGGTTATGTTATGTAAGATGATCCTTTCCAGTGGGATCTTTTTGTCTTTTTGAAGTGACCAGACACTTTTCTTTCTCGTAGTTCTGTTCTCCTGGCTTGTACAAGGTTCGGGTACCTTTCAAATACCTGCTTTTACTTAATCAAAACATGTGAGCTCACTTGAGCTCCACCTCTCATTCAATATTCTCTGAAAATCTATAAATTCAACATCAATTCTTCATTTTCAACAATCACGAACTTTGAATCTTTGTACCATTTGCAGGTTAGCAGTGTAATATCTAAGAGCCAACATTCATCAAGGAAGAGAATGACAATGGAAGCTATATGCGATAATGGAATAGGGAGTTTTGATTGAATATTATACATCCTTATTGTCTTGTTTGTATTATTCCAATTATATTTGTTAGAATTCTTAGCTAGAATAGGGATTCATGATTTCCTTATTATTTCTAGTTATACAATGATGAATTTTATTGAGTTACATATAGCATTGGTTAAGGTGATTTTTACAAAAGAGTGGCTCACTGTAGGAGGGCTCGCTGTTGAAGGGCTCACTGCCCAGAAAGGATCACTATCGAAGGAAGAAGAAAGAAAAAAGAATCCACCACTAAGACATAATCTACAATATTGAAACTGCTTCTGGTGCCTCTCAACAACAACACACTTCGCATATCAACATCAATTGGATTTTTCTTTTCAGTCTCACACATCTTCCATACATAGACACAATCAGATCATCTTTGGATCAAATAATCTTCTAAGTTAGCTAAACAAAGATTTGAAATAGGTCACCACTAAACATTCTAGTTGTGGGAAGGAATGAGGAGTAGACCATACCACAATGTTCTTCATCGGTCAAATCAGCATGTTACATCCATCACAAATACCAGACCCAAATCATGACTCATACACTACACAAATGACATTACACATTATCCAATTATGGATTGAACCAGACCTAAAATAGCACCACCCAACTTAGAAAAATAAGAATGGAACCAAGATACTCATGAATACAATCGATCAATACCATATCTGGTAAATAGAGAAATCTAGATCACCATCAACATGAACAAACATAATTGAATATCAACTGTAGCACATCTTCTGAAGCACCAAACATTCTGGTAACACATCTTCGGGATTATCCAACCATTAAGGAACCAATCCCAAGACAATATGTTGACATGAATGACAACCATGTCAACATCACATTTGTAACTATCTCCCCCTTTGACATTGATGACAACATCCATCACTAGCACATAAACAACAAATACACAACTCTCTCTACATCTTCAGATCAGCATTTCTATACATCTTAGCATCTCTCCCCCTTTGACATCAAGGAGAAAGGTGAGAAAAACTCCCCCTATGAACCTTACTCTGCTCCCCCTAAGATGAAGCACCCATATATTACTCTAGATAAAAATATTCTAGTAGTTCACTGGACCAATGCACATCCAAATGTACAACAATTCAAATTGGGAAGGAATAATACCCCTAACTTCTATTGGAGATACTCAAAAGTATCCTTACACAACGCCTTTGTGAAGATATTTGCAATCTACTCTTTTGTAGGTGCATACTCAAGTTTTACTTCGATGTCCAACACCTTTTCTCTCAGGAAGTGATAGCAAATAGATATATGCTTTATTCTAGAATGTTGTACCAAATTCTTAGAAATATTTATTGCACTAGTGTTATCACACATGATTGAGATGGGTTCATTAACCAATACACTGGTATCCTTCAAAGTCTGCTTCATCCATAGTATCTAAGTGCAACATGAAGATGTTGCAATATATTATGCTTCAATTGTAGATAGAGACACAAAATATTGCTTCTTACTTGAACAAGCAACCAACTAGGAGCCAAGAAAGAATGCTCCACCACTTGTACTTTTCCTATCATCAACACTTCTAGCCCAATCTGCATATGTATAAGCTGTCAAGGTGAAATCTGAATTTTTGGGATACCACAAACCAAACTCTTTTATTCCTCTTAAATATCTGAAAATTCTTTTGGTTTTTGCTGAAATCTAGCCAGCAAAAAAACTACATGCATGATATTCAGTCTACTAGTAGTCAAATATAATGGTCCTCTAATCATTGATTTATATTGAATTGCATCAGCTTTACGAGATTTTTCATCTTTTGTTAACTTGCATCTAATGCTCATAGGCATACACATCGGTTTAGAATTATCCAACCCAAACTTCTTCAACATTTTTTTAATGTATTTAGACTGAGAAATAAAAGTTCCTTTGCTATTTTGATTTACTTGCAAACCAAGAAAGAAATTTAACTCATCGATCATGGACATCTAAAATTCCTTCTACATCTCATTAGAAAAGTTTCTGCACATGCCTTCGTTTCCTCCAAAAATTGTCATCAACATATTCTACAACAATCAAATTTTTTCTCGAGTCAGTTTTGAAATAAAGATTACTATCAGCATATCCCTTTTTAAAACCTTGACCAATCAAGTACTTGTCTAGCCTTCCATACCAAGCTCTTCTCTCAACTTAAATCCTTCTAGTTGTTCAATGTAAACTTCTTCCTTTATCTCTCCATTCAAAAATGTTGATTTTACATCCATCTAATAAACCTTAAAATCCTTAAATGTTGCAAAAGCCAAAAACATCCCGATAGCTTCCATATCAGCAATAAGAGCATATATTTCCTCAAATTCAACTCCTTCAACTTGTGTGCAAATCTTTGCAAACCAATCTTTCTTTATTTCTCAAAACTTTTCCATCATCATCCAAATTGTTCCAGAATACCCATTTTATTTCAATTACATTCTTGTTTTTCGATCTGTGAACTAGTTCCCATGTTTATTTTTTCTCAGTCTGATCTATCTCTTCTCGCATTGCCTTTATCTACCATTTTTGGTTTAGTCTCATACAGTAAACATAACAAAACTTGTTCTTGAGTTGTTTTGCTTCTTGTAGAATATCCTAAGAACATGCCTTCATTTTCTTTGCTGTCAAATTTTCCAAGATTATCCTAATCTCTCTAGATATAACATTTCCTTCCAAATACCTTGAAATAATTCACTGTCGGAATTCTACCGCGCCATAATTCATATGATGTCCTTCCATATCTTTGCGGTATAGAATTTTGTTTAGAGTGTAGACTATTGTCTGAATTGCTTCTCTCCAGTAGACTTCTGGTAGACTTGCACCTTTGATCATTATTCTAGCTACCTCTTGCATAGTTCTATTCATTCTTTCCACTCTACCATTATGTTGTGGTGTCCTCGGGGTAGATAACTATTTTCTAATACCATGATTCTCACAAAAAATGTTAAACTCATCAGAAATAAATTCTCCTCCTCTGTCAAACTTCAAAAACTTAATCTTTCTATCAACTTCATTTTCAACTCTTGCTTTTAATATCTTATTTTTTTCTAATGCTTCCGAGTTTTCTTTTAAAAATGCAACCCATGAGATTCTAGAATAATCATCAATTAACAACATGAAATACCTCTCACCTTGTATACTCCTCATTCTGGTAGGACCACATAAGTCTATCTGCACCAATTCCAACAATCCAGAGGATGATTGTTCCTTTCCTTTGAACTTTCCTCTTGTCTACTTTCCTTCTTGACATTCTTTGCAAATATTGTTATCTGATTTCGTCAACCTTGGCAAATCTCTCACTGCACTTGATGAACTAATCTTTACCAAATTATCAAAGTTGACATGACACATCCTTTGATGCCAAAGCCAACTATCATTGAACTGAGATAACAAACAATGTCTTGTAGCTCCTCCTAGCTGATACATGTTTCCACCAATCTTTTTCCTTGCTGCAATAACAGTTTTGGATCCCTTTTGGATCTCACAACCATCATCCTAAAAAACAACATTATAACCATTTTCACACATTTACCCAACACTCAAGAGATTATGATGCAAACCCTTCACATAGTAAACATTGCCAATATTATGTTTTACATCAAAATTAATAGAGCCAATTCCTACAATTTGTGCTATCTAATCATCTCCAAATGTAATAGAACCTCCATCATACTTTTCAAGTTTTATGAACTTACTCTTATCACTAGTCATGATTTCAACATCCACTATCAATCAACCATTCATTTCTATCTCTTCTAGCATGTAAAGCAGTAGCAAAAGTCTTTGAAACATAAATCTTAGGTACATCTTTTTCAACCAAAAACAAACAGTCACCATCTTTATAGTCTGATTCATCATCTAAAATACCAGTATCATCTTTAACATAATAAGATTTCTTATTAAACTTTCCTTTATTCTCTTTGAATTTTTGTCTTGATCTTTTTTTCAGACATCTAGCAGCTATATGACCAATCTTTCCACATCTAAAACATTTAAGAGGTAACATACCTTTATAATTGCCAGTGCCTTTCTTCAATCTCCTTACAAAGTTTGCTTCCATCTCATCCAAGCTTTCATCTTCCAGATCTTTTCAAAGGCTTTAAAGGTAGTCTCAAATTTAGCTTTGTCTTTTCCAAACTTCCTAATCTCAATTGTAGACAAAGTATCATATAGTTGTTCCCTAGAAAACTTCTTCAAATCATAGGTTTCTTCAATAATAGAGATCTTATCACTGTAGATTTTTGGTAGAGACATCAAAATCTTTTCAATTATATCTTCATCTGTCAAGATCCCACCAAGTTCTCTGATTCCATTTACTGTACTGTCAACCTTCTGAAAATAACTTTTTATATCTTCTCCTTCCATTTTCAAGTTTTGATATCTACGTTTAGCTGTCAACTTCTTTGATAATTTAACTCTATCATTTTCTTCGTAGATATCCCTCAACTTTTCCCAAACCTCATGAGCAATATTAAATGAAATAACCTTGGTTAATTCAGTCATTGATAAAGCACTAAAGATAGCATACCTCGCTTTTTCATATTCTTCATAGGCTTGAATCTCATTTGAAGTGGTAATTCCATTTGTCAGTTGTATATACTTATCTTCCACTACTTTCCAAGTGTTGTATCCCAACAAGATTAGGTAACCTCTCATATTCAATAAACAGAAGCCATATTTGAATCCTTCAAATATAGGAATAGTTAATTTGTGTGCCATGGGATCAGAGTCTACCTCAAGTGGGTAAGCTCTTTTCCAAGGAACCAAAGATTTTATACCAATTGTTAAATATCCGAGAAATTGAGAGGGGGGCTGAATCAATTGACAACTTAAATTTTTCTTTAATTCTTTCACAAATCCAGAATAACCAACAAAATTAAATAAAGTAGATATTACATGAAAACACATACACAAAACAGATCACACAATGAACACTAGATATGATGTGAAAAACTCCAGAAGGGAAAAACCATGAAGGATGTTAGTTCTCAATATATAGCACTGGTTAAGGTGATTTTTACAAAAAGGGTGGCTCACTGCAAGAGGGATCACTTCTCATAAAGGCTCACTACTAAAGGGCTCACTACCTAGAAAGTCTCACTACCGAAGGAAGAAGAAATAAAAAAGAATCCACCATTGAGACACAATTTGCAATACTAGAACTCCTTTCAGTGCCTCTCAACAACAACACACTTCGTATATCAACATCAATAGGATTTTTCTTTTCGGTCTCGGGCATCTTTCATACATACACACAATCAGATCATCTTCTTATATATACTGTCTCTGGATCACATAATCTTCTAACTAGGCCAAACAAAGATTTGAAATAGGTCACCACTAAACATTCCAATGGTGGGAAGGAATGAGAAGAAGACTATACAACAATGCACTTCATCGGTCAGATCAACATGTTAAATCTATAAAAAATATAGAACCCAAATCATGACTCATACACTACACAAATTCCATTACACATTATCCAATCCTGGATCGAACTGAACCCAAAAATAACACTACCAAACTTAGCAAAAATAAGAATGGAACCAAGGTACTCATGAATACAATTGATCAATACCATATCTGGTAAATAGAGAAATTCGGATCATCATCAACATGAACAAACAATACTGAATATCAATTGTAGCACATCTTCTGGAGCACCAAACATTCTGAGAACACATCTTTCGGTTTAACAACCATTAAGGAACCAATCCCAAGACAATATGTTGACATCAATGAAAATCATCAACATCAGATTTTCAACACACCTCCCCCTCACTCCATCACTACACTTATTTCTCTAGGTGTCTTCCACCTTCCTTCCATACCCCCATCTCTATCCCTTCCTCCCTCCCTCTCTTATTATTTCTCTCCCCCCTCTCTCCATTCTCTCCATTACTACCTTTCCCTCCAACCCTCTGTCTCCCCCCATCCCTAGGTCTCTCCTTCCCTCCATCTTTACATATCTACCTCTCTCTCTCTCACTACCCATCTCTCTCTCCCCCCCTATCTCTCTCACCTCTATCTTTCCACCTCAGTCTAACACCCCTCTCTAGTTCTTTACCTCCCTCTCCATATATCTCCCTATCTCCTTACCCATCTTTCTCTCTTTCTAGAATTTTCTCTCTCTCCCTCACCTCTCTAGGTCTCTCCCAACCTCTCTCCTTCTCTACCTTTCCTTTCTCTATTCCTCACTTGCTCCCTCTCTTTTCCCTCTCCCTCTATCTCACCCCATCCCTATGTCTATCTCTCCCTCCATCTATACCTCTTTCTACATCTCCCTCCCTATCTTATTAACCACCTCTCTCCCCCTCTATCTCTCTCCCCAAGTCTCTCACCCATCTATCCCTAGGCTCTAGGTCTCTCACCTCTAGACAAAAAAATCCCAAGTGAGAGGGTGGAAGGGAGGAAGGGGGGTTGATGGAAAGAGAGAGAGAGAGGGAGGAAGTTATGGGTTGAGGGAGAAGCTATAGAGAGAGGAAGAGACCGAAAGAGAGCCCAAGTGAGAGAAAGAGATGAAGGGAGGGGTTGAGAGAGAGAGAGAGGTTGATGAAAATAGAGAGACCAAAGAGAGATCCCAAGTGAGTGAGGGAGAGACTAGAGAGGGATCCCAAGCATGATAGATGGAGGGAGGGATTAGAGAGAGAGAGAGAGAGAGAGAGAGAGAGAGAGAGAGAGAGAGAGAGAGAGAGAGAGAGAGAGAGAGAGAATTTTGATATGAGCATGCTAATTACTAAAATTTGGCTGTCTGAAATTTATAGGTGTTGGTGTAATTAAGGCATTTTACCTTGGTTTATTATTTCCTAGGTCCTAATTATACATCATTTAATCTTACTTAGGGAATTGCATAGAATTTGTTGGAGCATCTCTACTTTAGGTGGCATTATCATGTTATAAATTCCACTTTATCTATTATATCTACCTTTAGTGCTTTTATCACATTCTCCTATCCACCTTTCATGGATTCACTTTTCCACCTTTGGTGGGTGATCCACCTTTAATGGTGTTATCATGTGATCACTTTTTAACTTTAGGTGAAATGATAGATTGTCATTTTTTGTCTCATGTCATAAGATTATGACACTTTTCATAATCTTATGAACTCATATGCCCACCTTGGCTATATAACCAAGGGGTCTCCCATGTAATATCTAATTCATTGCATACCTATTGTATGAAATCTAATTTATTCTATTTTATTAAATCATTGATAGAATACAGTTTATTCTTGTCACACTCTTTCTCTCTTTTTTATGTGCTTTCCATTTTATCTCTAGATCTTGGTTGGATACCTTTATAGCCAATTCTTACATGGTATAAGAGCTTTTAGAGTGCCATTGAAGAGATCTTGGTGCAATTTGGAGTTTTGGATTTGTGGTTTTTTTCACAAGTAAAATTAGAGTTTGTTGGGTTAGATGTAAGGCCACCATCAGATTCAAGAGGTTTGAGAAAGTCATAATTGTCTTTTGTTTCATCCAAATACCACTCTAGAGGCCAAATATAGAGCCATTTGAAATTTGGAGGTGTATTGGCAAACACGATTTTCAAACAACGATATCTCAGTCATCTGAACTCCTTTTTTTGAGATTTTTTTTATTTGGGGTAGAATTTTGTGCTCTTCACAGTGGTCCAGGAGTTATCTAATTTTCATACATGGATCCTTCAAAAATTGTGAAATCCCTATTTTCACAACTTTGGGGCATCCTTCAGGTTCACATGGACTTTTTTTCAGGTGCAATTTTTTTCAAGTGCATATTTTTTTCTATATTTTATAGTGGTGCTATCAATCTGTAGCCACTATAATCAGAAATTTTACTTTCAGCACATGGCCTTATGTGGCTTATTTTTGGCAATTGTAATGCTTAAATCTCAGTTTTATCTTTTTCATTAATGATTGGATTCTTCTATAGCCTATTTTGGGCAATTCAGTGATTTTTTTAGTGGCTAATATTCACCAATTGGCTATCTTTAAAAATTTGGAAATCAAAATTTGTCTAATATTTCACGTTTTAAGGTGACCTAAATCACCACATTTTTACAAAATTTTATTTTAGTCTTATTTAAATCGCCAAAGAGTTTATTTTATTAAATTTTTGAAGTCAAAGATTTGCCAAAATTTTATGATTTATTATAAAAAATTGAATTAAATTGACAATAATATATCATAATTATTAGTTACTTTAGGGTTTTATCAACAATCTTTAGTTTCCACCATTGATTCAAAATATAATCTAATGACCATCATTGCATTCAATGAGGTAAATTGTACCTACAAATTGTAATGCTCATGGAGGTTGATTTGCTTTTCAATTGTTGACCTCAATGAAAATCAATGCTATAAAAATAATTCTGGGTCCCATGAGTATTGTAAATTTTAAGTACATTTTATCTAACAAAATACAAAGAGGGATATTAAATTAATTTAAATTAATGGCAGTAACTAAATAAAGTAGTGTCTAACTTTTAAACTCATTAATGATTTCCACCTTAGGCCTCTACTTTTCTAGAGGAATTCATTTATTAAAATAAAATTATTTACAATAGTAATCAATGCACTCTTATTATTTTCGAAGATTTGCCAAGATTTTATACCAAAACAAATTTGATGTAAAAAAAATCGCCAATAAAATTAATATTTTTCTTTTAAAAAATGAAAGATTCGCCAATAAAAATTATTATTTTTATCCAAAATAAATAAAAATTTGCCAAGATTTTATATCTTTTTTGAGGGGGGTTTCTTAAAGTTATCATTGTTCAAGATTTATCAGTAAAATTGTTGCAGATCATAACATACAATCTAACCGGCAGAGATTGAATTAGTAAGATAGTGCCAAAGTGTAAAGGGGATCTGATAAAGCAATAGAGAGTGAAAGGAGATCCGACAAGGTGGAAGCAGAGTATGAAGGGAAATTGAGATAGAGAGAAAAAGGTTCCTATAGAGTAGAGGTAGAGTGAGAGAAAGAGGTTCAACTGGTAAAGCAAAAATAGAGCATAACAATTAATCAGACTGTTCAGGATTCAACCGGTAAGATAGAGGGAGAGTGATGACAGAATCGAGAGTGATGAGAAGTAGAGAAACATAGAAGAGTTAAATTGACAATGTCTAAACTGGTAAGACTGAAGTAGAGAAGTAGTGAAGATAGAATCCAACAGAGAGAATTGATTGGAGGTGTTACAAAATTCATTTGTAACAAGGTGCAAATTATTGTTTCTTTATATCATTTTATTTCACTAAGTGGTTGCTCGGTGCAGGGGTTGGTGCTCCTTGAGTTGGTACTCAGAATATATTAGGGGTTGGTGCTTCTTGAGTTGGTGCTCCTTGGGTTGATGCCCTAAACATTGTAAATTGTTGTTTCATTGTGAGGTTGGTTTCAAGCAGTAGACTCCAACAACATTTCTCACCAAGGTTTTTCCCACTTTGGGTTTTCCTTGTATATCTGGTGTTGTGAGATGTGTCTTTGTGTGTGCTTTCTTTTTTATCTTTTCCTTTATCTCACCGGTATACTCCCTTAGTCTTGGAATTGCTTACCGGTACACATAGTTATGATTAAAAGACTTAAGGTTGTTGGTATCCACTGATTCACCCCCCTCTCAGTTGTATCTTGTGTTCTACAGTAGGAATACCTGGATTAGTCTCCTTTTGTGTGGTCACCTTGGGCAGTTTGTCCTTTTCCACCATCATAGGTTTTGGAGATGCTTCAGCTGCAACTTTTTTGTCAAGTTTCTAGTACTTCTTATTTGCCTTAGGAACATATTGTTGGGTCTAATTTGTCTTGACCATCTTGTTCTTATCTTCACCAACTTGGGAATTTTGCAACACCTTAGGGTTTAATTGCTTGTTCTTCATGAAAAGACCTTTGGGCCTCCCTTGATTAGGAAAAGAATCTCTTGCCCTCAAGTTCTAGTCACTTTTGACCTGAGCAATTGTAGTAACAGTCAATTACCTAATTTCTTCCTTTGAGGGTCTTCTCAAGTCGATTTCCTCAAACCGATCATTGGTTGCATTCACCCTCTATTTATCTACATACTCATTATGTGAGAAAAATTCTTTATGTTATCTGGTACTCTATTTTCTCTAAGTGTCAATGTCCAATTTTGCCCCTTCCTCCTCAAAAGAATCATACCCTATATCACCATTATACATTCCAAGAGAAAGCATGTTGACCATATGATCCTATTCAAATTCATCTAATTCCATGTAATTAGCATAAACCTCATCTGAATCCTCCATAGCTTTAGTAATTGCACATTGAGTTTGTGCATGTGGCAAGTTTCATATAACACACTATGGATTATCTTCCACAAAATGTGCCCCTGGCTTATTCAAAGGATCAGGTGTTTCTTTGTTGCTTTGAGGCTTCTAATTATTATTCAAAAGCTTTCCATCCTTCCAATTTGTATTGTAAGGCATGTCATGCAATCTTGGCCTATCATGTCTATGATAGTTAGGTCTATCTTGGAACAATCCCTTCTCATTTCTTACAATTTTGTAATTCAGGTCCTTTATGGCATTCATGACTTTATCTATTTTGTCTTCCCCTTTAGGTTGCTTAATGTGATGCCCCTTAGGATTTTGTAGGATCCTAACATCATCTTTTCTAGCTGATTTCCCAAAAGCTTTTCTATTATTCTCTATAGCCAGAGCCTCCTTAAATGCTTCACTAAGGGTTGGGGGGTTTTAAGATCTCAATTCATAGCCAATTTTAGGGTCAAATGCATCACAATTGAAGACCAAGCACATGTGATCTATTGGTTTTATAAGAGGGGGTATCTTATTGGACAACTTGATGAATCTATTGTTAAAACTAACACCTCTTCATTATGCCCCTTCATTATATTAGTTAACTCATGCAAGGAAAATTTTATATTAGAATGATAACCATACTGATCCTTGAACATTCTCTTGAAATCTTGAAAACACCTTATTGACAAATTAGGCAAACTCTTATACCACTCCTGGGCATTATCACTAGGCGATTGCATAACATTTTCATAAAGACATCCTCGTGTTCCACCTCAAAGTTATCCATTACATTTTGAAATTATTTAATATGATCTTCACCAGCTATTGCATTGCTTCCTGAGAATTTAGGCACTGCATTTCTTAACTCATTGCTAATTGCATTGGGATAACCCTGAATCCCTATGAAGTCAATTTGCCTACATCTACCCAGCTGCATAGGCCTTCTAGAAAATGGGTTATGAGATGGGTTAGGAATATTTTGTTTCTATTGTTGCATATTCCCCTAATTGAATTGGTGCTAAGGTATTTGGTTATACTACTGATATTGATTTGCCAACTGTTGTTGATACTACAAAAACTATAGGTACTACTGGTAAGCATTGTTCCCTCCCATAGGATTGTTTGTAGGATATTATGCTGTGAGAATGTTGTACACAAATCTAGGCATGTTAAACAAATTTTGTGCATTGTATGGTTGTTTCTAGGCATTCTGATGTTGGATATTCAATGGGGGTATATGCAAATTTGTAGAAACATAAGATACATTTGGCATTCTGGTGATTTGAGGTACTGGCATAGGCACAGTGCTAGTTGCAACATTGGATGTATTCATTTGTGTGCTTGTTTGGATGGTACTAGTGGAAGGCATTGAAACATCACTCACTACAGAAGCCATTGTAACAAAATTAGGAGCAGAGGAAGCATGCATATTTGTAGTATTTGTTGCAGAAGGCAGTGGAGTGGAGGATGTTGAAGTATTTTGGCTAACTGGGTTTGATGTTGCAGATATTTGGCTCATTCTATTACTACTGCAATCACCAGATAGGGGAGGTAAAGACATGGTCGACTGGGAAGACAAATTCAATATTTTTTGTGCCATTACCTCCCTATCTCTCATAAGCCGTAATTTATCTTTTTGGGCCTTCATTTGTTCCAACTCTTGTATTGTAGGTTCACCAGTTGTATATCCAGAATTAGAACATGCATTAGAGTCTATGAATTGAGATTGACATGAGGTCTGCATAAGGGATTGGTTTACTGATATAGGGTAACCATAATCACCTTAGGGTTAGACCTATTTTGAGAATTGATTAATTGTTCTACATACCTAGCTTCATGTTCTTCTTGCAATCTAGCCTTTTCAAATTCTGCATAAATCCTATCCTGAGTTGCGTTTACTTGAGAAGGGTCCTCATAAAAGAAGTTAGAAGGGTTCCTATCCATTGTTGGGAAGGTATGACTAAAGAAAATTTTTTCTCTAGATGAAGAATCATCACTACTAGTATCCTCTAGTTCTTGTGCAGACTTATATGGGTCATTAAAATAATTTTATAACACCTTTTCATTTCTAATAGCTTTGCAATTGATATTAACCTTCTATACCATCTATGGGAATTCTAGAGATACTATTTACCAATTCTTTAGTAGAGAGAGCTTCAAGATTACCTCTTTGCTTGACAGTCCACCTCCTATTTATGATAAGTATGTTTGAACTGTGACCTCCTTGTTCTTTATGTCTCGCTTCCTTGTCTGAACAATGGTTAGTCTACGAAGCTCTTCACCTCGCAATGCATTCACAACTCTATGTTGCAATGTTTGTAGCCTTTTTAGTACTCATATGAACTTCTCAAGATTTGAACAATCTCACTTTCTTCTCATAGTTGCCACCCGACTATGGGAATCACTTCTTTCAAGACTGTATTTCTTCAAATCTTCTTTTGACCTTATGTATATGACTTTGAACCTATGGACAGACTACTGGGTTAAAATATTTTAACAAAAAATCAACTAATCTCCCCAACAGAGTCACCAATTTGTTGGTTGTTCCAACTAATGTACCAAAAAATCCTAAGAATGACCCTAATTATATCCACAGATAACTAGACTAAGTGGCCAACGAACAAGGATTTTGAATCCTTTTGCACTTTAGGCTCTACAGGACCAAGGTGGGTAGACCTCTATTCACATCACTTTCAGATATTTCTTTATGACAAACTATGATGCTACAACAGATACACTTCATACATTATGATGGAGGTCTTTATATGTGTGTAGGGAAAAAAGTGAGACTAAGTATGGAAACCCTAATCCCACTATCATACACACTCATAGAATATGAAAGAGCCTAGGGAGGTAATGCAATTCATCTACTTCTTATGAGAAAGAGAGAGCCATGGATTACCTCTTAGGTTCTCTATTCCTTTGCTATAAATGAGAGAGAGGAATGATGCAAAAATGCAATCTAACCTAGAATGCAAGTAAGCAATAAAACCCTAATCTGGGAATGCAGAACAAAGGATAACTAATATACTGCTGAAAAGTACATATTAGAAGGCAAAATGAGAGGTGCACCTATGTTTGAAATTTGAGCAGAAATGTTTGAGACCAGGGTGCCACGCCATTGTCCTGATTATGCAATTCTGGAGCTGCAACTAACAAGATGGATTCTAGATCTTGCAAGACCAGGGTGCCACACCTATGTCCTTAGGGTTTTTGCTAAGATCTGAAACCAAGAACTATCTCTTTGTGTTCTTCTGATCTCAAAATTTCCAGCGACGCTCGGATCTGAACCTGTACCTAAAGCTGAAAAACTGAGTTTGGGGTGGCTATGTAGGGTTTTACCTTAGTCAAACCCCTATTTTCGTGATTTCCACCTCCACAAATAGCTGATAAAGTACTAAAAATGTGTGTTCAAGAACCTTGTGTACATGCAATATCCTAAAATAAAAGCAAACAATCTAGAGAAACCCTAATTGCTTATAATTGAAAAAATAAATACTCTAAATCCACAATACAAAGTAATCTAAAGCTTGAATATGAATCAAAATGAAGCTTATGCAAAGACATGAAAACAACATGAAACCATACCCAACCCCAAGGGAGAGGTACAAGCCAATCATCAGTCGGTGATCTCCTATTGTTCTTCTACATCTTCAAAAGCCCCCAATTGATAAAATGATGCTTGATGAGTGTTTGGTGGATGAATGTTTGAATGTTGTTGAAGAGTTCAAAGATCTACTCTTATGCTCCAAAAACTTGCTTTTAGATTCTTAGAAGAAGACCCCTTCAAATGAAGAAAGAGAGCTCTTAAGTATGAAACACTAGATCATAATTTCATGTTTAGGCCAACCTAGGATTTGAATTTCTCGCTGATCTTTTGGGGTTGAGCATTATTATATCATAGGATTGTGCTCCCAAAATTTCGGGGAAAAAGCCGAGCACTATGTGCATTCCCGCCACGGTTCGACCAACTTTTCACAAATTTTTTGAAGTCATTAGATATGATGATATTAGAGCGTAGCCCAAAGCTACAGCTTATTTTGAGATGTTTTGATATGCGAAATCGGGCCTAAACGATCAAAATAAGATATGATTAGAGTTTATGCTTAAATGATTCATTAGAGGAATAAAATAGAAAGGGGCACACTTAGGGTAAAGGTCCCAACTTTATAACATGTAAAGTGATGAAACATGACTTTAAATTTAATTAAATTAATTAATTAAATGCTTAAAGGGAAATGAGAAATGCAAGATGCAAGACACACTAAGGCGGGTGCTAACCTAAGTGTGAAATTGTACACCCTTGATAGGGTGGTATAATTTACGATACCACATTTATCCCCCACTTTAGCGGTCATATGACACTATGTGCATATGCAAGCTAAAGTACATAAAAGTGATCATTTGAAAAAAGGATATAGCCATAAGTTGTCGGACAAAGCCCCCAACTATATCTGCAGTACACAATTAGGAACCACACCCTACAAAACCACATGTTAGATCATAAAATCACCTAATCCTTACTAAGGAAGGTGATGAAATTTGCGGGTAGCTATATGCCCCTCATGTTTTAGCTTGCTTATTAGTGAGGTTCAACGGGGTATCATGTTTACCACAACGAATTGTGATAAAGATTTTAATGAAGAAAGTTTTCAACAAGGCTTGATTACTCATCCAAGAATGTTATGGAACTAACACATAGTAAGAGGGTGAACTCACGATTCCAATTCCATCGACAATGTGAGAATCAGAGCTTCCTAGCTCAAGATATGATAGATTGAAGAAAAAGTGCATAAATTAGGGTTTTAACTTAAAAACATAAAGTGAAAAAGTTCATAACTCATAAATATGAAGGTGACACCTTCATTTGTAACTTTTTAACTTTTTGGCACTATTCACTATAGAGGAGCCCACATATTAGCCATCATGCCTCAACGCCAACCTGAGCGACCTACAAGGATGGAGATCCTACGCCAGTCCGTACTCGTGAGCTGACCACTCGATGAGGTGAGTTGACCTTTTGTTGACTCTCTCTTTATTTTTTAATGCTTTCACTGATTTAGGGATGATCATGTCATCACCAAGATTGGGTCCAGGCCCCCTCTTTGGGCACCTTGGGGTCCTAGGGCACTCTGGTCCCCTTAGGGTGCCTTGGTCCCAATGGGGTGCCCTGGTCCTCCTAGGGCGCCCTAGTCCCATCTAGGTGCCTTGGTCCTAGTAGGGTGCCCTAGTTCACTCAGGGTGCCCTGGTCCCTATTCGGGGTGACTAGTGGCGACACGGGATCAGGCGATTGAATGTTAGAATAGATAGAATGAATGCATTGATTAGATGATAATGATGATGATTGATTATTGATGATAGGATGCTTTACTTTTTGTAGACACTGCCATACATCCATGAACATACTGTCAGGCTCACCTTCCGGAGCCTTCAGGAGCAAATCCCATACCTGATAGCGAGGGAGAGGGAGTTGCTACATACAGTAGGCTTGTGGTATGCGATGACTATGCTGGCCATCCAATTCCATTCTGCGATGTTGATGGCATTGATGGAGAGATGGGACACAAACACCTCAACATTCTTGTTACCTGTGGGGGAGATGACAGTCACCCTCAAGAATGTATACCACATCTTGCTCCTTCCCATCAGGGGGAGACCTTGAGATATTGATCTGACCATACTGAGGAGGATTATAGGAGATACCAGGTGTATGATGTGGGAGAGTGATACTTAGTGAGATGAGGGGTCGTATCATGGTCAGATGGCTCCTACACCCTACTGACAAGGTTCCATTAGTGAGGTGACTCATGAACATGACCCTTGCATTAGTCGTGTGCCCTAATGGGTGCGGAACACACATGCATGGAGGAATCATCTACACTATCTGAGTGATGGAGAGACATAGGAGGGTATACTCTTGGGGTCAAAGCATGCTTGTGCATCTCTATCATGACCTTGGGGAGTATGTATTCGGGTAGGAATGCAACCTGATGACATGCACGCTACTACAGGTGTGGATTTTTTGTCATATTACCTACACGAGGCCTATTGGAGCCCCTATAGAGTTATTCCCAGAGCAGCCGAGGGTATTTGCTTATCCACTTACCCATGAGTGGTGATTCGGTGATCTCCTCCATTGGAGATGGATCTTAGACAGATTGACAATGGGAATTGTCATATGGAGATCCTAGCTAAGGATGCACATGTGGGAAGGGATACATAGGCAGTTGTTCAACATGCAGAGGAACAGTCTACTAGAGGGGTGATACAGCCACATAGTCAATCCCTTCTAATTCGAACGAGTCTGGTGGAAGTTCAGGTTCGAGCAGTGCATTCCTACTACCATGCCTATGTACATCCAACACTCACGCGTGATGCCGAGGCTAGGAGCCATTCCTAGGCCTACCAGTGATGATATTGACATCATGGATTCAGATGGTTCTGATCAAGACATTGTGAAAAACTACATAGATGATGAAGGAGTGCACCGATGGTACATCAAATGGTGGGGGAGGACGTACCCTAGAGGGAACCCTAGACCATGAAGACAGACAGGTGACAGAGAGGGATCCGATACATCTGAGGAGGGCTCAGATGATCAGGCAGAGACAGAGATGATCCTGACACCAGATAGGGAGATCAGGATGGATATGATGAGGAGGACAGAGAGGAGGAGGAGGAGGATGAGGATGAGGAGGAGGATGAGGATGAGGATGAGGAAGAGGAGGAGATTGAGGAGGAGGATGAGTCAGATGCAATTCCTCATCACTACTGGGAGGATACCATAGCCCTAGATCCATCGAGCCTCCCATTACAGGCGGAGAAGGACCCTATAAGGGGTCTTAATCCTAGTCCCCATCAGCCCATACCCACTATACAGAGATAGTATGAGTGCGGAGAGCCTAGCAGGTCCAAGTCTTAGGTGGTCTCTTTCCATGATCCCTACTGGAGAGAGGGAGATCCAGGTAACCTGTCCTGTTATTGATTAACTTATGTATCTTAATTATTTATATTTGATGATATATAATGTTACTAATAAAAATTACTCTCTTTCTTGCATCTACCATCCAAGAGTGGCGTTCTCTTATTCATAATGCAGTGACATACCTCATCGTGACTGCAAACATTCCTAGTTCTTCACAGGTAGCACACAAATCCCAGAGGAGTGCAGGACGACATGAGGACCTTTTCTCCCTTATTCAGATGGAGATGGAGGTCCTACGAGAGAGATTGCGACAAACAGAGCATGACCTAGCAGTGTCACAAACAGAGGCAGCCACATACCGTAGGATTATGATGGAGAGGGATCACAGGAGCTCCTCGTGAAGCTACTCGTGGTCCATATTGCGATACACCCCCACGGCCAAATCAAGATGGGGCATCTAACCACCATCCTCTAGCTACTAGTCCTAGGAATAGGAGATGATCTTGATGTATTGATGTATATATTATGATGCTCATGGATATGTTATTTTAATGCTTAAACAATATATGCATTTCTTAGATTAGAAGTAACATATTTAGTGATGAACATGTATGTCTAATTTAATTTCCATGTGATTGATTTCTCAATGCTTCATGATTAAATTGATACATGTGTGATTTAATTAAATAACTAAGTATTTAATTAAATTCTACTTTGACGATGTAAAAGAAGAATGTATTAAGCCTAAGAACTATATGACTAATGTGATTTAATTAACTCTAATTAAACACAACATGATATAATTATACTTAACACAGAAGAAATTGTATAACATGCTAGCACATATGACAAGTAAATCTATTACAATTTTCATAAAAGAATCCAAGATAAATAATAAATTAATGAGACATGCTTGTCAAGAATGAAGTAATGTAGACCAAACAATATAACATCATTTCATCCTACATACTCTAATGAAGACATGCTAACATATTACCCAATTTTGAAGAAAGAAAAGATATAGAGAGAGAGAACAGAAAGTAGACTAGCAAGAGAGAGAGAGAGAGAAAGAACTAGGCATAGTATCTAAGAAGGTGCATAGCATTTATGGGCTCCTTGAGAGGTGTACCTTCCACATTTTCTATCTTGTAAGCACCTGATCCATAGGCCTCGACAACAATGGATGGTCCAAGCCAATTAGGGCTGAATTTTCCTTTCTCGTTAGGTAAGGCATTCATGTTATATTGATTCTCGTAAAGGACTAAATCGCCTACTGAGAAGGAATGTTGAATAAACTTATCATTGTAGCTTCATTGCAAAGTGTTATGATATGCTTGAATAGTCTCAAGGGAATTTATATGCCATTCATCGAGCATCCCAAGTTTTTGAAGTCTTTGCTCTCTATAAGAATCATCATCCACTATACCCCTAAGAGAAACTCTCAAAGAAGGAATTTCTAACTCCAAAGGCATAAAGTCATCAACACCATAAACAAGATTATAAGGAGTACAACCCATAGCAACATGTACACTCATGCGATAGGCCCAAAGAGCATAGGTTAATTGAGTATGCCAATCCTTACCATGCTTGTTTATAGTCTTTCAAAGAATTTGTTCAATTATCCTATTAGAATACTCAGCTTGACCATTTGATTGCGGATAATAAGGTGTATAAAATTAATATTGAATTTGATATTTCTTGAGAAACTTCTTCACATCCTTATTTTTGAATGGCATTCCATTATCCGAACTAGGGTAGAAGGTATCCCGAATCGGGAAATAAGGTTGTCCAAAATGAATTGACAAATTACTTCAGCGGTAGTGGATTGAAGAGGAATGGCTTCCACCCACTTCATAAAGTAATCAATGATAGTTATGATGAAGGTATGTCCTTGAGATGAAGGAGGATATATTTTACCAATGAGATCCAAAACCCATGTAGAAAAGGGCCAAGACACCACTTGAGATCGAAGTTCTTGGGTAGGGGCATGGATCAAATTGCTATTTTGCTGACACTCATGACATTTTTTAACAAATGCAAAGGAATCCTTTTCCATGGTTTGCCAATAATATCCCATTCAGAGCAATCTCTAAACTAAATATCTACCCCCAAAATCCCCCCCACAAGAACCTGAATGTGCTTCCTCAAGAGCAATAGGGATTTCAGCCTTGTTTAGGTATCGAAGGAGAAGACCATTATAACCCCTCCTATAAAGAACATTAGAAAGGATAATGTATCTAGCAGCCAATTTGTGAATCCTAGCCCTATTATTCATATTCGTAGAGTCAGAAAAGGTACCATCACTCAAATATCTTACGATATGCAAGTACCATTCTTCAGAATCTGTAATGCAACAATATGCCACATAACTAGGATTATCAGCAATAGCCGGGGTAGTGAGGTTGTGAATGGTGAATTTAAGATCTACCAAGGGGTCCTATAAAGACACAAGAGAGGCAACACATGCCATTGCATCATCATGTTGATTATCTTTTCGAGGAATGGGCTCCATGGTATAAGAATCAAATTTTTGCAATAAGGATATAGCTAGATCTCTATATTGTGATAATTTGTCCTGCTTAGCATGATAAACTCCTGTCACTTGTCTTATGATTAGTTGAGAATCTCCATAAATATGTAGATGTTTCACATTCAATGCCAAGGTTTCTTTAATTCCAGCTATAAGAGCCTCATATTCAACAATGTTGTTGGTACATAAGAAATTGAGATGATATGATAAAGGAATAGGATTCTTTTTAGAAGAGATTAAGACCATCCCTGCCCCTGATCCTGTATGATAGTTAGAGCCATCAAAGTACAATTCCCAAGTCTCATCAACCTCAGCAAAAAAAATGTATTCGTCGAGAAAGGACTCTGGATTAGGTAGGGATAAGGGTGAAGGAGCATAAACTAAGTGGTCAGTCAACGCCTGACCCTTTATTGCCTTTTGTGAGAAAAAATTAAGGTCAAAATCAGTCAACATCATAACCCACTTAGCTAAGCGTTTGGAAAGGTTAGTTTTGGAGAAAAGATGTTTAAGAGGATCGAATTTAATGATAACATGGACCTCATCATTCAAGAGATAATGCCTAAACTTTTGGGTTGCAAAGACTAAAGGAAGGCACTATCTTTCTATTGCAGAATATTGGACTTCATAATCGAGTAGATTGTGGCTTATGTAATAAACTAGGCATTCTCTACCATCCTTATCACATTGTACCAATAGGGCTAGAAGAGCTTGAGGGGAAGCAACAATGTACAAAAGGAAAGGCTTAGTAGGATCAACAAGTTGAAGAATAGGAGGATTGACCAAATAGGTTTTTAGGTCTTCAAATGTTTGACAACAATCCTCATTCCATTGGAAAGTGATATTCTTTTTAAGCAATTGTGTGAAGGGAAAGGTATGATCCGCACTTTCAGAAACAAACCTACGAATAGCTTGGATCTTTCCTTGCAAAATTTTTAGTTGGGAGACATTCTTAGGAGGTGGCATGTTAACAATAGCATCTATCTTCTTAGTATTTGCCTCAACGTCATGATGTGAAACTATGAATCCTAATAGTTTTCCACTATCCACACCAAAAACACATTTTTGGGGATTCAAACGCATGTTATACTTACGAATTCTCTCAAAGATTTGACGAAGGATCTTAACATGATCTGTATGAAGAACGGATTTTGTTAAGATGTCATCAATGTAATCTTCTAAGGTTTTAAGCATATAGTCATGGAAGATGAGATTCATAGCACACTGATAGGTTGCACGTAGATTTTTTAATCCAAAAGGCATCACAATCCAACAAAATGTACTCCAAGGGGTAGTAAAAGGAATTTTATATTGATCTTGAGGATTAATGAAGATTTGATTATATTCTAAGAAAGCATCCATAAAGTATAATAAAGCATGCCCTGCTACTGAATCCACTATCATATCAATATTCGGGAGAGAAAAGTCATCCTTTAAAGAGGCTTTGTTTAAATCACGAAAATCCATATACATCCTAATCTTATTTTCAGCCTTAGCCACAACCAGAATGTTTGAAATCCATGGGGAATAATCAATAGGATGAATGAATCCAACATCCAACAGTTTTTCAATCTCAGGTTTAACAAGTAATGCCACCTTAGGGTGAATCTTTCAAATATTTTGCTTCATAGGTTTACCATCAGGAATTAGGACAATGTTATGAGTGACAATCTTAGGATCTACGCTAGGCATGTCATAATATATCGAAGAAAAGATCTTAGGGATTTCATGTAACAACTCAGCATACAATTTTTTCTCTTCTTTGTCAAGACATTTCCCTATCTTGATGATTTTATCTTCAACACAAGGATCCATCTTGATATCAATGGTATCATTTATTAAGAGATTGCTTTCTTGAGGAGCATCTTTCAATTGAGGAAATTCTTTAACTATCTCATCGTTATTTCTTTCTTTCCCAAAGTAAGCTTCTACATTTAGACAACAGGGACAATTGTGGTTATGGTGATAACGAGGAAGGTTGTCATAAGCTCCTAAGAATTCAGCTAAGGAATCATCAATAGAAAAAACATCCAAAGCAAAGACACACGAAGGGTCACAGTCAATATATTCTGGATATTTTAGCGAGAGAGAAGCAAAAATGACATTAACACTAATAGATGGTCTCTTAGAAGCTTTATTATGCTTGAAAGGATCATAACCAAGCCCAAATGTCATATCATGAAAGTTGTTTTCCAAGGAAACCTTAATCCCCTATTCTTGAACACCACATCCATTTCCATTATATCTACACCTAGCTAGGATGTGAAAACTAGGACCATAAAAGTTAGTCATTTTTGAAGGAGGATTTTCATAAAGTGAAGAATCAAAATCCTCTAGACTAGAAACTAAGGGAGATGAAGTCTGAGAAGCTGCCTCAAAGTTATTACTCAATGGCCCAGACAGAGTGGATTTCTTTTTAGGTTCTTCTTCTTCTTTCTTCTTTTCGACCTTAGGTTCTCTAGGGGGAATTATGTATTCCCCTACAAAAGTAGGATTAAAATCAAGGGATCCCCAATCATCTTCTGCAAGAACCTTCTTAGGAGAAAATGTGTCCTCAATAGTAGAGTCGGGCTGAGAAGACTCTTCCTCAAGAACCCTAGGTCCATTTGAGGAAGTATTGGGAATTGATTCAGATATAGGAGATAGGTTTGATGAAGTTGTCACACTAATCGGAGTAGAATCTTTAGAGGAATTGAAGATGGGAAAAATCAGCAAGGTGGATTCAAGTGGTTAGTACACAAACAAAACACTAAAAGATATTCAAACATGAAACATGCATAAAACCACATAAAAACATGAAGATAATGCTTATACCTTGCAAACCTTTACCTTCTCCCTCGGATTGAGCCTTTGGTGAAGTTGAATAGCACCTCTCTTTAACTTGATTGGATGGGCTCCTTCTTGATGGATGTGGAATGCTCTCCAAATGCTCAACAAGGTAAGTGGATTATTGGATTGGATTTGAGTGATGGATAGGAGGATTTGGATTAGAAGATTAAGGATGCATAGATTTGATAGAGGATTATGAAGAGGATGAGAGAAGAAATAGGCAGCATGGTGATGCATGAGAAGTGGATGATTTGTGAGGAGAATAGGCTCCAATTTATAGATTGGATGAGGCCAATGGAGGGCCAAGATTGATTTGATTATGAAGGGTTGAGATTGATTTTAGATAGAAGGCATAGATCAAGGGTGCCTTGGGAAAATAAATAGGAATATAAAATTCCTTGGGAAAAAGGGGGGAGAAATTTGAATTTCAAATATGAGGAATTAAAAATTGCAAAATAAGGATGCATTGAGGGATTCAAAGAAATTTGAATTTCTTTGAGAGACTCAATGTTGATGTGACATGAGTGGGAATTAAAAATTGAGGGAATAATGATAATCATGATTATGAGAGATTCTAGAAGGATTAATTAGGCTAATGAGATTAGAAAAAATAGATAGCACCCAAAAAAAATTCAAATTTAAATTTTTCACAAAAACGCTCGCGCTAATCGTAGAGTGGTCATGCTGAAATGACAACTGAAAAGAAATAGAAGTGAGAAGATAGAAGAATGTAGAAGAGGAAGAATGAGGAGGAGATAGAAGAATTTTTGCGGCAGTCGTACTGAAGCACAGTGAGCCACCAAAATGTTTTTGAAATTTTCTGTGGTCGTGCCGAACCCGAGACGATCGCGTTGATTAGCAGGCAGTCGCACTGATCCAGAAATGGTCACACCAATGCACGTACGCTCACACCAAAGCGTGAATCCTGTGAGAAACCTTCACAAAAAACTCAATTTTTTGTTAAATTTGGGATGTGGGTCCCACCGGGCGTGCCAAAATGAAGAGGGGAAAGACGTGCAAGGTGGATTCAAGTGGTTAGTGCACAAACAAAACACTAAAAGATATTCAAACATAAAACATGCATAAAACCACATAAAAACATGAAGATAATGCTTGTACCTTGCAAACTTTTACCTTCTCCCTTGGATTGAGCCTTTGGTGAAGTTGAATAGCACCTCTCTTCAACTTGATTGGATGGGCTCCTTCTTGATGGATGTGGAATGCTCTCCAAATGCTCAACAAGGTAAGTGGATTATTGGATTGGATTTGAGTGATGGATAGGAGAATTTGGATTAAAAGGTTAAGGATGCATGGATTTAATAGAGGATTACGAAGAGGATGAGAGAAGAAATAGGCAACATGGTGACACATGAGAAGTGGATGATTTGTGAGGAGAATAGGCTCCAATTTATAGATTGGATGAGGCCAATGGAGGGCCATGATTGATTTGATTATGAAGGGTTGAGATTGATTTTAGATAGAAGGCATGGATCAAGGGTGCCTTGAGAAAATAAACGGGAATATAAAATTCCTTGGGAAAAAGGGGGGAGAAATTTGAATTTCAAATATGAGAAATTAAAAATTCCCAAATAAGGATGCATTGAGGGATTCAAAGAAATTTGAATTTCTTTAAGAGACTCAATGTTGATGTGACATGAGTGGGAATTAAAAATTGAGGGAATAATGATAAGCATGATTATGAGAGATTCTAGAAGGATTAATTAGGCTAATGAGATTAGAAAAAGTGATTTGTAGGAATCACATGACTAAGTTAATTAATTAGAATTAATTAACTGAGTGGGTTTAGAGGAAATGATTATTGGAGGGGACTTTAGAGGAATAGGGGAATAATTAATTTATTTGATAAATTAATTATTGGACAATAGTGAAAGGATTAATTAAATTACATTTAATTGATTCTGAGAGGAATGAGAATAACACAATTAAATTAATTAATTATGTTGATAGGCTTAAATTAATCAAATATTAATTTTAGGTGTCTACAGGAATTATCTAAGATAGTTGGGGAAGAATTGGTTGAAGAGGATTTAGAACTTGATGTTTGTAAACAAGCCTGGAATCTTGTGTCACCTAGCAAGTTATATGATGTGTTGTTGTAAATAAATTTAATTTTCCTATGCAATGTAGAGGTAAAAACTTGCATGTTATGAATCCAAGGTATCCCTAGCAACAAGTTGTATGTCAATTATCTAGACATTACATGGATAGTATAGGAGTTGAGAAAATAGAACACCACAGGAGCCTGAAGATCTTCTGCAAGCCGAATAACCTGTTACAAGGAGAAGCAATGAAGCAAAATCTGAAGAATATACAAAACACAAAGAATATGCTCAAAAAGAGAGAGCTCAATATTCACAAAAATATGTAATGCGATTCTTACAATGAAAAGAAAGAACTCAACCTTTAATAGGTCAAGAAACCCTAAAAAGGGAAAACCTAGGTTTGCACATAATAATTAATTAAAACAATTAATTATATGCACCTAAAGTTAGCTTAAGTGTAAAAGAGATAAAGGGAACTTAAATAATTAAACAAATAATGTTTAATTAATCAAGTAAATACCCGAATACTCTAACACCCCCCCTTAAGCTAGACTTAGGGAGAAGCTAAAACCTAGAACAACTACTGAAAGCAATAAAGATGGGTCCCGGCAACAAGGCCTGATCAGGTACCCAAATACAATGAAATCTCTATGAAACGGAGACAAAGGAGAAAACCCAGTGGGAAAAAACTCCTCTCCAAAAAGAGATAAAAGAACACCACTGAAGCATGAAGAACATGCAAACTCTATCGAAGAATAACTGCTGATCTGAAGAACATCCACTGAACTAGAACATGACCAGGTAGAGAAGACTGTAATCTGCATGAGTGCCCTCAAATGACACTACTCGAATTAGGAGGCAAACAAGGCAAAACAACTGAAATCGAAGATACAGATGGCATGAGAAACCAAAGCCTGAAGAGCTAATCAATTGAACCACAGAAGCATTAGAACCAACAGGATAAACCTCCCCATAATGCAGAAGTGGGAGAGGGACAGGAACACTGAAAAGGATAGCCAAAAACAACTACATGACGAAGAACCAAGAACATCAAAGGTGCTGAGACACATCATCATGAGGTGAATGTCGTGGAAGGAACACTCACTTGACAAAGGAAGATGGCAAACAAAGGCAAACATCAACCCCCTCATGGCACTTGATCAACAGTGCATGTACAAAAGGACACAATATATGCAAGATTCCAAGTAAACAATGCATGATGGCACTTTATCTCAGTGCGTTTGCATAATTACAAGCTACAATGATAAGAAGACTGGAAATAGAAACGAGAATCAAAACAGAGACACCCTACTCAAAAAAGAGATCCCAGGACTTGAAACAACCGCGATATCCACCAGAGTGCTGAAAAGAAAAAAACTGAATAAAATATGCATGGATCAGAATCTGGAAAAAAAACTTATATTTTTGGAAAGTACACAGAACACGCTTTCTGAAAATATAAAGTTTTCAAAAAACGGAGGTCAGATGCTCATTCTACGTCTCCCGGAGTGCAAAAAAGAGACCTCATTTTGACTGTAAAAAAAACATAGTCAAACAGCAAAATTGGAATAAATTACCAATACCATGAGGTCGGCCTCGGAACCAGCTTTCCGACACCTATTCGTTCTTGAAAAAATGACTCCGTATGCCCTGAAAAAGCCAAAAAAGGGGGTCTAGTGGCCAGTGGGTGGCGCACCGGTGGTGGCCGGGCAAAGCTCCGGTGGCTGGGCGGTGGCCGGGTGGCGGCCTCGTGGCAGAGCGGTGGCCGGCCGAAAAAAAAAGCTAGGGAGCCGGAGCGGTGGCCGGGAACTGAGCAACGAGCTGGGGCCGCAGGCAGGCGGGGGCCATAGGTGGCGACGGAAGGCGGCGGGCGCAGGGAGTAGACAGCGGCGGCCGGGGAGAGGAGCAGCAGGCGGTGGCCGACGGGGAGAAGCGGCGGCTGGCGGGAGCGGACAGCGGCCGGCGAGGAGAAGCGACCGGTGGGGGCCGGAGTCTATAACCGGCAAGGAACGCTGGAAAGGGCCATCGGCGGGGGCCGTAGACGCCGGACTGACAGGTCTAACAGGCCTGTCAGTTCAGTACCCTGCGGTACCCCCAAACCCCAAAAAAAATCTTTCCCAAAAAAAAAATTTTTCTTAAAAAGAAACAAACACCTTTTTTTTTTCGCTTTTTTTTTTCAAATTTTTTTTTTTAAAAGCAAATTTTGGCCTGCATGCCGTAAAAAGGCAAATTTTTTATTTTTTTGAAATTTTTTTCGATCTGCGTGCCAAGTCCGTACAGCCTGGATCTGAGAAAAAAAATGCTCCCAGAGGCTCAAGAACCAAAATAGGTCAAATTTTATATGACCATAGGGGTTTTTGGGCCTTCTGAGCACGATGGTGAGGTCAGTTTAGGCCAAAAGTGCTTAGAAAAAAGCTCAAACCCTAGGTACATAAAAAATTTCTAAAACCCCAGATCTACTTCCAAAGCAAAAATTCTCAAAAAAAGAACAGGCAGCTGCAGATCCAAGCTCTAATACAATATAGGAGTTGAGAAAATACAACACCATAGGAGCCTGAAGATCTTCTGCAAGCTGAATAACCTGTTACAAGGAGAAGCAATGAAGCAAAATATTAAGAACATACAAAACACAGAGAATATGCTCAAAATGAGAGAGCTCAATATTCACAAAAATATGTAATGTGATTCTTACAATGAAAAGAAAGAACTCAACCTTTAATAGGTCAAGAAACCCTAAAAAGGGAAAACCTAGGTTTGCACATAATAATTAATTAAAACAATTAATTATATGCACCTAAAGTTAGCTTAAGTGTGAAAGAGATAAAGGGAACTTAAATAATTAAACAAATAATGTTTAATTAATCAAGTAAATACCCAAATACTCTAATAGATAGGTGTGGGTAAGGTGAAAAGACCTACCTTAACAGGCAAGGTGATGATACCTAGTGAAGATTTAGCAACATTATCGAATCCATAGATAGTGAGAGAATCAGGCTTAATAAGAGATGTATAAACATTGATCCTATGCAACAAGTTAATGCTATAGACATTAAGGTCAAAACCATTGTTCACTAGTGTTTGTCTTATCACACTATCATTTATAATAACCACAATCATTAAGGGATCGTATTGTTGTTGAGTTTCACTAGAGGGCAGCTCATCTTGTGTAAACACAATATAAGCCTTGGGTGCTTTAATAGAGTTAATCAAGGAAGCCATATTATTGGATGTCACTATGGATGGGACATTCAATGTTTTCAAGGAACCTTGTAGCATTCCATGATGAGTTGAGGAAGTTTGAATCAAATCCCAAAGGGATACCTTGGTAGGAGTAGCTTTAAGTTGTTCAACAAGATCATATTCCTTACCAAGGGTTTGTGAAATACGAGGTGCTTGAGGAAGAATGGGTTGAGGATCAGGTAGATAAGTTGGAACAATTGGAGGAGGATTAGGTTTCTTATTGTTTCTCGTGCTATAGGTATGGACAACTGCATTATAACTCTCCTTAGTTAGTTGTCTAGCATAGCTATAAGGACTCTTAGTGGGATTCCTTCCTTGAACTATAATGATAGGTTTGTTTGGAGTGCTAAAGGAATCATGACTATATCCACCTTGAACCATGAAAAGAGGTTGATTAGGAAGAGGTGAATTTGGAGAAGGACAAGCACCTTGGACAACAAAAAATGGTTTTCTATGTTCATTTAAATTGATCATATTGATTATCCTTTTAGATGCATTATTCTTGTTTGAAATTTTAGGCAAAGACATAAAGTCATCAAGGGCATCATCTAATAAAGCATGATCATAGTGATTGAAAGGCTTATCTTTAGACTCAAAAGGAGATATAACATCATAGAGATAATCACGGGAGTAAACCATGTTGCTAGATCGAGTGGAGGAGTTGATAGGAATGTACCCATGAGAGGAATCATTCAACTTATCTTTCTCATCACCATGAAATGGCATAGTAACAAGGTTGATTATTTTTTGGCAAAATGAGGGTTTAGAAGGCTTAGGATTCAAAAAATCATCTTGAGATTCATCAAATTCATCCTTACTAAACTTATAATCAACAAAATTCCATACATCATCAAAAGCATGAACATCTTGCAAATAGAAATCTGACATTTTGAAATGAAAATTGCATGAAACTTAAACACACAATGCAGAAAATGAAAGAAATTTATCTCTTTTTTTTATGATTTGAAAGAAAATGAAATGAAAATGAAATTGGATTCACGTTGGGTTCACCAAATATGTGTAGGGAAAAAAATGAGACTAAGTATGGAAACCCTAATCCTACTCTCATACACACTCATGGAATACGAAAGAACCAAGGGAGGTAACACACTTCGGCTACTTCTTATTAGAAAAAGAGAGAGCTATGGATTACCTCTTAGGTTTTCTATTCCTTTTATGTAAATGAGAGAGAGGAATTATGCAAAAATGTAATCTAACCTAGAATGCAAGTAAGCAAGCAAACCCTAATCTAAGAATGCATATCAAAGGATAACTAATATACTGCTAAAAAGTACATATCAGAAGGCAAAATTAGAGGTGCACCTATGTCTGAATTTTGAGAAAAAATGTCTGAAACTAGGGTGCCATGCCACTATCTTGATTGTGCAATTCTGGAGCTGCAACTGACAAGATGGATTCTAGAGCCTACAAGACATTATTCTACCAAGTCCTATTGACAAAGGGTAGGACCATGGTACCACGCCACTACCTTGGGAAGGACCAGGGTTCCACACCCTTGTTATTAGGGTTTTTTCTAAGATCTGCAACTAAGAACTATCCCTGTGTGCTCTTCCAGTCCCGAAACTTCTGGCGACGCTCAGATCCGAACCTATACCTAAAGCTGAAAAACTAGGTTTGGGGTGGATATGTAGGGTTTTTCCTTAGTCAAACCCCTGTGTTCATGATTTCCACCTCCACAAATAGTTGATAAAGTACTGAAAATGTGTGTGCAAGAACCTTGTGTACATGCAAGATCCTAAAACAGAAGCAAACAATCTAGAGAAACCCTAAAGAGTAAACCCTAATTGCTTATAATTGGCAAAGTAAATGCTCTAAATCCATAACGCAAAGTGATATAAAGCATGAATATGAATCAAAATGAAGCTTATGCAAAGACATGAAAAATAACATGAAACCATACCCAACCCCAAGGGAGAGGTACAAGCCAATCATCAGTCAATGGTCTCCTATTGTTCTTCTACATCTTCAAAAGCCCCCAATTGATAAAATGATGTTTGATGAGTGTCTGGTGGATGAATGTTTGAATGTTGTTGAAGAGTTCAAAGATCTACTCTTTCGCTACAAAGAAGGCTCATATGCTCCAAAAACCTACTCTTAGATTCTTAGAAGAAGACCCCTTCAAATGAAGAAAGAGAGCTCTTAAGTATGAAACCCTGGATCTTAATTTTATGTTTAGGCCAACCTAGGATTTGAATTTCACACCAATCTTTTGGGGTTAAGCATTATCATATCATAGGATTGTGCTCCTAAAATTTCAAAGGAAAAGCTAAGGACCATGTGCATTCCCGCAACGGTCCGACCAACTTTTCACCATATTTGTGGGGCCATTAGAAATGATGATATTACAGTGCATCCCAAAGTTACATCTTATTTTGAGATTTTTTGATATGCAAAATTGGGCCTAAATGGTCAAAATAAGACATAATTAGGGTTTATGATTAAATGATTCATTGGAGGAATAAAATAGAAAGGGGAACGCTTAGGGTAAAGGGACCAACTTTATAACATGTAAAGTAATGAAACATGACTTTAGATTTAATTTAATTAATTAATTAAATTCTTAAAGGGGAATTAGAAATGCAAGATGCAAGACACACTAAGGCGGGTGCTAACCTAAGTGTGAAATTGTACCACCCTAGCAAGGGTGTACAATTTATGACACTACAATATGAATGCAGTCTTGATTGATACATCCCTTTTACTCTTTATCAAGCACTGATATGAAGTGGAAAAAAAAGAAAAACAATAATAAACAACAAAAGAATAATAGAAATGATTTTCAAATTTTAACTTGTGGTTCCCCTCATTATTTTGCCCAAGAATAGACCCTATTACAACCCCTTATCCACTCACAAATTTAAAAAATGAAATAATCATCGATGACATCAACATAAATGCAAATTTAGTAGCTCATATAACATCACTACATTATAATAATGAGGCCTCAAATGAACACACTAGAACATTCTTATTGATCCTGAAAATATTACAATAGTCTCAAGTATTTGCTTGAAATAAAACTTTAACATGCTCCTTGAGCATGAACCTTTAAATGAAACACCTATCACAATAAATGTGTGATAAAAACCATACAAATCCTTGATTCTTCTAATTCAAAAGACAATTGAATATGTTCAAGAGATTACAACATATTTAAGCATCTATGCTTCAAACTAGTTTATTTGCCATTATCAAATATCTGATTGTAACACTCTAAAACTAAAATTTCAAAGAAAAACTAAGTCCTAAGCTACCCTACACAAAATAAATTGTATTGCTTAACTTGGAGCCAAAATATGGAACCCTTACAAAATGAGAAGGGAATAGAATAAAAGGATAGACAAGAAACCCTAAAGAACCCCTAAAATGAACCTAACATTGACACATGGCTTTCTTTGGAATTTTTTGGATTTCAAACCTTCAAAATCTACACATTTCTCTTACTTATCTATCTTTGATCTACATTTTTCAACTTGTTGGTGACACTTGTATTATTTGGAAAAACTTCCAGCACTCACACACTTTTCATCTCCCATGCCTTGTCTAAAATTTCTTCTTTTGGCTCTAACTACAACCCACATTTCATCTCTGACTAAAAATAGCAATAACCCCTGTTGTAGTGGCTGCCATTTTTTTTGTAAACCTTTTACTGAAATCATTTTTTCTTTATGATCATAATATTTTCCACAAAATAAAAGTAATCACAGCTACATTTTTCATTTTTGACCTGAAAATAGTGCTCCATTTGCAACCCATTAGAACATTCTGTCATAAATGAAAATAATGCCCCTTTTGGTGGTTGCTCTATTTTGTCATTTTTTGCTTGTCCTTTTCTTTTTTCTTAACAAATAATTTTGTCTTTTCACTATTTACACCTAACAACCTGAAAGACATTCTTAAAAAATTACCTTACCCTGAGCAAAAAAAAATCACTGCATTTTTTCATTAATCATCAATATCTTCCTGATGCTCTGTACTTCTCCATTTTACTATCCTCTTATGGAAAATATTTCACCTTATGAGAAAAATCCTTTTTAGCTATTCATCTGAAATGGAAAAGTGATATCCCATTTTGTAGAAATACTTCAATCACAACATTTATTTGAAATAATAGTTTACCTTACTGGGCATCTCCATCCATCATGCTTCCACATTGTGTCTATGTGTATAGTGGTTTAAATTACTACGTTTCACAAAAACTTCTATATTCTGCATGATGCGATGGATGCCCAAATGGACAAGACCACAAACATCTTGACTCCTGTGAATCTTCCTCTTTTCCATATTCTCCTCATGTTGTCTTGGATGCATCCTCTTGTGCAGCGAACTCATTGCAACATTTGAGTATAGCAAGAGAATAATGAGCCATAGGTTTCTCCCCCATTACAACATATCTGCAAGCTAAACAATACTGCATTCCCATCATGGCCCCATGGAACTTGCATTCAGATGATATCACTCAAAATAGTGAATGGGCAGCCCTAGCCTGAAGTCATAGTGCAATCTCATGTTCTATGTCTCAGAGCTAGATCTCTACAGAATTATCACACTCCCTATCATTTAGCATTTTAAAATTACTTTAAAATATTTTCACACCAAATACATCACAGGGCTCCATAGAAAGAACATAGAACATATAATCATTACACTCTAAGTTTGTATCCTAATTTCAATCCCTCTTTTGCCATGACAAGCAACCAATGAATGCATGTAATGCACTATTGATTCGTTACTTTGTGAATGCTTTGAAATTATCGCTTTGCATATGCCTTTCTCTACAAATTTATTAATCCTCTTGTTTAAGATTTTACGGTTTTTCCCTACTTTTGATTTTTCGTGTGTCTCTGCTTCTACTTTTCCCTTTGCTTGGTGCCTATTTTCTTGCCCCACAATTATTTTTTGATCACCTTGGAGGGCCTGTAGGGTGGCTGGGAGGGCTCTCTCTCCCATCCATCACGGACCCACTCTTGTATCTCATTTCCTTTCACTTCTTGATCCTTGATGGGTAAGGTTCTCCAAATCTTGATTGCTTCCTTCCATCCCACCAGAATAGTCTTCATGATGAAGGGGACAAGCGTGGTACAAAATTATCCTTGCTTATACCTATCCCACTAACCCACAACACTTCAATAGGTGTAAAGTTGACCCTACAAGGTAATAAAGAAGGACATAAAACCTAAACCTCGCCATTCCACTAAGCTCAAACTTCTCTAGGTCGACACTTAAGTGATGAAATTTGCATGTGGGGATTAATCAATGGTTTTGGGACTGTAAGGCTTAAAAGCACTAGGGGATTACCTGGGACTTACAAAAATTTAGAAACCTACCCCCCATACAAAAAGTGAGTAGCCCAAAATTAAAGACCTAATGTAGGTGGTTGATCAACACATGATAAGAACCCTTCTCGACAATGACTTAAAAGGGGACAACCCGTCATAGCCGGTCAACTTAAAAATAGAAAAATAGAGAGGGTTTTTTAACCCTAGAGGAAAGAATGACAAAATAGGGAAAAAAATAGCCACTCTAACATTGCCCATTGTAATGCCTGCCAAAATACCCTAGAGAAATTAACCAACTAACATGCAAATAGTGATAATTTTTTTTTTAAACATCTACTATCACAACATAATCAAATAACTACTCATATGCATTTAACATCCATTAACATGATAAAAATCAATCATCATGAATATAATCACCAAATGTGTTACACAAGCAGAATTAAAAGCAATACATCAATATCTTTCCCTAGGGTAACTCAATGTCATTACCTAATCTAAGAATATAACATATCCTTACCATGAGCATTCCATCATAAGAATAATAACATATTACCTTCATAATCCAATGCATTCTATCTTCTAACATTGATTCTTTCCATACATATACATATGATCCATTTCTATGCTTAAGTATGAAGACATCTATCCAATATGCATATACCAACTTCCCCATTAGATTCATTTTAAAGTACCAATATGAAATGTTCCTAATCCCAACCACTTATTCATTTCTAACATCATAATATATTACCAATACTAATTACCATATTATTAATTCATTCCTTTAACCATAATAGACATACATACAACACTAAATGCATATCCATAGAACCAATTCCATTATTTCCATTACAAATTGATCACAAGATATAATACGATACATCATTATGTTCCATATTATCATCTACTGTTTTACATGAATGCATTATCCATTACATCATGAAGTGTATCTCTCAATTATAAATATATATACATGCCATATGAATCATATAACCATCCACAAGATGAAGAGATAAGAGATCCACAACCACGCATGAGCATCCAATGAAGGACATCCCAATGGAAGAAGGCATAAAACCAATCGACCATGTGGAACCAATTAGGAACCACCCCCCATAATAGGAGATTCCAGATGATCCCACTCAAACTCTAGATATATGCTGACACCTATCATCCAAAGAGACAAAACCACTCCAAAATCACAAACATGAAACCATGGGACTACCAAGGCAACTCAACATCAAGGCATAAGAAACTAGGACCGAGATGTAGGGAAGAGTGTCATCATATGTTATCAACAATATGGATATCCTAGGACTGACCCCGACATCTGTGATACACATGCAAAACTATCTCAACCTTTGAGGAAATCAAGGGAATTCGGTTTATTGAGTTACCAAATCTACCACCTCACTTTGGTCTCCAAGCCATGAGATGGGGTACCACAACACATTTATTATATTTCTTAGATGAGTTACTCATACCCAACCCACCTAATATTAATTATTATGTTATCACTTGATAATTAAAATAAACTTCCAATGAGCTATCTAAACTATCTAGACCTCAGCTCCAAACAACAAGGAATCTTAGCAGTCTATTCCCTGTGACCTTGACAAACTCATGGAAGCCCACTCTCCCTAATCATGCATCAAAATAACATCATATAAAAATCATGAATACTTACAAATTACATAAAACAATCACAACATCTCTGAGAATATACTAAACATAATAGGATACATGTGGCCATATATAAGGCAAGAGCCTTCACCAAAGGAAAGAAAATACCAAACCAAAGCACAAACATGAGATTCAAGGATAATCAAAATAAAATCGAATCCTCAACAATGAGGAATAGACATCCCATTGGAGCTATTATAAACATTCCTCAACAATGAGGCATTCTCCTTCCCGCTGGAGCAAAAACACAAATGGCAAATCCCTGCACCCTGGAGAAGTTCAATGCTCTCAAAACTTAGATTAAAATTCCTGGGAGCCATATTGGCATTCCTAGTTATTATTTTAGCATTTTGGGTTAATTCCCCAATATTTTGGGTTTTAGAGCCAAAAATGAAGGAAAAAGGTACCAAACAGGTGTCAAACTTGCCTAAAAATGCATGGGAACTCACATGCGACCAAGGGACACTCCTATAAGGTGAAGGAGGATGAAAATAAGACTAAGAAAATTTTAAATTTAAATAACCAAGTCAAGCAACAAGATTAAACAACAAATCCCTACACCTCCTTCACATAGATTAACCACAGACTATTCATAATTGCTCCCTACTCACATTGCAGATCAAGGAAATGAAATAGAGCACAAAGAAGCATAAGAGAACAATTAAGAAAAATTCTAAAGGCAAGCAAGACCACAAGAAAGGGGAATCTCAAATAATTAACAGAGAATACAAACACATAAACACTCCTGGCAACAAACTACATTCAGAATTAACAATACAACTAACACATATCTTTAACTTACATTAATGACTTTCCCAAACCTATTTATGAATCTTAAGAATTAAAATATTCCCCACAAACAATCTTTCAATCAAGCACAATGCAGACACAGAGAACAAATCCTTCTAATAATCAATTTTTTAAAAAGGGATAGACCCTTCAACCTGGATCTAGAAGTGATGGAAAATATGATCGAAGGATAGAAAGCAATCCAATCCACTCCAGCAATCCAATTCCAAGCTCAATCAATTAGAATTGAAAAATCCTCAATCAAAAATTTGTAGAGATGCCAACCCCCGACAATGCACATAGAAGGCAATAAATAAAAATTAAAGCCAAAACTATGAAAAACTACTGGCCAATTAGAAAATTCCCCAAAACATTATCTCATACCTACCTTGCATAGTTCAAGGCAAATAATATAAAAATAATATTTAATTAACTAACCAAAAAAATCACCCAATCATAAAATAGGATAGGTATCACAAATAATTATTTAATCAACCCAAGAGGGTAAATAAGCAAATAATAATATAAACAATTGATCATAACTTAAATCATGGGCACAATTAAATATAAGGCCCAATAAATAAAACAACCAAAGGCTATTTAAATAAAAACTCCAAATTAATATTAAAGCCTTAATGGATAATAATTCCAAAAAGCCCAAATAAAATAATAAATATCTAATGAAATGAAATCACTTATCAAACATAATCCAATATTGGTCTTTCAATAATATTAAATATTAATACCAACTTTTTATTTATTTTATTACTATAAACTATTTAAATCAATTAATTAATTAATAATTAAATCAATCGATAATCATAACACCCAACGCAATCTAACAAAGGATACCTTAAGAGACCACTTGACGCTAAACAACACTTCTCACCAAGACACTAAACTAATAAGGGTAATCAACTTAAACCTAGAGCGTAGAATGGGTTATCATGTCATCTCCGATCAACTTGCCATTAGGATGAAGACAAGCTCAAACCTATGAAGGTAGGTGGATTCGATGTCTGGTACCTGCAACCTTGTCACCACCAACATAAGTACAACAAAATATTTCATAAAATAGGAAGAAAAGTGAAGGGGAATCACAACATCATATCGTGCTCATGAATGAGAGGTATGATATTGTCCCTATCACAACCACAAGAGAAGACACTCACAATCATCAGACACTATAAGAATTATTATCGTATCCTAAAATAGGGTTAGCACACAATAAAATACCATCAAAGCACTATAAGCAAAGTATGAACCGCACATAAAATGAGTACCTAAAGATCATCAAATAAGAATCTATTATCATCATAGTCCACATAATAACCCATAATATCATCATCCACATGAAATTGTAATGCTAAGTGCACATAATATGTCTATCATCCATAATGAAGCATCAAGATCATGAGTAAAACCATAAACATCTGTCTGAAATACCACAAGATAGTCTTACACTATATCAAAATAGTCTATCGATGCACAAAAAAGAAAGGTACATCAGGGAGGGGCACTACATCCTCCCCCCTTGTCCCAGGATTACTCTTGGAAGCCTGAAACAAGTAGGGAAATAAATTTCTCAATAGCTCTGCATCATCCCCAAATCATCGAAGAAACATCACTCGGGTCCCATTGGACCCTTACTTGCTCGATGACGTGACCCCTGAGGATCAACTCCCAATGTTGTAGAATGTCCATGGGCACCAAAGAAAGATGCTCGACCATGAATTGAAGTATCTACTATTGTACTCTGATGCTCTTATCCATTGTTTCATATATACGATGAGACCTCTCTACATCACAAACTATGGGTTGCGAAGTTGTTGGCCTCTGAATAGATACCTAAGTAGATCATTGAGGGAAACTCACTGCATAGTATCCTTCTTGACCACAAGTGAAACAAATCCCTCTACTGAAACCATGAATGACTAAGGGTGCACTAGGCTGCTGAAAACTACCTCAACTAGAGTTCTGCTAAGAACTATGCATCAGCTGATGGGCATGAAAATGAATAGAAAGCTGCCTACTACGCTTCCTATATGCCTGCGACCTCTACCTGCGGACAACATTCTAACTCTGAGAGATCTCCTTCTATTGAAAATGTTCATCCTCGAACGATGGAGGATCACTCCTAGAAAATCTTGATACCCATGACTATGCACCTCACACAACTGATCCTGAAACTGCAGCACTAACAGTCTGCACACCAAGAACACATCCCAAAGAAAAAGTTAGGTTCTCCTTAGTTAATCGCACCCTCTCCACAACTACCTCCATAGTCTTGGATTCAAGAAGATGAAAACTACCACTGATATGATCATTAAGACCCCTAACAAAATGTTGAATCAACATAGGCTCATCATTTTCTATCCCAGTTATTTAAGCTCAAAGAACTTATGCTCATACTACTCAACTATTATATCCTGATGCCTCAAATCGTGAAACTCATCAGCCTTCCTTTGTCACCAAAGATATGACAAGAAATGAGCACAAAACCTCTCCAAAAACAACTCCCATGACACTTTCGCAATGTCCAAACATAGTTTCTTCTCCTCCATACGCCACCAAGTAGATACAAAGTCACAAAGGTTCATGTTCGCACACCTCGCCTTGGTGTTACTTCTATACGGTTACATAGAAAAACACCTACCCAAATCGAAGAGCCAAGTCTCAACCTCCAAACCACTACTGGAACCATCAAAAGTAGGAGGATGAGACCTAAGAAGATCTCTCATGTGACCAATTGTAGATGCATCTTGAGTAGGTACTACGTCAACTCTCCTCCGAGGTGAACGTGAATGTTCCCTTACTCTCTCTTGATACTCCTCTCTATTTTGATGATTGGAATGATGAGATTCCTCTTGTTGATTCTCCTCTTGTCTTGACCCCAAACAATCAAGAAGCTCATGCAACACATTAACCAATTGCGGAATCACACCATCACCCTACTGACCCTATTGTTGCTTCTCCTCATGATGTGATCCTTCAGAAACCTTAGGACGAGGATTTCGTTGAGTACCCATATGACTACCACGACCACAACCTCCACCTCTAGTAGGCATCTTGTCTAAGAAAGTTGTAAAATACTATAAGCCAAAATCTAGGGTAACTAAATGCAAGAAAACAACTAGTAGGGATAATCATGTGGCTATCCCAAAATATAGGGCTTACATGCATAATAAGCTCATGTGAAACTAGGGTACCCAGTGTATGAACATGAGCTATGATAACAAATGTAATGCCCGCCAAAATACCCTAGAGAAATTTACCAACTAACATGCAAATAAAGATAATTTAAAAAAAAAACATCTACTATCGAAACATAATCAACTAGCTACTCATATGCATTTAACATCCATTAAGGCAATAACAATCAATCGTCATGAACATAATCACCAAATATGTTACACAAGCGGAATTAAAAGCAATACATCAGTAAATTTCCCTAGGTTATCTCAATGTCATTACCTAATCTAAGGATATAACATATCCTTACCATGAGGATTCCATCATAAGCATGATAACATATTACCTCCATAATCCAATGCATTCTTCTAATATTGAGTCTTTCCATACATATACATATGATCCATTTCTATGCATAAGTATGAAGACATCTATCTATTATGTATATACCAACTTCCCCATTAGATTCATTTTAAAGAACCAATACCAAATGTTCCTAATCCCAACCACTTATTCATTACTAACATCAGAATCTATTACCAATACTAATTACCACATTATTAATTCATTCCTTTAACCATAATAGACATACATACAACACTAAATGCATATCCATAGAAGCAATTCCATTATTTCAATTACAAATTGATCACAAGATATAATATAATACATCATCATATTCCCTATTGTAGATAGGAATCTGGAAATCATCAAAGCAAATGGGAATTGGACTAGTTCAATCATGAAAACTAAAATGCAGTGATAACAATCCTAATTACATTCAATGCAAACATGAAAACAAGACATTCAAAATGAAATCTAAGCAAACCAAATGCAGATGTCTCCTTCATGTGGCTCCATTGTCCTTCTTTCTCCTTCAAATAGCTTTGTTTTATGGATCTCACCTTCAAGTGCATAAGCCTAATGTGAAAGCAAGATTGACAAGACAAGACAACAGCATAAGGGTACTAGAAGCGTGATTGATTCGACCAGGGACTTTGATTGAAGAAATTCATCCAATTTATAGACAAATTGGAGAAAAGATCAGATTAGCATGAAAGTGATTCGAATGGAAATTCAAATCAGGAATAGGAAAATTATGACAAGTGTATGACAAATTGCTATGCAAGGATTTATGACAATTTATGACAAATTGCTATGCAAGAATTTATGACAAGTTTTTGAAATAGAAATAGACATTAGAAGCAATTAGAAAATTAGGTTAGAAATGATGACTTGGAATTTAGGAAATTGATGAAAATTAGGTAAATTAATTAATAATTTCTCATTTATTAATTAATTTACAAAAATAGGAGGAATTAATTATCCAATTAAATAAACATTTAATTGTGACAAGAAGACTTAGGATAAATAAATAAATCATTTATCCTAAAGAGAAAATGGAGAGAAAATGACAAACAAGGTTAAATGAATAAATCATGAAACCTTAGAAGATGAATTAGAAATACAAGGACGACAATTAGGTCTTGACAAAAGATAATTGATGTAGGGTCAATGTGATCATTATTTTGACTTGATAAATGATTTGATTGATAAACAATTGAGATTGATTGACAAATTGACCACATTGATAAAGAGACCAAATTGATAGGCACCAATTGACATGATTGAAGAGGACAAGGATCGATGACGAATCGATCATAAAACGACGAGATTGACAAGTTGATAAGAGATTGACAAGATCGACCAAAATCATGATTAAAGATTGCTATCGACAAGACCTAATTCGAAAGTGAGAAAAATGAGGAATGCAGAAGGACTCGATGCTCACAAATGATAAAGACCAAGTGCGTGACATAGAAGAAATGTTAATGCGACGCAAAAATACCTAAAATAAGGCAATGCGCCAATGTTAAAGTATGACTCTGCAAGCATTGACCATTTTTAGATGTCTACACCTATTATCATCTACTGTTTTACATGAATGCATTATCCATTACATCAAGGAGCATATCTCAATTAAAAATATATATGAATGCCATATGAATCATATACATTCATCTGCTTCATATAATCATCCACAAGTTGAATAGATAAGAGATCCACAGCCACGCATGAGCATTTAATGAAGGACATCCCAATGGAAGAAGGCATCAAACCACCCGACCATGTGGAACCAATTAGGAACCACCACCCATGATAAAAGATGACACAATATCCCACTCACACTCTAGATCAAGGATGACACCTAACATCCAAAGAGGTAAACAACTCCAAAATCACAAACATAAAACCATGGGACTACCAGAGGCAACTCAAATTCAAGGCATAAGGAACTAGGACCAACATGTAGGAAATAGTGTCATCACATGCTATCACCAATATGGATATCCTAGGACTCAGCTCGCCATCTGTGATACACCTGCAAAACTATCTTAACCTTTGAGGAAGTCAAGGGATTTTGGTTTATCTGGTTACCAGATCTACCACCTCACTTCGGTCTCCAAGCCATCAGATGGGGTACCACAACACATTTCTTATCTTGCTTAGATGAGTTACTACTACCCAATCCACCTAAGATTAATTATTATGTAATCACTTGATAATTAAAATAAACATCCAATAAACTATCCAAACAGTCTAGAATCCGACTCCAAATAATAAGGAATCCCAACAGTCTATTCCTTTTGACCTCAACGAACTCATGGAAGCCCACTCTACCTAATCATGCTCCTAGGCCTTAGTTTAAAACATGAATCAAAATAACATCATAGAAACATCATAAAGGCTTACAAATGGCATAAAATAGTCACAACATCTCTGAGAATATACTAAACATAATAGGATACATATGGCCATATACAAGGCAAGAGCCTTCACCAAAGGAAAGAAAACATTGAACCAGAGCATAAACATGAGATTCAAGGATAATCCAAATAAAATAAAATCCTCAACAATGAGACATAGACATCCCATTTGAGCTATTATAAACATTCCTCAACAACGAGGCATTCTCCTTCCTATTGGAGCAAAACCACAAATGGTAAATCCCTACACCCTGGAGTAGTTCAACACTCTCAGAACTGGGAGTAGCATTCCTGGGAGCTAGATTGACACTTTTGGATATTATTTTAGCATTTTGGGTTTTAGAGCCAAAAATGAAGGAAAAAGGTGCCAAACAATTGTCTAACTTGCTGAGAAATGCATGGGAACTCACATGTGACCAAGGGATACTCCCATAAGATGTAGGAGGATGAAAATAAGACTAATAAAATATTAAATTTAAATCACCAAGTCAAGCAACAAGATTAAACAACAAATCCCTACACCTCCACACAGATTAACCACAGACTGCTCAAAATTGCTCCCTACTCACATTGCAGATTAGGGAGATGAAATAGAGAATAATGAAGAATAAGACAACAATGAAGAAGCAATATAAAGGTCAACAAGTCTACAAGTAATGGGAATCTCAAATCATTAACAGAGAATATAAACATATAAACACTCCCGACAACACACTATATTCAAAATTAACAATAGAACTCACAGACATATTTAAATTACATTAATCATTTTTGCAAACCCAAGAATGAGTCTTAAGCATTAAAATCTTCCCCACAAAAAATATTTCAATCAAGCACAATGCAGACATAGAGAAAAAATCCTTTCGAAAATTTAAAAAAATTGCAAAAGGGACAGATCCTCTAACTTGGATCTAGAATTGATGTAAAAGATGATCGAAGAAGAGAAAGCAGTCCAATCCACTCCAACAATCCAATTCCAAGCTCAATCAATCAGAAATCCAAAATCCTCAATCAAAATTTTTCAAAGATGCCAATCTCATACCTACCTCTCATAGTTTGAGGCAAATAATATAAAAATAATATTTGATTAATCAATAAAGTCACCCAATCATAAATAGGGTAGGTATCACAAATAATTATTTAATCAACCCAAGAGGGTAAATAAGGAAATAATAATATAAACAACCAATCATAACTTAAATCATGGACACAATTAAATATAAGGCCCAATAAATAAAATAACCAAAGGCTATTTAAATAAATACTCCAAATTAATATTAAAGCCTTAATCGATAATAATTCTTAAGAGCCCAAATAATAAATAATAAATATCTAATGATATGAGATCACTTACCAAATATAAACCAATATTGCTCTTTCAATAATATTAAATATTAATACTAACTATTTATTTATTTTATTATTATAAACTATATAAACTCATTAATTTAATTTATTATTAAACTGTATAAATCAATTAATTAATTAATTAATAATTAAATCAATCAATGATCATAATAACCAACATAATCTAACAAAGGATAGCTCAAGAGACCACTCGACGCTAAACAACACCTCTCACAAAGACACTAAACTGACAAGGGTAATCGACTTAAACCTAGAGTGTAGAATGGGTTATCATGTCATCTCCGATCAACTTGCCATTGGGATGAAGACACACTCAAACCTGTGAAGCCAGGTGGAGTTGATGTCTGGTACCTATAACCCTATCACCACCAACACAAGTACAACAACATATTCCATAAAATAGGCAGACAAGTGAAGCAGAATCACAATGTTCATATCGTGCTCACGAATGAGTGGTATGATATCGTCCAGGGGCTATCACAACCACAAGACAAGACACTCACAATCAACATACACTATAAGAATCATTATCATATCCTAAATAAGGGTTAGTACACAATAAAATATCGTCAAATAACCATAAGAAAAGTATGAACCACACTTGAAATAAGTACCTAAAGATCATCAAATAATAATCTACCATTATAATAGTCCACATAATAACCCACAATATCATCCTTGACATTAAATTGTAATGCCAAGTGCACATATAATATGTCTATCATACATAATGAATCATCCAAATCATGAGTAAAACCATAAACATCTGTCTAAAACACCACAAGATAGTCTACTCTATATCAAAATAGTCTATTGATGCACAAAAAAGGTAAATCAGGGAGGGGCACTACACCCATAGCGCCATAGCCTGGTTTTTCTTTACTTTTTGCTTTTTCATTTTTTTGTATTTTTATGATTTTTTTTTTTTCTTTTTTCTGATTTTTGAAAACTGGTAATTCTCTAAAGACTAGCCATAAAAATTCTTCAAATGAATGATGTTCATGGGCTCATTCAAAGCATCTCCTTCAGTTGTAGCCAACTTATAGGCTCCTAATCCATACCTTGCAATGATGACATAGGGTCCAAGCCAGTTGGGCTCAAACTTGCTTTTTTTCACGGTCTTGGAGATTTCTCTGATTTTCCATAAGGTTATAATCACCAATGTAACCTAGCCACTCTATATCCTTCATTAGGAAGGATATTTTGCAGCAATACTTGGAGTGAGGGAATCTTGATCTCAAGGGGTAGGATAGATTCAGAACCAAAGACAAGAGTATGGTGTGGCTCTTGTGGGGGTGCGAATGCTTGTGTAGTAGGCCCAAAGGACAGGATGGAGTTGCAAGTGCCAATCACGACCAACTTCATTGACTGTTTTCTTGAGGATCTTATTAAGAGTTTTGTTTGAAGCATCAACCTGATCATTACCTTGTGGATAATATGGGGCAGAGAAGTGGTGTTGGATGGAGAACTTCTGGCATAATTATTTGACATCCTAATTTTTGAAAGGTTGGTCATTGTCTGTGATGATAACTTTAGGAATTCCATAGTGGCAAATTAAGTAATCCAAGATAAACTTAGAAATCTATTTTTTAGTCGTAAAGTTGAGTGGTATTTCTTCCACCCACTTTGTGAAGTATGTGGTTATTATGAGCTTGTGGCCATTAGATAAGGTGGGATGAATTTTTCCTATGAGATCGAGCCCCCACTGAGAGAAGGGCCAAGGTGTGATGAATGGCTACAGATCCTAAGAAGGTGTGTGAATCTTGTCACCATGCTTATGACAAGGGATACATTTCTTCACATAGTGGTAGGCATCTTGTTCCATGGTGGGGCAGTAGTATCCTATGCATAATATCTTGTTAGCCAAAGTGAGGCCACTTGAGTGTGCTCCATAGGTACCTTTGTGTACTTCATGTAGTGCCCATTCAGCCTCCTCTTTGTCTAAACATCTTAGGAGGGTTCCATCAAAGTGACTTCAACGGTATCACCAAGGATGGTGTATCAAGTGGATCGACGAATGAGTGTCTGTTGTTGGGTTTTGGTGAGGTGAGGGGAAATGGTATTATCTTGAAGGTAGGACAAGGTTTATTGATACCATGCAAAATCAGGTTCAACAAAGACACATACCATGTCTGATTTGGGGGACATCATATACTAGTACTAAAGGATGCTCGATCAAGAATTCATATTTTTGACTGTTTGTGAGCATTTGTAGGAGAGAACCAATTGTAGTCATTGCATTGGTGGCTCTATTGTTTGTCCTAGGAACTTGCTCAAACTAGATGAAAGTAAAGTGTTGCTTGAAGTCTTCAACCATGTGGTGATAAGGGAGCAACTTGTCATATTTGGTTTGATACTCATCATTGAGTTGTTTTATGACAAGTAGGGAGTCTCCATAAACTTGTAGTTTTGTGATCTTCCATTGGATAGCTAAATGGAGTCCAATAATAAGAGCTTCATAATCCTCTATGTTGTTTTGGCATGCAAAGGCTATCTTGTATGATTTAGGAATGCAATCACCTTAAGGGGTAATTAGAAAGATTCCTACCCCTGATACATGTTGTGTGTAGGAACCATCAAATTATAACTACCATTAGTTGGATTGAGTGACAAACATGATGGAATAATCAAGAAATTCTTGTATGAGGGGGCGATCTCCTTAAAGAGGAGTGTCATCCAATTGATCCGCTATGATTTGTCCTTTAATTTATTTCCTATCTATGTACTCAATGTCAAAGTTAGTTAGTAGCATGACCCATTTAGCTGTGCACCCCATAAGAGTGGCCTTGGACAACAAATACTTGAGGGGATCAATTTTTTCTATGAGTTTGGTCTTGCTATTGAGAATGTAGTGGCAAAGCTTCTGATTACTAAAGACCACTGCAAGTCACACTCATTCTATGGGAGTGTAATTGAGTTCATATCCCACAAGAGTGTGGCTGATGTAATATATTGCATGCTCCTTACCTTTGTCATTAGTATGTGCAAGTAATGCCCCTAGATCCATTGCAGTAGTTGTTATGTACAAAAGAAGTGGTTGTCCCAGAATAGGTAGAATTAATACTATAGGGGAAGCCAAATACCCTTTTAGTTCATCAAAGGCTTCTTGGCATAGGTAATCCCATTTAAACTTGTTGTCCTTGCGTAGTAGATGTGAAAAAGATTGCATTTTTCTACAAGTTGTGCTATGAACTAGCGAATGGACTGAAGATTTCCTTTTAGACTACAAAGCTACCTGAGTGTCTTAGGGGGAGACATTTCCATGATTGCTTTGACCTTAACCAGATCTACTTTTATTCCTCTATGAGACATAATTAATCCTAACAGTTTTCTAGATGTGACCACGAAAGCACACTTCTTAGGATTGAGGCCTAGTTTATACTTTTCTAGCTGTTCAAAGATTCTTCTTAAGACAAGGATGTGTTCTTCATGTGTCTTAGACTTTCCCAAGAGGTCATCCACATAGTCTTTCATAATGTTGTGCAGGAGATCATGGAAGATGGTTGTCATTTCTCTCTAGTAATTTGCTTCTACATTCTTTAACTCAAAGTGCATGACCTAAGAACAAAATATTCCCCAAGGGGTGGTAAATGCTATCTTCTGTTGGTTTTCTTCAACAATCTTGATCTGATTGTATCTAGAGAAACCATCCATTAAGAAAATCATCTCATGCCCAACCATTAGATCAACAATCATGTCTATGTTTAGTGAAAAATCATCCTTAGGAAATGCTTTGTTGAGGTCCCTAAAGTCTGTACAAATCGTTATGCCCCTAGCGGGCTTGCTAACAGGTACAATGTTGGAGACCCATTCATGATAATCGATCGACATAATGAATCCAACATCTTTTGTAGTTTTTCTTTAACAAGTAGGGCAGTCTATGGATGCATCTTGTAGAGTTTCTATTTTCTTGGTTTAGCATCTAGTTTGACTGTAAGGTTGTGTACTACCAATTCTGGATCAAGGCCTAGCATATCAACATAAGACCATGCGAAGTTGATTTGTTTCTAATTGAGGAAAATTATGAAGTTTTGTTTCTCCTAATCTGTAAGGGAATTTGCAACATGCACATTCTTTGAATTTTCATCTGTACCCATATTGATAATATCAGTTTCTTCAATAAGCAATGACAATTTCTCCTAATACGAGGGAACCATGGTAGGCAGGTCAAGTCCCTCATCTTCTAGCACCTAATCCAGGTTTTCACTAGAAGATGTGTCCTTTACTTTTACTTTTTAAAGTTTGAATGCCCCTCAAAGAGTTTTTCATTAGGGGACTTTTGATTTTTCTTTATATTTTCATTTTTACAACTAAGGGAGTTGACTTGACTACCAAAGTATGCCTCCTTGTTGAGTTGGATTCCACTCATGCACAAATGTGTGATTCTTAAGGTCTCAAATGTTTAGTAAGGCCAAGAGGGCATTGTCATCAATGCAGATGTCAAGGGTAGGTGGTCCTTGCTGGTTCAAGTTAATGAGTTATGGGTGGACGAGTTGGAGTTCTAATGAGTTTAAAGGGGTGATAGGGGTGATGGTGTTAATATAAGGATTGTCAAAAAGATCATCAAGGTATTAAAATGGAACTTCTTGGAATTCCTCTTCATTAGAGTCTTTGATTTTAGAAGGAGGTTCTAGCAGAGCACCAGTGATAGTAACCTTAGGTATTGGTGAGTAACCCAAGATCCTATTGTATTTGTATGAGATTGGTGAGATGGGCGCTTTCCTTCATTGTTATTGAGGTCCAATACCATGTCCTTTATATCCCATCCTATCTAAAATAGAAGATTCCTTGGGATAAATTTTCTTTGGGATATCTACTAGTGCTTCATCTTCTTCCCAGTACAGCCAAGAAGTAACATTAGCTTACAAGCTCTCTTCATCAAGTGGGACCAACTATTCAAAGGTGGTCTTTTTGCATTTCATAGTGGGTTTCTTTTGGGTCTCAATTTATTTAGGTCATCCATATGACTTCGGAGAGGGTGGGAGTTGTCCCACATAGAGTGCATGTTGAAGTGTCTCCATATCCATTGTCAATTATCTTAACCTTGATCTCAGTTTGGGAGGAGGTGGATGTGATGTTTGAAGGATCAAATGGAGGTAGTGGAATGGGTGTATTGAGTGGGCAATGATAGGGGTGTTTTCCCTCAAGGAGTTTGCAATACTTGAAGGGTTGTGGATCAACCAAGATCATGATCTTTGTGCTATTGTAAGGGAATTTAAGGCATTGATGGTAAGTGGATGGAATGGCTTGGATGGAGTGAATCCATGGATTTCCAAGGAGTATTTTATAGGGGAGATCAAGGTCTAAGACTTGACATGTAGTTTCAACCACTACAGGGCCCAATTAAAGAGGTAGTGTTACAGTGCTTTTAGAGACCCTTCCTGCATCATTATAGGCTTTAAATGTGATTTTCTAGATGTGTGAACCAATTCTTTAGAGATACCTAGTTGTTGGATCAATTTATATGTACAAAGATTCAATCCAAATCCACCATCTATAAGGACTCTCTTGATTTATTGCTTTTCGACGATGACCTCAATGTGAAGGGGTTTATTGTGGGATGGGTCTATGGATGGAGAATCTTTGGATGTCAAAACAAGATGGTGTTGTGAAGTGAGGTTTCCAATTAAGGCTTGGAATTGGGTGACATTAATGTTATTTGGAACATAAGATTCCAGGAGGGCTTGTTCAAGGATCTCTTTATGAATCGATGAGGTCTTGAGGAGTTCCAAGATGGAGATCTGTGCAAGCATCTTACCGAGGTGATCAAGGATATCATACCAATGGGTAGATGACATGGGGGCTTGAGCAGGACAAGGAGGAGGAGGAGGAGCTCCCTGAATGGTTACTCTCCCTCTACAGGTGGTGACATTGCAATCATTTTGGGAATGTGAGGTGGAAGGTGGAACACCTTGAATGACTATCTTAGCTTGGGAGGGTTTGTTTGATGATTGCAAGGGAGAGGCACCTTGAATAGTTACCCTAGGTCTACAAGTTGTGGTTGAGGGGTTATCTCCTTGACTTGCAATGGTATTGGCATGAGTGTCAGCAAGCTCTATGTGGCCTACCAAGGAGTCAAAGCTAGTAATGTGGTTGGTATAGTCATAATGGACTTCATGAGATGATGAGATTTTATCCTTATCATGTTTAGGGAATGAGTTTTGATACATCTTGAGTTTGTCATTTTAATTACCAGGTTTAGCAGTTACAACCTCAACGTTACCTTTTTCAATAAGGTCTTGGATGTAATTCCTGAGTTTCATACACTTTCATGTATCATGACCTTGGGCACGATAGTAGTCACAATATTCATTCTCATTGTACCATCTAGGTTTTAGTTGATTTGCATCAAAAGAATGAGTCATTGGAAAGACAACAATGCCAACCTTTGACAAGATTTTTGAAGATCACCTCTATAGGTTCAACGAGTGTGGCGTACTCATGTTGGGATTGATTTTTGGAATGATGAGGTCAACCTTGGATAGAGAAATTATTGTGGAGTTGAGATTGGTTATGTGAATTGGACTGGTTGTTGAATTCATTATTGGTGGTGGTGGGTTTGGTGGGGATGGTGACAGTTTGGAAACGCTTGGTGTCAATGACTCCATCATTGACAACATTTTAATTTTTGTACCAAAAGCTAGGCTTTTCATTAGATGAAGAAGGTCGTTGTGGATTTTTATGATAAGGTTTGAGAGTACCTTCCTCTAGGAGGACTCTTTCTAATGTGAGACCCTTTTTGGAAACTTGTTCAAAAGAATCCAGACACTAACAAGTCAAAGGGAAATACATTTTAGGCACTAGGTTGCATAGGAATAAGTCAATCTGGTAAGACTCTAGTATATCCCAAGGGAATTTCTTGATGAGGTGTCACCACCATTGCAAGAAGCTGGTGAAGGTCTCTCCAGACCTCTACTTTATATTTCATAGGTACATCATAGAGGCATCATTTTCAATGTTATATTCATAATGGGAGACAAATTTCTCTATAAGGTCTGGGAATAATTTGATGGGGCCATGAGGAAAGGTAGAAAACCAAGAAAGGCCAGGTCCACTAAGACTCTTGGGAAAAAGTTGGCACAAGTAGACATCACTATAGGAGACCTCTTGATAGGCTATGTAGAATTATCAGATGTGATCTCTAGGGTCCCCTTTGCCTTTGTATTTTTTGAACTTAGGCATTTCAAACTAGGGGGATACAGAGCTACCAAAAGAGAAGGATCATAGGGACATGGACACATTTCCTCAAATGTGTATGGTTTCTTATGAGCCCCATCCTTAAGATTTTCTATAACATCCTTCATGTCCTTGATTTCCTTCATGAGGTTGGGATGTTGATTTTGGGCATTAGGGATGTAGTGACCTAAATTAAACCCTGGAATTTGAGTGGATATAGATGACATGCCACCACCAATATATTGATAAGAAGAAACGAGAGGTTGTGAAGTGATTTGAGGATGTGACGTAGTAATGGTATTCATAGGAGGTAAGCTGACATTCATGTAGTTATCTAAATTGTGAAGAGGTGTGGATGACCTAGGAGGCAAGGAGATAGGCAGATTAGAAGTTCTTGGGGGAATAGAAATTGGTAGTAAGGAGGTCACAAGTACAAAAGTCACAAGTAGTGGTTGAAGAATAGTACGAAGAATAGGTCGATTTACAAGGTCACCTTTTGCAGGAGTGTCAAGGATCGATCAGTCAAAGCTAGGGATAAATTGCTCCCCTTGAATGATAGTTGAGATACAAGCCCATTGGGATCAACTTTGAAGATTTTTTCTATCATTTCTTGGTTATAAGGATCATCCACAAAGGTTTTTTAGACATGGGGACTATTTAGGTTGATCCACTAATGGTTTCATGCATCTCACTACCTTTGAAGACCATCTTCACTTTTTGGGAGCGAGTCAAGACCATACAAGGGTAACCTCAAGAATAACAAGGATGAAAGTGACAAGAATGTACTTTTGGACTTTGGTGAGAAAAGGACTTAGCAAATTTGGATTAGGTTTTATTTGGATTTGATTGGGTTGGATTGGTCCTTAGATTAGGATGAGATTGATTGAATAATATCTTAGTCCTTGTATTAGGACATAGATGAGGTGTAGGGGTCAATGATGTGGGCCACAAACCAAGGTAACAAGCAAGCTAGGCTAAACTCGGACCTTGGATTAAGATTGGATCAAGCCTTCTTCTATTCAAGGTAGACTTCATTCCTAAGAAAAATAAGGCAAGGGATTAGGGTTTTGATCCACCCAAATTATTAGGATCAATTAAACAATCTAATTGAGATAGATTCTTTCTCAAACACAAGGCTAATTGGGGTTTTGACAAATGATAAAAGGTATAAATTAGACTTTGCAAAGTGTTGACCTTGGATTTGGAGATTGATTGTATTTTGATTAAGTTTGTTGATTCAAATAATATGCTAAGTCCTAAAAGGTGAAAATGACAATGATTATAGAAGAAGGGTAGATTGAAGACAAGAGATGTAATGAAGGGTACCTTAGATGGGAAATGACTCAATAAGCAATTTCTAGTAGAGACAAGTTGGGCAATGAGATGCCACTACTCCTATTAAGGTAATGGGATAATCCTGATCTTTGATGGAAATCATGGGATCTCAAAGGTTCTTCATCAAGCTCATTTCCATAACAATGTAGATAATCATGAAAATGGTGTAGGAAGGTATAGTGTTTCAACAAGATTTTGTGGTTGATGTACAAGAACTTACTATGATTGAGGGTTTGTTTATAACTTGGCTTCTTCTTGACTTGGTGGTAGATGGATTTGTTGGGATGTCATGTCTAAGTGACATTGGTTGATGGTGCTTGAGTGGAAGGTGGGTTTGGATAGTTATGTCTTAGAAAGAAATGTCAAACAATGCAAACACCTTGTCCAAGGTAATACTCAAAACAAGCGTGTGAAATGGAGGGGCCTAAATTAGCCCAATGTAAAAAAAATTATTGGTATAAAGATTAAAGACATACAACCTATGCAGGAAAGTGGATTCTACTTGTTGGATCCCCACTTGGATTTCTCCAAATACCTAGACAAAGCGAATAGATAGAGACTTGGTATCATTGTCTCCTCTCCATGACACTTACTTCTCAAGCATACCAAAATCTCTAACCCTAATGATCTAGAGATCTTATGAATCAAGGGACATCTATCTCTACTTTGAATGGTATGAATTAGGGTGGCTTCGAAGGTCCAACCTCCTATACCAACAAGAAAATAGGATTTTAGGCCACTAAAACATGGTGTCTAGTAAGTTTATGAGAGATCCCAGTCCAATGATGTATTCTCGAAGCCAGCCACTTAAGGCTTTAATTGAGCTTATCATTGTAGAGAAGGCCTCCACATACAACGAATTCACTCAACACTCCAGTTGTCTAAGTAGTAGATTTATATACCAACTTGAAAAACACCACTTGAGATCCTGCCAGAAGAGATGATATCCTCGATGTAACTCAATTTTGAAACACTCCCTTGGGGTGATCAAGCCCCCAAGAGGCACTTCTCTACTCAAAATAAAGAAAAGGTGTTGTTAATCACCTTTCTCTTACATCAAAGGTCCATGAAGGGGAGGGGAGAGGATACTCAGTGTAACGGTAGGTCCACCCTACACAAGTGTAAGTGCACCAAGCACAAAATACACATGTTCTTTTTAACTACAAGAATAAATGTTTTCTGATCTAGTGCATGAAAACAAATCTATAGTAGTGGAAAAAATTAAACTCTTTGACAAGAATCCTACAAAAGGTGATTAGTAGTCTAATTTTATGTCTTGGACACACGGAAAAGACGCAAAACACAAACTAGATAAATAAAACTTGAAAAATGTTCACATATAGAACAGACACCAAAGTTTAGGCACATACGTCAATTTAGAGCATTGCCCCACAAATAGAGTTAATACGCAAAAAATTTGAAATTTGAAATTCCAATTGGGGTAGGAAATTTATAAGCATAGAGATGTCGAGATAGTCTACGGAGACATCGATCTAGCTTCTGTAGAGAAACAGTTAGCCTTAAAATTTTAAAATTCAAAATCCACGAGGTGGGAAAAATTCATAGGTGGCGCGACCAATCTATGAAGAAAATACCAAAGTGCAACCTAAGTATAAAAACTAATTTAAGATGCTATAATTAGTATAAAAAACTCTAAAAAGCTATAGTTTATGATAGAACTTGGAGAAAAACACATTAGTTTTGGTGGTTTTATAAACTTTTATATGAACTTTTTTTTTGTATCTTGAAAATTTAATCTAAAAAAGAGAAAAACTATGAAGAATGAGAGTTATAGTGGAAATGCCATTTTGAAAAGTGGAGACAACAAAACCGCAACATAGGCGTCATTCTGCAAAGTAGAGATGCCAATTGGCAAAACCTGAATAGAAAGGGGTTATGCGAGAATAAAATTTGAACATAAACATCGTTCTGCACCTGTGAAGATGCTGAAGTAGAGGCAAAAACATCGATGCGCTATTTTGTGAGAAAAATTCTTCAAAAACATAAAAACATTAAATGCAAGGGACTTGGGTCCCATCAGACATGCCAAAATGAAGAGGGGAAAATTCAAGGTTAATAATCAATTTCATAAGTCATATAAAAACACCAATAAAGAATTTAAACAAAAAAAAATTGATCAAGTATACCTTAGCTTCTACTCTTCCTCCAATTGAGATAGATGAAAAGGAAATGCGCCCTTGCTCCACTTGATTTGATTTGCTCCTTTGGTGATGAGTTGTGGATTGCTCTCCACTACACAACAAGATGAGATTCTCTATGAAGATTATTGTGATGGATGAACTTGGCTTATGTGAGGCATGAATTGGGCATGGTAAGGATGCAATGGATGATTTCAAGGCTCAAACTAGGAGCATAAGATTACTCAAATTGTGGATGATTTGTGAGGAGAGGAGACTCCAATTTATAGATTTGATGAGGTCAAAATGGAGGGCTAGGATTGAAAGAAAGTGGGAGAGGATTGAGACGACAAGGTGTGGGATCCAAGAGATATGCCATAAAGGCATTTCTTGTCTCTACACCCCTCAAGGTACATGGGGAAGAGTTCCCCAAGTACATTGGGAAGAGAAAAGGAATATAAAATTCCTTGGGGGAAGGGAGGATGAATTAAAAATTCTAAAATAAGAGATGTGTCGGATTCCTAAATGAGAAAAGGAATTAAAAATTCCTTGGGAAGAGGGCATGGGAATGAGAAAATACTTGACATTCCTTGGAAGAGACAAAGTTGGTAGAATTTAAGGTTTGGAAGGTGAAGAGGACAAGACATTTATGGCAAAGAGTTGACCCAAGCCTAATCAAGGTGATTAGGGATGTACAAATGATTAAGAGTACGAATTAGGGTGGGTTAATGAGATTTAGAGTGCAAGTGGGAAATCTACGAGGTTGTGACATGAGGAGAGATAATGAGTGGAGGAATTTAAAATTAGAGGATAATGATAAGTGTGGTTAGGGAGTGATTAATTAGGCTATATGATAGGATTAGAAAATGTGATTTGTAGGAATCACATGGTTATCTTAGTTAATTGGAGTTAATTAACTAATAGAGGTTTAAAAGAAATAATCATTGGGGGGACTTTAGAAAAATGGGGAAATAATTAATTCTGATAAATTAATTATAGGACTATAGTGACAAGATTAATTTGTTTTAATTAATCCCAAGAGGAAGGGAATAAATTAAATTAAATTAATTGATTATGTAGAAAGCCTAAAATTAATTAAATATTAATTTAATTAATTTTAGACGTCTACAAGAAGATCTAATGTACATGCTAGAATAGGCCCCTAGAGTGTCACTACAGTTGATGGAGATAGAAATTCTCAAAAAATCTAGGCGGCCCTAATAAGAGATGTCATCTGAAGTCCTCCATTAGGCCATAAATGTACATGGGTGCCCCAAAACACTTTGAAGTGGTTGGAACACATTCAAAATGAGTAATGGAAATCATCCCAAAACACTTCGAAGTGGTTGGAACACATTCTTATCAAAAATGGTGCATCAATGGGACCTGTAAGCAATTTGACCTAATAGGTCAGCAACCACCATAGCACTGTTTGAAATCTAACATTCATCGACAAATTTAAATTGTGGTCATTGGATCCTCTCTTTGCATGTGGATGAATGACTGATATGCACCTAGAAGGCCCTAAAAAATCCTTAAAGAACAAATAGAACACAACCGTCGATATTGCCCTTAAGCAAAATTGGATGGTCGTACTCTACATGTGAGATGTTATTGGCCCCACCACCTAACTAAGGCCATCAATCGCAAGCTTGCATCCTATCCCAACATGGTTACAAAGAAGCTACAATGATACAACCTAGCATCCACTTAACTTTTAGTTGCCAATCACAAGATCGCAGCCTAGAAAAGCACATGTCCCTTAACACCACGATGATGCGACCTAGTATTTGATGATAACCCTTAGTAGTCCATCGCAATGGCACAAAGCTAATTGATGGTTCACCTTGACTGCTATAAAATTTTGATCAACATTCACTTAACCACCAATGGTCCATCGTGACATCGCAAGGTTAACCGATGGTTAACCTTGACCACTGCAAAGATGTGACTTGACAGTCTATGTAAGAATTAACCTTATAAGCCTCCCACCTACCAATAGTAGGTAAAATGGGACCAGTTTTGAGATGGACACTCCAATCGGTTGATTTAAGTTATATGACCACCAGAGCCAATCAACGAAGGAAAAGAACAAGGCCAAGAAATTGCTAAGGCAAGAAGCCTTAAGGTTTAGGGTTTTAGACCTTAGGGAAATGTGTAGGGTTTAGCCATTAGGTTATCTCAAATTAGTTATTTGCACGGCTAAGGTTGACACAGAAAATGTCAACAGTAACCCTTTTTATGATAGGTCACCAAAGCATGTGACTTGGATGACTTGAAATTACCCATTATGTTGAACTTTTCTTGGTCAAGAATCAACACCTTAGTGAATGAATCAAAGGATGATGTATTATAGGCACTCTATGTTGTCAACTAATGAGTGTGAAAACTAGGAACAAAATGTTGCATACTCTGAAGGAAGCTTGTTCAACAAATTGAAGACCAATTGTGCATCTTTCTTATCAATGCCACAATCCTTGAGTTGTGCTCTTAGCTCATTTTCCTTAGTTACATATTCTTGTATTGTATCAAAATCCTTGGGATCTAAATTGGTGAGATCATTGTTAGGCTTGTGTATCATCGTAAATTGTACACCCTTGCTAGGGTGGTACAATTCCATGCTTGGTTTAGCACCCACCTTAGTGTGTTTTGCATCTTGCATTTCTAATCTCCTTTAAGCATTTAATTAATTAATTAAATTAAATCTAAATTCATATTTCATCACTACACACATTATAAAGTTGGGCCCTTTATCCTAAGCGTGCCTCTTTTCATTTTATTCCTTCAATAAATCATTTAATCATAAACCCTAATTATGTCCTATTTCAACCTTTAAGGCCCAATTTCGCATATCAAAACATCTTAGAATCAGCTGTAACTTTGGGATTTTCTCTAATACCATCATATCTAATGGCCCTAAAAATTTGGTGAAAATTTGGTCAGACCGCGTGCACTTTGTACCCAGTCCCCAACATTTTTCCCAAAATTTTAGGAGCATAATTCTATGATATTATAATGCTTAACCCCAAGAAATTGGTAGGAAATTCAAATCCTAGGGCGGCCTAAGATGAAATTAAGATCTAGGGTTTCATACATAAGAGCTCTCTTTCTTCATTTGAAGGCAAAATCTGAGATCTAGAAAAGTTTGGAGCGGAGCGATCACAAGGAGCCTTCTATGTAGTGAAAGAGTAGATCATTTGAATTCTTCAACAACATTCAACAACACTTATCAAGCATTCATCAAGAATTCTTTCGCCAATTGGGGGATTTTTGAAGATGTAGGAAAGCAATAGGAGATCACCGACTGAACATTGGCTTGTACCTCTCCCTTGGGGTTGGGTATGGTTTCATGTTGTTTCCATGTCTTTGTATGAGCTTAATTACATCAATTTTATTTACATTCATGATTTAGATTACTTTGCATCATCTTAGATAACATCATTTCCTGATTTGGAATACCTTCCGCTTCAGTTTCGGACAATGGGACATCATTTAAAAACAAAGATGTGAAGAATTTTCTTGAGAAATATCATATTCAACATAAATTTTCTACACCCTACTATCCTCAATCAAATGGTCAAGCCAAATCTTCAAATAGAATAATCAAACAAATCCTTCATAAGACTGTGAACAAGCATGGTAAGGATTGGCACACTCAGTTAATCTACGCTCTTAGGGCTTACCGAACAAGTGTATGTATTACTACGGGGTGTACTCCTTATAATCTTATTTATGGTTCTGATGATATTATGTCTTTGGAGTTAAAAATCCCATCTCTAAGAGTTTCTCTTAAGGGTATAATCGATGATGACTAATATAAAGAGAAAAGGCTCCAACAACTTGAGATTCTTAACGAGCAACGCATAAACACTCTTGAGCATATTCAAGCATATCATAAAACTCTACAAAGAAGCTATAATGATAAAGTCATTCAACATTCCTTTTCAGTAGCTAAGGCACATATCATATGCCTAGTCTCTCTCTCTCTCCCTTGTGCCTTTTTCTTTCTTCAAAATTGGATAATATGTTAGCATATCTTCATTAAATTATGTGGTATTATATGATATTGCATTGTTTAGTCTACATTACTTCATTCTTGACAAGCATGTTTCTTCACTTATGGTTTGTCTTGGATTCATTTATGTAAATTGTAACGAATTTACATTTTATATGTGCTAGCATGTTATACAATTTCTTATGTGTTAAGTAGGATTATATCATGTTGTGTTTAATTAGAGTTAATTAAATCACATTAGTCATATAGTTCTTAATCTTAACACATTCTTTTTCTACATCACCAAGGTAGTATTTAATTAAATACTTAGTTATTTAATTAAATCACACATGTATCAATTTAATCATGAAGCATTGAGAAATCAATCACATGAAAATTAAATTAGACACACATGTTCATTACCAAATATGTTACCTTTAATCAAAGCAATGCATACATTGTTTCAAGAATTTAAATAATATGTTTGAGATAAAACCTAAGCATATATATATATATACATACATACATATATATATATATATATATATATATATATATGTATGTATATATATATATATATGTATGTATATATATATATATGTATGTATGTAAATATATATAAATATATATATATACATATATATATATATCGATGAATGTGATAACATGCATACCACTGTACATCAAAAAGTGTCACAACATAGTGATCTCCTATCCCTAGGACTAGCAGCTAGAGGATGGTGACTAGATGTTCCCTCCTGATCTGGACGTGGGGGTGGGACCCATGGGTGTGTATTGTGATGTGGAATGCGAGTGACTCCGTGAGGAGCTCCTACACTCCCTATCCATCATGATCCCATGATATGTAGCTGCCTGTACCTAAGTCACTTCTAGATCATGCTTTGTCCACTACAACCTCTCTAACAAGGTACTCTCCCTCTCTCGCCAGACCTTTAACTCCACCCAAAAGGGGGTGAAAAGGTCCTCATGCCGCCCAACACTCCTTTGAGGTCAATGCAGTATCTGCAAGGAGCTAGGAATGTGTTCGGTAGTGATGATGTCCATCACTACATTCTGGATAAGGGAGCGCCACTCCTGAACACCAACTGCAGAGATAGAAAGAGGTCTTCATCAGTAACATTCTATATCATCGAATCTAAATAATTAAGATGCATAAATTGAACAATCATAAAACACCTTACCTGGATCTCCCTCTTGCCAATAGTTGTCATGGAAAGAGACCTCCTACGGCTAGGACCCACTAGGCTCTCTGCGCTCATAATGCCTTTGTACGGTGGGCACAGGACAGTGGGGACTGGAATCACGACCCCTTATAGGGTTCTTCACCCCTCGAGATGGAATGCTCGATGGATCTAGGAAAATGGTGTCATCTCTAGAGTGATGTGGAACTGCATTTGACTCGTCCTCCTCATCCTTCTCATCCTCCTCCTCCTCTCCATCATCCTCATCATCACCATCCTTATATCCCTCTCTTGCATTAGGATCATCTCCATCACTACCAGCCTCCTGCTCTCCTACATCATTGTCTTGATCATCTATGTCCTCCTAATGAAGGTCCTCAGATGTATCATGGTCCTCCTTGTCACATGCATGTCTCCATGGTCCAGGGTTGCCTCTAGGGAATTATGCTAGAAAGATAGATCCAAGGTATGTCATAGACCACCATGTGATGTACCATCAGTGTGCACCCACATCATCTCTATAGTCAGTCATGATATCCTGATCTGACCCATCTAAATCTGTGATATCAATTTCATCACTGATAGGTCTTGGAATGGCTCCTGGCCTAGGGGTCACATGTGAGTGTCAGATGTAGATAAAACATTCGTAGGGACACATTGCTCAAACCCAAACTACCATCGAACACGGTTGAAGTAGAATGGGACTATAGTGTGGCTATATCGTCCCTCCAGAAGATGGTTCCTCTGCATACAAAACAACTTCCTATGTATACCTACCCACATGTACATCCTAAGGTAGGGTCTCCATCTGATAACCTTCTTTGTCAATCTATCCAAGGTCAATCTCCAATACAACAAGTCTCCAAACCGCCACTTACGGGTAAGAGGATATGCAAACACCCTAGGCTTCTCTAGAACCAAATCAATGGGAAACCTAGCAGGTCTAGTGCATGTGATGTACTCAAGAATCCAAACCTATAGCAGTGTGCAGGTCATCAGGCTACATCCCTATCCAAAAATGTACTCTCCTAGGTCATGATAAAGGTGGGCTAACATGCTTCTCCCCCAGGAGAATACCCTATGATGTCTCTCCATATATCTCACCGCATAAGTGAGACCTCCAAGCATTTATGTGCCACGCCCATTAGGGCACACAACTAATGCTATGGTAGCAATCATCAACCATCTCACTAGTCGTACCTCACCAGTGGGATGTAAAATCCAACTGATCATAATGCGGCCTTTTGTCTCACCGGGCATCTCTCTCCCAATACAATATATCTGCTCCCTTATGTAGTCGATAGTAGTGCAATCAGATAGGTACCTCACCATCTCTCCTCTGATAGGTAGATGGAGTATGCGGTACACATCCTCTAGAGTGACCATCATCTCCCCCAAAGGTAGAAGAAAGGTAGAGGTATCTACATCCCATCTCTCCATTAAAGCCATCAACATCGTAGGGTGGAACTTGATGGCAAGCATGGTCATCACATACCATAGACCTATTGCATGTAGCATCTCTCTATCCTTTGTTGTAAGCCTCATAATCTGACTCTAGATGCTCTGAAAGGTATTGTCGATAGTGTGGTCTCTTTTGTAGGGAAGAATCTACAAAACGAAACAATCCAATCATCAGTAACCACTCATCGGTCATCATCATCTAAACATCATTCTATCTATTAGACACCGGATCATGTGCAACCCTCGGTGACTTCGAGCAGGGACCAGGGCACCCCTATGGGACCAGAGCGCCCTGGGAGGAACAGGGCACCCAGGTGGGACCAGAGTACCCTGGGAGGACCAGGGCACCTCTATGGGTCCAGGGTGCCTAGGGAGAACCAGGGCAACCTAGGAGACCATGGTGCTTGGATAGGGGGGCATGTACATGATCTCGATGCTAACATCATCAACACATAAACCAAAGCAAATAGGAAAAGTCAACAAGGAGTCAACGAAAGGTCAACTTACCTCGTCGAGCGATCTAGCGGTCAGCACGACTTGGCACAAGATCTCCATCCACATGGGTCGCTTGGGTCGACGTCGAGGCATGATGGCTGATGTGTGGGCTCCTCTATAGTAAATAGTGTCAAAAGTCAAAAAGTGACAAATGATAGTGTCTCTTTCATATTTATGAGGTATGCACTTTTTCATTTTAAGTTAAAAAACCCTAATTTCACTTTTTTCACTTAATCTATCATAACTTGAGCTAGGGAGCTCCGATTTTCACGTCGTTGGTGGTGCAGGATTGTGAATTCTCTCTCTTGATCCATATTTGTTTCATAAAGCACTTTGATGTACAATCGAGCCTTCTTGTGAACATTTCTCTTCAAGGTCTATCACAATTCATTGTGGTAAACATGATACCCTGTTTCACGTCACTAATAAGAAAACCAAAATAGGGGGGCATATAGCTACCCATGAATTTAATCACCTTCCTTAGTAAGCATTAGGTGATTTTCTAGTCTAACATATGGTTTTGTAGGGTACAGTTCCTAATTGTGTACTACAGATACCGTTGGGGGCTGCATCCGACAACTTATGGATATATGCTTTTTTAAAATAATGTTTACTTTTCTGTACTTTAGCTTGCATATGCATGTAGTGTCATATGACTGCTAAAGTGGGGGCTAAATGTAGCATTGTATATTGTACACCCTTGCTAGGGTAGTACAATTCCACACTTGGTTTAGCACCCGCCTTAGTGTGTTTTGCATCTTGCATTTCTAATCTCCTTTACGCATTTAATTAATTAATTAAATTAAATCTCAATTCATATTTCATCACTACACACATTATAAAGTTGGGCACTTTACCCTAAGCATGCCCCTTTTCGTTTTATTCCTTCAATAAATCATTTAATTATAAACCCTAACTATGTCCTATTTTGAGCTTTAAGTCCCAATTTCGCATATCAAAACACCTTAGAATTAGTTGTAACTTTGTGATTCACTCTAATATCATCATATCTAACGACCCTAAAAATTTGGTGAAAATTTGCTCAAACTGGGTGCACTTTGCACCTGGTCCTCGACATTTTTCCTGAAATTTCAAGAGCATAATTCTATGATATTACAATGCTTAACCCCAATAAATTGGCAAGAAATTCAAATCCTAGGTTGGCCTAAAGATTAAATTAAGATCTAGGGTTTCATACATAAGAGCTCTCTTTCTTCATTTGAATGCAGAATCTGAGATCTAGAGAAGTTTGGAGCGAATCAATCACAAGGATCCTTCTATGTAGCGAAAGAGTAGATCTTTTGCAGTCTTCAACAACATTCAACAACACTTATCAAGCATTCATCAAGCATTCTTTCATCAATTGGGGGCTTTTTGAAGATGCAGGAAAGCAATAGGAGATCACCGACTGAAGATTGGCTTGTACCTCTCCCTTGGGGTTGGGTATGGTTTCATTTTGTTTCCATGTCTTTATATGAGCTTCATTACATAAATTTGATTTATATTAATACTTTAGATCACTTTCCATCATTGATTTAGGGCATTTACTTTGTCAATTACAAGCATTTAGGGTTTACTCTTTATGGTTGCTCTAGATTGTTTGCATTCATCTTAAGATCTTGCACACACTAATTTACTATACAAATCTGCTATTTGTTGAGGTGGAAATCACTAAAACAGGGGTTTGACTAAGGAAAAACCCTACATAGCCACCCAAAACCCTATTTTTCAGCTACAGGTATAGATTTGGGATCCGAGCATCAATACAAATTTCAGGACCAACAGAGCACACAGAATCAGTTTGAGGGACCAAATCTCTGCAAAAACCCCTGGGATAGGGGCATGGCACCCTGGTCCTCCCAGATTTTGGAAAGTTTTGGGAAAACAAATAGTTCGCAATCTTCAGCTCCCAATCTATCAATCATAGCTTCTGGTCTGTAGAATCAGGGCAGGGGCGTAGCACTCCTGTCCTGGACATTTTGGCTCAGATTTCTGGCACATGTGTACTTCTGAATTTGTCTCTTAATTTGTACTTTTCAGCAGTATATCAGTTATTCTCAATTCTGTATTTCTAGATTAGGGTTACTTGTGTATACTTGTATTCTAGGTTAAATCATTCAAATCTGCACTTTGCATTTCTCCTATCTCTCATTTACAACAAGGGAATAGAAACCCTAAGAGGTAATCCTCGACTCTCTCTTCCTCACAAGAAGTAGTCGAAGTGCATTACCTCCATAGGCTCTTTAGTATTCTACGAGTGTGTACACGAGAGTGGGATTAGGGTTTGTTTTCTTAGTCTCACTTTTTCCCCTACACAACTTGTATCCTCTAATCTCATCAACTTTGCCATATGAGCAAGTTTTTCCCAATCATCCTTAACTATTTTACATTTATCAATATGAAAGATAAGATCGATTGATACATATTTCCTTAATGTTCCAAGATTCATACTACTTTTAATGAGCCAATCGATTTTTAAATTAGAAACTGATGGTTTTGAGATGGTTCTATCAATGTAATGAGTTAATATATTTTCCATTAATTTACTCCAATCATGTATTTTCCAAGATGCACAGTTATGTGGAGTTAGAAGTGTAAACTTGGGATAACCCTTAGCTTAAAAAATGAAAGAGAACAAAGAGAGCAAGAGAGGGACAATCACACAAGACACCCCCCAATTCACTTAGTCAAATAATCCCCCCCAAAAGATGATTTGGCACTTTATACTTAGTGCTTACAAACCAAGGAAAAATTGGACTTTTGATTTCAATGTTTACAATTGCGAATCTGAATTTTGTTATTTGTATCCAAACCTATGAAAACATTGGGGATTTGAACACATCCTCACTGGAACATAAACTCTTTGTTTAGAATAGGAAAAAATGGTTGTCTTTTTCTTGTTGTGTTTGCAATTTATAATTCAGAAAATCATCCATCAGAATTAAAACAAGTGTTGAAAATTTTTTCCAAGAAAACGAGAAATAGAGAAAACAGAGCAGTTTAGCATGTAGGAGCAATCTCCTAGCACATATAGAGCACACTTTAGCACATACAAGCTGAAACTTAGCGCACTCCTTAAAAATAGCGTATAACAGTCTAAGAATTTGACAAACGTTTCACTAGTGCTTTGAAGCATCAGCCTAGCGCATTGGGGGAAAATCTTAGCGCTTTGAATCCAAACTTTAGCGCATAGTGAGGACATATCAGCACATAACCATCCCTGTCAAAGTAAAATTCAAAACTCTAGTTTAGCACGTAGCACAAGAAGCTTAGCGCATTGGTGGCTTTAAATAGCACATCTAGATCACACTTTAGCGCATCCAATCTTTGTCTTAGCGCATAGGTAAAACTTAGAAAAATAGAGAGAAAAACTAAGGATTTTTTTAAAAAATTATCATCAGTCTCAGATACCCTTTTGGATCCTCAGTTGACCTCACAAATCAAAACTTGAACCAAAACAACAGGAAAATATTCCAAACAATCAAGCAAGTCATTCTTAGAACAACAGTTGTCAGAATCTGAAGCTAGCTAGAAATAAACTTTCTCCTATCAAAATCAAGTAACATCATCATATTGATCAAAAGGTCTACCAATTAAATAGACCTAGTTTAAACTTAAGTTGTCAAATTGAGTCTCCATATCAGGAAACTCTTATTCCATATCATTTGACGCACTTTGTCGTGGGGGGGCATCTAAACCTCCACTTGATAAAGTAGGCTTAAGTTTTCAAACAAAGTATCATAATCCAAACAAGTCAAAGGAAACCATTGATCACTCGTGTATGACCACTCTTCATATTTTGAGAAGAAAAATTCTTCATCACAACACTAAGTTGAAGAAACGACAACCTAGTTCCCAGAAACTTGCCAAATGGAATAGATTTCTCTACATCAATCGCCAACTCTTCAAATCACATTGCACCTTTCTCCGTCATATGTTCTTGTATCTTCAAGACAAGTCAAATGAATTTGAAGAAGAACCATTGAGAACTAGAGCCTTTTTCCAAATATCAACATTCAGTCGATGCTTGAATCGCGGTGGAAAGATCAACTCATCTTTCTTCCCGGAAGTTTGCATCACTTATAACATAGCTCGATTTGAACCACCAACCCCTTAACAACAAGAAGAAGAGGATTTTTTCCCCTTTGTCACGGAAATTTTCTACTAGATGTCCATTGTCACTTGCTCTCAATGAAATAACAAAAGCAAACCACAACCAGAGTTTAGTATGGGTCAAAGATTATCAAACCCATTCGATTATACCGATCTAGGTGAAATAGAGATCACTGAAGTACTCCTTCAAGAATGTCAAGAAAACCCTTCATTTCAAAAACTTATGGAAAGGCTCATAGAGGCTGACAAATAAAAATACATGCTCATGCTAACAAGCAAAGGAGTTAGACTTCCTGAAGACTTCAATACTGAAATATTTAGGACAAGGTCTCAAAATTATGCTTATCAAGAACAACAGAGAGAAGAGGAAACCCGTGACCCTGAACAAAACATACTTGAACAACATAACATACTAGAACACACCCATACCCGAACTAGGGATAATGAAAGAGAAGAACCCTTCCCTCGGCAAACAAATGCACCCCTAGTTGCTCTTACACAACAAATGCAAATGCTACAAAGACAAATGCAGGACATGCAACAGGGGACCACAATATGATATTCCTTAAATGAAATTTGTCCTTACCCCTTTGACAGGAAATTAAACATGATACATTTTCCCCTGAATTTAGATATACCCAAATATGATAAATATGATGGTAAGAGTGATCCCCGTGATCATGTTTGGGAGTTTTGTACCATGAGCCTTGAATTTTCCCATGATGACACTTATTTGATGAGGCTATTCCCAAGAAGTTTGGGAGGGAAAGCAATGGAGTGGTTGTCTAAACTTACACCTCCCATCAGATCCTTTGATGAGTTGGTCAATAAATTTATCACCCAATACTCCTACAATATTCATCACGCAATCACCATGCTAGATGTATGTAATACCAGATAGAAAAACAATGAAATATTCATGGTGTTTCTTCAACGTTGGAGACAGATGGTTTCAAGATATCCTCGAGATGTGCCTGAAAAGGAAAAGATGGAAATTTTCATCGACAATCTAAATAGTGAGATGAGTTATATACTCAATCTCCAATGCATACCATCTTTTGCCAAGTTAATCGAAAACAGAATCCAAGTGGAGGAAGCATGTGTCAAAAAGGGAACATTGAAGTTCTTCAAAGAAGGAACTAATTCATCCAAATCTCACTTTAACAATCAAAACAACAATAAAAACTTAGAAAAATCTAGATTCTGGACCAGAAACAAAAACATTGTTAATAAGGGAGGAACTGATGCTAATGATGTGAAGTCCAAACAACTAGTATTGGCTTTATCAGGTAATCCTCAGGCTACCAAGAATCAAAAGGGTGATAACTAAGGCACTGACACTTATACACCAAATACCAATCAGGAACCTTCAAATACAAACACCACCAACAATACCCAAGGAAACAACACAAATCGAGGACCTAATCCAAATCCGAGGGGTAACACCAACAATTTTCCGAATATGCACATTTACACACCATTAGGGCAATCCTTAGAATCAACATTCTGAGAACTCCTGTAAAACAAGATCATCACATTACCAGCCATAAACAACTTTGAACCTCAGATTAAACCACCTTGCTGGAATGACTTGCATTTCTATGATTTTCATCGAAACAAAGGACATCACACAAATGATTACATGAGGCTTAAAAACATTATTCAAGACATGATCGATCGAGGTGATTTAATAGTTGATGGTCTTAAAATGAATGGTGATCATGACGCCTTTAAAAATCCTCTTCCAAATTACAACAAAGAAGGAGCTTCATCATCAAATGATACATGGGGAGCTCACATAAATCATGTATACAAAAACACTATCAATCACATATCAACAAAGGATAATCAGATAAACATCATAAGAATCAAAAACAAAAAATACCATACATCAATCAATGTGACAAATCGTGCTCAAAAATATGTTTTGAAAGGGCATACATCAACATCAACCACTATCCCCAAGACTCAATATGGTTTGGTAAGTCAACTGTGAAGAACCCCTGCTCAAATATCCATACTTGAGTTACTCAAACTCTCGCCAAAACATAAGGACATCCTGGAACAAGCACTAGTTGAAACAAATGTACCTCAAGATTTGGATATTGACAAATTTCAAGCCATGGTGGCTCACATGACAGGGCCTCATAATCTCACCTTTTCCAAACATGATAATATCTCTTTGAGCCATCCACATAATACTCCCCTTCATATTGAAGTCTTAGTCTACAAACATCGAGTTAAAAGAGTATTAATAGATGGAGGAGTTGGTCTCAATATCTGTACCTTAAAACTTATCTGTGCATTAGGCTTCTTTGATTAGTCTATTGATCCACACAAAAAGATCACCATCAAGGCATATGATGATGAAGAGAGATCATCCAAGGGAACAGTGATATTGCCTATTCAGGTTGGACCAATACAAAGAGACACTATGTGCCAAGTCCTAGACATAGACCTCACATATAATATATTATTGGGTCATCCTTGGATACATGAAATGCAAGCAGTACCGTCAACTTACCACCAGTGTGTCAAATTCCCATATAATGGGCAGGAGATTTCTATATCAGCAGATAATAACCCCTTTCAACATTGAAATGCTATGGGGGCAACCCAAGACAACTTGGTTCCACACAACAAGGAAGCTCAAACTTCCTCAGCATTAGATCATCATCAAGAAAAGCACAAATATTTATCCATGGATTTAAAAAAAAAGATAAAAATCAAAGAGAAAGGCATGGGAGAATACTCTTTTGAACCCATGTGTCTAACCAAATTACCAGCATCACCAAAATCTCATAGAAAACCTGCATCGATGCATCAAGCAACATAGCCCATCACCAAGTTTGATGGCAAGTTCATTCAATTGGGTACATTAGCACATGAATCAGAAGAAAAAGACATCCTTAGTTGGCTATACAAGGATGAGGGAGAAGATAGAGCTGCTACTATGGAGGTAGCTATACCAACACAATAGTATGGAGAAGGATACCTGATCATGCAACATATGGGATACAATGGAAAAGGACCTATAGGCAAGCGTCAAGAAGGTATTACAAGACCATTGAACCCTCCTTCACAGTTTTCTCTATTGGCATTTTTGATGATTATGTTGTGATTGTCATTGATGGACACACACTTGCTATGAGATCACTTTTTTTATGTATGAGTTATGCTCAACCAGTATTTGTTTCAAACTGGTATTATGTTATAGTCTTTAGACTATCGATGTCTTGCAGAAAGTGTTTACCGATCTCAAGCGGCATGAGGACCTCAAGCGGTTCGAGGATCTCAAGCGGAATGGAGCAAAGGAACTAGAAGCAATAGTTATCATTTTCCTAGACTTCATTTATGTCAACTGGTAATCTGTTAAACCTGTATTACTCTGAGTTACCAACCGACAATCGGTAAAGTTGTATAAATCAGTAATACTCTGTGATGAGTTACCATCCACCAACACTTTGATGGTGATTTTGTGCCATGTTACCAAATGTGTCTAGATACAATGAACCTAGGAACTTGCAATGTAATCCTATTGGACCGACATGAAATCAAATTCCTTTTAAGGACATCATGTCTAGGGTTTTAGTGGGTGTGTAGCTGTTAGGGTTTGAAGTGGTTGATGAGTTCTTTCTTGTATGTGCGATCTTAACAAAAAGATCAAGTCTGTGTACTGTAACAATGTGTGGATTTCCTGAAGACTAAAGTAATTCTGAAATGCATTAGCAATAAGCTATCATGGATCTAACTAAGCAGACTGTGCTATTTGCTAGATCATTCACTTGTTGATTACTCACATCTTTGACAAGTTAGAAACCCTTAACCGAGTAGGCCCAGAAAAGCCTTTGTAAATCCTCTAACAAGGTGATTCACATATGTGGATCTAAAATCCTCTCACAAGGTAGTCTTTAATCAGACTTATCTCCTAACAGAGATTGAGATTCCTAACAGGATCTGTTCTGGTAAAGAACATTGTATGACCTTAACCGGTCTGGTTACTATTCTGCAGATAGTTACTTGTGAGTTTCATCTCACCGTGATTTTTCCCATTTGGGTTTCCATGTCAAAATCTCTTGTGTTATGGTGATTGTACTTCTGTGGGTGAATGTCTTACTTGTTGTTGGTTTGCATTTGTGTTAACCGGTTTACCGCTAGACTGATAAAGTGTTTGAGTACAGTAATTTTTGGTATACTAATTCACCCCCCCCTCTTAGTATTCATCAATTGGTATCAAAGCCAACCTTTCTATAAGTCTAACCACTTGGAAAGAGATATGGGGGAATACACTATGAGGGAACTTACTCATCGGCTCACTCAGATTGAGCAAGCCTATGATGAACTTAAAGTCAAATATAAGGCCTCTCAGGCAAAAAGAAGAGAGCATGCTGAAAAACTGATGGAGCTAACTGAAAATAGTTCTTCTGATGAAGAGGACATGGAAGCCCTAGTTCAAGAAGTTGAAAAACTGAATGAGTCCAATGCCAACCTAAGAAGGGAACTTGAAGGACTAACTATCAGAATGTGTCAAGAGCTTGAGAACCAGAGGAAAGCTGAAGATCTGGTAAAAGACAAAGATCATGAGATCTCCAAGCTGAAGCAAAAGATCAGTGCACTTACCTCTCATCTTCATGAAAATAAAATGGAAAAGGAAGAAATGTAAGGTGAACTACACATGGCTATTTCTGAGAATGCAACATTGAAGCAATCCAATGCTGCTATTACCAAAGAACTTACTGAGTCAAAGGAAATACTTGCCAAATTCAATAAGAGCACTGTCAAGCTAGAGTAGAAGCTTGAGTCAGCTAAACCGGTAAAGAATACCAATGGACTTGGTTTCTCTGAATATGAGGAAGGTGAGACCTCTGGAACAAAAGAAGGAGCATCAAAGAAACAACCGACACCAAAGGATAAAGGTAAGAAAAAGTTCAAACCTGTTTGCTTTAATTGTCTCAAGGAAGGACACACTGCTAATGTATGTAGAAGTAAGGCTTACAATAACTTTCCTTATTTTCTAAATGATAAACCTAGACCCAATAGATTCAATGGTAATTGTTATGCATGCAACAAGTTTGGGCATAGAGCATTTGAATGTAGGTTTGTCATGCACAACACCTTAAGGTATCCTCAAAGAAGTAAAGGAGCTTTTTTTGAACCCTCTGGGAACTGGAACCCAAACCAGTTTAATACCTATAATTATCAGTCAGGAAGCAGTGGCTATCAAGCAACAACTGGATGGAGAGCAACCTGTTTGATCTATCATGGTAATGGTCACACTGCTGCAACATGTAGAAGGAAGAATGGAAACATGAACAATGGACCTTGGAGAGCACCTAGAATGATTTGCTATCATTGCAACAAACCGGGCCATACAACAAGATTTTGCAGAATGAGAAAGAATATATCAGATGATAGACTGGTAACTCTGGAAGGAAAGATAGATGTTGAAATCATTCAAATGGATATGAAGAAAACCTGGAAGAAGAAGCCAGAAGAAGTGATTCAAGAAGAACTGGTTTTTGCACCTAGTGTGGAAGTCACTAAACCAACAAACTAAGCATCAAAAAAGCTTAGGGGGAGAAAACGGTGAAATATCTCGAACCCCTAGTTTAAACCGGTAAAAGACCTTAATCGGTAAGTGATACCTATCAACTGGCAGAAGACCGAAAATGGTAAGAGGGAAATTAGGGTTTACGCCCTAATAGTGGAGCATTTATTATGATAGGTGGAGAACTTGTTTAAAAGGATTTTTCAAGTCATTTTTCACTTATCAATTCTCAAGTGAAGAAGTTTTTTTTAAGAACTGAGCGACGAAAAGCGATTCGAAGAATTCTCAAAATCTTGAAGAAGAATCAGAAGTGAATATCAATCGGTCAAGTGTAGAGCACAAAGCGGTATTTTAGCAACCGAAGGAGTGAGTGACGAAGTGTAATTTGCAAGCCCTAAATTTTGAATTACGAAGGTATTTCTTAAAATCTCTTTATTTATCATGGCTTCCGTATAACACTCTAGCCCTAGTGCACCCATTGATCCAGTAGACTTCATTCAACGGAAGGCAAAATACAATGCCCTATCTCAAATACCCTCTGGTGTTATAGTGGAGGAAGGCATTTCTGATTACATTGACTGCAAGATTGAAGACTTAGGATCTCTTGTAATCCATTCCTAGTTGAGTTTGTTATGCGGGAAGGACAAGAAGATTAAACCAGAATTTTGCATCCTGGAAAAGAAGAAGCTTCACAATGCAATCTATTTCCTTGAAGAGTTTTCAAATGATCACATCTGCATCATTCTGAGTAGAGTGCACAGTGATAAAATGTACTTAGAGCAGATGCATGACATCACACTCGAAGCAATTCATGTCGTCACTAGTTTGTGTAATGTCAGTAAAGTGCCAACCCTAAGGTTCTATGAGTGACTCATGGGGAATGACTGTCAATTCCATCAAGGATGATCTGGTCAAATATGCGTGTATGGTGATAGGATACCGAACATTCCACGCCAGCAGAATCAACTTTGTCTCTGCTGCAGCGGTAAATGTTGCCTACTAGATGATCATGGAAGATGCATCATTTGACTTATGCACCTATATGCAAAGGCAACTTCTGGTGAACCTAAAGGCGATTAAACAGGACAATTCTTTGAGATTTAAGTTTGGACAACTATTGGTTGGGTTGTTCTTCTACTTCCAAGGTTACTTCCCAGGAGTCGGAGATATTCAGTGGTCTACCAACCGACCGGTTACAAAGCAAATCAAGGAAAGCCTTCAAGCAGTTTGAACTAGTTATCTAGAAGTTCTGATCAAATACTTTGATGAGTTCAGACACAAAATGAGCCAAAGAGTGAGAATGTCAGGTGATATTGTCAAGAAATATGAAGATGACATCTGCTTCACCATCGGAGTTGATGAGTGCATAATGGAGGCGGTTGAGCCTAGATAGGAAGAAGTGGAACCGATGGGATATGAGGTAATGTATGACATGTTAGATGGGTATGCCTCTACCCTAATTGCCTCACCCCTTGATCCAAAGCCAAAGAGAACTGGCACCTATTTGGAAAGGGTTACATCGGTTCAAGAACCGTCAGTAAAGAAGGGAAAGGCAGTGCCTTCGGTATTGGCACCGGTTACCAGAGCAAGTCCCAAACTGACCAAGCAGTCACCAGCAAAGAAGAAACTGGAAGCTACACCTGCCAAAGTCTTTGAGAGAAAGTGGAAGACACCACACTAGACTCAGAGGACACTGTGTCTGAAGAACAACCTAAGAAGACTAGGCAAATGAGGAAAAAGACAAAGAGTGATCCGATAACATCTGCACAGGTAAATATTGATATTTCCTCGTATAAAACTTTGACACATTGTCAAAGAACTATTAAAAATATTAGAAGAAAAGTACTTGGTGATTTGAAAGAGTGCTTTGATGATTTTAATGATGATGAAAAAAAGGAAGTTGAACAGAAAGTTATCAATTATTTATATATTAATGACCGGTGGTCATTAGAAATTAAATCTGAGACACCTGATTCTTTGTATAATTCTTTAGATAACAAGTGGCGCATTGCCATAGAACAGAAACAAGAAATAAGAGAGGAAGTATTTGCACAATACTTTCCTAATGTGCCTAAAACTAAACTTTATGAAGTAGTGGAAAGATATAAGGGCCTCTTCTTCATGAGAAGAAGGAGACTCTTGTTGCTAGAAGGAAAAGTTCCTGTAGTGGTAAAAGATACCCACTCTCATGCCCAAGCCACTTTAAGGTTGCATCAAGTGGCTGAAGCCAATAGGAAAGCTGAGCAAGAACTGACAACCAATAAACTGGATGAGGTATATGACAGTGAAGGAGAACAGGTCACTCATCAAATGGATCCTATTGATGTTGATGCCTTGAATGGTGAAAATGTCACTCTAGGTACACCATCAAAAGCGGCATGATAGGAAAAACAAGACAAAGAAAAGGCTTCCAAGGAGAAAGCGGAAAAAGAGAAGAAGCAATAGGAAGTTGAAAAGAAGAAACAGGAAGAAGAAGAGAAAAGAGGAAGAAAAGAAAAAGGAGGAGGAGAAGAGGAAATTGGAAGAGGAAAAGAAAAGAAAGGAAGAGGAGAAGAAGAAACAAGAGGAAGAGAAGAAGAAGAAGAAGGAAGAAGAACAGAAAGAAGAAGAGAAATGACGGGAATAAGAAAAGAGAAAGGAAGAGGAGAAGAAGAAGGATGAAGAATAAAAGGAGCGGAAAAAAGAAAAGAAGAAGAAGGAAGAAGAGAAAAGAAAGCAAGAAGCAGAGGAGCAAAAGAAGGCAGAAGAAGATAAGTTAAGAGCCAAAGAGAAGGAGGAAGCAACACAGAGCACATAGGTGGAGACCCCAAAGGCAATAGGTAGTCAAGCTAAATCCATTGACATTACAAGTCCCATTGACCTCCAATCTGCTAATGAATCAGAGCTACTACAAAGCATTAAGCTTGCTCCAGAACACCTAGAGGTGATAAGGAGGAAGAAGGAGCAAGATGTGATCCAAGCTGTAGTGGACACTCTTACCGGTTTGATACCTGGTACCAACCTCCCCAGTACTGATTCCCCTCTAGCCCAACTGAAACTCTTTTGCACAGTTGTGGAGGACTAGGTACAAAGCCCGGAAGAGGTTGCCGCAGTGCATGCCAAGAAGGAGCATCAAAAGGCTTTGAACACTACCTTGGTGAAAAAGTTACATGAGCGTCGGTCCTATCTGCAAAAGCCACAGAAGGACATCAGAGATGCAATGGATGAGGTAAAATTGTTGCTCAGTAAGATATGTCTACCCCATCTATTTTGTGATGATGTGATTGCCCAAAAAGACAAACTACAAACTGATTTGTAGACTTTCATAAGCACCTTCAAGACCCCATATGACTCCTTTACCGCTTATGGGAAAACCGTTCACCAGTTTCAACTTCAGGCTGCAAGAATTGATTTGGAGATCAGCAACCAGACCAAGGATTTGCAGGAACTACAACTTGTTCTACTACCAAGATTGCAAATACTTCAGAAGTGCTATCTCAATCTAGATGCCTTGACGGTTACTCAAGAGATGAGTACTTTGGATGCCATGGAGGAACAGGTATCCCAGATGCAAATGGAGGATGAGGTTGCTACTTCATTACTTGAGTCATGGTTCTTATCCATGAAGCAATTTATGTAGGACTTTAAATCAGTTTTTGACAAGTTTCACTCTTTATTGTCATAAACATTTATTCAGCTAATAGAAACAGGGGTTATTCGGCTGTATTTTGTCATTGTTGGCAAAGGGGGAGAAGTATTCTGGTATTTAAAATTTTGATGCATGCTATGTATACTCTTGTTTATCTCTGTAAGGAAGTAGTATACATTTTCTTTTCTGCAAAGGGATAGTGTATATGCTTAGGGGGAGTATTTTTTATTATGGCATATTTTTCTTGTAAAACACTTAGACGTCAAAATTTTCCTAAGTGTTTCCATCAATGCCAAAGGGGGAGATTGTTGGCATTTTTGATGATTATGTTGTGATTGTCATTGATGGACACACACTTGCTATGAGATCACTTTTTGTATGTATGAGTTATGCTCAATCGGTATTTGTTTCAAACCGGTATTATGTTATAGTCTTTAGACTATCAGTGTCTTGCAGAAAGTGTTTACCAATCTCAAGCGGCTCGAGGATCTCAAGTGGAATAGAGCAAAGGAACTAGAAGCGGCAGTTATCATTTTCCCAGTCTTCATTTCCATCAACTAGTAATCTGTTAAATCGGTATTACTCTGATTTACCAATCGGCAATCAGTAAAGTTGTATAAATCGGTAATACTCTATGATGAGTTACCAACCAGTATATCTTTTTCATAAGTTACCATCCACCGACACTTTGACGGTGATTTTGTGTCATGTTACCAAATGTGTCTAGATACAATGAAATGAACCTAGGAACTTTCAATGTAATCCTATTGGACCGACATGAAATCAGATTCCTTTTAAGGACATCATGTCTATGGTTTTAGTGTGTGTGTAGTTGTTAGGGTTTGAAGTGGTTGATGAGTTCTTGTATGTGCGATCTTAACAAAAAGATCAAGTCTGTGTACTGTAACAGTGTGTGGATTTACTAAAGACTGAAGTAATGCTGAAATGCATTAGCAATAAGCTATCATGGATCTAACCAAGAAGACTATGCTATTTGCTAGATCATTCACTTGTTGATTACTCACATCTTTGACAAGTTAGAAACCCTAAACTGGGTAGGCCCAGAAAATCCTTTGTAAATCCTCTAACAAGGTGATTCACATCTATGGATCTAAAATCATCTCACAAGGTAGTCTTTAATCAGACTTATCTCCTAACAGAGATTGAGATTCCTAACAGGATCTGTTCTAGTAAAGAACATTGTATGACCTTAACTGGTCTGACCTTAACCGGTCTAGTTACTATTCTGCAGATAGTTACTTGTGAGTTTCATCTCACCGTGGTTTTTCCCATTTGGGTTTCCACATCAAAATCTCTTGTGTTATGGTTGATGAATACTAAGAGGGGGGGGGTGAATTAGTATGCTAAAAATCTTCGCACTAAAACACTTACACAATTTGAAGATAAACCGATAAAGTAGTCTGGCAGTCAAACCGGTTACCACACATACAAACCAAAATGCAAATAAAACATTCACCCACAAAATAAATACAACCATAACACAAGATATTTGACATGGAAACCCAACTAGGAAAAACCACGGTGAGATGGAACTCACAAGTCACTATTTGCATAATAGAAACCAGACTGGTTAAGGTCTTACAATGTTCTTCACCAAAATAGATCCTGTTAGGAATCTCAATCTCTGTTAGGAGATAAGTCTGATTAAAGACTACCTTGTTAGAGGATTTTAGATTCACATGTGTGAACCACCTTGTTAGAGGATTTTACAAAGGCTTTGAGGCCTACCCGGTTAGGGGCTACTGACTTGTTAAAGATGTGAGTAATCAACAAGTGTTTGATTTATCTAATAGCACAAGCTGCTTGGTTAGATCTAGTATTGCTCACAACTAATGCATTCCAGCATTACTTCAGTCTTCTATATCTCTCTCTCAGTTACAACTCAATCTTCTCAGATAAGATCGCTCTTCCAACAACTAAACATCCACCTTAAACCCTAGCTCAACATTAACCCTTTTCGCAACAACCTAAAACCCTAGACATGATGTCCCTTTTAAAGGAATCTGATTTCATGTCGGTCCAATAGGATTTCTTTACAATTTCCTAGGTTCAATGAACCTAAACATACTTAGTAACATGACACAGGAATCACCGTTAATGTGTCGGTACCGTCAAACAATTGGTGGATTGGTAACTCATCACAAAATGTCGGTTGGTAACTCATCACAGAGTATTACCAGTTCATACAAAATACTGGTTGTCGGTTTGACAGAAATGAAGACTGGTAAGAATGTGTTGTGCCGCTTTGCACCCTCGCACCACTTGTGATCTGCGAACCGCTTGGGGTCGACATGCCGCTTCAGACCGGGAAACACATTCTGCAAAATCACTACTAGTCTAAAGACTAGAATACAACATACCGGTTGGAACAAATACTGGTTGAGCATGAGCTCATACATATAAGGGGGATCTCAATAAAAGTGTGTGTCCATCAATGACAATCACAACATAAACATCAAAAATGCCAACAATGGTGATTGTGCTTCTGTGGGTGAATGCCTTACTTGCTGTTTGGTTTGCATTTGTGTTAACCAGTTTGTTAGTTAAACTGTTATATCGGTTTACCGCTAGACTGATAAAGTGTTTGAGTACAGTAATTTTTGGTATACTAATTCACCCCCCTTCTTAGTATTCATCATTCTCGAGACAAGACAGGACTAGGATATGGACACAGTCTACCCCCAAGGCAGAAGCAAAATAAATATCAAAAACCTCAGTGGAAAGCAAAGAAGAAATGCAACGAAGACTCATGGCAAGAGGCACTACACAAAGTAGCAGAAACAATAAGGAAAGAGCGAGAACACCAAGAAAAAGAGAAACAACAAGAGGAGTTGGCCATTCAAAGACAAGAAGCATCTTATGAGAAAGTACACCATGTTCAGGAACCTATTCAGAACAAGGCAGAATCACCTCCTGAAAAAATCAATATTCCCCAAGGAGAAATAGTATATGAACATATGCAATGAGTACAAGCAACTTCTGATACGGAATCAGAGAAAACTACCAAACTGGTATCAATTATCACGGATCTCTTTTCACCTTACAAAATACCTGTCAGCAACACTGAACGACTCTGGGACAATACTCTGAAACTGATTCTAATGACTATGAATGGGGTAGTTGTTCAAATATTACTGAAGATATTCCTGAAAGTGCTATTCATACACCCCTTTCTCAGGAAGGACAAGGCACAAAGTCTAGACTACTTGAATTTGGTCCACAACATATCTATGAAGCTAAAGAAAATGAGCAGCGACACTATGAGAAAGTCTACATGGAAGATGATACCATCAAAGACCTCAACAATATCATTAACTTATCCAATATCTGAGACAACCTTAATGATTCCTCTATCATGAAACTTACCATAGCCAACCTCAACCCACCCAATGACTCTTTACCGCTCGTATTTCGTAATCTTATAGATTGGGATGAACCTGAACACCATGGCATACCTATTTTCCCAGATGACGAATCCATTATCCATTACCTATGTACTGTCAACCTGGAAACAGACTCTACGAGCAAACAAAGTAATGATATCTGCAATCAGGAGGGGGTCAAGTCTTTCAGTCGCAAAAATGAAAGAAATAAAGTATCTAATGCTGAAAACCAGTCAATGGAAGCACTAGATCACAAAAAAGTCAAAATAAAGGACGCATCTGAGGGTGAAAACCTTTCTAAGGTACCTAAGGATGGGAGACTTGACACTCTTCCTGAACACTATCAGGAGAGATCACCCATATTGATTGAGCCCACTCAATCAATGAACATTGTTATAGAAGAAGCAGCTAAAAACATACACCTAGCAGAATCTTTGACAGAAGAAGAAAAACCAGAGTTTATCAGATTCTTCAAAGAAAAGCAAATCAATTTTTCTTGGTCCTATGCAAATATGCCTAGGATTGATCCAAACTTAATCATGCATCATTTATCTATTACTCCAAGAGCTAAGCCAGTCAAGCAAAACTTAAGAAAGATGAATCCACATGTAGCATTAATGGTCAAAGTTGAACTAAAGAAGTTATTAGACATCAGATTTATTCGACCTATAGACTATGCTAAATGGATTTCAAACATTGTGCCAGTTTCAAAACCAGATGGAAGCATCAGGATATGCATAGATTTTAGGGATGTTAACAAATCCTGTCCAAAGGATGACTTTCCTTTGCCCAGCATCGACATATTTGTAGACCTCACAGCAGGCCATGCAATGCTATCATTAATGGACGGTTTCTTTGGCTATAATCAAATCAAGATAGCTCCAGAGGATGAAGATAAAACAACATTCATGTGTCCTTGGGGAACGTATTGTTGGAATGTCATGCGTTTTGGCTTGAAGAATATTGGGGCAACTTATCAAAGAGAAATGACGACAATCTTTCATGATATGATGCATACCTTCATGGAGGACTATGTGGTTGATTTACTGGCTACGTCATTTACCCGAGCAAAACATCTAGGCATATTAGATAAAATCTTTCAAATATTGGAGAAATTCCAAGTCAGGCTAAACCCTAAGAAGTGTGTCTTTGAGGTGACATCAAGAAAATTATTAGGCTACATTGTGTCAGCAAAGGGAATTGAAGTAGATCCAATGAAGGTACAGGCCATCATGGAGATGCCACCTCCCAGGAACATTAGTCAACTCAGATCTCTACAAGGATGTCTATAGTCTATCAAGCAATTCATAGCCCAATTAGTAGATAAAAGTATACCATTTAATCATTTGCTACATAAAAACATACCATTCAAATGGGAAGCCAAGTGTGCAGAATCATTCTATCAAATCAAGCAATACCTAATGAACCCACCAGTTCTAGTACCACCCATAGCGAGGAAGCCACTTATTCTCTACATATCAACGACAGACATATCATTGGGGGCACTGTTAGCACAAGAAGATCAATAAGGCAAGGAATGAGCTATCTATTACATCAATGGAACATTAAATGGATATGGGCTGAATTACACATTCATTGAGAAGGCTTGTTTAGCTGTGGTATTCGCCTCTCAAAATTTCCGACATTACATGCTAGCTCACACAATCAAGCTAGTAGAAAAATTGATCCTCTCAAGTATTTACTCAACAAAGCAACTCTCACAGGCGGACTAGCTAAATGGGTCATGATTCTCAGTGAATTTGATATCCAATACACAGAGCATCGGGCTATCAAGGGACACATAATTGCAGATAATTAGCTGAAGCACCACTACCAGATAAGCAACCAATGGAGGTCAAATTTCTAGATCGAGATGTCCTTACTATTACCACCAAGCAATGGACCCTGTACTTTGATGGTTCCTACACTCAACATGGCTCAGGTGCCAACATATTGTTTGTCACTCCTGAAGGACACACCATACCAAGATCATATAGACTCATGTTTCCATGCACAAATAACATCAATGAGTATAAAGCACTGGTCACAAGAATCAAAATGGTCATGGAATGGAGAATCACGGAATTGAAGGTCTATGGAGATTCCCAACTGGTAATAAATTAGATTAATAATGAATATCAAACAAAAGATGACAAGTTGTTGCCATATAAAAGAATGGTAGATGACTTCAAATAGTATTTGTACACATCACCTTCAAGAAAATACCAAGGTTGTACAATAAAGGAGTCGATGCAATGGCTACTATCGCTTCACTACTACAAATTCCAAAGCAACAAAGTCATTATGAGTTTCTGGTAGAGCAACTGTTTTCCCCAACTTATGACAATTCTGCATCCCATGTTATCTATGCCTTAACCGGTTCAGACTCTCCTTTATATGGGACAATATTTGAGTATCTTAAAACCAATACCCTACCCATTGACCTCTCTCATAATACGAAATGCAACTTTATCTGGCAAGCTACCCATTATACCTTAACTGTTGATACCCTTTACCGTCGAGGTCTAGATGGTACTCTTCTTTGTTGCCTTGATCGTAATGAATCTGACTCTACTTTACATGAGCTTCACGAAGGTATATGTGGCACACATTCAAGTGGTCCTATTCTCGCTAAAAAAATTCTGAGAATGGAATATTACTGGCCGACAATGGAGAAAGACTCGTATCAAATTGCAAAGAAATGTCCTAAATGCCAAATCCATGGCAATCTTATCCATGCACCAGCACAGGAATTGCAGCCATTTACAAAATCTTGGCCTTTTTGTTAGTGGGGACTTGATTTAGTAGGAAAAATACATCCTTCCTCTTCAAATGGACACAAGTTCATTATCCCTGCAATAGAGTATTTTACAAAATGGATTGAAGTAGTCCCAATGACCACAATAACTGGAAAACAAATTGCCTCTTTTATTCTCAATTATCTAATTTGCAGATATGGCATCCCCAATTCCATCATAACAGATAATGGGTGTCCCTTCAAAAATTAGGATGTGCGAGAACTATGTGAACGATTCAAAATCCAAGATCATTTTTCTACACCTTACTACCCATAGGGGAATGGTCAAGCAGAGGCATCAAATAAAATAATATTGAAAATCCTAAAGAAGTCAACAAATGATGCAGGAAAGGATTGGCATGTGCAACTCAATCTGACACTTTGAGCATATAGGACTAGCATCCAGAAACCTACAGGAGCTACACCATATTCATTGGTGTATGGATCATAAGCAATTTTACCTCTTGAGGTAGAAATTCCATCACTCAGAGTATATTTAAAAGGCCTCATTCCAGATGAGGAGTATCGGGTCAACAAATTGCAAGAACTAGAGCTTCTAGATGAAAAATGCCAACATGTCTATAATCACCTCAAATCATACCAGCAACGCATGTGTAGAAGCTATAACCACAAATTCATCCCTAGGATTTTTAAATTTGGTGATCTCGTACTCAAAGAAAATCCCAGAAATCAACAGGATCAAGAAAAGAAGTGGAAATTTGAGCCTAACTGGTTGGGTCCCTATGTCATACTATCAGCCTATGGATCAGGTGCCTATCAACTTACAACTTCAGAAGGCGATGTGCTTGATGAACCAACCAATAGCACCCATCTAAAGAAATTCTATACTTGAGTGGTCTAAATGCATGGAAAAAGTGAAAAATACAAAAAATCAGAAAAATAACAAAAAAGTCAAAACAACAAAAAGGTGCAATAAAAACAAGTGGTAAAAACCTGGCAATAGGTGCTATTTGTGAGGGAAAAGCTCCTCTATATATCATTACTCATTTCTTTTTGCATCTAAGGTCATGGCCATTGCCCAACACTTTATATGCAGCATTATCCCGGACATAATTAGTGTAGTTACTGTCCTTGCTTATCTGAAGATCAGTTCATTATATCCCACCATGGCTTGGTAATCACTGTACATCTATCGGTATCTATAACTAGGGGAAACATTCATCTAACTTCAAGCAAACAAAAATTATAGCATGCCAAACAAATCCTATCAAAGTAAAAACTCCAACAACAGAGAAAACAAAGCACTGATCCAATTAACAACTTCAACAAACATGATGGAAGATTTTTTGAAATATAATTTGTTTACATATTGCATGAAGTTTTCACTATTTTGCACTTGAACTTTTTGAATTATTGGATCTCCTAAATTTTCTCAATGATGCATCGAGCTAGAGAAAGTGGTTGGAGACTCTGATATTTTTTGGTTTTCTGTATGTCATGTGATCACTTGTACTGTACAAATACGTGTCTCGAGACATGATTCAAAACATATCACTAAAGACATTGTTCCACTTTGCACATACAAATGGTTCAATCTTGTCTGTTTATATGCAAACAACACTCAGGTCGTCTTGGTTCAATTATACCTTGATGCTTGTGCCATCTTACAATATCAAAATCCATGTAAGTTTTTCTCAGGTCATTATGGTTCAATTATACCAATATGCTTGTATAAACTTTCAACATATCTAAAGCTCAATGATGATAAACAAAAACAAAGCAAAAACATGTGACTATATAGGAATGACAAATGACAGAATGAGGATGATCAATTAGTTGCATGTCATTTTACAAATAGTCGCATATCATTTTACATTTAGTTTCATATCATTTTACAAATAGTTGCATATCATGTAAATTTGCATTTAGTTGCATTATCACTATCATACATCTCATTTTCAAGATACATCTCACAGCATATCATTATCATACATCTCATTTTCAAGATACATCTCACAAATCAATATCATTGCATCTTCATCATCAATCGTATCAATCAATATCAAATCAAAAGCATTTATCTAAGCATCACATCATCATCATAGAAACATCATATCAATTCATAAGTCATCATCCATAAACACAGCACATGTGGATTAGAAAATCGGTGTCATATATATATATCTCAAAAAGGGTCAAAATATACAAAGGATGTCATGTCTGAATACAACACAATGATCAAAATACAAGTAGAGACAAGTCTCTCGGGTATGACTATCTCCTGAGGCTGATGGTCTTGCAGCAGATGTCCCAACTCCTAGATCTCCAGGTGGATCACGTCAAGAAGGCCCTATAAAACCTCTTCTCTCTGTCCCTTACTGACTCCAAGCTAATCTACTAGCAGTAAAACTAGGAGCCCTATGCTCTTTGGGGACTAGATCCTCATACAACCACCTATAGTACTCAACCACCATGGTAGTGTACCATATCTCCCTCAATGTGTCCCGCATCGGGGCACCAGTTGTCTCTCTCTGTAGTCTCTCTACAATCTCCTCTGCTTGACCCCGACACTCTCTCTTTGTATCCCGCTCTGTGGTAATCTGCGTAATTTGGTGCTATTGAGCCAATACCTATTCCTAAAGTTGTTGCACTATGATCTGTAGGGACCTAATCTGTGTGTCTTGTCAGTGGGTGGGTACCTAGACCTGAATGGGTACCTGTGTCATGGTCTCACCCATCCCTGTCCCTATCCTAGGCACCGGTGGAGGTAATACATCTGAACTCCTCTAGGTCATTTGCCTGAACTCCTCTGTCCCAACCACAGCTGCTATCATCTCGCCTGCCTGGCCAACTCCACCAACTCCAACCACCAAACCTCCCCTCCCTCCCTCACCAATTGCCTGCTTGAATATTCCACCTCCTCTCCTCCCTCCATCTCCTCCTCTAATCCTCCCTCTACCACCTCCCCTCCCATCTCCCTTGTCATCTCCTCGATCATCCCCATATCCCTCCTCTGTCTCCTCTCCCTCATCTCTCTATCTCCCTAGCCTCTCAAGCTGCTCATCCTCATCATCATCAAAAGTGGGAATCATCTCCTCTAGATCTGATATCCATGCTACAACATGCACCACAAAATAAGTGAAGAACTCCTCCAGCATCCCAGCATCTACCACTTTGAACCCGTAATCCCATATCTATCTGGCCAAATGCATGTACTCCTACACAGCCGCTGCACTATCAATAGTCGGACCTCACTCTGGCACATCTTGTCTCCGATGAGCATATAGGCATGCTCCCTGTGGTATACCCTGTTGTCGACCATACTGCCACTGAACTTGGCTATGCAAGAACCTCTCAATGATAAAAGGCATCTGCCCTATCAAGTATCTCGACATATATACATAGGGCATCTCTAGCCCATCCTCCACCCACACCTCACAATCCAAATAGGGTCTCTAAATGATTGTATCAATGTCGTCCAACACCCTCCTCCAATGCTCTAGCTTGTCCAGCTTATGTTGGACAACTATACCTGTGTACCCATATGCATAAGCCTGACCAACTAGCCTATCCCTGTCTGCAAGTGGCCTCATTGCGGGAATGTGCTCCCAAGCCCACACCTGTAATAATGTGACCCTGACTGATAAACTTGAGTATCCCATATACATCACCTGGTGCAGCTCTCTGTAAAGATGGGCCAACATACATGACCCCCATGCAAACCTATGACCCTATGTCACCATATGCTCTAATACCGATCCCCACCCTACTGCCAGTCCCTTTGACCTACGGTCGGGACACAAGAAGCCACCTATAAAACCTGCCAGTACAGAAGGTAGTAGAGCATAATCAAAATCTATAAAATCCTACCAAGGGATCTCATATCCACAAACATGATCATCATGGAATATTCGACGAAGAGCCTTTGTCCCATCCTCCTCTGTCTTCTCATATGGCAATAATGCCCCAATCACTGGAATCCGTAGAATCCGATAACAGTCCTCAGGAGTAACTGTCATCTCGCCAGTAGCCAAATGAAAGGTGTTTGTGTCATTGTGCCACCTCTCTACCAAAGTTGTAAGCAAACCTCAGTTAATGATATACCGAGGCATATCCAACAAAGAGGATAACCTACACCTCTCAATAATATCTATATCTGCCTGTGTCAACCGAAGAATCAGAGACCATGGTCTAGGAAATTGCTCTCGCGACTGAAGTATGCCAAGTCATTCCTGTAACAACACAACATGTCCAAATATTAGTTCCCACATCTATCTGATATATCCAATCACAAAATCAACTTGAAACAATGAAATATCAAATCAAGTTCCATATCAGAATTCCAAAATTCCATATTGAAAATCAAATCCCATATCGAAATCAGCACAAAATCAACTTGAAACAATGCAAGTATCAAATCAAGTTCCATATCATAATTCCAAAATTCCATATCGAAAGTCAAATCCCATATCGAAATCAGCACAAAATCAACTTGAAACAATGCAAGTATCAAATCAAGTTTCATATCGAAAATCAAATCCCACATCGAAATCAGAACAAAATCAACTTGAAACGATGCAAGCACCATATCGAAAATCAAAGACCCATATCGAGAAATCACATCAAAAACCCATAACACAAGCAACTCAAAAATCCATATTGCAAGAATCATATCAGGAACCATATTGGAAATCAAGAATCAAAACTCATATCAGACATCAAATTCAATCGCACGACAAAAAAATCAAAGATCCCAATCAAAACAAAACTAGGATCATCACTCAATCAATCAGCTTGGTACTTCAATAGCAAAAGCAATTTCACAATCTATCAAGACTTGGACATCATCATAGCAGGCACAAAATTGGCTAAACACCCATCCCAAAGCACTTGGCAGACACCTATTCACCCCTAAATCATCTCCTTCATCAATTTTTCCCTCGTAACACCATCTTCCCACTCCTTTCTAGCTATTTTCCTACTCACACGCTAAGAAAACCCTCCCATTCGCTAAGCTACCACCCATGCACTAGCTAAACTCAGCTACGCGCTAAAAACTTTTCCCTATGTGCTAGGTTAACCCTATGCGCTACCCAAATCACCCCTTGTGCTAACCTAAGAACCCTATGCGCTAGGTTAACCCTACACGCTACCCTGTTCCCCGCATGCACTACTCTGTTAGCCCTATGCACTATTCTATCCTATGTGCTACCCTAAACCTATGACACGCTGCAAGACGACTCCCAAACACTACCCTAGATAAATAACCCTACGCGCTACGGAGTAAACCCTATGCGCTAAACCGCAAAAATTCAAAGCAAAAATTTAAAAACGTGACCAAAATTGACAAAACAAAAACCAAAAAGGACAAAATTAGGATGACTTACAGGTGGACCATACGCAGCAGGCCTTCGATATCGACGAACGCATTCGAAATGGTGAGAAGCATAGGGAACCAGAATTTTATCACTCTCCACGTATCACTCTCAAAAGAAGTCAAAAGGTGCAAATAATCCAAATGAAATCACTTTTTACCTTTTATAGGGTAAAAGTCAACTTGGGTTAGTAGGTGGGGCATGTATTTTGCTCATTTTTCTCACTTCAAACCCTATCAAACATCATTTTTTCGGGAGATGAATCAATTAAACAACACATTCAACACAGTCAAAATATAAAAATGCAATCAATTCAAAAACGATTATCAACTCACCAAAATTTTCAAAGTACTTGATTCATCTCCCAAGGGGGCATCATCAATATCATTCATCAAATCTGGGGCACGACATCATCATATCGACATCTCAACACAAACATCATATCTGGCAAAATTTTCTTTGAATCAACATGTGCACACACGTCACTTCAAAGAGGGGCAAAATCTAGACGTATAAAAATGACCACTTTCCTAAGTGAATATTTAATATTCATTTTATTCTCATTCCTCTATTTAATTAAATCATTCACATTCATCTATTTGATTAAATAAGTTATTCAATTTATTTAATTAAATTCACCTAGGCCTTTCATATCCTTTAAATTAAATAAATCACTTTATTTAATTAAATCCCCTTTCTACCCTTTTTAATTAAATTTACATTTAAATAAATTGTTCATGGTAAATAAATAAATCTAATTTATTTATTTAAATCCTTCACTTGTATTTATTCAAGTTGCATCTATTTTTGTTGAAATAAAGCAATTTATTTTAATCACCCTCCTTCCACTTGCATTCTCCTACATTTCCCACTTGCCTCTCTAAAACCCCCTTCTAGATTCTTCTAATCACTTCTAAATTAGCCTAACCCATCTACTAAATATTGCCACATCCCTAAACAAAGGGAAGTCACTTCTCATACCCTCAAAGTCTTTGAAAACCATTAAAGGCTTTATGTCTTCAACAAGTTTACCTTGAAAGTCTTCCAAATGATTAATGGTTAACTCAACCCTCTTGCATGATTAGAGACTTTCTCTCTAACTCAACCCACATCTAACCTAGGGGTCTCATCAAGCATTCATTGCTTTGACCATGGTTATCCTTTTAACCCTTGCACAAGAGTTTATCCTTTGGGTAAAAGCTTTATCCATTGGATAACCTTAACCCTTACCTCCTAAGGTAACCTTCATGTCTTCTCAAGCATTTAATGCTTCTTACATATCCTCTCAAGCAGTCTTATGTTAACAATTGTCACCATTTCATTGGTGAGAATTGCAAACATGGATTGATAACTTTCAATCTTGTCCCTTGTTAAGATTATCCAACCTTAACCCTTCATTGCCCTATTTTTCCTATAAATATAACCCTCATTCCTCCATTTTCATATCCAAGTCTTTAGTATCAAACTTATAGACCTTTTATTCATGCATCTAATCTATACTCATTTTTATAAAGCATTTAGTCTCTCTTTGAATAGAAATAATCTAATAAACATTTTAGAAGCATTTATATTATCATAAATAATCATATTAAGCTAGTGTATCATGTTAGGATAGTTATTTTACTAATCCTTTCATCTTATCATCATATACATGCTAGCTTAGTTTATGTTTTTATATCATGCACATTTAGGATTGCATTCATGTTAGATTGATCAAACATCCCTCATTCTCATGATTGTCATCCCTAAGTCACTTTGCTCAGTGATTAGAGAGCAAAGGCATTGAATTGAGGGGTCTTGTGAGATACAGAACAATGGAACATTCCTTGGGAAGTTGAGTTATTCCATATAACTCCATAACTTACACCAAGAGTCCCATTGGTGTGTGGACTAGTCCTGAATTCGTATTTTCCATTTCATCACACCACTTTTCCCACACACGGTATGATTATTTGTGTTATGGGTGTTTCAAGGCCATACTCACCCTTGGGAGGGTAGAGTAGCCTTGGGGGTGAAGGGTTGCTTGACAACCTATTAGTGTAGAGACTCTCTTCTTGGAAGAGAGAGATACACAAGGGTTATGGGAACCTTGCTACATAATTTTTATGCTTATGCAAAGGGGGTCATAAGGGGAGATATGGGCTTGTAAGCCATGGGGGACATAAGGTTTGTTTTGGGTCAAGTATGTGACTTAAGTTGGTTATATTTTGGTAGCCCTGTGAAGGCATTTGTTCCTCTTTCTTATAGATCTCCTCTAGGTACTTGGTCCACATTCACCCCACAAAGTTAGTCACATAGTGACATTGTACATCCTTGGGTTGGGAGTTCATGTGTTGTTTGAGTTCTTCTTGCTTTTGTGGTTGAGTTTGTTTGTAACCCGTTTAGCCTTGGTTCTCCTAGCTCAGGGGTAGCTTCATGTAAGCCTAGGTTGGGAGGTGAGCCTCCATGGTCACAACCTATAAGTTTTATTTGCAAGTTTTCATTTGGAATAAAGGATGGAGAAAAGCCAAGTTCATGTGCAAGCCTCCTAATAGATTCATTTGGAATTCTGAAAATATGTATTGTAACAAGCCCTCATTCTTGTAGAAATGTAAGAGGCTTGAAATTGTAATTTTGTTATTATTGTAAAGTGGATTCAAAAAGAAAAGATTGTATATTTACTTTGTTGTATATTCATTTTAAATAATATCAAAGAAGCATTTAAATAGTCTCCCTATATTGTTAGCTATTATCTTGAAATGGAGTAGGAAATGTAAGCTTGTGTTCTACTTAAATGTCTATGGAAAAATAAATGCATATAAAAATAAAAGGGTAGACAAACATTTAAATAAAATGCAGCTTTATCTCTTCTCAGTTTTATGTGTAAACTTGCCTAGTATAAAATCTAGCATGCAATGTTGAATAAAGCTACTTGCTCTTCATTTATTTAATCTAATCATTTTCTGATGTGTATTATGTTAGTTGAAAAATTGTTAATAGAAAGGAATTTTACAGAAAACACTTTATTCTATTAAATCATTATTGTTCAGTTAGAAATTCATTTGTTGTATTTTATTTATTCTTATAAGCACCACTTTTCATAAAAAAAAATATATAGAGAGAAGGATATTCCATTGCTTCTATTCCATGATAAAGTTAGAAATGCATTTGTTGTATTTTATTCATTCTTATAAGCACCACTTTTCATAAAAAAAAATATAGAGAGAAGGATATTCCATTGCTTCTATTCCATGATAAACAGAAAAATACTTCATATGTTTTAACTTAAATTTACCCATTATTTGCATCTAGTTGTAATGCTGGTTAAGTAAGAAAATAATATCTTGCTAAGTTAGGACAAACATATCTAGATATATGAGTGAAAATTTCATTGAATATATACTCATTTATGTATATACATACAAATATATATATATATATACATATATATATATATACATATATATATATATACATATATATATATATACATATGTATATATATATACATATGTATATATATATATATATGTATATATATATATATATGTATATATATATATATGTATATATATATATATATATGTATATATATATATATGTATATATATATATATGTATATATATATATATATATGTATATATATATATGTATATATATACATACAAATATATATATATATATATGTGTATATATGTATATATACATACAAATATATATATATATGTATATATGTATATATATGTATGTATATATGTATGTATATATGTATATATATATATGTATGTATATATGTATATATGTGTATATATATATATATATATCTGTGTGTGTGTATGTATTAGAAATGTAAATGTTGTTGTAAAATAAAATCATGCTAGAAAGGAAATCATTGGATTTACACAGTGTATGAATTCTACATACATGTGTGTGTGTATATATATAATAAAATAAGGTGTTGTTAAGTGTGATGAATCTGATTGCTCAATATATATATATATATATATCCTCATTGTAAATCACTGTGAGAAAACCTATGTAAATAAAATATAAAAAAATAATAATTATTATTATTTTTCATGCTTGAATGTAGCTCGAGAGGCGAGGTGTGTGTCAGCATACACTGTGTGGGCCGTGGCACACGCAGTGCGGGTGGCACAAATAGTGGCATCGCCACTCCGCCACACTCCTCCCTCCGCCTCTGCTTAAGCACAGTCTGCAACCCGCCGCCACCTCCTTCCCCCTTGGCCGCCATTATTTGGCCTCTGCCATTCCTCTACCATGGTCGAAAACCCTACAACATAAGAGACATAAAATAAAATAAGGGGTTTTCAAACAAAAGATAGAAATAGATCTAAAATGAATTTCTCATGGAAACCCTAACCCGATTTAGGTTTAGGGTTAGATAAAGAATATAAGAAATTTAAAAGAAAGAAAAATGGGGATAGATAGATTGTTGTTAAATTAAATGGGGAAAACCTAAATAGGGTTAACCCAAATATGTTTATTTAAAGGGGTTTGAAATTAAAATAAGTTTTTTTGGGGGGGGGGGGGGAATTTATAATTTATATTAAAGGATTAATTGATTTTATTAAAGAGTTACGGGGTTTTATTTTCTTGGTTAGACTATTATATTCTCTGTGTGTGTTTAGTATTTTTATTAACATCTATCTTTGGGGATATTAAATTTTAATGGTCAATTAAACCCCTAAGGGGGGTAATTTAATTATATACGATTAATTTGCATTTATAAGAGTTGATTTAATTTTAATGTTTAATCTATTGGAATATTTATTTTTCTTAGTCAACTAAATATAGTTATTTAAGGACAGTGGAGGTATTTTCAATTAATTGCCTGTTTAATTATTATTATTACAAATAATTGTATTAATGTTATCTCAATGAATTTTGAAGTTATTTAAATATTGCCAGAGATTATTGTTAACTCTTAATATTATTGGAGGATTTAATTGGGCAAATTAATTAATTAATTAAGTTGCAGTGACTTTAAAGGGTTAAATGAATCAATTTAAGTAATGGTAATTATTGTAATTGTTAAGTAAGTTAAAATCTAAACTATTTGTTAGATCGCTTAGGAGTTTGAGATAAGACTTAAATCTCCTTGTTAGATTACATAAATTATCGCTCACTTTAGAAACCCATTCTTAATGTCAATTAAGATCTCTTTTAAGTGAAACTTAATGGGTTGTCACATCTAAGTAAACATAGGTCATCAAGTAATTAAGTGTTTTAAAAAAAAATTGTTGTTGCATTTTTGCCCAAATGTTTGGGCATGAAACGCAAAGTCCAAATGCAAACACCCAATCGGTTTTCATTCCAAGATGCTCAAAGCATACGAGGTCAAATACAATTTTGTAGAAAAGAAAGCCTTTGCTATTGTAAAAGGTCTGAAGAAATTTAGACACCTTATCGCTTGCAACAAAACAACAATCTATGTGGCTCACCCTATGGTCCGCGAGTATATCATGGAAGGGGAGATCATAGAAAAGAAAGCCAATTGGATTACCAAGATCCTAGAGTATGATATAGAGGTCAAACTGACCAAAGTGATCTAGGGAAAGGGTCTTTGTGAGTATTCAGCACAAGAACTTGAAGAGCCACAAGAAAACCAAGATGAAGTAGTGCTAATGTACACAATGTTATAAGAAGAAGGTTGGATGGCCAACCACCAACATTTTATGCAGAATGGAGTCTTTCCCCCAAATCTCTCCTTGAAGAAGAGGAGGTTTTACAAACTCCAAAATAGTAGATACTGGTTGCTCGATGACATTCTATTCAAGCAGAATTTCAATGGACTCTTACTCCGTTGTGTTGATAAGAAAGAAGCTGAATTTTTTTTGCACGAGTTCCATAGCAGCCTTGCAGGAGGCCACTTTTCAGTGCCAACCACTATCATGAAGATCACCCGTGCAGGATACTTCTGGCCCTCATTGTTCAAGGATGTGCACACTCTGATCCAAGAGTACAAATAATACCAATTCTATGATGGGAAGCGCAAAAATGCAGCTATGCCATTCAGACCCATAGTGGTGGATGAGCCTTTTGCTTAATCGGGGCTGGATTTCATAAGAATAATTAACCTGATGTCTTTCACTGGTCACAAATGGATCCTTACAGCCATAAATTACTTCACCCATTAGATGAAGGCAGTTCCCCAAAAAAATTATACTAATCAAAAACCTGATCTGACTAATCAAGAGGATAGGAGAAGAACATAAAATGGAATGGCACTGTCATTTAAGAAGTGCACTCTGGGCTGACAAAGTCACCCCAAAGTAGGTACTTAAAAAATCCCCATACAAGCTCGTATATGGGAAACAAGCGCATTTTCCAATCTCTTCAGAGATTCCAATGCTTCAACTTCTGAAATCTATTGAACTTGAAGAAAATGAGCCAATGGAAGTAAGGCTGGCAGAGCTCATGGAGCTTCATGAGGAAATGGAGGCGGCTTTCGAGTCACTCCAAAACTGCCAGCAGACTGTCAAAAGGTGGTTTGATAAGAAAATATCAGACCCTGGTTTTAAGCCAAGAGACCTTGTCCTAAAGTACAGTGAGCAAAGCACAAAACCAGGTCGTCTTGTTAAATTTGACAGTCTGTGCGAAGATCCTTTCTACATCGTCGAAGGCAGAGGCTTTAACGCTTTTATTTTAGAAGACTAGCAAGGTGAGCTATTAGTGATCCTAGTTAATGGGATCCACCTCAAGGCCTTTTATAAAGTTTTTCTGTTCCTTGCGTGTAAATATTGTAAATATTTTTTCTGTCCTTGCTGGTTGTTTTAGGCCTTTTAAGTTTTTTTGAACCAAGCAAAAGAAATAACAAGCATTCTCCATTCAAAGAAGTCATGATAAGCAAAAAGAAAAGTTGTCTTTATATTATATATCGGTTTCTTTACATAAGTACAATGCAAAATAGGCTCTCGGGCCTTCATATCTTGAGAGCAAAATACAAAAAGAGTATATCATAGAGGAAGTGTTGCAAAGAAGGGGCTAGTCTAGTCCTCTTCTTCAAAGTTGAGCTCATGCTCATCGACAAAGGTATCATCATCCTCTTTGTCATATTCATCTCCAGGAGAGAAGTCTAGGTCTGACTCAGAGTCAGAATAGCGCACCACCACACAAAGGATGGGAGGATTACCAGGAGTAAGGACCCTCGCGAAGATGTTATCCCAAAAGTTGGAGTGCCATGTCACCCCAGTCACTTCAATCAGCATATGAACCCTCAGCAAGAAGTCTATTGCTCACCATGCGCGGAGTCGGTGTGTTGCGATCGACATTGTTTTAAAGCTAGAGAGCAATGGAAGCCAAGGAACCACCTCACCTTTGTCTATATAAAACCTCAGGTCTAAGGCCGATGGGATTCCGTAAACAAGGTTTGCATAAAAAACTACCTCCTCCAATCCACCTAGGTATTTGTTAAGGAAAATAAGACCAGTGAGGTGCAGGATGAGATGTTTGGCTAGTGCAAGGTCAAGCAGAGAGGCCAAAAAATGATAATTAATGTCCATGTTCACACGGTAACGGTCTTCAAAACCAACAAAATCCTCCCCCAAGACCCACTTAATAGCAGCTAATATTATGGGGTTGTTATAGGTCATCATCCTTTGCAGGTGATGGTCAAAAATGTTACTAAGAAAAGTAGTTTGATTGCCTATTCCCACCAACCTAACTGGAGTATCCATTGCTCCAAGTCCTAAAACGACTGTTTTCCTATTTTTAGAGACTAAAGCCAAATTGCCAGTATGCTCAAAATTGCTTTAGAGAGCGGTATTTATAAAAAAATCATGATGAAAGCAAAAGCAATGACGTTATCCTTAGTGCAAGTTGGTGTTAATGAGGTTTTATCCCCACACAAAATAGTCTTAATCATCCCTCTTGTGCAGTATTTTGGGGGAAGTGCAGACCACGAGCAATTTCCACGAGTCCATCTATAATATTTCTTGCGGCAGATCTCAGGTTTTTTCTCGCATCAATATGCTCGGCAGATTTTTCATAAATGTGCCATAAAGTACGAAGTTTCCCAAGGAAGAAAGTTAGTACAAGCCAACACAATGCTTTCAAAATGATGATGGTAAGGAGCATAACTACCTCACTCTTCAGTGAGCTCGCAATAGGGTGCACAGTAGATGAAATAACTTTGTATGTTGTGCAAGTTGGTCGTTTCATTGAGTTAACTCCCAGTTAATGTACCACTCAACATGATTTTCAAGGGCTTTGTTCTTTTTGAATAAGTTTTTATCTGAGATTGAACCTTGCATGCAGTAGTAGGGTGAAATGAGAAAAGAGTTCCTCCAGTTTCTAAGTGCAAAGCTTGGAAAGGATAATGGCATCATCTACTTCAGCCTCCGGTACTTCTTTTAATGACTAGTATGTAGATATTTTCAAAGATGCATCTTTTGCATTTCGAGTTATACTGCCAAAGATTGACCATCCCTTCATGAGACCTAGGGACAAAGGCACTCAGTTTACAACCAGAAACCCTATTGTAGTTGGAGATAAGATAGAGAATGTTTTCAATCTGGACCTCCGTGTTCAGCCAAAAGGCCTCTGGGAAGATACATATCAGAGATGGAAGAAAGATAGCTTAGGTAGGTCTACTTCCCAACTATGGCATTCTAGTCTTCCTCAATATATGTTTCCCTTGGTCCACCCATGCCCTGATTTTATAAATGAGTGCGTAGATAAATTTTCATTAGATCTGCCAATGATTAAAGGGAAATCCCTAAAGGTAGTTATTAATGTAGAAGCTATCAAGGACATGTTATGTATTCCTCAAAATGATAGCCACACTACTAGTTTCAAGAAGAAAGCCCTAGAAATTTATTGGGAAGATAGAAATATTGTTGTTAGTTTCTACAATGACTTAACTAATAGTAGTTCAGAGAACACCAAACTCCCAAAAGTTCCCTTAGCCTATGGTGCACTCAAACCGCAAGATGTAAAAGATGTTGCATCCATGATGGCTTGTATTTTTGGTATGGACAATGATCAAAATATTTACCCATTTCAAATGGGTTTCCTTTTCAAATTCCACAAGTAGAAGGAGCCTTTCCATTTTGACTTTGCAGACATCTTGGTGCACACGATGGTCAAGCAACTAAAGGACTTCAAGAATCATCGCAGGTTCAGGTACACCTCCTTCTTGGTCCACATGTTTTTCCATCATAATCTTGATTTATTTAAGGAGTATATGGATCTTGAAATGTTTGATCAGAAAGGCACAAGAAATCCGGTAACAATGTGGACCCACCTGCTATCCACTACATACAATGCCTATTCATTTTCAGATGTTTTTCTTTCCCCCACAATGCAGGCTTTGCTCCAGGAGGATACAAATTAAATCACTCATTTTTCACAAGCACAACTTGCTTGGATAGCGTCCAACCATCTCCCCTATCATTGGTATCTTGAAACATATTTTTCTTTCATCATGACCCATGGGTTCACTAAGGAACCCTTTCACCTCCTGCAAATGGTTCCAAACCACACTTTGGCCCTAGGAATGTTTAGACAACTGGTCATCATTGAAAGGAAAATAGGCTCAAGGGAACATAGGATTGTCATTTTCAAAGATAACATGATAATCGGGCCCATTTTTATTGTCAAAAGACTTCAAGCAGAAAGCATTCTCACATATAAGCTGGCTCAACTAGGCCTAGTGGTCATTGATGATAAATGGGGCTATGACCCAGACGGATTTCTATCATCAAGGAAGAATCCCATAAGACATATCCTGCATGGTCCTGTTTGAGATTCATGGAGAAGACCGCAAGAAGATAATGAAGAAGTGCATGTGAATTTGTACCTTATTCCCAAGGAAGAGAGACCAACATGGTTGTATTTCTATGAAGTGAAAGAAAGATATGACTCGGCTAAGAAAATGTTGATACCTCTAAGCAAGAAAGAAAAATAGGAAGGTTGGTCAGAGGAAAAGAAGCAAGCCTTTTGGAGATATAGGCAGGAGGTCAAAGAGCTTAGAATAGGTTTGGGAAACCTCCCTAGTGATGAGACTTTTGATGCAAAATAGCAAAAATACAACATTGATTCTGATGAGGAATATGAGCCCCCTTCGAGCGCAACTGATGAAGGGGTTGTTACGAAGATAGTCACAGCTCCCAAAGGAAAGGGGAAAGAAAACAAGATTATAGTCCCAGATTTTTGCAGTAGAGGTGAGTTCTTAATCTCCTAGAATGACTTTTCATTCTATAACCAAACCCATCAATAGGCCTAGATCTCAAGTTTCAAGGAAGTGACCGAGCCAAGACCAAAAGTAGTCAGACTCTCAAGAAGAAGCTGCAGCTATTTAAAAGAAGCAAAAATCCACTTATGAGGCCTCTGGGAATGTACAAGCTCAAATCCCTGTGTTGAAACAATCTCCACTCACATCATCAACCTCTTCGACTCGGGTACAATTTTTTACCTCTTTTCTCTCCTCTCATTCTCTAGTTTCAGTGTTGGTGTTGCCCGTAGTTAACTCTACTCCTATAACAAGCGATGCTAAGGTAGTCATATTCTCTGCATCACCCTTGCAAAACCAATCAAGTGTTGCCTCAGCTAGCCCATTTGTGTTCTCCCTGCTTGACATTGTCACATTTGGCACCATGGTTAGTGCAACCCGCTCTACCCAAATCTTGATCCAATCAACCAAGCCATCCTCTTCTTTGTGCATCCTCAATTTTGCAGGTCAGACCTCTGCTGCCTCACCTAGTATTAGGTCTTTGCTCTCCATGCCTTCTGGTATCTTCTCGGGAATCCCTCCTTTTTCCCTAGTTGCACTCTCCTTGACAGCTCCAGCCCATTTGCAAACTAGCATAGCTCTGATTCCTTTCATCCCACCTCTCAGAGCTCCTTTCATGGAGAAAATGATCTTTGTTCCTTTGGAATTCCTACGGATACCAACAAACTTAACCGAGCTCAAAGGATCCAAAAAAGGAGAGAAAAAGACTTCCAAAAGCCAGCAGAGCCCTCCATACAGACCATTTTTAGGGAGGATCACCAAAATTTAGTATTTGTGTCCATGATGCCAAATATCATCAAGCCTTGCAACCAAATACAACTTGAAGACTATTCCATGCATGCCATTGCATCGACCTAAGAAGAGCTCACCCACAAGATAAAATAGAGATCATGGAGGAGTCACATAAGGTAGTCTCTTTGGATTACCTAAAGCGTTCTCGTCGCCTGGAAAAGCTCACGATTGAGCTAGAAAGGATAAAAGTTACAAATGAGTAACTGATGAAAGAAGGGAAAGCTAAAGAATCAGAGATATTGTGCCTGCAATCCTCAATACTACAAGAAAAGGATGAGAGAGATAAACTTCAAAAGGCATTAAAGTAGTATGAGGGCCTATTGTGCATAGAGAAAAAGGCCAAGCAAGTAACTTTCGATCAATTACTTGATAAAACACATGAATTATTGCGCCTCCAATTTGCCTCCTCCGATATGGGCCAAATTCAAACTCTGTTGCAAGAAGCCATTGCATAAAGGGAGAAGGATCATCAGGAATTGGTTAGCACTTAAAGCCTTCTGGCAGAGGAGAAAGTAGCAAAAGATAAGCCATTGCAATATTTCCAGAATCTACATGCTCAATCTGCTCAAAAGCTCTATGATTTTCAAGTGGCCATGTTGAAGCAATAGGCAGAAAGCAAGCAATTTCAAGAGGAAGCGCAAGATAAGAAGACTCAAATCATAATGTTACAACACCAAGTTGCAGAGCAAGCTATAAGTTTGAAGGAATTGCATGAGAGATTGGAAGTTAAGGACTCTGAGGTACAACTTCTCTCAAAGCCATCGGTTCTACAACCTTCTCCTCATGTGGATGTCACTTATCTAATGTGGGAGCTTCATGACACATATTGGGAAAAGATAAAGCAACCTATCCCTCCCATGGAACCACCTTTAAGGTTCTTAGCATTTCCCCAAGGTGCGCGCGCTAAGGAGGAGATTTCTATTGAACAAGTTGATCAGGAGATGTCGCCTAGAACCTCTAAGGCCCAAAAGTTGGTTAGTTGGCTTTACACCATCCCTTCCCATGAGTTAAATGTAGTTGGGATCACAAATTTTGAGGAAGTGGTTCAAAAGGCCAACCTTTTCATCAATTACGACAAGATAGCCAAGTAGGGTGCTTTTGCTCTGTTCATTGTAAGAAGCTCAATAACCCAAGTTGCAAAATGCCTTGAAATTTTTGTCAAGTTCGGCCTACCCTCTCCTTTCCTTCCTGATGGTTAAGTTATGAAAGCAGAGAATCTCTCCAACTTGATTGTTCAAAAGCAGCAAGACCTTTGTTACCTCCAATCTTTGAGTAATCCTCTTGAGGTAGATGAGTTTGAGGCCTTTCTCCATCCTTTGGCTAGGCTTGTTATTATGCTTCAGTTTTCTCACAAGAAACCTAAAGAAATCCTTTTCAATAATGTCAGTGAGTTAGATCATACTTTTCAACCTCTCAAGGCTCAACCCATCCCATCCGTAGAAGATTGGTGTCCCCTGCAGCAACTTTTTAACAAGATTTTCAAGCCAGAGTTTTAAACCTCATCGACGAACTAGGATTTTATTGACATTGCATGAATCTTGCATTAATGAATTATAAGTATTGTCATTGATGTCAATTACAATCGGTAATGGAGTTTTTTTGCAACTGCTAGTCATGCAGTAATGCATCTAGTAGTTGAGCAATGAAGGAAACCAATATTACTATTGAAGCAGAGAGATCAACCAATAACCCTAACCTGTTGATATGTCGAACCCTAACCGATGGATCTTGGTGAATCGGTTGTGTTGATCTATGATCGAATGGTGATTGAAGATTATTATGCCACATATGCATGATGCACGTGATTAGTTTCAAAGAGGTTTTGGTGCATAGAGATAACTGTTTTATCTTGGGAATGAGAAAGTGCATAGCATGAAGTGGAAACCGTGTGATGAGTTACAGGATCCAATGTACGGTGATCTAGGAGCGGTCAAAGTTGTCTAGAACAATGTGTAGCTGATTGCTATGTAATCCAATGTTCATGTTTGAACTGATATGTTTGTAATCTCTATGAGATCTTATGTTTTGTGATGTGTTACCGACCTATTATTTTGCTTATAAGGTCGATGAGTTGTTTTGTAATAGTATTGGCAATTTTGGTTAAGTGTGTTAGTGTGACTGATTGCCAAACTAGAAGGAGTATCTGCAGAATGTTTTGAAGGTAGATGGGAGTTTAAATGGATCTAATCAAGCAAAGTAGTGCTATTACCAGATCAGTAAAGACCCTATTGTTCTCTAATAATTACAACAGTTAAATCCCTTAACTACATAATCTTTAACAGGCTTGGTGTTTTATAAATCCTCTAACCAGGTGATCCATTAGCTTTGATTTGAAATCCTCTATCGAGGTTACTCCTAATAGGGTATTGTAGTCAATACCTTAACTGAGTGGTCCTTAACCGGATCTATTCCTAACTGGACATTTTTGTAAATCTTCTAACAAGGCTTGGCTCCTAATAGGGAGAACTTCAGAAGAGTTCAAAATACTTGTGGGTATTCATCTCCACCATGGTTTTTCACATTTGGATTTCCATGTCAAAAATAATTATGTCAAGTGGTGAATGATATTGTGGTTATGTTTTGATATGGTTAATCTGTTTAATCGATAAAGCCACTTAGATGTGTTTAAATAACTGAAAGTGATCTGAAATGTGTTGTTACTAATATTAGTAAAGTGGTTTGATGTTTTGGTTAAATGGTTTATGAGTTTCAAATCTGTTACACTGATATATTGGTATTCTAGTCAACTAGTAAACTTGACAGTGCAGTTGTTGTTTTTGTTATAGTGTTTAAACCGGTTAGTTCAGTGATTGATTTATGAGTTGGGTTTGAGTTTGGTGAAATTTTAGTTTGTTTTCTATCTACTGATTCACCCCCCACCCCCTCTTAGTAGTTGATAGGATCATTATTGATTCATCATATCATCAATTGGTATCAAAGTATTTTAGGTCCTCTTGTGTTTAAGCCTAATAGCTTGAGGTAAAGATCTAGGAGAACATGATGAAGAAATAAGGTCTGAAATTCAATAGGGAAAACTACAGAATGTGAAGTGATTGGATGAAAATCTATATCAAGAGCTTAGGAAGTCAATATTGGGAACATGTTGTTACTAAATATAACTTGTTTGGTGGGATTTTGATAGATGCTCAAAAGAAGGAGCAACAGGACAATAATCAAGCATTGGAGGCCATTATCAGTTCCTTGTCTGATTCAAAGTATGTTGATGTCCATGGTTTGGATACTTCCTTTGAAGTGCGGAACAAACTTGAGGATATGCATAGCGGTGATGAGAATGTGAAGATTGCCAAAGAGGAGAGTCTGAGAGGTAAATTTAATGATAGATGGATGGATGAAGGTGAGAATATTCAATAGTATGGTCAGAGGATCAAGGAGATAGTCAGTGAGATCAAAAGTGTTGGTGGTACAATAGAGGATACCACAGTGGTTAGCAAGGTGTTGAGAACCCTTCTACCAATCTACACTATCCGAGTTGCAGCCATTCAGGAACTCAAGTCTATTGATAAAACAAAGGTAACTCTTGACTCCATCATTGGTAAACTAACTGCATTTGAGTTAAATGTTTATGATGGAAGTATTCAGAGATCTGAATCTACTAGAGCTTCAATTTCTATACCACCGGTAACGAAAAATAGAGAAGCTAGTCACAATCATGATTCTAGATCCAGAAGAGAAGTTGATGATGAAGATAGTCTGATTGAGCTTGAAGCATTGTTGGCCAAGCATTTACCCAAAGGTACCAGTAAGTACATAGGTAAATTACAGTTGAAGTGTTTTGCATGTAACCAGATTGGACATATTGTTGCTAGCTGTCCAAATGGAGATAATGAGCAGAAACGTGAGAAGTATAAGAAGTACAAAGGCAAAGGTAAAAGAGATTGTCTCATTGCAGTTGATGGAGGAATTACAGATGAGGAAGCTGAGGAAGATGCAAATGAGGACATTGTCTTTGTTGCCATTAAAGAGTAGACATAAGATTAGAAGGCATTAGTCTCTCACATGGATAGTTCTGATGATTGGATTATAGATAGTGGTTGTTCACACCACATGACCAGTGACCGGAGTAAGTTTCTTAATTTTAAGGAATTTGATGGAGGTGTTGTGAGATTTGGAAATGACTCACCTTGCATGGTAAAAGGAAAGGGAACCATCTCTCTTAATGGAAAGAGCAGTGTAGATGATGTCTACTGGGTTAAAGGATTGAAACACAATCTTTTGAGTGTTGCTCAACTCAATGACAAAGGTTATCCACTGGAATTCAAGAATGGAATGTGCAAAATCTATGGAAGCAAAGGTTAACTGATTGCAATCAACAAGTAGACAAAAGGTAACTTGTTTCACCTAAATTCTGAATTCAACAGTTGTTTAATTGCAAAAGTAGAAGATAGTTGGCTTTGCCATCAAAGATTTTATCATGTAAATTTTGATAAGATTGTAAAAGTCAATAATTCCAAATCGGTAAGAGGTTTGCCATAGTTGGACAAACCGATGAATGCTCTGGGTAAGGAATGTTAGTTAAGGAAGATGAAATCCTCAACTTTTAAGAGAAAATATTTCTCAGCAGAACATTTGCTATATTTGGTTCATACAGACCTCTGTGGACCAATAAGGACTAGGAGTATTCAATCTAATCGATATTTTATGATCTTAACTGATGATTGCTTAAGAATGATGTGTGTCACATTCTTGAAGGATAAAACAGAAGCCTTCAGCAAGTTTAAGGAATTTAGAGCCTTAGCTGAAAAGGAAAGTGGAAAGATGATAAAGTGCTTAAGAACTGATCAAGGTGGTGAATTTACTTCAAAGGAATTCACTAGATATTGTGAAGATAATGGAATTAAGAAGCAGCTTTTTGCACATAGGACACCACAATAGAATGGTATTGCAAAGAGGGACAACCGGTCAGTTGTTGAAGCTACAAGAACTATGCTAATACAAGGAGGTGTAACTAAGACTTTCTGGAGACAAGCTATTAGCATAGTTGTCTACACTATGAACCGGATACTGGTTAAAAGAGGTAAGGATAAAACTCCTTATGAATACTGGTATGGTAGATCACCTAATGTCAGTTACTTTAAGATATTTGGTACCAGATTTTTTATCAAGAGAGGTGAATATTTTCGTAAGTTTGATGCTAAGAGTGATGAAGGTGTTTTTCTTGGTTACTCAACCAAGAGCAAAGCCTACAAATGTTACAACAACTAGACAAAGAAGATCATTGAAAGTGATAATGTCTGCGTCGATGAGTATCCTAAAGATTCAGAAGAAACTAGTGAGGAGAAGAAGGAAGATGAACCTTACATTCTGATTTTGGAACCAGAATCGGTGAAGCCAAAAGTTGGTGAAATTAATACAGAAGCACCAGTTCAACCTGAACAGGTAGATTCTCCAGAAGATGAAGATAGTGAGGATGAAGAACCCAAAGACCATGATCATGTTATTCCAAGGTATGTTAGACTCAATCATAATCCTAACCAGATTATTGGAGATAAAGATGTTGGTGTGTTAACTAGAAGAAGAATAAGAGAGAATTCTTGTATGATCTCCACTATTGAGCCTAGAACAGCAAAGGAATATTTTGGAGATGATCACTGGATCAAGGCTATGGAAATAGAGCTTGACCAGATTGAGAAGAACAATACATGGACCCTAGTACCCAGACCGATGAACAAAAATTTAATAGGTACTAAATGGGTATTCAGGAATAAACTAAATGAAGATGGAGTAGTAGTCAGAAACAAAGCTAGACTGGTATGCAAAGGTTATGCACAAGAAGAAGGTGAATACTATGGCGAGACATTTGCACCAATTTCTAGATTGGAAGGTGTTAGGACTCTACTTGCATTTACAACATACAAAGGATTCAAAGTATATCAGATGGATGTGAAGTCAGCATTTCTTAATGGAATACTAGAAGAGGAAGTCTATATTGAATAGCCAGATGGTTATGCTTTGACTGATGCAAAGGATATGGTGTGCAAACTACACAAGGCACTATACATTTTGAAGCAAGCACCTAGGGGATGGTATAAAAGACTACATTATCACTTGGTGAAGATAGGTTTTAAGAGAACCAATGAAGACAACAATATATATCTCAAGACTGAAGGAGATAAGATACTGGTTAGTTTGGTATTTGTGGATGATATCATTTTTGGAGGAAATGATGACATGTGTGATGACTTTGCAAATGAGATTAAATTTGAGTTTGAGATGTCTCTGGTAGGAGAGATAAAATTCTTTATGGTTTGCAAATTCAATAGATGAAGAATGGTATTTTTATCACACAATCCAAATATGTGAAAGAGGTATTGTAGACATTTGGAATGGGAGACTATAAACCAGTTGAGACACCAATGGTTATAGGTTGTAAACAGTCTAAGGAGGATGATTCTACATGAGTGGATGAAAAGGAGTATAGTTATATGATAGGGAAACTATATTATGTTATTCATAGCAGACCAGATATTGCTCATGCAGTTGGATTAGTTGCCAGATTTCAAAAGAGCCCGAAGGAGACACATATGGTAGTGACTAAAAGAATATTTAGATATCTAAAAGGTACTATTGATTATGGCTTATGGTATCCATATGCAGGTAATCTTCATTTGAAAGTATATATAGATGCAGACTGGGTAGGAAATGTTGATGACATGAAGAGTACAACCGGAGGAGCTTTCTTTCTTGGAGGAAGGCTTGTATCTTGGAGCAGAAAGAAGAAAAGTTGTATATCACAGTCAACTACTGAAGCTGAATATGTTGCAGCATATATGAATTGTACCCAGGAAATCTGGATGAAGCATATTTTGGAAGGTTTCAAGTTGAAAATCTTAGAACTGGTAAGGATTTTCTATGATAACACCAGTGCAATAAATATTTCAAAGAACCCGGTGGTGTTGCATGCTAGAACCAAGAATATAGAGCTGAAATATCATTTCTTGAGAGAGAAAGTGCAGAGTAAAGATGTGCTACTGGAGCATGTATCTACTAAGGAACAACTAGAGGATATCTGTGCTAAACCTCTGCCTAAGACTACTTTTGAGTATCTTAGAGGTCAGCTAGGGGTTGTACCCCTACATGAGGTCAATTAAGCCGATGTGGAAGACATCAGTCCCAGAGCTTATTGAAGAACTTGAAGAAGGATTGGTGTAGAGTGGAGCTACTCCACAGGGGGAGCAACTAGTTGCAGATTGGTGAAGCTTGTAGTGGTTTACCAGTTAATATTAGTATTCACTTTGGCATTGTTGTCAAAGGGGGAGAAGAACTATATGATTGATAGGGAGAAGACCAGTAGCTAGCTACCAACTGAAAACATGAAGACTCGGTTGAAGGAGAGTACATGAAAAAATGTAAACCAGGATTCCTATACCTATGTATGTGCATTACTCTTAATCATCACAATCAAAGGGTATTGATATTTGTATTGCCATAAATGCCAAAGGGGGAGATTTTTGGCATTGCATGAAGCTTGCATTAATGAAGTATAAGTGTTATCATTGATGTCAATTGTAACCGGTAATGGAGTTATTTTGCAACCGCTAGTGATGCAGTAATGTAACCAGTAGTTGAGAAGTGAAGGAAACTGGTATTACTATTGAAGAAGAAAGATCAACCGGTAACCCTAACCTATTGATATGTCGAACCCTAATCGATGGAGCTTGGTGAATCAGTTGTGTTGATCTATGATTGAATGGTGATCAAAGATGATTATGCCACATATGCATGATGCAATTGATGAGTTTCAAAGAGGTTTTGACACGTAGAGATAATTGTTTTATCTTGGGAATGAGAAAGTGCATAGCATGAAGTGGAAACCGTGTGATGAGTTACAAGATCCAATGTGCGGTGATCCAGGAGCGGTCGAAGTTGTCTAGAACAATGTGCAGTTGATTGCTATGTAATCCAACGGTCATGTTTGAACCGATATGTTTGTAATCTCTATGAGATCTTATGTTTTGTGATGTGTTACCAACCTATTTTTTTTCTTATAAGGTCGATGAGTTGTTTTGTAATAGTGTTGGAAATTTTGGTTAAGTGTGTCAATATGATTGATTGCCAAACTAGAAGGAGTATCTGCAGAATATTTTGAAGGTAGATAGGAGTTTAAATGGATCTGATCAAGCAAAGTAGTGCTATTGCTAGATCAACAAAGACCCTATTGTTCTCTAACAATTGCAATAGTTAAATCCCTTAACTGGGTAAGCTTTAATAGGCTTGGTGTTTTCTAAATACTCTAACCAAGTGATCCATTAGCATAGTGAGGAGAAACATAATAATAACTTTAATGTTACTTGAAATGATCATGAGAAATATTCCATCCATCATCATCTGATACTAGAAATGTAGATTTTCAAATAATCTGGAAGGAAACCTGAGAATTTGGATCTAAACTGGAAGGACCAATGCACTGGGTGCCCTGGTCCTAAGGAGGACCAAGGCATTGGGTGCCTTAGTCTTGAGGACTAGAGCATTAGGTTCCTTGGTCCTAGGACAAGGGCACTGGGCACCCCGGTCCCTGGGTACCAGGCTAAAGTTTCAAGTTGACACTAAGAGGTTTGGACAAAAGATTAGCTTTTTGTAATGTTGTATGAGAAAATGTTGACAAAGGAAGAGGTTGGAAACCTAGATTTTAATTATAAAATTTTGGTCTCTCGTGACTTTCAAGACTTTGATGCAGACATCCTAAAACATGTCCATTGTATCCATGTGTAGATGTTGAAATATCTAGAGGAGATGGTTCATTCTTAGATTGAGGGATCTTATACCCATTGAAGGAGGGTGTAAAGTCTATTGTACCCCAATTCCTTATTAGAGAAGTATCATTGATAGGAGATGATGTTGTTGAAGGAATCATAGTACTAAAGGAAAAAATGTATCCCAGTTCATCATGAGTGAAATAATAAGGATTAGGATTAGCCTTTACTATGTGAAGTTCATTGTTATATATGAATTTATTTTTGCAATGAAGAGTAGAAGGGACTTCTTTCATAGCATGAATCCATGGTCTACCTAGAACAAGGTTATAATTAAGATGGTTGGGAATAACATGAATACGAGTAGGAAAAGTCATGGGTCCTACTTTAATAGGTAATATGACTATACCAAGTGACTCTCTAGGAACGTTATCAAAGACACACACAAAGAGAATAGGGTTGAATAGATGAATAATCCCAATTTATCTTATCTAATAGGTCAACACAACTAATGCTAAGTGTTGACCCATTATCAATTAAAGTACCTCTTACCTTTTATTCATAAATGCAAGGAGTAATCATAAGGGGATCATCTATATTTTTAAGCTCTACAAAAGGCAATTCATCTTGTGAGAATGTGATATCATTTAGTTTATAAGAAGGATGAGGAATCACCCTTTGTAAGGCTTCTTGGATAAACTTATGATGTGAAGGTGAAGTTTCAATCAAGTCCCAAAGGGAAATCTGAGCTAAGATATCATGAATATTCTCAACAAGATTAGGTTCCCTATCAATATGTTTCTTAGAATGATGAGGGGGGGGGGAGAGGGGAGGAAGGTGAAAATAACATTGGAATATTTATTTTTGGCACAAGCTCTAAATGTGATGTATTTTAGAACCATATTTTTGTTCTAGTTTCCTTTCCATATCACCTCTTTCACATATGTATTTTGCAACTTGTAGGATATTGGGAGGTTTTTTGGGTCTAGGCTTCTCATAACTAGAAGCATGAATGGTATTGACTTGATTAGGTTCTTTTTTTTCCAAGGATACATCTTTAGGAGGGAGAGAATCAAGGAAATTTCTAATAATTTCATCTTCCGTCTCCAAGGTATCTTTATGGGTAAGATAATCTTTAGAAGAAGCACAAACATAACTCATTAATGCTTCATTTCTAGTGGGAAATTTGTTTCTAATAAGAAGAGGTTATGGTATCACTAGGAAAGGTAGTGACAATATCATCCACTTGCACCAAATGATCCTCATGGGGGAGGTACATTTTAGGAGGAAGATGAACATCATTCATCAAAGATTCATGCTTAGGAATGATATCTTTGAAAGAAGTGTTCATAACCTATTATTTCACCAATGTGACCTCATTGGTAAGACCAAATTTGGGAGAGGATAAATCAATCTCCATCAACACTTTTTCTCTAGGAGAGGTACCGTGTATGGAAGGAAAGGTAGCATTAAGGAAGGTGTTTATGATATTATCATCTTCCTCTAAGATACTCTCATGGTAGAGGAACATTTTAGGATAAATATCAACATAATTATTCAAATCTTCATCCTTACAAGGGAGAGTTTTGAAAGAAGTGTTAATGATTCCTTTTGGCTCTAAAAGGTCCTCATGAGTAGGAGGGTCCTTGGGAGAGGGGTAGAGTGAAATAAGGGAGACTAATCCATTATCACATCTATGAAATAAATGCATCATGGAACTAACTAAACGAAAACAAAATGACAACAATTTTCTTTTTCAAATGATCACATATGCAAAATACATGATAAAAAGAGATAAAAATAATAATTTTTTATGAAGTTTTCACTATTGCAAGGACATAAACAATGATTGAATGCATCTAAATTTGAACATAACATGTCATAGAAATCAGATCTAAAAATGGAAGTTACAAATTATGGAACCCACAAACCAAATTAACCAAAATAAATTAGGGTTTTTGTGATTTAAACCTCTAAATTTGTGTAATTTGATTAAAATAAGAACTATTAGTGCAAGATTGAAATTTAGAATGTTCACAAATTAGATCTAAAATAATTAATCTAAATTAGACAACTCACAAGCTCAATTTTAGAATGAAAAATTAGGGTTTTTGTGAATTTAACCTTTAAATTTTTTAAATTCAATTGAAAATTAAACTTGTAAATGTCAATTTGAAATTTAAATTGCATAAATACTCAAATTTGAGAACATAAATCATAAATAAGGGTGTAAGGAGTCGAGTTCACCAAAATGTAATGGGGAAAATTAGGGTTTCCATCATTGGATGTAGTAAACCACTATTTTTTCTTAAGGACCATTACATTAGGGAAACATAGGAACTAGATAGACCTAGATTCTTATCTAATTCCAAGGGTCTTGAATGTGCCTCTTCTTTCCCTTTGATGCAGCCATAATTGGTAAAAACTGTCAAAAGAGTCAACTGGCTTTTGCAGCGAGAGAGACACAACACAAACAACAAGAAAACATAACAAATTCATATAAATGGATCATATTCAAGCCATAGAAATTTAGGAAATCATCTGGTAATCATCAGATTATCATCAAGAACATCTGGTAATTAACCAGTTACATGCAGGCTTCAAGCCAGAAACAACCCAACCGGGACTCTAAAAATCAACCAGATCACAACATCCAAATCTTAATCCTTATTCAAAGTTTTATTCCTTTTCCCTTACCAATGATTACATAACATCATATTTATACCCACCGAAACATATCCAGATCGACCTCAAAAGATTACATTCACCAATGCAGGAAAATGAAACGTGTAATTAGGTTGGCCCTAAGATTTAAGAAACCTTTCTGGAAAATAACAATCAAGTGATGTGGTTCAGTAGGAAGGTCGGACACATGCCAAAGAACATCTAACAAGACCCAAGATGGATCCACATGCCAAGAATCCCATCGATAATAAAGGAAAACCAACCGGTAATCACAAGAACTATCTTGGGAACCCAAAAATAGCCAACCGAAAGCGATAATTGACCGAAGAAGAACCTAAATGAACTAGAAATATGAAATCAACCACATGAAACTACCAGGAAACTGCAAACAAGATCTACCGCGAAGAACAAGAAACTATCAGTACATATCAGTAAGAATATTGAAACTACACAAAGAACTAAACAAGAACAAAATTGAAAGGAAATGTTTTTGGTTGATGCAAGATTTCTCATCGATCGGGGATGCTCCTGCATCAGACAACCTAAGTAGAAAAAGATGATCCATGAGAGGCAACTCATGAACATCTAAAAGGATTCAGAATGAAGATCCCATGCTCATTTTTGATCCAAACATCTTCTTTATCTACCAAACTCTACTTTGGATCCTCTAGTGCCTCAAACAGCTTCTCTAACCTTTGACTCCCTTTGTTTTTCTTTCTTTGCTTCAGATCTGCACATTCTCCCTATGTATTGCCTTCTTTCCTCTGCAACTCAAGATTTCTTCTGCCACAAGACTTCATCTAGTTTGTCACCCTTAGCTCTCTATCGACTGGTTTCATCAGTCCATCGGACTCATCCATCAGATCCTTGTGCAAATTCATGTCACCCTCCGGTATAACCTCTACAACTAGTTCTATCAGATCTTTCTTCAAATCCTCTGGTATAACTTCTACAACTAGTTCTATCAATCCTTCCGGTATAGCCCCTATCATCGGTTTCTCAATAGTGCAACTTCTCTCAGGACTCAGTCTCTTCACCTCCTTCTCTTTCTCCTTCAAAGAAATCAATGTGAAATTTTTCCCATCCTTTTCAATAGTAACTAGGTTTCTTCTACAGTCATAAATAGCTCCTCTATCATACTACCAAGGTTTTCCCAACAAGACATGACAAACATTCATTTCTACAATATCACATAAAACTTCATCTTTGAAAGGCCCAATATTTAAACTCACCCAACACTGCTCCTTTATCTATATCTTCTGATCATCTTGTAACCAAGTTACCTCATAATGACAAGGATGCTCAAGCCTCTTCAACCCAAGCTTCTCAACCATCTCCTCAAATACTAAATTATTAGTACTTCCACTATCTACAATGACCTTGCAACACTTACCATTTGATTTGCATATCGTCCGGAAAAGACTCTTCCTCATAGTAGATCCAATATCCTTTCTTCTAAACATAAGGGATTCTCCTTGCTCCAGTGCATAGTCAGATTCAGTACCATCTAGTTCTTCACTTGCCACACAACTTCTTGACATTCCTTACTTACATTCATAGAATCTATGTCCATTTTCTCCACATGTGAAGAATTTGCAAGGGAATTCTCTACCGATACTATTGCTACCCTTCCTTGGTGTCTTATGTTTCAATTCTTTACTCCACTTAGGTTTTGACTCCTCTTCTTCAACCGGTTTCTTCATACTATCATTTTTCTTGAATTTATCCTTTCCCTTATTCGGTTGTCTTCTTCTCATCTTCTCCTCAGCCTTCAAAGCATACTAGTAAGCTTCTTCAACATACTCATCTCATCTTGAATGTTAAAAGCAAGCCCATTGATGTATCTCGCCACCTTTTCTCTATCCATGTCTCTATGTCCGGATCTAATTACCACCTTGTATAATTCTTTAGTATATTCCTTCATTGTCATGTTTCTCTATTTTAGGTTCTACAACTTCTTGAACAACTCCAGTTCACAGTCTCCCGGTATGAACTTGGCCTTCAACCTTGCAACCATTTGTCTCCATCAGGTGATCTTCAATTCACCATTCTCCACTTTGTCCTTCTGCAACTCTTTCCACCACAAGGCATCATGCCATTTCAAATTGGTTTGTGCAAACCGGACTCTCTGTGGGTCCTTGACATCCTCAAACTCAAAGTAGTCCTCCAACTCTTCGATCCAATCGATCAGATCCTCCGAGTTCATCATTTCGAAAAAGTTAGAAACCTCAACTTTATGCATTTTAATTGCTTGTGCCACTGCTCTTAGGAATCTTTCCTCTCTCTCATCTTCCGGTCCCTCTGCTTCCTCAAGCTCTTCACCAGCTTCCTCATACTAATCCTTAGAGTCAGGGTTTCTTCACAAACCAGCCAAAGCATTCTAGATCTCATTCCTCACTTTATTCTTGAAGTCTTCCATCATCTGTTCTACCCTTCGGGGGTTTGTTCTCCTTGGTGGCATCTCTTCTTCCACTCTGGCGAACTGCCTCAACTCGGTGATCTGACTACTGGATTGAATTGCCTCCCCTCGGTGATCTATTGAACACACATGCAACCTGCCTCCAATCAGCGATCTGTCCACCTTAAGGAATGCCTCAATGTTCACAAACAATTCTTCCACCAACTGATCCATAACTAGCTCTGATACCAATTGATGTAGCCATAACTGGCAAAAACCCTCAAAAGAGTCAACCGACTTATGCAACGAGAGAGACACAACACAAACAACAAGAAAACATAATAAATTCATATAAATAGATCATATTCAAGCCATAGAACTTCCAGAAATCATCTGGTAATCATCAAATTATCATCAAGAACATTCAGTAATTAACTGGTTACATGTAGGCTTCAAGCCAGAAACAACCCAACTAGGACTCTAAAAATCAACTAGATCACAACATGCAAATCTCAATCCTTATTCAAATTTCTACTTCCTCTACCCTTACAAATGGTTACATAACATCATATTTATACCCATCGAAACATATTCGGGTTGGCCTCAAAAGATTGCATTCACCAATGCAGAAAATGAAACATGTAATTAGGTCGTCCCTAAGATTTAAGAAATCTTTCTGAAAAATAACAACCAAGTGATGTGGTTCAGCAGGAAGGTAAGCCACACACCAAAGAACATTGGACAAGACCCAAGATGGATCCACACGCCAAGAATCACACCGGTAATGAAGGAAAACCAATTGGTAAGTAGAAGAATTGTCTCACGAACCCAAAAACAGCCAACCGGAAGCGATAACTGACCGGAGAAGAACCCAAATGAACTAGAAATCTGGAATAAACCACATGAAACCGTCAAGAAACTGCAAAACAAGATCTACCACAAAGAATAAGAAACTACTGGTACACACCAGTAACAATACTAAAACTGCACAAAGAACTAAACAAGAACAAAACTAAAAGGAAATGTTTTTGGTTGATGCAAGATTTCTCATCAACCGAGGATACTCCTGCATCACCCTTAATTTCAACTGAATTGTTGAAGATGTTGAAATTAGGGTAAATATGCTGAAATGGAGGTAAAAATGTATGAAAAGTGAGGTACAGTCGTTGGATCAAACCACAAACCTAGATCTGAGGAATATAAGTGTATTTGGACCTCTTCCTAGAAGGAGATCCTGATTTGTTGGGACTGGGATGATGGTCGCTTTGGTCCTCGAAACTTTTTGCACTCCAAAGTGGAATTTGTTTCATCTTTGTACAAATAAAGCCAATCCTGAATATCACAACTCTGTACCTGCTCCTGTGCACACTAGAGAAGGGAAATAGGTTGGGGAATAAGGGTTTTCCTAAATCAAACCCTAGTTTAGAAATTAACCTTGAATGAAATATTGTAAATATTGAAATAAACAATGGAAATATATACCTCATATCTGCAATGACCAATAATGATGCTTTTCTTATTTAATGTAATCACATATGTTGTATGAAAAGGCATGAATATGACAAAACCCTAATCACACACACATGATTGCATATTAATGATGTAATTTTGCTTCACAATGGTTGAATGAAGGATATGCACTCGTGAAGACCTCAAAAAATGCTTGGTGATGAATGCCTCAATGCTTTTTGGTTGAACACTTGAATGGATAGATTCTTAGAGTCTTAGATAGATGAAAATGAGTTGAAAAGGATGCCTTATATAAGGATTTCATAATTGAAATCACCTTTAGGCCGACTTAGAATTAATATATTTTTGCACAGAGCTTAATTTTAATAGGATAAGACCACCCAATCATCCTCCCAAAATTTGAGGAAAAAAGTGCAAGACCAAAGCGACGGGTGCTCTGGTCCCGACCATTTTTTTCCCAATCCAGCTCAATGGCTAATCCCAAGATGTGTAAATATGCAAAATATGCTTTGAGAGTTGAAATTAGGGTAGGACTAAGGAAAAATCAAGATAAAATGATAAAGGGAATACCTAGAATTAAGGACCCAAATACGAGTGCGATGGTATAATAAAGTGGAATAAGAACCATAATATTGAATAAAATATTAATTAATTACAATAAAGGTCCTATAATGCATAGATGAAAGGGAAATACTAAAATAGGTGCTAGGAGAGTGTGAAATTGGACACACCAATAAAGGGTGTAAAAATTACGACGTTATAGGATCCACTAACTTTGGGATTAGTATGCTCTTATGATAAATATTGTATATCATGAAATATTTGTATTGAATTGACCTCATCCCACAAAGGTAGTGGAACCACAAGCATAATGGAAGAAGAGAACATGTGTCCTTTTGAGTCAATATGGAAGAGACCAAAAGAGATCTCAATGCTTTGCATTGTCCCCAAGTAGACAATACAAGGGACAACAAATGGAAGAAATGAGATACAAATAGAAGACAAAAGATTTGGCCTCTTTATTACCTTGCACGAACAGAGTGACAAGGGTCACACAAAGAGAACCTAACATAACACAAAAACACATCACAGGGGAAACACATCATGAAGAAGCAAGAGAGGAGTGAGAATATAATACATGAATGAAGATAATCAAGAAAATCATCCACCTCCAAAACTTACTAAACATTATTTTGGGAGAGAAGGGGGAGAGAGAGAGAGAGAAGGGGAAAGGGATCTAGGGAGAGAGAGAGTAATTAGGGGGAGGGGGAGATTGGAGGATATTGAAGTATCAAAAGAGAGAGAGAGGGGGGAGGGTGGTTGGAAATGGATAAAGGGAAAGTTATCTAGATAGGGAGAGAAGGGGAAGGGATCTAGAGAGAGAGAGAGTAATTAGGGGGAGGGGGAGATGTGAGGAAATGGAAGTATCAAAAAAGAGAGTGGGGTTGGGCAAGGGATGGGGGAGAGAGAGAGAGGATAGGGTGGGATAGGGATAGGGAGAGAGAGGGAGAGGGAGAGGGGGAGAGAGAAAGATAAAAGGGAGAGATAAAGAGAGAAGGGGAAAGGGATCTAGAGAGAAATAGTAATTAGGGGGGAGGGGGAGGGGAGTAGATGGAAGTATCAAAAAATGGAGAGGGATAAGGAGAGAGACAGAGAGAGGGGGGGGGGGGAGGAGGAGGGGGAGGGAGAGGGGGAGAGGGGAGATATGGAAGTATCAACAAAGGGAGAGGTGGTGGGAAAGGGAGAGGGGGAGAGAGGAAGAGAAGGTAAAATGAAGAGGGGGTTGGCAAAGAATAGGAGTCAGAGTGATAGGTAGGTAAATAATGTAAAATGGAGAGGGAGAGATAGGGAGAGAAGGGGAAAGGTATCTAGAGAGAGAATAATTACATTGAGGGAGAGAGGGGAGAGATGGAAGTGTACTCCCTTTCCCACCATATCTCCCTTGCTGATTCTCTCTCTCTCTCTCTCTCTCTCTCTCTCTCTCTCTCTCTCTCTCTCTCTCTCTCTCCTCTCTCTCCCTCAATCCCTTTCCCCTTCTCTCCTTATCTCTTGATCCTCCTTTCCCCTTCTCTCCCTCTCCCCCTGTCCTAAACAAGGTATTTAATATCAAATATAATCAAATATCTGATAACTTTGAGAAAGGGCACCAACCAAATTGTTGGCGCCCATATAAAAATATGGTTCAAAAATATCAAATATTGAATAATATCATCAGATATCCAATACCTCAGCCATACAAAATAAGATAGTGGGTCATTTTGAGATTTCCAACGGTCCCTACATTATTTTTATAGGCGAAAAACATGGGTACAGTGACAAAATTCTTTTTTAAGAATCTTTTACACAAATTTTTCATTAGCAATTATTTTTTAGCATCTTTGTGGAGGTATAATGGGGAGTAGCAGTCGTCGAAAGAGAAAACATAAAATGAAACTTTCAAAAGAGAAAATTGAAGCATATAGACAAAGAGATAGAGAAAGTCAAAGGAAGAGAAGGAAAGGTATGTCAGATATTATTTCAAGTGAAGAGGAAATTGAATATGCAAATGTTGAGCATGATATTGAAAATGAGAGTAAAAATGTAGATATTGTTATTGGAAATGTTGAAATTGATATTTAAAATATTCAACATGATATTGAATTTGGAAATGAAAATGTGGGAATTGAAAGTGAAAATGTTGGAATTGAAAGTGAAGATGTCGGAATTAACATTGAAGGTGAAAATGTTGGTGAAAATGTTGAACCAAGTGAATATTATGTATCACCAAATTACATGAGAAATGAAGAACCTCCCATGGAAGAAAGACAAATTCCAAATTCAAGACCTTCAAGAACCCCAAAATGGTTATTTGAAATTGATGAGAATATTATAGACAATCTTCAAGGGAAGAGGTCAACACAAAACATTTCATTGTGGGATACACAACTTTTCAACCAATATTTTAGCAATAAGACATTGACTGAGCAATGTCAACTTTTTGTACAATTGCTAAAGATGCAAAAGATGAGACCTTTGCAAGCCAAATTGAAGATTCACGTGAACAAGAAGATGGAGAAAAATTCTATTATTGTCAAAAATATTTTTAATGCTCTCACTTCTATTCAAAATAATAGAAAGGAAAAAGATAAGAGAGATGCTCGGAGAGTGATTACAACCTCCTTAGTAAGACATCATTTTTGAAAGTCTCACTTTATGAGACAAACTTGTGTTGATTTGAACATAAATTATTAAACTTTGGATAGAGAACTTGCAAGAAGAGAAAGAAATGATGATCCCCTTCAAAATGATACATGGGCTTTTGGTGAGAGTCTTCCATGTTTATAATAATTTGACAGATAATGTTGTTAGAGTATTCGGGTATTTACTTGATTAATTAAATAATATTTGTTTAATTATTTGAGTTCCCTTTATCTCTTTTACACTTAAGCTAACTTTAGGTGCATAATAATTAATTCTTTTATTAATTATTATGTGCAAACCTAGGTTTTCCCTTTTAGGGTTTCTTGACCTATTAAAGGTTGAGTTCATTCTTTTCATTGTAAGAAGAAGGTTTTTTACATTACACATTTTGTGAATATTGAGCTCTCTCTTTTTGAGCATATTTTTTGTGTATTTCTTTCTTCTGTGATTTGCTTCCTTGCTTCTCCTTGTAACAAGTTTTTCAACTTGCAGAGATCATTTGGGCTCCTGTGGTGTTGTATTTTCTCAACTCCAATATGGTATCCCGGCCCCCACCAGTCGTCCACCCCGGCCATTGGAAATAGTAGCCCGCCACCGAAGAGCCACCTTGTCCATCGGAAATAGCAGCCCACTACCGAAGAACCACCAGGCCACCACCGGAGCACCACTCCTTGGCCACCTCCGCCTGAACAGCCACCAGACTACCCCTTCCTCTTGTTTTGGAGAGGGGGTTGGTTTTTTGGTCATATCTTGGGCATACGGAGTCATTTTTTCAAAAATGAATAGGTGTCGGAAAGATGGTTCCAAGCTGGACCTCGTCATGTTGGTAATTTTTTCCAATTTTGCTATTTGACTATGTTTTTTTTCCAGTCAAAGTGAGGTCTCTTTTTTGCACTCCAGGGGACGTAGAATGAGCATCCGAACTCCATTTTTTGAAAACTTTATATTTTTGGAAAGTGTGTGCTGTGTACTTTCCAGCCATATGATTTTTATTCCCAGATTCTTCTCCATGCATATTTTATTCAGTTTTTTGCTTTTCAGCACTCTGGTGGATATCGTGGTTGTTTCAGGTCCTAGGATCTCTTCTCTGAGTAGGGTGTCTCTATTTTGGTTCTCCTTTCTATTTCTAGTCTTCTTATCATTGTAGCTTGTATTTATATAAACGCACTAAGAGAAAGTGCCATCATGCATTGTTTACTTGGGATCTTGCACATCTTGTGCCTTGTTGTACATGCACTACTTATAAAGTGCCATGAGGGGGTTGTTGTTTGCCTTGTTTTCCATCTACCGTTGTCCAGTGAGTGTTCCTTCCATGACATTCGCCTCATGATGTATGTCAAGTGAGTGTTCCTTCCATGACACCATGTACTTTTCTCAGCACCTTTGATGTTCCTGGTTCTTCGTCATGCAGTTCTTCATGGTCGTTCTTTTCAGTGTTCCTGTCCCTCTCCCTCTTCAACATTATGGGGAGGTTTGTCCTATTGGTTCTAATTCTTCCGTGGTTTGATTGATCAGCTCTTCAAGCTTTGGTTTCTCATGCCATCTGTATCTTTGAGTTCAGTGTTTCCCTTGTTTTCCATCTAATTCGAGTAGTGTCATTTGAGGGCACTCATACAGATTATAGTCTTCTCTACTTGGTCATGTTCTATTTCAGTGGAGGTTCTTCAAATCAGCAATTATTCTTCGATCGAGTTTGTAGGTTCTTCATGCTTCAGTGGTGTTCTTTTCCATCTCTTTTTGGAGTAGAGTTTTTTCCCACGTGGTTTTCTCTATTTCTCTAGTTCATAGATATTTCATTGTATTTGGGTACCTGATCAGGCCTTGTTTCCAGGACCCATCTTTATTGCTTTCAGTAGCTGTTCTAGGTTTTAGCTTCTCCCTAAGTCTAGCTTAAGGGGGGCTGTTAGAGTATTTGGGTATTTACCTAATTAATTAAACAATATTTGTTTAATTATTTAAGTTCCCTTTATCTCTTTTACACTTAAGCTAACTTTAGGTGCATAATAATTAATTCTTTTATTAATTATTATGTGCAAACCTAGGTTTTCCCTTTTAGGGTTTCTTGACCTATTAAAGGTTGAGTTAATTCTTTTCATTGTAAGAAAGTTTTTTACATTACACATTTTGTGAATATTGAGCTCTCTCTTTTCTAACATATTTTCTATGTATTTCTTTCTTTTGTTATTTGCTTCCTTGCTTCTCCTTGTAACAAGTTTTTCAACTTGCAGAGATCATTTGGGCTCTTGTGGTGTGTATTTTCTCAACTCCAATAAATGTAAAGGAGTAAATTCAACAATTTTGGCACTCTAAATCTAGAGTATCTCCCAATGTAAAGGATTTTTTATTTTGGAAATCAAGACTACACACCACATCCTAAGAATTTCTTGTAATCAAGCTAAACAAGGTTCTACAAAAGATTTTATGAAACACATCCAGCTTTGCAAATCTCATAAAGGGATTTTGAATCTTTGAATCCATTTTATTATGTACCTCTTAAGATTCGTAATACTTGTTGTCCCAAATACCATGTGGATTTTTTAATGTACCATGAACTATTATGCTATATTTGTTCTACTTTGCATACTAAGGAAATGTTGTAGGAGTGTGGTGCAATGCAACTTTTGAGATCATCAAGAGACTTGCTAGATCTATTTTTATGTCCTAGAGATGATGGATGTTTTTTCTATAGAAATGATTGTTTAAATGAGAAGTGCTCACAGTGTGGTGGCTTGTCAAAGTTTGTTTTGTGTTTTCATGAGGGCAGCGAACATGAATTTGGAAAGAATATTGTTGAGAAAAAGAGATATGAGACAGTCAAATATACTTTGAAGAGTGGAGGTGAAGGTTATAGACGCAAGTTGGTCTCTAGAGAAGTTAGTGTTTCTGATTTTATTTCAGATTTTAAGGAAAATATTTTCTACAAGTATGCATGGCATACCCATAGGTCCTAGTGGTTGGATCAACAATTCAGGATGTATAATAACTCTTTCCCACTTGGCATTATTATATCAATGGTCGATTTTGCAAAAAGCTACACATTGCAACCACAAATGACGTACAAGATTAGTATTACAATTCCATTTAGATTGATATTTTTATTCACATAACATATAGACATGCCCCTGATAGTACAAAAGAGGATGAAAACATAATTAGGGGGTAACATTTTTATATGAGTGATGATAGATTTCACTCCTTCAAGTATGTGAAACATTGTTTCAAGGAATTTTTTGAGTTCTTGCAGGAGAAAGGTATTCAATAGACTGACATCTTATTTGGTCAGATAACTTCTCAAGTCAATTCAAGAATTTTTGTATGTCTTATTGGTTGAGTAGAATGCATGCAGAGAGGGGTGTACCTCAAACTTGGAGCTTTTTTAAGTTGGGCATGGGAAAGGGGAGCATGATGGAGCAAATGCATGTTTGAAGAGAGCTCTAGTTAAGGAGCAATTAAGGATTTTAGGTGCTAAATTTTTTGATGCATATTCTATTATTGATTGGTGTAGTTCAACAATGTCACATGGAGGGACAACTGATTCTGTAGTGCACATATTCTTTTGGCTGGTTAAGGAAGGCACATTATGAGAGAAGTTAAGTTATTAGACAATCAAATATTCTTCAAAGATGCATTCATTTTTCATCTTAGATGAAAGTACATGGACTATTTAGACACAAGAGTTAGCTTTTTTTTGTCTGAGTTATATTCAGTGTGACTAGGATCAATGTGATTCAAGTGAGTGGCTGGATACGTGGTTTCCACAATATCTACCTCCTTTATCTCAAACAATATCCATGACAAATGATGACATGGAAATTTCAGTTGAGTATGACCTTCTTTCAGATCTTCTACAGTCAAGGAATATTTTTGCAATTGTTGCACCATAAGGGAATGAGCAGAGATCAGACTAGTGGTTGACATGATGTGTATAGGGAAAGAAGAAGCTAACATAGCTAATGAAAGATGATGATGGGTTCATGTATCCTACAGGTTCAATTATTTTTGCAAGAACTTGGTTGCAAACATACATGATTAGAAAGAATGGCATACCTACATTTGAATACTATGAGAGACACAAAACCATTCTCATGTATATGCACCTTGTTATAGCTACAAATGTTAAGTTGTTGAAGCATCATGCAAGACTAAAGAAAAAAGAACTATGGATAGTTAGTAGTGTTTATCATTAAGCAATAATGGATACTCTTAAGAAAAGAGATGACCCTTCAGGCACACTTGAGTAGCATATCTAGCTCATACCAATTTACTGTAAGGAATAGAAGGTATGATGCATTGTTAATACTAACATCCCTATGGTTCATTAGGTTTATTGCATGTTTAGGTTCATTAATTTATTTGGTTAATAAACTTATTCTTCTCATGGCTTGCGAATGTAAACATTATAAAAATCAGGGAAAGTTGATTCAACAATGCGTTGATTCAATAGTGTTGATCATGAAGCATAACTAGCTCATACCAATTGACTATAAGGAATGGAAGGTATAGTGCATTGTTAGTACAAAAATCTCTATGGTTCATTAGGTTCATTAATTTATTTGGTTAATAAATTTACTCTTCTCATGGCTTGGGAATGCACGGATTAAGAAATTCATAAACACACATGACTCAACTACTTTAATACAAAAATCAAGGATTATGGAAATCATGGACATATTGGAGTTTATGTTACTTACATTGTTAAATTACTTTTACTTAGTATTCTTTCTTTAATATTGATATTCTGTATAATATTGTAATGTAGGTGTCATTCAAATTACCAGTGGTTGGAGCTATGCATTAGGGAGCACGAATATCATAATCAAATGTATTAGTTATATATCTAGGATCGCTTGATTGAATTGATGTATTTGTACATGATGACATTGATGTGGTTTTATTGATGATATATGATGTATTTGTACATGATGATATTGATGTAGTTGTATTAATGATATGTGATGTATTTGTACATGATGACATTGATGTAGTTGTATTGATGATATACAATGTATTCATATTAATGATACACAATGTATTTAAAGGCCAAATTTTTTACATGTAAATGAAATTTTCTGATGATTTTTTTGTGAAAAAAAGATGTATGGTTATGCTTGTTCACAATCATCACCTCTATGTGTAATGATGATTATGATTTTTTTAGACATAATATTATTGTAGTTATAGATAATATAATTGTTGGGATCGACTGTTCATGCCCACTACAAACAAAATGAGAATTAGGCCCTATTGCAGCATTTTAGTGAATACCTTTGATGATTTTTGCGTCAACAAAAAAATTGATGTCTTTGGAAAACCGCTTTGAATCTTGAAAATTTGAGACAGGTAGTTGTAGAGGGGACTCACAAGACCTTTTAAGTTCCAATAGATCATTTGCAAGTGCCACAAATTCCAAGATATAGCCTATCAAAGTTTGACAATTTTTCGCACATAGGGCGCTCAAGGGACAACGTTGCTATGATATGGCATTGAGCGTTTGATCGAGTTGGAAGGAAAAATAGGAGCATTACTAGGGTAAAATAATGTAACTGGACGTGTTGGCACCGATGGTTTGTGCCCACAATGAATAGAACAAGAATTATGCTCCATTGCAACTTTTCATTGAATGCTTCTGACGATTTTTGCGTCAACAAAAAAATTGCTACCCTAGGAAAATTGCTCTGAATCTTGAAAATCTGAAACATGTTATTGTAGAGGGGCCTCATGTTACCCTATAGTTTTAGATGGATCATTCACAAGTGCCACAGATTTCAAGAAATAACCTATCAAATTTTGACAAGTTTTTGCACATAAAGCACTCAAGGGACAACGTTGCTAGGGTATGGCATTCAACGTTCGACCAAGTTGGGAGGCAGAAAAAGAGAATTCCTAGGGTAAAACCTCCTAATTGGACATGTTGGCACTGATAGTTCGCGTCAACAAAGAACAAAACAAGAATTAGGCTTCGTTGCAAATTTTCATTGAATGCCTCTAGCAATTTTTGTGTCAATAGAAAAATTGTTGCCCTAGGAAAACTACTCTGAATTTAGAAAATATGAGATAGGCTATCTTAGAGGGGCCTCACGTGACCCTATAGGTTTAGATGGATTATTTGCAAGCTCCATGGATTTTAAGAAACAACATGTCAAAGTTTGATAATTGTTCACACTTAGAGCACTCAAGGGATGGTGTTGCTACAGTATGGGATTGAGTGTTCAACCAAGCTGGGAAGAAAAATATGAGTATGTCTAAGGTAAAACTGCCTAATTGGACATGTTGGCACCAACGGTGCATTCCCATCATGAATAGGACATTAATTAGGCTCCATTGTAGCTTTTCATTCAATGTCTTTGATGATTTTTGTGTCAACAGAAATATTGTTGCCATAGAAAAACTGCTCTAAATCTTGAAAATTTGAGACAGGTTATTGTAGAGGGGCCTCACACGACCCTATATGTTTAGATAGATCATTCGTAAGTGCCACAAATTTCAAGAAACAACTTGTCAAAGTTTGACAATTTTTCACACTTAGTGTGCTCAAGGGACAACGCTGCTATGGTATGGAACTAAGCATCTGATCAAGTTGGGAGGTAAAACAAGAGCATGCATAGGGTAAAACTGCCTAATTGGACATGTTGGCACTGATGGTTCACACCCATGACGAATTTTGGAATTTTGTAATTACTTGTCCTCTATCATTACTAAGTGTAATTAATCATACTTATTATGTCTGCATAAACAAATAAATTTTTGGGCTCAAATATGTCAAAGCGCATAGGTGGTAGAACATGAAATCAAATCCAATTTTGTTTACTTGTCATTTTTCATTACTAAACATCCATGTTATGATTACTAACAATACCAATATGGTCATTAAATTTAGTAAAGCTACCCAAGGCAGCTATATTTAACACTTTAAGATTAGATAAAATAAATTATATCGAGTCTCAAGATTATACAAATAACATGCTATTGTTCATTATTTAACCATTGTTCATTATTACATTCAAGATTAAAGTTTCAAATAATGAATCCATGCACATGAGGAACAAATTATATTGAATCTCAACTTTTATATATCAAATTGTCGAATAATTACAAGTGTATGTCCATATACAAAAATGGCATAATTCCAACTCAAACAAAATGTGTGTCCATATATGCAAGTGTATGTCCCTGTACAAAATATACATGTTAAATAGACATGTATGTATCCAAAAATGTCTCTATCACATCCTAAACTACCGATGGATCATCAAAATCGATCCTCTTCAAAGCACTCTTTGGCTTTGAAAGATCCTGCATAAGAAAAATTCAAACCACAATTGAGATTAGTTATATTATATAATTTACATTCAAAAAGTTAACATCAAAACCAATATACATTGAATTATAATTCAACTCTAAAATTGAATTCTTGATTACCTCAAGTCCGCATCTTCTCTTAGGGCGGTTGGGAATCCTATAATATGCCTGTGGTAGAGAAGGGATGTTATCGATATTTTCATAGACAACCTATACATGTCCACAAACATAACATTGATACAAATTAGCATATAATTGTAATTGATAGGAACATATTTACTAAACACAAAATAAAATAAACAAATACCTAATACATCTCTTCTTCTACTTCTTCAAGTATTGTGGAAGCAATCAACAAGGATGTGAAACCAACAATACCCTATACATAAAAAACAACCAGTATGTGAAACTGTCAATCTATCTACAAATTTATAATCATTATAAGTTCTTTAAACTCTTAATTCAATCAAATTTGCATTCAATAAACTTTCTCTTATCTCTGATTGTGCATCTAGAGTCTGGATTACATGGCACCGCACTCACACTAGGTGTGTCCTACAATAGTAAAATAAGACAAACATGTAAGTTAATATGTACAATTTAAATGGCAAGCATGTATACAATAAAAAATATGAACGACTAGGAGTAAAAATATATACCATGTAGCTATCAAGGCCAAATGAAATGGGTGAGAGGGTGGCATCTTGGACCTATGTCATGTCCTCATAGACATCAACTACTAAATAGACCATGTATATAAACATTAGTACTTAATACTATCTCTTGTTAATATTCATTTAAAATAAAATGTACTATGAAATTACAAGTTAAGTCTTACCACTACATCGTCAATGTGCGATAAAGGTGCCTCCTTGTCTCTAGCATGCGAGCACTCCCAAGGTGTGCTCCAATCCCTATCATCGCATCTGGTGCACCAACCATATCATGTACCTCATAATCAGATGTGTTGATGGGATGATCAATAAGTTGTCCAGGACCTAAGCACATGTGATGGCACATAGTGCAAGTATGTGGCACACAAATATGTGGACATGAGGAGGATGTGTAAATGCTACCTAATCCACTGATAGCATCACCCTTATGAGGTTGAGCTAGTGTCGTATCTTGAAAAACCAAAAGGCTACTCAAAGAGTGAATAACCGATATAGTCCATGATGTTTCTTCAGCAATAATATCTGGAAGTTGTACTAGAGGTGGGCGATAAATGCAAGGAGGGGGAACATATGGGCCCTATACTACTTGAACTACCCCAAGTCTATCCTAGGGAATACCTCCCCCCATGCCTTGCAAATGACTAATGTCAAAGTTGTTGACAAGATTTCCTAAAACAAACTCAACATATTATTTATTGATGAATTAAAATGGCACATCGAGATTATTGGTGTGTGGTCTATAAAAAACCATCCACCAATGATCCCAAAATTTATTTCACATAGCATCATTTTGACACCATTTGATGGAAAATTTTGGTTTTTTGACATCTAAGGGCAATGCAGTGCAGGGATTAACAAATATGGTGGCAATTTTGGCTTTGGATATCTCGAGGTTCTTCACCTCATCATAGGACAAGCCATCCACATATTTTCCCTCATGACCTCTCACAAATAAAAGAATGGCATTATGCTCAATGGTGACGATTTCTACATTGGAGATTATTTCCCTTAGTGTAGCTAACATGGGGGGTAGACAAGGGCTCGTGCTATAAACATCAACAGTGCTCCTCGATTGGTCCAAATTTTGACTAATTAACTCATGAATTGAGGGATGGGTTTGGTGGTTGTGGTGGTTGTGGATTCTTATTCTTATCAGCCATTTTACCTAAATTTAATTAACAAATTTCAAACAACATAGTGTACTGGAAATTTAAAAACCTAATTTATAACTAAAAAATCAAAAAATGCAAATGAATGATAAAAAGATAAGGAAATCGAAAAAAATTCATACTTGATGCTTGGATTTGATGAAATTTTGCTTGAGGAATCGCATATTAGCTAAAATCAAATATCGAATCACTCAAAAACATCAAAACCATGGGTAAAAATGACCCATGAGTGGCCACAATCTAGGTATTTAAAATACCCACAAGTATCAAATATTTGATAATATCGGATATATCTGATATTATTGGATATCCAATACCTTTTTCATGTTTTCCATTGTGTATTAATAAGATATATTATTAATATATAATAATATATATTAATAATACATATTATTAATATACGATATATTATATATTATATAATATATAAGTTTGATAATATTGAATATCCGATATTTTTAGATATTGGTTATGCTTTGGCTTTTCCTATGGCTACATATACTGACATCCAAGCTAAGCAAAAAGTCAACACAATTTTTTTGTGTTTTTAGGCAAATGGAAAAAGCATGTTTTTCATATCACCACTTTTTGGCCCCTCATGATCCTGCACATACCCAAGAAGCAATGAGGAGAAACTAGATGAGGTAGAAGAAGAGGATAGAGAAGAAGTGGAAAAAACAATTACGACCTCAAAATATGTGCAAAGTAATCATTCAAAAGGTCAGGCAATTGGAGACAAGTCTAAAGGAGTCCAGACAAGAAGTGTTACAAAGGTAAATGAACAAACTAATTGTTGTTTTCTTTCACTTATTGAACCTAAATCATATGAAGAAGAAAGCAAAGAAGAAAATTAGGCTAAAGCCATGGAAGAAGAACTAAATCAGATACAAAAGAATTAGACTTGGGAGTTGGTACTTACATGAGTGGACAAAAATGTGATAGGATCAAAGTGGGTGTTCTAGAACAAACCGAATGAGCAAGAACAAGTCACAAGAAACAAGGAAAGATTGGTATGTAAAGGCTAGTCTTAGGTAGAAGGTATTGATTTTGAAGAAAAAATGTCCCTTGTTGCTAGGATGGAAGCTATCAAAATGTTTCTTACATTTTCTACTTACAAGAACTTTAGAGTATATCAAATCGATGTTAATTCAACAGTTCTTAATGTATAACTAGAAGAAGAAGAAATGCAAATTGAACAATCAGATGGATTTAGACTGTCAGATAATCCAGACACCGTTTGAAGATTAAATAAGGCATTTTATGAACTTAAACAATTAGCTAGATCATGGTATGCAAGATTGGAAAAATATTTGTTACAATAAAACTTCAAGAAAGGTACTGCTGACAATAATCTTTATTATAAGGTTGAAGACATTAAGTTGTTGATTGTTGATGTCTATGTTGATGATATTATCTTTTGAGGAAGTAATAGTTTATGCGCCAAAGAGTTTGCAGAAGAAATGGAAAAAGAATTTGAGATGTCTATGTTTGGAGAAATGCCTTTTTTCCTTGGGCTTCAAGTTACTCAGTTGGTTGATGGAATCTTTATTTCTCAAGCTATGTTAAAGATATGTTGAAGAAGTTTCATATGGAGAATTGTAATCCTATTACTACTCCTTTAGTTATTGGATGCAAGTTAGGCAAAGATGATGCATCTCCAGATATTGATCAAAAGAAGTACAAATCTATGATTAGAGGACTATTGTATCTTACAGCTTCTAGACCAAATATTATGTAGGCCGTATGTTTGGTTGCAATATTTCAAGCTAATTTGAAGAAGACTCTTAAGGATATCAGAGTTGTATATGAAAGAAATTCCTATTATGTGTGATAATACTAGTGCTATAAACATTTCAAAGAATCCAAATGTGCATTCAAGGACTAAACACATTTCAATCCATTATCATTTCTTGAGAGAGAAGGTTGTTGAAAAAGAAGTTAAACTGGAATATTTCTACATCAAAGTAGATAGCTGATATTTTTATGAAGGCATTGGTGAAGGAAAATTTAGAGTATCTCAAACAAAATTTAGGGGTTATTGCCCCTCCTTCCAACTAGATGCAATTTTGGTGGTGCATGTTTCTTGGGGAAGACCTTATGCCTACCTTTGTTTATTGGATTGATGTTGTTGTTGCTCTTAGGGGGAGAAATGGTGTGAGTGGTAAATATGTTTTTGTTTATCTTTATGCACCCTTTGTCATTTTTTCAAAGTGGGGGAGAGTTGTTGTGATATTATGGGAGATATTTGTTGTGAGATTATGGGAAGAGTACCTGTGAGATTATCAATTTTTTATTGGTATAGATTACTATTGGTTTATTGGTGTTGACATCAATGACAAAGAGGGAGATTTTTAGAAGCATGAGCTTTTATGGTAATCATTGATGTCAAACTTGGTTATTCAAATGGATATTGATCCAAATATGCTTTGTCAGGCCTTGGTTATCGGGAGAGAGTTTGATCTGTATATTCTTTCTGTGTTGGTTGTGTAATCTTGTATTCAGGGTGATCCAGAATGTTTTTGGTGCCCTTAGTATATGTTGCTAATTGCATTGTGGATTAGTGGATCATGTTATTTTGGTCAAGTTATATCTTGTAAGATGTGCTGACATGATTATTTGGGTCTCACATTGGTTTGTGCAGATCTGCATGGAGTATTTTGCATCAAAATGATTATACGCCCGACTGGTTGATTATATCTACATGTTATGTTTTATAACATCTTTTGGAATATGTGTTAGCATGTGTGATTTGTCATATTGTTCATAGTATGATGTATTATGATATGTTTTGGTTCCCTCTTTCTCCTAGAGTGGACCAATCTAAGTATTTTTGGTCCAGGTGGCTTATTTTGTGTAATATTACTTATTATGTTTCGGTCGACCCTTGATTAGGATTTCAATTTTGTATCTCATTTATAAGATGTGTGGAAGGATATGTTGGAATCCAAGAACATTGAGAGGGGGGGTGAATCATTATTCTACTGGAATAATTAATTTTAACCTTACTAAAACATACATACACTAACCAATGTATCCGTACATGTAGAATTGAAAGAAGTAAAGCAACCAATAAGCCAATCACATAAATGAATACCATAACACACAAAATTATACGTGGAAAACCTCACAGAGTAAAAACCACAGTGGGATTTGTGACCCACAATATCAATCCACTGGCCATATGAAGAGATTACAAAATATAAGGGCATGCACTTGCAGGAAGGCTTACAACCTAGAGCACACTACTCAATCACAAAAGGAGCCTCACTAACTACATAAAAATCTAGACTACAATCCAGAGAAATAATTGAACTGCAAAGATAGTATCTTCTATGCCCGAATACAGTTCCGGTCTAAAACCCTTAACCCTATACCAGAATACCCCTTTAGATAAATATCCTCACATACATGATCTCTCTCATATATTTTGCATCTCCTATATTATTTCCTTCCAAATACATATCCTCATACCATATCTCAAAATGATCTAACTTACTAACTTGCATACCCTTTACAAATCACCATGATTTATGTCGGCTTACAAAGATAATTACAATATGAATATACATGTTGGCTAGATAACATATATACATGAATATCAAAAACAATTTTTGATGTCGGATCCAAAATCTATCGGCCTCCAATATCGATAACTTGATTCTAAACCATGTCGTCCTGCATTGCCAATAACCAAATAATTTCTTCCAACCTGTCGGTATCGGTGAAGTGTTTGTCGGTACACAACTCACCCAAAATATAAAGCTGGAACAAGTTACCATGTTGCCATCAATGATAACATATTGAAACCAACCAATTGAGTGTGAATTTCCAACAATCTCCCCCTTTGGCATTGATGGCAACACTCATGTGAAAAATGATCATGGTTTCCAACTGTCAGTTTCATCCTGAGCATGCTCCCCCTAATGTATACAACACCCTTTTTCTTATTCACATCAATACTCTCCCCCTTTGACATCAATTCCATCAAAAATACCAAAAAGCCAAAAACCAAGACGAAGAATGAAAGACTGTACAATGAATATCCCAAAAATACCTTACCGGAGCTGAATGTATTTGAAAATATCTAGATAAGCCTTCTCCAAAAGCTCTAGATAAGTATCCCAACTAGATTTGAAAGTGTCGAAAATAGATACAAGTCCATGTAGCATATGCGCAAATGACTCTTTCTCATTTAACTCTGCCGGTGTGGACTTACCAACCATATCTATACACTCCTTATGTACAACTAATGAATCCAACTGGGGAATCACTAATCCTCTCATACTTCTAGCTCTTATGATTTTTTCTTTTTCCTTCTCAAGAGAAAAAACTTGGGCTTCCAAAACCAAAATATGACCATCAGTGGATGTAGTCAATGAATTCAATCCATCAAAAGAATTTTCTATACCTACAATCTCAACTTGAATATCCTTAATCTTTTTATATGCCTCAGCCGTGAGTAAACCTATATTACAACATACTCTATAGACATTAGAACACTGCCTTAAAGAATTATATATTAATTTCAACTCATCATTGATCTCCTTCCTTTAAGACTCAATCATTTGATCAAGTGTAGCTCTCTTTGCCTATACAAATATCTCCAGTGCTTGTCAGTTTGATATCTTCTACAAAGACTGAAAATCCTTTGAAATGTGCTTTTTGATAGTCTTAAGCTTGCCAAATGGGCCCACTTCATTGTCAAATTTAACTCGGGGACAATTCTATGCAAAACAGTGATAGACTAGTCAATAACACCTTTATCCCTAGATCCTTCCTTCATCATTTTCTATGCAGCCATCATCATGAGATCAATAGAACTCATCTCATTTATGCTTTTCTTTTCAACCTGTGAGGTGTCAATTGAAAACAATGATCGACTAACTACTGGTTCCCTGATGGATTCCCCTTTCTTCTCCTCTGATGGTTTAACCTTTATAGCTTCCTCACTTGCACCGGTGGCTTTGCCACTTGGTGCAGTCTCAGTAACTGTCGGTTCCTCCTTAGGAAATGTAACCTTATCCTATATAATCTGATCTAGAGGACTATTGTCCTTAACATTAGTAACATGTACATTATCAACCTTTACACTCTCTGTATCTATCGGTATCTCAACATTTTCCTATACATTTGTCTCTATCGGGGGCTCAATATCCACTATCTTAATGTTTTTCAAAATTGAGGGTGAAGAAACCATAATACCTTTTCCCTTCTCTTCAACTAGGATGTCTACAGTATTTGTCTTAGATTATGGTGAAGCATAAAAACCATGATTCTCTTCAAAGAACTTAACCCATGCCTTGTGTGTCTCGTTGATTATCTCATTGACTCTTCCTAACATAAGACTGATTATTATATGCTTGATGTTAAATATTTTCCTATCTATAACCTCAAGTGTCTTGTCCATCTCTAGAGAAAAAGAAACACAAATAGATAACAATTCCTAAATCTTTATATGTATGTCCTCTTGCATTGTTGATAGTCTTCTAGCATATAAAATGTCATACAACTGTGTCAATATTTGGTTTTCAATTTCTATCAAGGATTTCTTATAAATATCTAAATACAACAAAATTTACTCCTCTACTTCTCTTTGTTCATCATTATCTAAATGTTCATAATAAAATTGTGCATTCTTTAACATACCATCTTTAGTAATCTCATCAACTAACTTTGCACAAGTCTTTGGTGGAATGATAGTTACATTACCAAATTTAATTACTAGATTAATGTCATCCTTATTATTTCTCCTTCCAGTACCGGATGGGGATGAAGGTATTTCTTTTGGTGCTCTTTTCTATGTTGGTACCCTGATAGTGACTTTACTAACCGGTTGCTTCTTAGCCTATACCTTAGTTTCTTCAATTTTATTCCTTATTACCCTTTTCAATGCCAGGGGTGTGTCATCATCAGATGCAAATTCTGCTGCAATAGGCTCAATGAATATTTCTGGTTCTTTCCTCTTCCTACCTTTCTCTAGGACAACATTAATCAATTCTTTAATGTCTTGTGATACCTTTTCAATAAAATAACTTGCCTTTCCTTCCCGATTCTCTCTCTTCTTCCGGTTGAACTTAGTTTTAACCTCTGGCTTCTTCTACTTAGCAGTGCCAATGGTTTTGACAATTTCATCAATAGGTGCCTCAATTAGCATTTGTGCATAAACATCAAGGATCTGAGCATCAACTTCATATCCCATTTCCTCAATCCAAATCTTTTGGGGCCTTACAGCTTCCATCAAAGTTTCATCTTTCTTGACCATGAAGCATATCGGTTGAGTACTTCTCAACAATGTGCTTTGGAACCCTCATCTTAGAATTCATAGCCTTTTAAAATTCTTTAAATTAACCCCATACTTTATCATCTCTCTAACTACCCAATGTAGCAATTGACTGTTTTAATTGCCTCCCTATCGAGATATCGAATGCCCATTTTCTTTTCCCAAAACTGGGAGTCTCATTGATGAAAAATAGCATTAAACAGACAATTAAGTTACCATACCGGAAAGTTCCTTTCTTTTCTCCTTTAATCTTTCCTATGTTAATCAACAGTTAATCCAACATCCAACCACATATATCTAACTCCTCATTCTCCCTCGTCATTTTATGAGCTGTATAAATGTAGGAGCTAGAAACAGAATTCAATCAATTTGATTGTGTTACCTTGTAATTGATGACCATCCTTCTAAATTTGATGTTTGTGTCAGTGATAGTACTAATCCTCATTCACCATTTGTTTATTGTTGCATTGGTAATCTTGTTGACCTGGTCATTTTAAACTTTCTTCTCCCGACGTCGTCCAACCTGTGGTAAATCGGTGATTGCCCTCATGGCCTCCTTCATAATCTTATATGGTTTATCCAACCAGATAAACAATCCATGCACCCTTCTCAAAACATACCTATAGTACCGTAAATTGTACACCCTTGCTAGGGTGGTATAATTTCACACTTAGGTTAGCACTCGCTTTAGTATGTTTTGCATCTTGCATTTCTCATTCCCCTTTAAGAATTTAATTAATTAATTTAATTAAATCTAAGGTCATTTCTCATCACTTTACATATTACAAAGTTGGGCCCTTTACCCTAAGTGTTCCTCTTTTCATCTTATTCCTCCAATGAATCATTTAATCATAAACCCTAATTATGTCTTATTTTGACCGTTTAGGCCCGATTTTGTATATCAAAACATCTTTAAAACAGCTATAACTTTGGGATGTGCTCTAATATCATCATATCTAACGGCCCCAAAAAATTGGTAAAAAGTTGGTCGGACCATGGCAGGAATGCACATGGTCCGTGACTTTTTCCCCAAAATTTTGGGAGCACAATCCTATGATATGATAATTCTTAACCCCAAAATATTAGAAGGAAATTCAAATCCTAGGTTGGCCTAAACATGAAATTAAGATCTAGGGTTTCATACTTAAGAGCTCTCTTTCTTCATTTGAAAGGATCTTCTTCTAAGAATCTAAGAGTAGGTTTTTGGAGTATTACAGCCTTCTTTGCAGCGAAAGAGTAGATTTTTGAATTATTCAACAACATTCAACATTCATCAAGCATCATTTCATCAATTGGGGGCTTTTGAAGATGTAGAAGAACAATAGGAGATCACCGACTAACGATTGGCTTGTACCTCTCCCTTGGGGTTGGGTATGGTTTCATGTTGTTTTCATGTCTTTGCATAAGCTTCATTCTGATTCATATTCATTATTTAGATCACTTTGCATTGTGTATTTAGAACATTTACTCTATCAATTATAAGGAATTAGGGTTTACTCTTTAGGGTTGCTCTAGGTTGTTTACTTTCATTCTTAGGATCTTGCATACACACAAGTTTCTTGCACACACATTTTTAGTACATTATTGGCTATTCATGTAGGTGGAAATCACCAACACGGGGGTTTGAATAAGGAAAAACCCTATAAAGCCACCCCAAACCTTCCCTTTTTAGTTGCAGGTGTAGAAACAGGCATTCGGAGGCAATTTCAGATCTGGAAAAGGCATCAACACCACCCAAAAGTCTCAGAAGTGCATAAATCTGTCAAGGACAGGGCCATGGCACCCTAGTCTTGCCCAAGATAGTGGTTTGGCACCATGTTTTTTCCCTCTGCCAGTAGGACTTGAAAGAACAATACTTTGCATACCTCAGAATCCCTCTTGTCAGTTGCAGCTCCAGAATTGCAAAACCAGGATAGTGGCGTGGCACCCTAGTCCTGGACATTTCTAATCAGATTTTAGACACAAGTGCACCTCTTATTTGCCTTCTGATCTATAATTTTCAGCAGTATATCAGTTGTTATTTGATCTGCATTCTCATATTAGGATTTGCTTGCTTAGTTTCTTTCTAGGTTAGATTGCATTGTGCATCATTCCTCTCTCTCATTTATAGCAAAGGAATAGAAAATCTAGGAGGTAATCCATGACTCTCTCTTTCTCATAAGAAGTAGCCAATGTGTGTTACCTCCCTAGGCTCTTTCATATTCCAAGAGTGTGTATGAGAGTGGGATTAGGGTTTCCATAGTCTCACTTTTTCCCCTACACATCTTTGGTGAACCCAACGTGAATCCAATTTCATTTGCATTGTATTGCATTGTTAGATCTAGATCTAGTTTATTTCATTTGTTTTCAAAACATAAAAGAAAAAAAAAGGGAAAAAAGAGAAAAAGAAAAAAAAAGAGATAGGTTTCTTTCATTTTCCTTGCAATGTGTGTTTAAGTTTCATGCAATTTTCATTTCAAAATGTCAAATTTCTATTTGCAAGAAGTTCATGCTTTTGATGATGTATGCAATATTTTTGATTATGAGTTTAGTAAGGATGAATTAGTTGAAGCTCTAGATGATTTTTTCAACCCTAAGCCTTCTAAACCCTCATTTTGCCAAAAGTTAATCAACCTTGTTACTATGCCATTTTGTAGTGATGAGAAAGATAAGTTGAATGATTCCTCTCATGAGTACATTCCTATCAAATCCTCCACTAGATCTAGCAACATAGTTGATTCCCATGATTCCCTTTATGATGTTATGTCTCCTTTTGAGTCCAAATATAAGCCTTTCAATCACTATGAGCATGCTTTATTGGATGATGCCCTTGATGACTTTATGTCTTCCCCTAAACTTTCAAACAAGAATAATGCATCGAAAAGGTTAATCAATATGATCAATGTGAATGAACATAGAAAACCACTTTTTGTTGTCCAAGGTGCTTGTCCTTCTCCAACTTCACCTCTTCTGAATCAACTGCTTTTCATGGTTTAAGGTGGATATGATTATGATTCCTGAATCACTCCAAACAAACCTATCATTACGGTTCAAGGAAGGAATCCCACTAAGAGTTCTTATAGCTATGATAGACAACTAACTAAGGAGAGTTATAATCCAGTTGCCCATACCTATAACACAAGAAACAATAGGCAACCTAATCCTCCTCCAGTTGTTCTAACTCCTCTACCTAATCCTCAACTCATTCTTCCTCAAGAACCTCGCACTTCACAAACCCTTGGTAAGGAATATGATCTTGTCAAACAACTTAAAGCTACTCCTGCCAAGATATCCCTTTGGGATTTGCTTCAAACTTCCTTGACTCATCATGGAATGCTACAAGATGCCTTGAAAACATTGAATGTCCCACCTGTAGTGACATCCAATAATATGGCTTCTTTGATTCACTCTATTACATCACCTAAGGCTCGGATTGTGTTTACACAAGATGAGTTGCCTTCTAGTGAAATTCAACAACAATATGATCCCTTAATGATTGTGGTTATAATAAATGATAGTGCGATAAGGTGTTCATTAGTGGATAATGTTTTTGGCCTTAATGTTTATAGTATTAACTTGTTGCATAAGATCAATGTTGATGGATCTCTTATCAATCCCAATTCTCTCACTATCTATGGCTTTGATAATGTTTCTAAATCCTCATTAAGTATCATTACCTTGCCTATAGGTCCTATTACTTTACCCACACCTATCCATGTCATGTCCAGAGAATTCACATACAACTTGTTGCTAGGAACACCTTGGATTCATATCATGCAATTTGTTCCCTCTACATTGCATAAGCAAATCAAATTCATTCACAACAATACAACATACACCTTGTTAGGTGACACAAGATTCTAGGCTTGTTTACTAACATCAAGTTCTAAATCCTCTTCAATCAATTCTTCCCCAACTATCTTAGATAACTCCTCTAAAGCTTCTACTTCAATTAGTGTAACCAGTTCATCAAATCTATCTCCTATATCTGGATCGATTCCCAATACTTCCTCAGATGGACCTAAGGTTCTTGAGGAAGAGTCTTCTCAGCCCGACTCTAGGATTGAGGAAAATTTCTCTCCTAAAAAGATTCTTGCAGAAGATGATTGGGGATCCCTTGATTTCAATCCTACTTTCATAGGGGAATACAGAATTCCTAGTAGAGAACCTAAGGTCAAAAAGAAGAAAGAAGAAGAAGAACCTAAAAAGCAAACTACTTTGTGGTGGCTTCTTAGATTTCATCTCCCTTAGTTTCTAGTTTAAAGGATTTTGATCCTTCACTTTTTGAAAATCCTCCTTCTTCTTCAGAAATGACTAACCTTTATGGTCCTAGTTTTCACATCCTAGCTAGGTGTGGATATAATGAAAATGGATGTGGTGCTCAAGAACAAGGGATTAAGATTCCCTTGGAAAACAACTTTCTTGATATGATATTTGGGCTTGGTTATAATCCTCTCAAGCGTATTAAAGCCTCTAAGAGACCATCTATTAGTTTTAATGTCATTTATGCTTCTCTCTCGCTAAAATATCTAGAATATATTGACTTTGACCCTTCTTGTGTCTTTGCTTTAGATGTTTTTTCTACCAATGATTCCTTAGCTGAATTCCTGGGAGCTTATGACAATCTTCCTCATTATCACCATTATCGTAGTTTTCCCTATTGTTTAAATGTGGAAGCATACTTTGGGAAAGAAAGAAATAACAATGAGATAGTTAAAGAATTCCCTCAATTGAAAGACGCTCCTCAATAAAGAAATCTCCTAATAAATGACACCATCGATATCAAGATGGATCCTTGTGTTGAAGATAAGATCATCAAGATAGGGAAATGTCTTGACAAAGAAGAGCAAAAACAATATGTTGAGTTGTTACATGAATTTCCTGATATCTTCGCTTGGATATATTCTGGTATGCCTAGCATAGATCCTAAGATTGTCACTCATAACATTGTCCTAATTCCTGATACTAAACCTCTGAAGCAGAAGATTCACCCTAAAGTCACATTACTTGATAAAGCTGAGATTGAAAAATTGTTGGATGCAGGATTCATCTGTCCTATCGATTATTCCCCATGGATTTCAAACATTGTGGCTATGGCTAAAGCTAAAAACAAGATTAGGATGTGTACCGATTTTCGTGATTTGAACAAGACCTCTTTAAAGGATGATTTTCCCCTCCCAAATATTGATATGATAGTAGATTCAATAGCAAGGCATGCTTTACTATCCTTTATGGATGGTTTCTCATGATATAATCAAATTTTCATCAATCCCCAAGATCAATATAAAACTACTTTCACCACTCCTTGGGGTAAGTTTTGTTGGATTTTGATGCCTTTTGGATTGAAAAACATAGGCACAACCTATTAGCGTGTTATGACTCTCATTTTTTATGATTATATGCATAATACCTTAGAATATTACATTGATGTCATCTTAGCCAAATCCGTTCTTCGTGCAGATCATGTTAAGATCCTTTGTCAAATCTTTGAGAGAATTCATAAGTATAACATGCATTTGAATCCCCGGAAATGTATTTTTGGTGTGGATAGTGGCAAACTATTAGGATTCATAGTTTCACATCGTGGCATTGAGGTGGATACAAAGAAGATAGATGCTATTGTTAACATGCCACCTCCTAAGAATGTTTCCCAACTCAAAATTTTGCAAGGAAAGATCCAAGCTATTCGTAGATTTGTATCTCAACTTGTGGATCATACCTTTCCCTTCACACAATTGCTTAAAAAGAATATCATTTTCCAATGGAATGAGGATTGTCATCAAGCATTTGAATACCTTAAAACCTATTTGGCTAATCCTCATATTCTTCAACCTGCTGATCCTACTAAGCCTTTTCTTCTGTACACCATTGCTTCCCCTCAACCTCTTGCAGCCTTATTGGCGCAATGTGATAAGGATGGTAGAGAATGTTCAGTTTATTACATAAGCCACACTCTACTCAATTACGAAGTTTGATATTCAGCAATAGAACGATAGTGCCTTGCTTTAGTCTTTGTGACCCAAAATTTGAGGCATTATCTCTTGAATGTTGAGATCCATGTTATCATTAAATTTGATCCTCTTAAACATATTTTCTCCAAAGTTGATCTATCTGGATGCTTAGCTCAGTGGGTTATGATGTTGACAAAGTTTGACCTTAAGTTTGTCTCACAAAAGGCAATAAAGGGTCAAGCGTTGACTAATCATTTAGTTGATGCTCCTTCACCCTTCTCCCTACCTAATCCAGATTCTTTTCCTGATGAATACATTCTTTCCATTGAGGTTGATGAGACTTGGGAATTGTACTTTGATGGCTCTAAGTGTCGTACAAGATTGGGGGTAGGGGTGGTCTTAATTTCTTCTAAAAAGAAGCCTTTTCCTTTATCATATCATCTCAATTTCTTATGTACCAACAACATTGTTGAATATGAAGCTCTTATAGCTGGAATTAAAGCAACCTTGGCATTGAATGTGAAACATCTACATATTTATGGAAATTCTCAATTAATCATAAGAAAAGTGACAAGAGTTTATCAAGCTAAGCAAGACAAATTATCACAATATAAAGATCTAGCTTTATCCTTGTTACAAAAATTTGATTCTTATACCATGGAGCCCATTCCTCAAAAAGATAATCGACATGTTGATACGATGGCATGTGTTTCCTCTCTTGTGTCTCTAGAGGACCCCATGGTAGATCTTAAATACACTATTCACAACCTTACTTCTCTGGCTATTGCTGATAATCCTAGTGATGTGGCATACTATTGTATTATAGATTCTGACGAATGGTACTCGCATATCGTAAGATATTTGAGTGATGATACCTTTCATGACTCTGTGAATAAGAATACCAGGGATAGGGTTCACAAATTGGCTGCTAGATACATTATCCTTTATAATGTTCTTTATAGGAGGGGTTATAATGGTCTTCTTCTTTCATACTTAAACAAGGTTGAAGTCCCTATTGCTCTTGAAGAAACGCATTTAGGTGCTTGTGGGGGGCATTTTGGGGGTAGGTCTTTAGTTCAAAGATTTCTCTGAATGGGATATTATTGGAAAACCATGGAGAAGGATTCCTTTGTGTTTGTTTTAAAGATGTCATCAGTGTCATCAACATAGCAATTTGATCCATGCCCCTGCCCAAGAACTTTGATCACAAGTAGCATCTTGGCCCTTTTCTACATGGGGTTTGGATCTTGTTGGTAAAATATCTCCTCCCTCATCTCAAGGACATAATTTCATTATAACTTCCACTGATTACTTTACGAAGTGGGTGGAAGTCATTTCTCATCAATCCACTACCTCTGAAGTAATTTTTCAATTCATTTTGGAAAAATTTCTCGATTTGGGATACCTTTTGCCTTACTTTTAGATAATGGAATCTCATTTAAAAATAAGGATATGAAGAAGTTTCTCGAGAAATATCATATTCAACATAAATTTTCTACACCTTATTATCCACAATCAAATGGTCAAGTTGAGTCTTCTAACAAGATAATTGAACAAATTCTTCAAAAGACTATAAACAATCATGGTAACACTAATACATTTGGCCTAAAATTCCAACGGAGGTTTCCGACGGAGAAGGTATATTATGAACAAAATTGATTTTTTTTTTTTAAATTGCTTGCATTCATTGGAATTCCAACGATAATTCAATATATGTTTTCGACAAAGAAGGAATTGGCAATAAAATTTGTGTTTTTTTACAAAAAGTGCCCGCGTTCATCGAAATTCTGACAACTGCGGGCATTACTTAAAAAAAAAAAAAGACCAAGACATTTCAAATCATCTTCGCGGCCTCTTCCCATTCTCATGTTGTCACCCCGGTAGCGAACTCCCACCTAGAGTAAGCGTACTCTAGGTTTTGGATGAGGCACGTGAACCGTTTTGACCAATTAATGCTAGCTCCAAGCATTCTCGCACATGGAATAAGGTTTGTGAAAAAGGGAGCAATGTCGGCTCATGGAATAGGGTAGGTGCAAAGCTCTGTCAACATCCCCCAGCCTGTGCAAAAATGGGAGCAATGTTAGCTCATGGAATAGGGCATTCTCCCAGGGGCTAAAGACCAATAGGCTTCATTCCCCTTCTTTCATTCATTAGTATCGGTCACCCATCTATTTTGCACCTGCAAATAGTGATGTTTATGATTCTCCATTGGCCTGGGCACAAGTGTAAATCTCTGTCAACATCCCCCAGCCTGTGCAAAAATGGTAGCTTTGAAATGGCACGCTGACTATTTGACAGACTGCCTCACAGAAATTGGAAGTTTTGGAACAAGGTATGAACATCTATCATAGGATAAATAATAGAGGAATTTTGTCACATGTTGTAGCTACAATTGCCAGGGTACATGTTTTAAAGATGCTTTATATCATAAAATCAACATTCCAATGGCTATTTATTTTTTTAAATTTGGATATCGTATTCCCAACTGATGTCTACTTTCGTGAAACTATTCCTTTAGGCAAGCAAAAAAAGCCTGAAAAAACTACACAAGGCTTAAACCATTATTCATAGCCCCTATAAAATCTCTTCATTACCAAAAAAATCTATTCATACTTGAAAACATTATTCACACCTAAAACATTATCCATGCCTAAGACATTAATCACAACATCAAATAATATCGATAGTGTATATAAACACTATTCATGTTTAAACTATTGTTCACATATTCATTTAACCTCAAAAATTACTCTAGAAGCTCTTGAGTCCAAATTTGTTGTTCTATATACGAATTATGGGGTTTGAAATCTATTTAGTATGATTGTGTAATATCCCTTGTCTAATGATGACTGAAAAACAAAGAATATTCGTTGTCAAATCTGCAAGAGTCCTCAAAAAATGGGCGTATAATGATGCAACCTCAAATTCCTCTTATTTCATATCTAAATCAAACAAATGCCTCCTTGACAGTCATAAATACATGTTAAAGGTAGCTAATGTAAAATTACATGGGCTGTCACAATAATGTATCAAAATTAGACTTCACTAGATTATTGACATTTCGTCAAACATGTCATGCAACCTCTAAAAACATATTATAGCTACATGCACATTCAAATCTTATTATAAACCAGTTCCAATGCAATCATAGGATCTTTACATAGGCTGACTACCAAGAGATATGCTACTGATTTTCTGAAGAAATTAGACAGTCACTAATTGAAGCATATATCTGAAAATTACAATGAAAGAAGAGGTTTGAAGAACCTGATTAAGCTATGCCCAAGTCTGGTGATGTAAACACCAACATTACTCATCCAAACTAAAGCCATGCTAGAGTTATGATCTTCAATACTTTCTCTTAGACAAGAGATAAAATTAAAAAACCACATGATTATTACAATAAATTTATTTTCTTATTAAAAATATAAATAATTACATTAGATGTATATTCCACATAAAGAAAAGAAATGATGAAAATCATTTGTGTCTTAAATAATGAGATCAACAACTAAAAATGGGAAAATAATATCATAATTACGACTCCCTAATTAGTATAAGATACTATTTCCAATATTATACTAAGGATAAAAATTCAAAAAGTTTAATAATTACACTGATACATATATCTCTCATGCCTTCCTTAATTTGATATAAGGTCCCTCTATCCAAATATGAAGTCTCAAGGGAGTTGTATGTGTCAATTATTCAAGCTTCTTCTAAATCTATTCCAACCTCTTCTTCCAACACATGTCTTGATGATGGTTGAGGATCTTTAAACTTTGAAAATATGAATGAACACACTCCTCTAGACATGATTTAAATACCACATTTAATTATACACATGGATGCAATGGACATGATTTAGGATGTGTGCAATGAAGTGTGGAGGTTCATGAGAAATATACATTACATTTTTCTGAAGAAGATTTAGGTTTCTATCCTCCTCCTTTGTTGACATACCCTCCCCCATTGTCTAATATATCTATGACTTTTCCAACAACTTTTAATCACAAAAAGAGATAATTTTGTATGAGTTTCTTAAAGACAACTTTATTACTCTCCCCTTGAAAAATTGAAGAAACAACCATAAACAAAATTAGGACAATCCTTTTTTCAAGCATCATCAACTATTCCACTAATGAATGTCATGATTTGGAGATTAAAATTCAACAACTTATTGTAGTTATAGTAACATTTAAATAATAGGTGACAATGAGTTATACACTCATCATATCCCTTCTAAATAACATTTATAACCTATTATGTTTTTATCTTGCTATATGGCATTGGTAGCTTAATTACCTATTAAGGGCTCATTGTCATTCATGGTACACTACGATTTCATGTGCAATCATACTTGGGAGGCAACGTAATAGCCTAGTTCTTCTTGTCTCTACATTGTGGAGCAAGAATAATAGTTGTCAATTGTTCCTCTTTTTTAAGGATCCACTTTACCTTTGTTGATTTTTATCTTTTATAACTTGATATCCTTTCTTGCAAAGAATTATCCTCAATCCAAATTCTCTCCTTGCTTGGATGTGTGTGTTCCTTGATTAGGACCTCTTTCATTGTTTTGTAGGCAAATAAACAAAGACATCGACCTCTCCTCTCTACTTATACACAAAATGGCTAATTGAAACCACTTCATATACACAAAATTTCTCCTTGCACTGATCGAGCCTCAAAAATGTGACACCCTTGTTCAACAAGGGTTGATACTCTACAACATGATGCCTATCATTCATGAGCTCAAGGTGGTTGCTTTCATGCTTAATAAAAATATGATCAAAACTTTTTGTAGGTTCGTCGCCATCATAATATCATTTTGCTATTGTTAACATCATACATCCTCATGCTACGCTGGAAATTCATCGGGCTCTTCAATTTATTCACTCTTTATATGTTAGTGACTACCTTTAACTTATGAACCTTCAAATAAATCATCATAATGACCTTTATTCACTCTTTATATGTTAGTGACTACCTTTAACTTATGAGCCTTCAAATAAATCATCATAATGACTACCTTTAATTTTTTAGTGTTCCACCCTACAATTTTGTATTTGAGGTATGTAAAATAGTTTCTCTATAGAGTTTTTTTCTCTCTGCATTCTTTTGGTTGCCTTCATTTAAATTATGTAATGTTTCCATGATTTCAAAAAATAAAAATTTTAGGAACAAGGTTTGATATGCATATATTTCCTATATACCAGCACAACAATTGAATGTTAGGGGTGTTATGGATATTTTAATACAGACATTTAAAATATAGAAACCCTTGTTATAAAATATTAGAACTAATTCCAACACCAAGAAGTAGGGTTATTTTAGAAATTTTGGTAGTAACTACACATCAAATTTTGGGTGCCTTTGAAAAGAAAGTGGTGTGATGAAATCTTTGGGCATAAAATAGACAAAATGCACTCCATACTACTGTTGCACAATATTTTGGACGATGATATTTTTTAAAATAGTAAAGGAAGGTGTATGGAACAACCAAATTCTTATCATTATAAACAATAAATATTTTAAGATCCTTTTATGATGTGTAAGTTGAGAATATTTTATGAAAGGTCCCTAAATGAATGCACTTTAAACTGATTTTAGCAATGACTATCAGATGTAGACAAAATGAATACTTTTTGGATTAGGATGGTACACAAAATCTACTATCAAAAGGTTGTCAAAAATTCTTGGGACTAGGAGGTGTGAACTGGCCTACTCTTCTGCTTTTCATGCCATCAAAATTTGAGTTTGATTGTCATCATTTACTTTGCCAAATTCTTCACACATAACTCCCGAATCAATTTCCTACACACAAAATGACGAAAATAGGTTTGTTGATGGGGGCTTTCCTAGGTCAAATAGGTTTGAATATACCTTGAAGTGTGCAATATGGAAGGTTTGTATTCTTAATCTCCTACCCATTTCTTAATTTAAAAGATGATATCTTTATTTAATATCTCCTCTATGTTTGGAGGTAGACATCTTTAGGAAAAGATCTCTTCCTCCCTCTTTAAAATGATCCCTTTAAAATTGTTGAAAAATATCTCTTTTACAACTATCTCTTCCTTTCTTATAGCAATGAGGCATGTACAAGGATCTTTCTTCCTAGCTTGGAATGCATGTATGTTTATTAAGGGTATCTTCTTGGTGTTGAAGGTGCTTATCCTTGATCGCTATCTACCTTAAGATATCAACCTAGAGGTATGTTGACATCTTAAGGGGAGGCATATGAGCTCTCCTTTTTTCTCATGTTAATTCATTTATGTTATATCCTCAAACTAGAAGTGTTGTGTTACATAGCGCCCCCTAGGGCATGGTTATTATTTTTTTGAGATTCGTTACTTGGAATGGCATGGATTAATGCTAGTGTGATCATTGTTGTTGTTTACACCTTTGCAAGTGTTGGTTATTATTGTTGTTTGTGTTTTGTGTCACTAAAACAACCATTTTGTAGTAGAGTTTTTGGATTGCCTTGCAAACAAATGGTTTTGTTTGTTAATCTTCTCTATCATGGATCACCTACCATAAGACAACTTGCTAGCCAATGAAATCCATGATGTAGCATGAATCACCCAACATTACACAACTTTTTAGCTAATAGTATTCACATTTCTTCTCTTTTCTCTTATCATATGACTAATAGTAAGCATCTCCTTAGTAGACCTAGAAGTCATATCTCTTCTCCTGTGACAGAGTGTTCACATAGAATTGTTGGGACTAGGAGGTGCGGATCGACTAGATCCTCCACCTGTCAGATGTAGACAAAATGAATTCTTTTTGGATTAGGATGGTACACAGAATCTACTATCAAAAGGTTGTCAAAAATTCTTGGGACTAGGAAGTGTGAACTAGCCTACTCTTCTGCTTTTCATGCCATCAAAATTTGAGTTTGATTGTCATCATTTACTTTGCCAAATTTTTCACACGTAACTCCTGAATCAATTTCCTACACACAAAATGACAAAAATAGGTTTGTTGATGGGGGCTTTCCTAGGTCAAACCTCGGATTGTGAATTAACATTGAAGTATAAGGTTTTCCTTTTCAGGGAAAGGATAGATCTAATCTAAAAATTCTTAAAATTGAACATGATACCTTGATGAATCTTTCTTGAATCCTCACACAAGGTTTTAGGATGTCATGCAGATTGTTGATCATGAATGTTGTGCTTTAACTTGAATTCTCCTTCAATGCTTGATGAATGATTGATTGCTTGTTCACTTGGAATTGAGTTGATTTTATAATTAAGAGATCACTTGAATTGTAGGTAGACCCCTTCAAATGATAGTGTAGGCTTCCTTTTATACCTAATCATACATAAAGTGTTTGAATTTTTTCTCACACATGAGGTAAGAAATGAGGGATCATATTTTGGGTTCCAATCACGAGTACCAGGGCACCTAAGACGTCCTAGTCTTGTCAATGAGGACTTAAAATTGAATAGAGGTTGAGGAAGGAGTTGAAAATGCAGATTTCAAGACGATGTGAGTAGAATCAAAGTGGGCATGAAGCAAAACATGCCTAGGGGATATTTAGGATGGGACATGCTAAAGTGGGCATCAATGTCTCAAGATCAGATGGACCTTAAGTGATTGTCTCCCTTGCATATGATTTGTTTGGGTGATAAACTTCACCATTCTACTCACAAGAATTTTATTAAGTCTCAAATATAGGGCTCATAACTTATTAATGATGCAGTGAAAGTCCTTCATGAAGGACTTCTAGAAGTATTTTTGGATGAGTCTTTGTCAAGTGCAGAGAAAATACAATTGATGCTTAATAGATTTCAGGAATGTGCTTTCAAATTGGAAGCCAAAGTTTTGAAGGATGTAGAGAAGAAGGTGGAAGAGAAAAGACTAGAAGTTTTGGTGATTAGACGTGCAACAACACATATCCAACTACAAGAAAGCATAATTTTTTTTTTAGAAAAGTGTAAAGGATGTAGTGGCGGCATACATGTTTTAAAGGCAATGGCCTAAATATACTAAGGATATTAAGGGTCACATAGATATTATAGCATCACAAATTGTACGAATATCCAATACTATAGACATGAAGAATGATGCAGAAGGAAACGGAAGGCTTCAAATAGAAAACTTAAACATGCAACTAAATCCATTCACTAATCAAAAGAACAAAATTAAGAAACGGTTTGATCATCTGATAGATGTTGTATACTTGCAACTCACCAGCATGGTGAGACTGTTTGAAGACTCTTAGAAGCTTGATTTGGTGGTGAAGGTTTCAGATAACTGTAGGGAGGCAGAGGATATTATTTTGAATATTTAAAGTCAATACAATATTTTGGCCTCTACGAAAGAAGATTGGAAGACCTCTTGGTATCAACTCAAGTTTGTTCGCAAGGGCATCATGCCCCCTGCCATGCAAGCTACTTAGTTTTTGCGGGTAAGAATTTATTTTTTTTGGTTATGGTTGTGGTGTTTGTAGGGAGACATTTACAAATTTATATCTATTTTAACTATTTAATGGTTTATGGGTTTGTAATGGTAATTTAATGTTCTTTCATATTTTTGTATAGATACTTTATAATAGCCTATTATGGTGATTTGTTCTATTATGGATAATGTTGTGGGTCAGACGGATTTGTTGTCGATGCATGAAATCATTGCCTGAGTTCTACTTTTAAAAATTACATGAAACATTTTTAATTTATTTGATTTAGTGTTATTTGAAAAAAAGATTATCAATGATGTTTCCTTTCTCCAAGAATTGGATCTAGGATCTTTCCATCAGATAATATGTAACATCCAATGACTAAATATTTTCTTTACAAATGCTTATTTTATTTAATTATCATCTAAGCGTGAATTATAATTTATATCTGTGCAAAAGGAGAAGATACAAGCTGAAGACTCGTGTGCAAGTAAATTTTGTAAAAGAAAGCAAGTAGGCAATATCTTGAATGACATGGAAACAAGCTCATCAACTGCCTAGAAGAGAGCAATTGGAGAAAAGAAGAGGAAAGTGTTAAAGGTGATAAATACATAGAGAGTATGCAATACAAACAAACAATGTCTAGAGTGTGTGATGTGACATCTCTAATTTATGTCCAGAAGGACTAACTAGTTTTGGAATTCCTGGGAAACCTATTGGGCCACGCTTGGAGGAAATCAATGTGTTCATGCAAGCGACACCTTTTTTGTATTATGATAATGATGCTTTTGTACTGAAGGATATTTGAAAGACAATATCCAAAAATTTCTATAGTGTGGAACCAGAGTTGGTGGATTCGAAGTACTTTTCGGCTTTCAGAAGACCAAGAGGTTATGTACACAATCTCCCAATAGAAGGGTGATTTCAAGCATTACCTCTCCCCCCATGACTATTCAGGAAGCACTTCCTCAGAGAAAGGATGGCCTCCATGGGATCAAATAAAAAAATTGAATTGCATAGACTCTAGACAATGTGGTGGTGTCCTTCGTGAAGAACTCTGCACTGTAATTGAAAATTTATGAGGGAAACTACAAGATAGTGAACAAAAATACATTCTTGAAAAGTGCGAAGAATGGAACTTCGTTTGGGTGGGCCCAGGTCAGGTGGCTCCTCTAGAGGTTGACGAGATAGAAATTATATTAGGATTTGAAAAAGATCACACTCATGGAACTTCGTGTGCGACTGATCGATTGCATTGTTTGGGTAATGCATTCCAAATAGATACAGTTGCATACCATTTATATGTCTTGAAAGCATTTTATCCTGATGGTATTAAATTAAAGTACTTTCTCTTCTATCTGGTATTGGTGGAGCAGAGGTTCCATTACATCGACCTAGGATACATATTTCTGCAAATACAACACAAGTTAAATGTATCCCAGGTTGATGCAAAGAAACCTCTGCTCTAGAGATCACCAGAAAATAGAGAAAGAACTTTAATTTAATGCCATCAGGATCAAAGGCTTTCAGGACAGATAAATGGTAGCAACTATATCTATTTGGAATGCATTACTCAAACAACGCAATCGATCAGTCACACACAAAGTTCCACGAGTGTGATCTTTTTCAAATCCTAATATGATTTCTATCTCATCAACCTCTAGAGGAGACACCTGACCTGGCCCCACCCAAACCAAGATCCATTCTTCCCACTTTTCAAGAATGTATTTATGTTCACTATCTTGTAGTTTCCCTCATGAATTTTTAATTATAGTGCAGAGTTCTTCACGAAGGACACCATCACATCGTCTAGAGTCTATGCTTCAATTTTTTTCTTTGATCCCATGGAGGCCAATAGTCCTTTGTCTAAGGAATTGCTTCCTGAATAGTCATGGGGGGGAGAGTTAATGCTTGAAATTGCCCTTCTATTGGGAGATTGTGTACATAACCTCTTGGTCTTCTTGAAGCTAAAAATTACTTCGAGTCCACCAACTCTAGTTCCAGACTATAGAAATTTTTGGATATTTCCTTCCAAATATCCTTCGCTGCAAAAGCATCATTCTCATAATAGAAAAAAGGTGGTCTTTGCATGAACACATTTATTTCCTCCAAGTGTGGCCCAATAGGTTTCCCAGGAATTCCAAAACTAGTTATTCCCTCCGGACATAAATTAGAGACGTCACATCACACACTCCAGACATTGTTTGTTTGTATTGCATACTCTCTATGTATTTATCACCCTTTAACACTTTCCTCTTCTTTTCTCCAATTGCTCTCTTCTAGGCAGTCGATGAGCTTTTTTCCATGTCATTCAAGATAATGTATGCTTGCTTTCTTTTATGAAATTTACTTGCACACGAGTCTTCAGCTTGTATCTTCTGCTTCCGCACAAATATAAATTATAATTCATGCTCAGATGATAATTAAATAAAATAAGCATTTGTAAAGAAAAGATTTAGTCATTGGGTGTTACATATTATCTGATGGAAAGATCCTAGACAATTCTTGGAGAAAGGAAACATCATTGATAACCTTTTTTTGCAAATAACATTGAATCAAATAAATTAAAAATGTTTTATAAAAATTTTAAAAGTAGAACTTGTTCAATGCTTTCATGCACCAACGGTAAAGTCGTCTGACCCAGAGAATCTGATACCGTCGGAATTCCGATGACAACTAAAGAAACATCCGACAAGGATGTTGTATATCCGACGTCACTTCCTTGTCGAACAGTCGTCGAGGAGCAAACATAGCATCCGTCGGAATTCCGACTGTAATCCATCAAAAATTTTGGCCAGGGGAGCAAATATAGCCGCCGTCAGAAGATTTCATAACGTCGTCAGAATACCGATGCAAATGGCATTGTCGGGAAGACCGACGACAATTTTTCGACAGTTAAATTGGTCGGAAGTCCGACGTGGTGTCATCGGACTTCCGACAATTAGCCGTCAGAAATTAGGTCCAAATGTACAACTGTAAGGATTGGCATACTCAATTAACCTATTCTTTGTGGCCTTATCACACAAGTGTACATGTTGCTATGGGTTGTACCCCTTATAATCTTGTTTATGGTGCTGATGCTATTATGCCTTTGGAGTTAATTCCTTCTTTGCAATTTTCTCTTAGGGGCATAGTGGATGATGATTCCTATAGAGAGAAAAGACTTCAACAACTTGAGATGCTCGATGAACAGTGTATAAATGCCCTCGAACATATTCAAGCGTATCATAAAAATTTGCAATGAAGCTACAATGATAAGGTTATTCAATGTTCCTTCTCGGTAGGGGATTTAGTCCTTTATGAGAATCACCGCAACATGAATGCCTTACCTGAGGAGAAAGGAAAGTTCGGTCCTAATTGGCTTGGACCATATATCGTTGTCAAGGTCTATGGATCAAGTGCTTACAGGATAGAAGATGTGGAAGGTACGCCTCTCAAGGAACCCATAAATTCTATGCACCTTCATAGATACTATGCCTAGTTCTATTTTTCTCTCTCTCCCTCTCTTTCTAGTCTTCTTTTTGTTCTCTCTTTATTTCTTTTTCTTCAAAATTGGGTAATATGTTAGCATGTCTTCATTAAAGTATGTAAGATTAAATGATGTTATATTGTTTGGTCTATATTACTTCATTCTTAACAAGCATGTTTCATTACTATATTGTTTGTCTTGGATTCTTTTTATGTAAATTGTAATGGATTTACATTTCATATGTGTTAGCATGCTATACAATTTCATATGTGTTAAGTATAAATTATATCATGTTGTCTTTAATCAGAGTTATTTAAATCACATTAGTCATATATTTCTCAGGTTTAATACATTCTTCTTTTACATCATCCAAGTGGCATTTGATTAAATACTTAGTTATTTAATAAAATCACACATGTATTAATTTAATCATGAAGCATTGAGAAATCAATCACATGGAAATTAAATCAAATATACATGCTCATTACTCAATATGTTACTTCTAACCTAAGCAATGTGTACATTGTTTAAGCATTAAAAATAACATAATCATGAGTGTCATCATATATACATCAATACATCAAAATCATCTCCTATCCCTAGGAATAGTAGCTGGAGGATGGTGGCTAGATGCCCCCTCCTATTTTGGTCATGGGAGTGGCCCCATAGGGGTGTATCATAGTCTATGACATCGGTATGTCAAACTTTTTCTTTCATAATCTCTCTCATAGGACCTCCACCTCCATCCGAATAGGGGAGAAAAGGTCCTCATGTCATCATGCATTCCTCTAGGATCTATGCGCTATCTGTGAGGAACTCAAAATGTGCACAGTCACAATAAAGCCTATCACTGCATTTTAAATCAAAGAATGCCACTCCTAGATGGTAGCTACAAGATAGAGAAATTTATCATCAGTAACATTCTATGTCATCAAATCTAAAACAGGTAAGATACATAAGCTAATCAACAACAGGGAACCTTACCTGGATCTCCCTCCTGCCAGTAGGGATCATGAACAACGACTGCCTGAGACTAGGACTAGCTAGGCTCTTCGCGCTCATACTGTCTCTATATAGTAGGTGTGGGCTACTGGGGACTAGGATCAGGATCCCTTATGGGATCCCTCTCTTCCTGCAATGGGAGACTCGATGGATCTAGGGCTCTGGTATCCTCCCTCGAGTGATGAACTGTACTTGACTCATCCTCGTCCTCCTCATCCTCCTCCTCCTCCTCCTCCTCCTCCTCCTCCTTGTCATCCTCCTCCTCCTCGTCCTCCTCATCATCTCCTTACTGATCTCCCTCTCTCATATCAAGATCGCCTCTATCTCTATCTGCCTCCTACTCCTCTATGTCATCAGCCTGATCATTTGAATCCTCCTCGGATGCATTGGATCCCTCTCCATTGCCCGACTGTCTCCATGGTTCGGGGTTCCCTCTAGGTAAGTCTACTAGGAAAATGACTCCTTGATATGTTCTCCCCCACCATGTGATGTACCATTGGTGCAAGCTTGAACCATCTCTATAATTTGTCGCTATGTCCAGATCTGACCCATCTAAATCTGTGATGTCGATCTCATCGTTGGTAGGCCTTGGAATGGCTCCTATCCTCGACATCACTCATGAGTGTTGGATGTACATAGGCACGTTAGTAGGAACACATTGCTCAAACCTAAACTACCACCAAACTCGGTCGAATTAGAAGGGAATGACTATGTGCCTATACCATCCCTCTAGTAGACGGTTCCTCTGCATGTTGAACATCTGTCTACGTAGCCCTGTCCACATAGACATCCTAAGGTAAAGTCTCCATATGATCCCGCCCGCTATCAGTCTATACATGAGATCATCAAATCGTCACTCATGCGTAAGAGGATAAGAATATACCCTAGGTTGCTCTGGGACAAGCTCTATGGGGGCTCCACTAGGTCTAGTGCAGGTAATATGCTCAAACATCCACACTTGTAGTAGTGTGCATGTCATTAGGCTGCATCCTTGTCTAGATAGATACTCCCCAAGGTCATGATAGAGATGCACAAGCATGCTCCCACCCCAAGAGTATACTCTCTTGTATCTCTCCATAGCTCATATGGCGTAGATGAGTCCTCCATGCATATGTGTTCCATGCCCATTAGGGCACATGGCTAATGCAAGGGTCGCAATCATGAGTCCCCTCACCAATGGAACCTCGCCAGTAGGGTGTAGGAGCCAACTAACCAAAATGTGACCCCTCATCTCGCTGCGTATCACTCTCCCCACAAAATATACCTTCTCTCTCCTGCAATCCTCCTCTGTCTAGCCAGATCAATATCTAATAGTCTCTCCTCTAATGGGTAGGTGCAGAATGTGGTATACATCCTCAAGGGTGACCGTCATCTCCCCCACAGGTAGTGAGAATGTCGAGTTGTCTACATCCCACCTCTCCGTCAATTCCATCAACATCGCATAATGGAATCGGATGGTCGGCATGGTCATTGCATCCCACAAACCCATTGCATGTATTAAATCCTTCTCTCTTGGTGTCAGCCTCGGGATCTGCTCATGAAGGCTCCAAAAAATGAGATTGGTGGTATGCTCATAGATGTACGGTAGTGGCTGCAAAATACAAAGCAATCTATCATCATTAATATATCAATCATCTATCATTATCTAATCAAGCAATCATTCTATCACTTCTAGCCTTCATCGTCTGATCCTGTGTTGCTATTGGTCACCCCAAACAAGGACCAGGGTTCCCTGAGTGGACCAGGGCACCCTACTGAACCATGGCACCTAAAGAGGACCATGGCACCCCTTGGGATCATGGCACCCTAGGAGGACCAGGGTGCCCTAGGACTCCTAGGTTTCCAAAGGGAGGGCCCCAACCCAAACTAGGCGATGACATCATCACTTCTAAAATCTCTGAAAAAATGAAAAAGTCAAATGCAGTCAACAAAAGGTCAACTCACCTCGTCGAACAGTCAGTCAATGAGTACGAACTGGCATAGGATCTCCATCCATGTAGGTCACTTAGGTTGGCGTCAAGGCATGATGACTTGTATGTGAGCTCCTCTATAGTGAATTTTGCAGGGTCTAGAAGAAGCAGCAGAGGCCAATGTAAAGAAAGAGCACCAAAAGGCTCTTAATGTTGCTCTCGTGAAGAAATTAAATGAGCTTAGGACTGAACTGCTAATGGATCAAAAGGACATAAGGAGTACCTTGGATGAGGGAAACTTGCTACTCAGCAAAATCTGTCAACCTCATCTATTTTGTGATGATGTGCTACCCAAGAAGCAATAGCTTCAAATGGACTTACAGTCCTACTTGAGCACATTCAAGCCTCCTTACGACTCCTTTGCAGCATATGGGCAAACCGTTCACTGGTTCCAGATCCAGTCAGCCAAGATAGAGCAAGAGATTAGCACAAGGTCTAGGGATTTGCAGGAGCTTCAACTGGTATTACTTCCATGACTGCAAATTCTCCAGAAATGCTATCTGAACCTGGATGCCCTGACAGTCACACAAGAACTGAGCACAATAGATGCCATGGAGGAACAGGTATCACAAATACAGACAGAGAAGGAAGAGGAGACCTCCCTACTTGAGTCCTAGTCTCTTTCCATGAAATAATTTTTGCAGGACTATAAAGTGGTTTTTGACAAGTATTATTCATTATTGTCATAAACTCTTTTATATATATAGAAATAGGTTTTTCAGCGGTACTTTGTCATTGTTGGCAAAGGGGGAGAAGTATATCTGGTTTTGGGTTTTAAAATTTTAAAATTTTGATATATGTTGTGATATATGCTATATGCTCTGATGATTATGCTCTGAATGCAAAATGGCTATACACTCTATTGATTAAGGGATAGTGTATATGCTTAGGGGAAGCAATTTTGTTAATGGCAAGTTTTTGTTGTAAAACACTTAGATGTCAAAATTTTATTTTCCTAAGTGTTGCCATCAATGCCAAAGGGGGAGATTGTTGGCATTTTTGATGTTTATGTTGTGATTGTCATTGATGGACACACACTTGTATTGAGATTCCCTTTATATGTATGAGCTCATGCTCAACCGGTATTTGTTCCAACCGATATGTTGTATTCTAGTCTTTAGACTAGTAGTGATTTTGCAGAATGTGTTTCCTGGTCTGAAGCGGCATGTCGACCCCAAGCGGTTCGCAGATCACAAGTGGTATGAGGGAGAAAAGCGGCACAACACATTCTTACCAGTCTTCATTTTTGTCAAACCGGCAATTGGTATTTTGTATGAACTGGTAATACTCTGTGATGAGTTACTATAGACACCCAAAATTGTCCAGTCTAATTAAATAAATATTTTATTTATTTAATTATCTAAGCTTAATTCTTCTATTAATTAAATAAATCTTTATTTATTTAATTAATTCATTTATCCTCTTCTAGCCTTATTTCTCATTTAAATAAATACATTTATTTATTTAAATTATCCTTTTCCTAAATTAAATAAATATCTTATTTATTTAATTGATCCCACTTCTTCTATTAATTAAATAAATCTTTATTTATTTAATTAATTCATTAACCTTTTCTACCCATGACACATGTCATTCATCTCTTAATTCATACACTACCTACCCGTTTCATTATTTTATTATTTCTTTTACCTACCCTGTAATCATAGCCGACCTCCTTTTACACCTCTCAATCTTATCCCTTCATTTCATATAGTGTCTTCTATATAAGGAGATACTTCCTTCATTATCAAACCCTGGCTAACTACTTGATCAATTGACTACTTGGCATATGCGATCCTACTTGCAACCACATTCCGTTCTTTGTTGAGCTCTTGTGCACATAAAATCTGAGAGCAAATACATCAAACAAGATCAATGGAGATAGGAAGAATGGAGATCCAAACCCTATTGGACATGTGATGGTATAATCTTTGTGATTTCGTTTGATTTGCATTGTCTTAGGTAATCTTCATATGTTATGGTGGATCTTTGTTGTTGTTAGGCTAGGGTTTTGTGGTTGAATCTATTTAGTCTTTCAACATTGTTGTTATCCATTTTCACCATAAACATTTTCACCATAAACAATCCAAACTACTAATAAATCTTTGTTGCAGGTCCTTGGCAAGGATTTTTGGATTTTTGTTGTGTGCCTTGTTTTCATAGACTAGCAAACACTTCAATTGGTGCACTAAAATTGAATCATTTTCTTTTGTGTCTTGAGCAATAGGCTCTTTTTGTTTAATCTTTAGAGGGCCTGTCTTCCCATGTGGTCATTAGGACTACTAGTGAGAAGAGAACGACCCAAGTGGTAGCAAAAGAAAAGCCATCTTCTTCCAAACCACTATAAATAACTGTATTCATGGTGAAAACTATGAATAACGTGTGCTGATTAGTTCATACCGACACTATGTCTCCCCATAAACTTGTTTGATCAAATTTATTTGATCAGTTGTAGGGCGTAACCCCTACCGGCTGGGAGCCTTCTGTATTTATAGAGCTGAAAGTGCCGCATGTATGGCCACACGAGTGGATGCCCTTACTAGCACCTTTTTGTTTTAGAAGCCAAAATCCTTCTAGTTGTTAAGGCAGGAGGTCAGACCTCTGGTAGCGGCCCACACACATACGGTTCTTAGTAGAGATACAAAGTTCGCCACGGGGAGTTTTCGTGGGGACTAATGCTTGGCTGACCCAAGAAGTGAGTGCCGAGGGTGGAGCCAGTGAGGTCAAGCATCTAATTATCCGCTCTGAATAGCGTAGCCTCGAGGGTAAAACCCCATGTGGGATCAACAACTATTGTCTTGGCCAGCCATAAGAATTGTGCTTGACTTATTTTAAACATTCAAAACATTCAAGACCAAACAGAAAAACATTGTGTCTTTTGTGTCTTCAAGTGTATGCAAAACATTTTTACATCAAACAAAACACTTTTCTGAGTCATTTTGAGTCTAAACACTTGCAAACATTGAGTCCTCATCAACATTGTGTCCTCTTGTCACGAAAAATAGTCAAACATTCAGATTTGGTCACAACCAACAACTTCACAAAATGGAAAAATTTTACAATCCAGCAAACAAGAGCAATCAGTTTCGGAATTCTTGAGCTTCCTAGGTTGTTTCTCCAGGTTTTCATCTAGCATTCAACTTGTCTTTGGGTCTCACAAAGTCCATCATTGCTTTACACCTTACATTACATTCACATTTGTCTAAACTTGAGTCAAAAGGTCACTTGCTTGTCCTCACTATACTTTGTCAACACACTACATACAACAACATTTTGCTAAGTGGTCCCTCATCAAGGTCTATCACCTTTGGGTCTCATTTGGTCTTACTTAGAGTCAAGGTCAACTTACCTCATCAAGAGAAACTATCCTCTCTTTGGAAGTCACACCTACTCTACTACATACATACTTAGTCTTACACTTTGGACATTGCAAGTACACCTCAGATTCATTTACATTCCATCCAACCCTTGGTCTTCCATACTTTTTCCATTTTCATCTAGTCTCACACATCTCGATCAATACCTATTTCATGGTTGAAACCCGTTCCCAAAAATCTAGGAGAGAAACTAAAGAGGCTCAAGAGTCCACAAACATGAGTTCTTATGAGTATGACAATGATATCTTTTTCAATTCTGATCATACTACATTAGTTGACATGGATGCCTATAGAAACATTCCAAATGTTGAGAACATGGACACTACAAACAGCAATGATATGGACAACTTTTCAGTACATTCAGCAGATGTGGAAGAATCCATTATGGATCCCCGTTTCAATCGATTGGTTGAGGAAATAATGAGGAGGGATAGACAATACTTCTTACAAATGATGGCACAAAGTGGAGCCAAGATACCTCATGATTTTGACATGTCTCAAATAATGGAAAATCAACCTTTGCAACAACCTCACTCCAACATGGATCAAAGGAGGCCTAATAGTGGAGGCAATAGAAGACCACATCTTGTGCGTAAATCACCATCATCTTTGTTTCAAAAACTAGAGGTCCCACATACACATGGTCAAGCATATGATACTCACCTTCGTAGACCATTATGGAAATCTTATGCAGAGAAATATGCTCAATCACATATCAATGTTAAGGATCAACCACCAAAGCAATTGGATATTCAAAGGCATGCTCAAAATTTGGACACAAGGAAACCCTATGTCAAATTTGGGGGCAACACATTAGAACATGAAATGCCTGTAGAGTATGGTATACATGGACAAAATAGATATTTTGTTCCTCAACATGAATCTATACCAAGTGGTCCATATATGTGGCATCACTATAGACCTCCTCCATATGAACATGTGTATGATCAATATCATCCATATATGCAACATGCTTCTCCTCCAATTGGTGCCTCAAGCATGGGGTATGGTCCAAGAAGTCGATCTCCACCTAAGAGCAATTTGGAGCAACAAATCAGGGACTTACAAAAGAAAATGGAGGACATAAATACACCGAAGCCATCATACACAATGAGAGACATATGTCCCTATCCATTTGACAAAAGAATTCCAATGCCTCCATTTCCTACACACTTTGTCACACCTAAGTTTGATAAGTATAGAGGAAAAGGGGATCCTAAGGCACACATAAGACAGTTTTTCACAGCTTGCATTCAGGTAGCTTGAGAAGAGACATATTTGATGAGATTATTCCCACAGAGCCTAGGCGATCAAGCTATGGAATGGTTCTCCCAACTTCCACATGGTATTAAGTCATGGGGTGACTTAGCAAAGGCATTTATTCAACATTTCTCCTACAATATAGAGATAGACATACCAGTTACTACTTTGTGCAACACCAAGCAAAAAGAGGGAGAGTCTTTTGCATCATTTTTACAAAGATGGAGGAATCTAGCCAGCAGATGCTCTTGTGAAATTCCACAAAAACAAATGGTAGAAATGTTCACCCAAAATGTTAACAAAGAGATTGGTTATGACTTAAGGAAAGCTTGTTTTTCCACCTTCAAGGACATCATTGAAAAAGGCTTAGCAACAGAGAAGGTCCTAATTAAGCAAGGAGTCATTAAAATATTCAAAGAAAACAAAGAGGACTTTAAAGGAAAAGATAAGCCAAGATTTTGGAATAAAAACAAGAACACAGTCAATGATGGTGTTGTTGATGCCAATACAGTGCGACCTAAAATCATTTTTTCTAGATCAAGTTCTACAAACAATCAAGTGAATACTCAAACAACTTCTAAATCACGAAGGAAGTACACCCCATTGGGAGAACCACTTGAATCAGTTTTCAAGAAGCTAGTGGCAAACAAAGTAATCAAAATTCCAGATTTTCCTCCATATGAACCAAAGGTTAAACCAAATTGGTGGAATGATGATGAGTATTGTGAATTTCATAAGAGCAAGGGTCATAAGACAGGAAATTGTCATCGACTGAAGAACATCATACAAGATCTCATTGATAGAGGTGACATTGAGATTGAAGGACACTCATCCAATCAAGAACATGAGATGTTTAAGGAACCATTCCCAAAACATGACAAAGGAAAAGCTAAAGCCACAGATGACCAAACCAACTATACCAGAGCATCCTATAACTATGATTCAACTATCAATCACATCTCGATGGACAATTATGTCTCTACCATTATCATCAAGGATAAAATGCCTGAGACTTCTACCAAAAGACCCAAGATTGTCCTAAAAGGCATTGGATCTTCTTCCGAACCTACCTCTGAATGTAATGTTACAACTCATCTAGCTAAATTCACTTTGCAAGGTGCTCCAGCCAAGAACATTGCTTCCTCATCAACCAAGCCTGAGTACGACCTTGTAGAACAGTTAGGGAAGACACCTGCGCTCATCTCCATTCTTGAGCTCCTACGCATATCCCCCGCACATAAATCCATTCTTGACAAAACTTTGAGAGACACTTCTGTCCCTACTAATCTGAACATGGACCAGTTTCAAGCCATGGTGGGATACCTTTCCATTCCACACTCCCTTACTTTCATAGAAGCTGATGACGCCTCCGTAAGTCAGCCACATAATGCACCATTACACATTGAAGCCTTCATACACAAACATCGAATAAAATGAGTCCTGATAGATGGAGGAGCAGGTCTAAACATTTGTACATTGAGCACTATTAAATAATTGGGATATTCTGATAAAGCTATGAATTCTATAAACAAAATCACCATCAAGGCATATGATGATGAAGAGCGTTCATCCAAAGGCACAGTCACCTTGCCTCTCAGAGTTGGGCCAGTTATGAAGGATGTGGTTTGTCAAGTCCTAGACCTGGATCTCACATACAATATACTCTTGGGACGCCCATGGATTCATGAGATAAACACGGTCCCATCTACATATCATCGATGTATCAAGTTTCCTCACAATGGAGTTGAAAAGACTATCAAAGCTGATCCAAATCCATTCATATATTGCAACAATCTACAACCTCAATCAGAAATAACAATCCCAGTCAATCGAGAAGCTATTCCTTCATCAGCATATGTTGATCCAGAATCATTGAAAGCTTCTACATCAAAACAATTAGAGCTAAAAGAAAAGTTCAAGATTAAAGACCTAGGATGTGGTGAGTATATCTTTCAAGTTGATCAACTCCCACTATCTCCTAACATATTTTGTCAACAAGAACAATCTACAAACAATTTGCAATACCAAGGAATTGGGTATGAACCACCTAGTGTTGTGTCTACTAAGTCTGAATGCAAATCTCCTCTAGTGGTGCAAGCATCTCTTGATATCAATAGTCCTAAGAGTGGTTCCTGCGAAGAATCTATTGAGCATATCACCAAACCTCTTGAGAACTCACATAGCTTTACCATATCATCCGCTCATTCCATTTCCACTTCTCTCCCAGACTTGGATCAACAAGAATTACAAAAGCCCTTACTAATTGGGGATGAAAAATCAAGATTTGAAAAGAAAAACCTAAAAGTCAATAATAAAGAAAAGTCCTTTAGTCCAAATCAAAATCAAAAGCTACCAGACTCCACAAAGATCAAAGTCAAGGATAAAAATCCTATGAAGCAAAAAGAGAAAGAGTTGATCTCCACTAATACCAAAATAACTGGGGGCAAAAGCTCTAAAATTTCAAGTCAAAAATCATACTTCTTGATCCTAAGTCTCCATCATGCTATCCTACTTTCACTTCATTTCACAATCATAAACCTTCATAACTCATCCACTTGTTCCACACATCCTTTCCCTTCTGGTAATACATCAGGGACCTTTAATGGAGCTTCCTCGAAGGACTTTGTTATCAGGGATGCCCAAACTTCTTTAGGTGACACACATATAGGCCTACGTAGTCCACACACTAGTAATTCTATCTCAATTCCTTTATCAAGGAAGACAGTCACTCAAGCTACACATCATTCAATCAAGAAACAATGCAGCTACAATCATAAAGTCAAGCCTGGCACATTTGAGGTAGGTGACTTGGTTCTTAGAGAAAATTCCAAAAATCAGCAAGACAGAGAGAAGAAGGGCAAGTTCGAACCAAACTGGCTTGGTCCTTACATAATTACAACAGCATATGGATCTAGGGCATATCAGCTCTCAACTATAGAAGGTGAACCTTTGGAGGATCCTATCAACAGCATGCACCTTCGCAGGTTTTACACATAGCTCTTCAGAGTATCCCAATTCAAAAATACAAAAAATTAAAAAAACTTCAAAAATACAAAAAAAATTATAAAACAAAAAAAAATCGTTACTTGGTGAAAACCTGGCAAACAGGTGCCTTGTGACACACAAAAAAAAAAACACTGAAAAATCAAAAAAAGTAAAGAGAAATAATTTCGTCCAATGGTGAAAACCACTTCGGTGGCGCCCTGGGCAAGTACCATGGTGAAAACTGGGTCACCAGCACCATGTGTAGAGACATTGCTCCTCCCTCCTTCAAGATTCCATTTCATCACTTCACTTTGCACACACTCACAACCAATTCATCCATAATAAACTTACCCATTCCCATCATGGCTTGTTATTGATCTACCCAAGATTGGTTAGCCATTCATAATAAACCTCCCTTTTTACCTCTCTTTCCATCCATAATAAATCGGATCCTATCTATGGCTAAGGCAAATCCTACGTATAGTGGATGATCAGGTGCAGGGTCTAGAAGAAGCAGCAGAGGCCAATGTAAAGAAAGAGCACCAAAAGGCTCTTAATGTTGCTCTCGTGAAGAAATTAAATGAGCTTAGGACTGAACTGCTAATGGATCAAAAGGACATAAGGAGTGCCTTGGATGAGGGAAACTTGCTACTCAGCAAAATCTATCAACCTCATCTGTTTTGTGATGATGTGCTAGCCAAGAAGCAACAGCTTCAAATGGACTTACAGTCCTACTTGAGCACATTCAAGCCTCCTTACAACTCCTTTGCAGCATATGGGCAAACTGGTCACTACTTCCAGATCCAGTCAGCCAAGATAGAGCAAGAGATTAGCACAAGGTCTAGGGATTTGCAGGAGCTTCAACTGGTATTACTTCCATGACTGCAAATTCTCCAGAAATGCTATCTGAACCTGGATACCCTGACAGTCACACAAGAACTGAGCACAATAGATGCCATGGAGGAATAGGTATCACAAATACAAATAGAGAAGGAAGTGGTGACCTCCCTACTTGAGTCCTGGTCTCTTTCCATGAAATAATTTTTGCAGGACTATAAAGCGGTTTTTGACAAGTATTATTCATTATTGTCATAAACTCTTTTATATATATAGAAACAGGTTTTTCAGCAGTACTTTGTCATTGTTGGAAAAGGGGGAGAAGTATATCTAGTTTTTGGTTTTAAAATTTTGAAATTTTGATATATGCTATGATATATGCCATATGCTCTGATGATTATGCTCTGAATGCAAAATGGCTATACACTCTGTTGATTAAGGGATAGTGTATATGCTTAGGGGGAGCAATTTTGTTAATGGCAAGTTTTTGTTGTAAAACACTTAGATGACAAAATTTTATTTTCCTAAGTGTTGCCATCAATGCCAAAGGGGGAGATTGTTGGCATTTTTGATGTTTATGTTGTGATTGTCATTGATGGACACACACTTGTATTGAGATCCCCTTTATATGTATGAGCTCATGCTCAACCGGTATTTGTTCCAACTGGTATGTTGTATTCTAGTCTTTAGACTAGTAGTGAATTTGCAGAATGTGTTTCCCGGTCTGAAGCGGCATGTTGACCCCAAGCGGTTCGCAGATCACAAGCGGTATGAGGGAGCAAAGCGACACAACACATTCTTACCAGTCTTCATTTTTGTCAAACCGGCAATCGGTGATTTGTATGAACCGGTAATACTCTGTGATGAGTTACCAACCGGCATTTTGTGATGAGTTACCAATCCACCGATTGTTTGACGGTGCCGACACATTAACGGTGATTCCTGTGTCGTGTTACTAAGTATGTCTAGGTTCATTGAACCTAGGAAATTGTAAAGAAATCCTATTGGACCAACATGAAATCAAATTCCTTTAAAAGGACATCATGTCTAGGGTTTTAGGTTATTGCAAAAAGGGTTAATGTTGAGCTAGGGTTTAAGGTGGATGTTGAGTTGTTGGAAGAGCAATCTTATCTGAGAAGATCCAGTTGTAACTGAGAGAGAGATAGAGAAGACTGAAGTAATGTTGGAATGCATTAGTTGTGAGCAATACTAGATCTAACCAAGCAGTTTGTGCTATTAGATAGATCAAACACTTGTTGATTACTCACATCTTTAACAAGTCAGTAGCCCCTAACCGGGTAGGCCTCAAAGCCTTTGTAAAATCCTCTAACAAGGTGGTTCACACATGTGAATCTAAAATCCTCTAACAAGGTAGTCTTTAATCGGACTTATCTCCTAACAGAGATTGAGATTCCTAACAGGATTTGTTCTGGTGAAGAACATTGTAAGACCTTAACAGGTCTGACCTTAACCGGTCTGGTTTCTATTCTACAGATAGTGACTTGTGAGTTCCATCTCACCGTGGTTTTTCCCAGTTGGGTTTCCACGTCAAATATCTTGTGTTATGGTTGTATTGCTTTTGTGGGTGAATGTTTTATTCACATTTTGGTTTGTATGTGTGGTAGCTGGTTTGGCTATCAGACTGCTTTACTGGTTTATCTTTAGACTATGTAAGTGTTTTAGTGCAAAGATTTTTGGCATACTAATTCACCCCCCCCCTCTTAGTATTCATCAACTTGTGGATATATCTTTTTTCAAATGATGTTTACTTTTCTGTACTTTAGCTTGTATATGCACATAATGTCATATGACCACTAAAGTGGGGGCTAAATGTAGTGTTGTAAATTGTACACCCTTGCTACGGTGGTACAATTTCACACTTAGGTTAGCACCCGCCTTAGTGTGTTTTGCATCTTGCATTTCTCATTCCCCTCTAAGCATTTAATTAATTAATTTAATTAAATCTAAGGTCATTTATCATCACTTTACATATTATAAATTTCGGCCCTTTACCCTAAGTGTGCCCCTTTTCATCTTATTCCTCCAATGAATCATTTAATCATAAACCCTAATTATGTCCGATTTAGGCCCGATTTCACATATCAAAACATCTCAAAATCAGCTGTAACTTTTGGATACACTCTAATATCATCATATCTAATGGCCCCAAAAATTTGGTAAAACATTGGTCAGACTGTGGTGGGAATGCACATGGTCCACGGCTTTTTCCCTGAAATTTTGGGAGCACAATCCTATGATATAATAATTCTTAACCCCAAAATATCAGTTGGAAATTCAAATCCTAGGTTGGCCAAAACATGAAATTAAGATATAGGGTTTCATACTTAAGAGCTCTCTTTCTTCATTTGAAAGGGTCTTCTTCTAAGAATCTAAGAGCAGGTTTTTGGATTATTACGGCCTTATTTGCAGCAAAAGAGTAGATCTTTGAATTCTTCAACAACATTCAACATTCATCTATCAAACATTCATCAAGCATCATTTCATCATTTGGGGACTTTTGAAGATGTAGAAGAACAATAGGAGATCACCGACTGACAATTGGCTTGTACCTCTCCCTTGGGGTTGGGTATGGTTTCATGTTGTTTTCATGTCTTTGCATAAGCTTCATTTTGATTCAAATTCATGCTTTAGATCACTTTGCATTCTAGACTTAGAGCATTTACTTTGTCAATTATAAGCAATTAGGGTTTACTCTTTAGGGTTGCTCTAGGTTGTTTACTTTCATTCTTGGGATCTTGCATACATACAAGGTACTTGTACACACATTTTCAGTACGTTATCGACTATTTATGGAGGTGGAAATCACCAGCACGGGGATTTGACTAAGGAAAAACCCTATATAGCCACCCCAAACCTTTCCTTTTCAGTTGTAGGTGCAAAAACAGGCATCTGGAGGCAGTTTCAAATCTGGAAAGGGCATCAACACCACCCAAAAGTCTGAGAAGTGTAAAACTATATCAAGGATAGGGGCGTGGTTCCCTAGACCTACCCAGGAAAGTGGCGTGGCACCATGGTCCTACCTTCTATCACCTGGACTTGACAGAATAGTACTTTGCATACCTCGAAATCCCTCCTCTCAGTTGCAGCTCCAGAATTGCAGAATCAGGACAGTGGCGTAGCACCCTGGTCCTGGACATTTCTGCTCATATTTTAGACACAGGTGCACCTATTATTTTTCCTTCTGATCTATACTTTTCAGAAATGTATCAGTTGTTCTTTGATCTGCATTCTCATATTAGGATTTACTTGCTTACTTTCTTTCAAGGTTAGATTGCATTGTCCATCATTCCTCTCTCATTTACAGCAAAGGAATAGAAAACCTAGGAGGTAATCCATGGCTCTCTCTTTCTCATAAGAAGTAGCCAACGTGCATTACCTCCCTAGCCTCTTTTTTATTCCATGAGTGTGTATGAGAGTGGGATTAGGGTTTCCATACTTAGTCTCACTTTTTCTCCTACACAATACCTAACAATTTCATCTTCAAATTCTGGAATATCCAGAATGCCAGTAAACCCTAGATCCACAATGTGTTGGAATTCGGGCTTAATCTTTCCAGAATCTCCTATTATCTCATTCATGTACATTCTCTTAATATCATTCCTTCCTAAATCCTCAATATGACAGTGAATGCAAGCTCTTACATGTTCAACATACACGACACCTTTCAAGACACGGGAAAAAGCGCCAATGGAATTGTCCAGGGTAGCAACATGCGGATATCGCTTGAAAATCGGCTTGGGATGGTCCTTGACCTCAACAACAGTAGGATTTGCAACAAACATAGGTACAGATGATGATCCTACTTCCATCATTGAATATAAATACCTATGAATTGTTGTCGATGAAAGACCCTAAAGACCTCTTCCAATTGTTGGTGAAATCGCTCAAGATGATATCGATCACTCTAAATTGCCTTAGACTTCCTCTGAATTGCTCTAAATAACTTTGAATGCAACGTGATCATAAATGAAGTGAATTCAACCTTTTATCCTTCAAGAAACCCTACTCCATCACTGATATTAATGACTTCCGGTGGAAGATATTGAATCTGGAACAAACATCTCCATGTCGGTTAAGCATCTCCAATATTTGGAGCATCTTCCAGAACCTCTTCCTGAGGCATATGCAGCATCTTCATGAATTTTACCTATTGGCATTCCATGAAGATTGCATTGAAGAAGTATATTAGGAAGTGTAGTCATTGATGTCAATAGAAACCGGTAATGAAGTCGTAAAGCAACCGGTAATGAAGTAGTAAAGCAACCGGTAATGAATTAGCAGTGAAGATCAATCGGTAACCCTATCGAGTTGAGAAGTAGAAGCCTAACTAATGAATCTTGGAGATCAGTTGTGATGATTTATGATCGGATGATGATCGGTGATGAAGATGCCAATAAAGCATGTTGCACGTGATGAGTTTCTAGAAGGTTTTGGCATGTAAAGATAACCATTTATCTTGGGAATGATCAAATTCATAGTATGAAGTGACAAACATATGTTGTGTTACAAGATTCAAAGTGCAATGATCTAGGAGCGGTTGTAGATGCTTAGAAGAATGTAAAGTTGTTATATTACCCTATGCAATGTAATCTCATGGTCAAGATTGAACCGATGTGTTTGTAATCTCTATGAGAATTTTAGTGTTTGTGTTGTGTTACCGACATAATGTATTTATTTATAAGGTTGATGGACTGATTGAATGAGTGGTTGACAAATTTGATAAAGTGTGAAAGTGATTGTTTCCAAACCAGAAGGTGTGTCTGCAGAATGATGTGAAGGTAGATAGGAGCAAGGAAGTGATATTTCTAGATCGGTTATCCATATGTAGGAAACTTTGACTTAAAGGTCTATATCGATGCAGATTGGGCAGGCAATATTGATGACAGGAAAAGTACAACCGGAGGAGCATTTTTTCTTAGAGACAGATTAGTGTCATGGAGCAGCAAGAAATGGAGTTGTATCTCTTAATCAACAACAGAAGATGAGAATGTTGCAGCTTACATGAATTGTACACAAGTAATTTGGATGAAACACATATTGGAAGGTTTCAAGCTGAAGATATCAGAACCAGTAAGAATTTTTTGTGATAACACAAGTGCTATAAATATTTCTAATAACCCGGTGTTGCATGCTAGGACTAAGCATATAGAGTTGAAGTATCATTTCCAAAGAGAGAAAGTTCAAAGCAAAGATGTATCACTGGAGCATGTTTCCACTAAAGAACAGCTAGCAGATATTTTTACTAAACCTCTACCTAAGCCTACATTTGCATATCTTAGAGGTGAGTTAGGGGTTGTACCCCTACATGAAGTCAATTAAGCAGATATGGAAGACATCAATCCTGAAGCCTATTAAAATCTTGAAGAAGGATTGGTGAAGAATGGAGCTACTCCAGAGGGGGAGTAGCTAATTACAGATCGATGAAGTATGGATAAGAAACAAAATGGTTTACCTTCACTTTTGCATTGTTATGAAAGGGGGAGAAAAGTATATGATTGATAACCTTATATGTTAAGGAGAGAAGACAGATTGCAAACCAGTAACTAGCTGAAGATATGAAGATACAATTGAAGGATAGTTTATCTTGAAAAATGTAAACCAGGATTCTTATACCTGAATCATTTGAAGGATAGTATATGTTTTACTCTCAATCATGACAATCAATTGGTATTGATATTTGTATTTCCATCAATTCCAAAGGGGGATAATGTTGGCATTGCATGAAGATTTCATTGAAGAAGTATATTAGGAAGTGTTGTCATTGATGTCAATAGCAACCGGTAATGAAGCAGTGAAGATCAACCAGTAACCCTATCCAGTTGAGAAGCAGAACCCTAACCAATGAAGCTTGGAGATCAGTTGTGATGATTTATGATTGGATGATTATCGGTGATGAAGATGCCACAAACGCATGTTGCACGTGATGAGTTTCTAGAAGGTTTTGGCGTATAGAGATAACTGTTTATCTTGGGAATGATCAAATTCATAGTATGAAGTAAAAAATGTATGTTGTGTTACAAGATTCAAAGTGTGATGATCCAGGAGCGGTTGTAGATGCCTAGAAGAATGTAAAGTTGTTATATTACCCTATGCAATGTAATCTAACAGTCAAGATTGGACCGATGTGTTTGTAATCTCTATGAGAATTTTATTGTTTGTGTTGTGTTACCGACCTAATGTATTTGTTTATAAGGTCGATGGACTGATTGAATGAGTGGTTGGCAAATTTGATAAAGTGTGAAAGTGATTGTTGCTGAACTAGAAGGTGTGTTTGTAGAATTATGTGAAGGCAGATAGGAGTTGTAAAGGATTTGATTTAGCAAGGAAGTGCTATTTCTAGATCGGTCAAAGAACCTATTGTTCTCTAACCATTACAGCAGTTTGAAATCCCCTCATAGTGTAAGCTCTAATAGGATTGTTGTTGAAATCCTCTAATCAGGTGATCCATTAGCTTGGATTTTAAATCCTCCACTGAGGTTACCTTTAACAGGGTATTTGTAGTGAATCCCTTAACCGGGTGGTCCTTAACCTAATTTGTTCCTAATAGAACATTCTTTTATAAGCTTCTAGCCAGGTTTGAATCCTAACAGAACGAAATTCAGAAGAGTTCAAAGAATAATTGGGGGTATTCATCCCCACCGTGGTTTTTCCCATTTGGGTTTCCACATAAAAAATCACTGTGTCAAGTGGTGAATGATTTTGTAGATGTGTTTTTGGTATGGTTGATATGAATGATTGGTAAATCTACATAGATATATTTAAATGATTTGAAATGCTCTGAAATATGTTATTATTTTTATTAGTGAAGTGATTTAAGGTTATGGTCAAAGGATATTTAAGATTTAGATCTGTTGCATTATATCACTGAAGTATTAGGTCAACCAATAAGGTTTAACAAAGAAGCTACAGATTTGTTAAAATGACTAAACTAATAAACTTTGTGAGTTGATTCTAAGTTGAAATAAGTTTGGTAAAATTCAGTTGATTTTCCAACTACCGATTCACCCCCCCTCTCAGTAGTTGACCAGATCTTTATAGTTTCATCATATTATCATTGCCTACCCCTAAGGCATCTGCCTTAGTTACCAGATGAGCTTCATGTTGGTGCAGGAGCAACCTCCTCTGCTGATTGAATAACCGGTGCATTTCCATCTACCGATTGTTTTTCTGACTTCCTAACCCATCTCTGGGTATGATATTGCCCCATTTCATTAACCTTCTATTTTCCTTTCCAATTTGATCCTCCATTACCAACCAATGGATTTCTACTTCTTCAAAACTTAGCAATATGTCCAACCTCATTACATGCATAACATGTAACATTGTTCTTTTGAATTTCTTTGCTAAAACTGGTGTAATTGCTTGACTTGCATTGATTTGACATATGTCCAAATTTTCCACATGAATAACATTTAATATTAATTTTGCAATCTTCTGACTTATGACCACACTTATTACATTTAGAACATTGATCGGGAGTAGAATCAGGGTTCTGATTTTCTCTATTTCTATATTGCCTAGCCATATGACCAAATTTATTGCAAACAAAGCACCTACCATTAAATATATAAGCATTAAACTACCTTACCGATGCCTTATGATTTTGATCTTCATTTGCAGTACCATAACTCTGTCCTTGTTCAAATCCAAGTCCACTAGAATCTCCATTCTGCCTTTGTCTTTTCAATAACTCATCAAGTTGTGCTGAACTAATATTCAATTTTTCTTTATACTCACTTGCAATAGCCAGATAATCTCTCAAAATTATCAATTGTCTCTCAAGTTCTTGTTCATTACTCTGGGATTTTACTAAATCAATTATCAGCATATCATTCTCCTGAACCAACCTTCCACATTCTTCAAATTTGTTCTTCAGAGATACACCAAGATTTTCTTCCTTTTTCTTTTGGTCCTCAATATCCTTAGACATACTCATAGTTATAGCTTGCATTTAATTCCTCATAACCATATTTTCCTAACTTAGCTTCAAACATCTCTCATTAAGTGCATCTTTCTCATCATTATCCTTATTCTGCAAAATTTCCTTCCTCCTATCCTGAACAGATGACGGTCTCTCCTGTAGGACAAGAATGAATTCCTGAGCAGAATTCAATTCATCTTGTAGCTTCAAGTTCTTCTCCCTTTTAGTATCATAATCTTCGAGTGCCACCTCAAGTTGCTTCTCCAAACTCATATCCATGGATTCTAGATTCAGTATCTTCCTCAAGTTGTTAAACTTCCTCCGAGGCACAAGGCTCTGATACCAATTGTTGGAATCCAAGAACATTGAGAGGGGGGGGTGAATCAGTGTTCTACAGAAATAATCAATTTTAACCTTATTAAAACATGCATACACCAACCTATATACTGGTACATATAGAATTGAAAGAAGTAAAGCAACCAATAATCCAATCACATAAATGAATACCATAACACACAAAATTATACGTGGAAAACCTCAAAGAGGAAAAAGCGCAATGGGATTTGTGACCCACAATATCAATCCAATGGCCATATGAATATATTACAAAATATAGGGGCCTGCACCTATAGGAAGGCTTACAGCCCATAGCACAAAAGGAGCCTCACTGACTACATACAAATCCAAACTACAATCCAGAGAAATGATTGAACTGCAAAGATAGCATCTTCTATGCCTGAATATAGTTTCGGTTAAGCTTTGTTTCTTCCGGTCTAAAACCCTTAACCCTATACCGGAATACTCCTTTACATAAATATCCTCACATACATGATATCTCTCATATATTTTGCATCTCCTATATTATTTCCTTCCAGATACATATCCTCATACCATATCTCAAAATGATCTAACCTACTAACTTATATACCCTTTACAAATCAACATGCCTTATGTCGGCTTACAAAGATAATTACAATATGAATATACATGTCGGCTAGATAACATAAATACATGAATATCAAAAACAATTGTTGATGTTGGATCCAAAAGATGTCGGCCTCCAATACCGATAACCTGATTCTAATCCATGTCTGCCTGCATTGTGGGTAACCAAATAATTTCTTCCAACCTATCGGTACCGATGCCGGTACCAGTACACAACTAACCCAAAATGTGAAGCCGAAACAAGTTAACATGTTGCCATCACTGACAACATATTGAAACCAACCAATTGAGTTTCAATTGCCATCATATATTGAGTATGGATGAGAATTTAATTGTGTGAGAAGTGTATGTAAATGGTTTGCAAGAATATTTGAGTTGTGGTGATGCGAAAGGTAGTTTGGGAAGAGTTTTGAAGCTAATATATCTTGCCAGACAAAGTGTTTTGATAGTGAATATTATCATAGATGTCTTCCATGTTATTGGTTGCTTGACTATTGTTCAAGAACAATTTCATGATCAGGAGAATCCTTCTCATTTTTAGTTTGATTTTTTTATTCATTGTTGATTGACAGTGAGTCCTTCGGTAGTAGTTTGTATCTTGTCCTAAATAATTGTTCTTCAACTACACAAGTCCATTTGTATCTTGCCTAAGGTAGTATTCCTTAGTTCTGCAAGTCTTTCAGGTATTGTTACTCCTTGGATGCAAGCCTAAAATGTTGTAAACATTGTTATTCATATTGTGAGTTAGATTCTCACTGTGGTTTTTCCCTGTTTGGGTTTTCCACATAAATCTGGTGTTCATGTGTTTATGTGTTTCTATTTGATGTGTTGATGGTTAAATTAATGATATCAAATAAGTTGATTAATAACTATTTTTGAAGTTTCAGATTGATTCGCCCCCCCACTCTTAGTCTTGCTGAGTGTTTAACAGAATCTTGTTACTCTATTGGTGCAAGGTAATAAAGAGACTAAATCTATTGTGAATTTTTTCTAGTTGTATCTCAATTATTCTATATGTTTTCCTTTGTGTTGTCTACTTAGAGATGATGCAAATCATTGAGATCTCTTTTTGGTATGTTCCATGTTGACTCAAAAAGACACACGTTATCTTCTTCCATTATGTTTGTAGTTATAGAACCTTTGGGGAATGAGGTCAATTCAATACAAATATTATTGATATATATAATTTATCATAAGAGTTGTGATGGATGAAAAATGGGATCAGGTAGTTTACAACCTAATCCCACTCTCATTCATACATTGGAATATGAAAGAGCCTAAGGAAGTGATTCACTTTGACTAAATCTTGTGAAATAAATTCAAGAAATACTTTTAGGATTTCTATTCCTTTCCTAATATGAAAAGGAAATGAGTCAAATGAAAGATGAAAACAAACTAAGCTAGTAGGAGTAATGAAAACAACTAGAATAACAATAAATAAAAAACTGATATAGAAGTGAAATTGAAACACAGAGTATAGATCTGAAAGGGGAATTCTGATATGCATCTGATACTGAAATTTGAGCTTGATTGAGTTGGAAAGGGGCACTGGGTGCTCTATTCCCTATTACTATATTGTGGTAGAAATTGGAAATCTGCAAGTTGAACTATTGTCGATCAAAACTACCAAAGTATGCACCTAATTGAGGGGGATCGGTGCATTGGGTGTTTTGGTCCTAGGACCAAGGCACTAGGTGCTCCGGTCCCAGAGGTCTAGGCCAAAATTTTGGATCTCGATTTGTGCTTGTTGATTGAAACATCTTGGAAACTTGTAGCTTTGACGAAAACTTGTACCTTCACCTGCAATTTGAAAGATGGGGTGTATGCACCTACTCTATATAGGGTTTTGTCTTAATCAAACCCCTTGTTTTGGTGATTTCCACCTCCACAAATAGCCAATAAAGTATTGAAAAGTGTGTGTACCCTAGAATCTCATGTGTTTGTAAGATTCCTATGGGCTAAACTATAAACTAGAGTTCTACCCTATGTTTGGAGTAAAAACCCTAATTGAATGTAATGTAAATGCTTCAAATCACAAATACAATGTATATCCAAAGCAGTAATGTAAATCTGAAAATGAATGATATGAAACTCACATAGAGATATGAAAATGACATGAAACCATACCAAACCCTAAGGGAGAGGTACAAGCCAATGAATAGTCGGTGATCTCTTTATTATTCTTCAATATATCCTAAGCTTTAATTGATCATGAAAAAGTTGATGAAGACTTGATGAATGATAAATTTTATGATTGTAGACTCCACATAAAAAACCTGCACTTTCACTTCATAAGAGGTCTCCTTCAATTGCTAGAGAATGGATCCTTAAAATGAGGAAAGAAAAGGTTATATATATGAAACCCTAACTTTATTTTTTATCATACACCGACTTAGAAATGATCAAATTACGCATAAATTAGGATTGGAACATTATAACACCACCAAATTAAGCTCCTAAAATCCGAGGAGAAAACGTTGGGACCAGTATGGTGGTCATATCAGTCCGGCCGACTTTTTTCCAATTTTTTAGGGATGCAATATATCATTATTACAAAGTCAAATCCAACTCAATGGGTCAATCCAAGGTGTTTAGATATGTGAAATGTTCCTTGAAGATGGGAAATAGGACTTATTAGGATCAATTAAAATAGAATAAAAAGGGCACGCTTAGGGTTAAGGGCACAATTTTATGACATGTGAATTGATGAGAGAGGACTTTAGATTTAATTAAATTAATAATTAAATGCCTAAAGACACATTGAAAATGTAAAATTCAATGAGACACACTAAGGCAAGTGCTAACCTAAGCATGGAATTGGACATCCCTAATTAAGGGTGTACAATTTATGATGCTACAAGAGCATACTAACATCGGAGTTAGTGGATCCCTTATGTGCTTTTTCATATATGTTTTGTGATTATTATCCTTTGATTTGTCCTCTCTTTGGGGCATCTAATTGTGGTAATGTTCTTGTCTTTTGGATGCATGCTACCTTAAAGCAATTGCTCCTGATAAGGTGTATGTAATCGCTTTAACATGAGGGCATACACTCTGCTCAATGTTACATTTTATGCAGACACTATGACATGTTTTAATACTCAAGTTACCTTGCAAACTGACTCTTTTACTTTTTAATTTGGTATTTTTCTTTTTTCATGACTCATAGTAAGAAAATATTACTAGGCTAGTACAGTCACATGTTCTCTCTCTTCTTACGTTATCCCTTTTCTCTCGATATTATAGTGAGATTCTAAAGTCCCTGGGGGCTTAGTGTGTCTTGTCTCTTTGATATCTTGATAAAAAAAATTCAATCCAACTTTGTACTTTACTATGAGTATGCTTAGTCTCCTACTCCTACCAAAGTGGGGGATAAATGTAGCATCCTATATTATACTTTCCTACAATTTTTTCCTCACCTAGGCCTCACTTTAGAATTTTGGTTTTCAAGGCCTTATTGCAATATTGATTCTAGTCACACCACTCATCCATTCTACATTTTTATCAACTTCCTAGTTCACCCTTTAATCTAAAGTCTTGATTTATAAGACCAGGGTGTGGTACAACCTGGTCCCAAATCAAGACCCAGTCATACCATGCCTTGGTCCTAAATCAGGACCAATACATACCATGCCCTAGGCCTCTTCATTGAGCCCCAAATTGAACCCTCATAATGGTCATCATCAATGAGCAATAATTTGGATCTCTTGTCAGCCTATTGCAAAAAATCAATTGGACAAGTATAAAAGGAGGTATACCCCTCTCATTTGAAAGCTTAACAAACTGAAATCAAGATCTCAATTACACTCTAGCAAATTCAAGTGAGAAAGCAATCAATCATTCATCAAGCATTAGAGAAGAAGTGAAGTAAAGTTCAAGAATTGAAGATGGGATTCATGATCAATGTTTTATAAGGCATCCTAATGAAATCCTAAAAGCTTTGTGTGAAGACAAACAAAACTTCATCAAGGTAAACATTGTGGTTTGAAGAACTAAATTTCAGATTCAGTCTTTCCCTCAAAAGGAAAGTACTTTATTTTAGTCTTTCATTACTAATGATGCCTAAAAATACTATTGGAACAACAACCTTATGTGAAGTTCAATGAGTGGGGAACCTATTGCGCATCACTAAATGACCTCTGGGATTTTAGAAGTTGACTCTTCATATGAAATGGGAAAAGGGGAAGAGAATATGTTGAAAATAAAACATAGGCAATTCGCCAAAGATTTATGATTCTAAAGATTAAAAAACACAGAAAAAAATACATGATGTGCATAATTTAAAGGCTTGACAATTTAATAATCAAAACAACAAGATTAACTACAAGCATAATATGACTTAAACATAACAACACCAAATAAAAGAGTCTGAGACATGATTCAACCAACAAAAGTAATGCTTAAGATCTTAAAAGCTTATACATATTGCAAGTTTTCAATTCTTACTTTAATTAACATAAATCATAGTTCAACCAAAAACATTAATAAATAAACATAAAGGCCTAAAATCGACACAGCCTAATTATCTATCTTTCATAAAACTAAAAACAATGCTAAAGACTGAGTAAAAATCCCCAAAATTTTCTCTCTCTATGAACCCCCTAAAATGATTTCTCCTCCCCTTTTCAAAGACAAAAGAGACTCCCAAGAAAACAAAAAATATTCCTCTCCTTAGTGGTGTGACTACTTGTCATGTTTTCACCAACCGCATCCCACTCCCCTTTTCATCATTTCTGGTCTTCAACAAATCGGCTCCCTGAATCAATCTATGTAGCTCCCAAAACTAGACACTTGTCATCAAAATGTACTCTTGTATCTCCTTTGAGTCGTGATGGTCTTCAAAATTCCAACCTCCTTACATGTGGCTAATCGCACATCTGGATGTACACATGGTTGTAGGGTAGGGTTTCTCTCTCCTTCATTCCCTTTCCTTTATTGAAAGCACACATGCATGACACGGGGTGAGCAGGAAAGGTGTTTTGGTGTGTTCGCTTTCCTCTCTTAAGAAAACCCTGCCATTGAGACACATGACAATCATGGCACGTAAGAGCGAACTTTATTGAAATACTAGATAGAGATGCAATGAAAAGGACATGTGGTAGCATGGCAGGACTTTGCGGAGACATAGTAAAAGTGCCAATCTAAAAAATGTAGCCTTTTGACATACAGTGGGAAAGAAAATAAAGCTTTTAATATTCCAGGAAACAAAATTAAAACAATAAAGGGTCTTGAAAGGGAGGCTAAGGATTTTGATCCACAACTTTCAGCAACTCAACTAGGTAATCCACCTACGAATGAGGAACCTCGGAACTCTAATTCATAAACCAGATCTAGAGTGAAAACAAAAATTCAAATCTATGAGAATGCAGCCTGCAAAGGAGACCGTTCCTCATCACAAGGTTGTGTCTAGGCTTGCAAATACTCATATGCCTAATCCAACTCGATCATTTCCCTAAAAGATAAATTTCTCAGCATCTCAAGTGCTTTATCTAGGTGGAAATTGACCTAAGCTAGAGGGTGTATGATATTCTCAATATTAGAGGCATCGATAAAAGCTCCAAGTGATTGAAAGTAAGACTGGTCCCGCTAACACTGTTCTAAGAGTTGCATCATTTGTTCCTTTGTTGCCACTAATCCATCTTCAAGAAAGGGGGATGGTAGACCAATTTGTACAAAATATTCAAACTAGCCCCTAATATGAGTGGTCATAGTCATTAATACATTCAAACATTCCCTTGCATGCAGAGCCACCCTACTATAATTAATAAACTCATTAACTTTCTTGGAAACTAACTTGCAATCTCCTATGCTTACAGTGACTAGGGTATGATCCACCATTATATATATCTTTTCAATTGCCATCTCAGAATCAGATACCTTTAGTGCAATATCCTACAAGATCTGATCCACTAAATTCTCCACTTCTATGTTTAGCCTCTACACATCTCCAACAAACCTCAAGCTTGGCTGGAGGGACACAATGGTCGGTTTGATATTTTCCCAGTATGAAACATAAATTTGCTACAAAATAGGAGTGAATTCAATTTGGGAGGTTGGTGCAGGGCACCTATCACTCCAGGAAAATTTTGTTTTGTTCTTTAATTTTTGTGTTTTCTTTCATGTTGTAATAATGGACCAACCAATTGAGTCTCAGTACGGCCATGGTTGAGTTGTCCAAGCTTTTGGTTGTGTCATTTGTGTTCAAGATGCTATCAACCTAGGAAGTTGTCATGATAATGTTGATCACAGGAGTAGTACTCTAGATCATTGTCATCATGGAATAGGGGTCTATTTTATTTTTTTTGGGTATTATAAGATGGATTAGGGCCTTTGGGAGCCTTGGAATGCACTTGAGTACAGAGTTGCAACCAAGGAGTCAAAAAGATGTAAAAGTTGTTGAGCAACATTTTTGTAAAAGTTGCATTTTTTATGATTGGCATTGAAAAGTTGGTTCAACCAACTAAACCATCAGCATATAAACCAAAATCTAATTTATTGTACGGGTTGGAGAATCTAGAATGCAAGAACAAGTTTTGTGTTTTCAAGAAATCTTTTCTTTTCACCGTTTTTGACAGTTTTTCCTTATTTCATTGCATTGTATGGTCTAGTACGGACTTGTCAGAGAAATATCATTGCAAGGCATGAGTTTTTGTTGAATGTACTTTCCATCAAGGTAGATTAGTAAAAAAAATTTGTTTGGCTGCAGAGCTCTCATTCATTCTCTGTAACTAGGTGTAAAACCCTTGTAAGGTAGGGTTTGAGAGTAAAATGGCTCTAACCTGAGCATCCATTGATGACACCTATTGAAATCAAGTGGAATTCTAGGTTAGGGTCTGTACATATGATTATAGTACATTTTTTTGTCTTGCATGCCTTTGTGGCGGAGCTACAATGAAGCCCTAGGCTCACCGCTAGGAGTTGGTGAGTTAGGACAACAGAAGATGTGCAAATTCTAAGCACATGTGGATTGGTGAAAGAGAAATGGACCCATGGTTGGAAAGCCCTATGAATTCCCTAAATGCATCCTCAATTTATTTGAGCAGATGTTTTGACTAGTGAAGGTTTTGAAGAACAAGTTTGTAAGTCGCCCGGGTAGGCCAAAATCCTTGAGATTAGGACAGAATTGGTTCCCATATGTGTATGGTGAACCCAGATGCAAATTTGCAATATTGTTTGTAACCCTAAAAAGGGTATCCAAATCCATAATTTATTTTTGGCCTTATTTGGGAAGTTTTGAAACCAAGTCCTTGAAACCGCTAAGGGAGGGCTAATTGAATTAGGCCTATTTGACCCCGATGGAGACAAAGAGAGGTTAGGAAACCTTAGCGATGGTTTGAAGATGATCAAACCCCTAAAGGAAATCAAAGACACTATGTAAACTCATGTTTCTCACCTAGAATAGGTTGGAGGAGAACGATCCTTAGCAGAGGTTGTTGGAGCCTTGGGAGTGTGTTAAGGATTGAGGTGGAATCCTCAATAGGAAGAGTTGGTTGTTAAAGATCAAAAGGCTATACCTTGGAGGAAAGAAAAAGTGGATTAGACCTTGGAGGTCTGAATAGAAAAACCCCTACCAAGTGCTATTGGATGGGCTTGACGAGTTAGAGGGTTGATGTGAGAAACAAAGACTACTAGGTGATTAAGATTAGCTTCAAGACTCTCTGCATCAGAGTGGTATCAGAGCCAGCCTTTTGAAAGATTTGGTGTATGTCAGGCTATGAAGAATTAGAAGCAATTTCTATGCCTCCAAAGGCAATGACTCCAAAATCCATCCGCTAGATGGTGGCAGAGATGATAGAAGGATTGAAGGATTCAGAAGGAAGTAAAGGAACCAGAGATGCTAAGAAGGAGAAGGGAAAGGTTAAGATAGAATGGGGAGATGAGAAAAATGAAGAAATGGAAGATGGAAAGGAACAAGAAGCAGTAGCAATGCCTCAAGACCAAAAACTATTCTTGGATGTAGTCAAATCCATCTCCAAAGATAACTTGGATGGATTACCTGCCTATGGAGGGAATCTCAATGGAGAGGAGTTACTAGATTGGATAGAAGCATTAAATAATAATTTTGATTATAAGGAGGTAGCAGAGGAGAAAAGAGTAAATGTGACCAAATCAATATTGAGGGGATCAACCCTATTTTGGTGGAACATGATGCAAGAAGAAAGCGTACAAGAAGGTAAGAAGAAGATAACTTCATGGGAACATATGAAGATAAGGCTTAAGGCTCAATTCCTACCAGGGGATTATGAAGTTCAAATCCATAAGAGATTGCAAAATCTGAAACAAAGGGAACTAGATGTCAATGCATACACTGAGGATTTCCACAAACTTAGTTTGAGGTCTAGGAAGCATGAGAATGAAGTGGAGAAATTGGCAAGGTACATGAATAGACTGAGACAAAACATACAAGATGAAATAAGTATCCTCACACCAGACACTGTTCATAAGTGTTTTCAGTTGGCATTAAGGGCAGAGGAAAATATCAAGAGAAGAAGTGAGCAAAATCAGAAAAATAGGGGTGGTAAAAAATTCAGAGGTAGGGGAACCTTTGGTAGAGGGAAGAATACTCCAAGAAATGAAGAGAAGCAAAACCAAGAAGGAAGTGGGGACTCACAAAGAGGAACATTTAGAGGATCCTTTAGAGGAAGGAGCAATTTTAGGGGCAGCTTTGGAAACTCAGGAAGAGGAAATGCAGTCTTCACCAGTAGATGCTATCACTATAATCAATTTGGACATACCATGAGTAGGTGCCTGGGAAAAGCCTCAAGTTCATCAAACTCATACACGGGAGAAAGAACTCAATTAGTGCAAGAGGAGGACACTCAAAGTGAGACCTCTCCAATCAATAAGGCAGGGCCAGTGACAGATGGAGAAAACTTGATGATGAGAATAACAATGCTCAAGATACCCAAAGCTCAAGAGCCACCACAGAGGAAAAGTTTGTTTAGGACCACTTATAAGTCACATGGGAAAATTTGTAAGGTGATTGTGGATTCGGGTTCCACAGAGAACATTGTCTCAGTTGAAATTGTGGATAAACTCAAACTAAAAAGGTTACCTCATCTCACCCCCTATAAGGTATCATGGCTCAACCGGGGTCAACATGTCTTAGTTGATGAACAAGCATGGGTGGACTTTGAAATTGGTGAGTATAAAGACAAACTTCTATGTGACATATTGCCTATGGATGCTTGTCATTTGCTTTTGGGACTTCAATGGAAATATGATGTGAGAGCCTATCATGATGGAGAAAAGAATAGCTATCTCATCATCAAGAATGGCAAGAAGTATCATATGGATCCATTACCTGATCCAAAAGAGGAAAATCAATTAGGGTCAAGTATCATGTTGTTGAGTGGTATAGAGTTTCTTAAAGTATTGAAACAAGAAGGTTATCAAGGCCATGCTATAGTGTTGAAGCCTAAAGATGAAGCTAAGGTAGATCCAATGAGTGAAGTGCCTCAATAGGTGCGAGGTTTACTAATGCAATATAAAGAAGTTATAGGAGATTATATGCCTGATTATTTGCCTCCAATGAGAGATGTGAATCATCAAATAGACTTGATACTAGGGGCAAATCTTCCTAACAAAGCGGCTTATAAAATGACACCTAATCAAAATGAAGAGATCGCCAAACAAGTACAAGAACTCTTGGACAAGGGGTTCATTAAAAAGAGCTTGAGTCCATGTGTTGTTCCTACTGTACTAGTGCCTAAAAAAGGAGGAAAATGGAGAATGTGCACTGACTCAAGAGAAATCAATAAGATCACTATAAGGTACCGATTTCCCATGCCAAGGATTGAGGACCTATTGGAAAATTTAGGTGGAGAAAGCTACTTCACAAAGGTGGACTTAAATTCTGGTTATCATCGGATAAGAATCAGACCTGGTGATGAATGCAAGATAGCCTCTAGAACTAATGTAAGCCTATATAAGTGGTTGGTGATGCCATTTGGCCTCACCAATGTGCCTAGTACCTTCCAAAGGCTCATGAATGAAGTCTTAGTTGAGTTTATTGGTAGATTTGTTATTGTGTATCTTGATGAAATTTTAATCTTTAGTAGGTCCAAGGAGGCTCAAATCAACCTTGATAAATATGAGTTTTTAAAAACAGAGTTAGTTTACCTTGGTTTTTTTATTTCTCAAGAATGTTTAAAGATGGATCCAAGTAAAGTAGAAGCAATACTTAATTGGCCTTTACCTAGGGTCATAGGTGATGTTAGAAGTTTTCATGGAATGGCATCTTTTTATAGGAAGTTTGTGAGAAACTTTAGCCATGTTTGTGCTCCTATACTCAACGCCATTAAAGGAGGGATTAAATGTCACTTTAAGCGGAAAGAGGAAGCCAATAAGGGGTTTGAAATGTTGAAAGATATGATAGCAGAGCTGCCAACCCTTAGATTGCCTGATTTCAATAAGTTGTTTACAGCAGAATGTGATGCTAGCCAAAGGGCAATAGGGGTAGTTTTAAGCCAAGAAGGTCATCCTATAGCCTTCTTCTCAGAGAAGTTGAATGAAGCTAAGAAAAGATGCTCCACATATGACTTGGATTTGTATGCCATGGTGCAAGCATTGAAGAAGTGGCATCATTACTTTTTGCCCAAAGAGTTTGTAGTTTTTACTGACAACCATGCCCTTAGTTTCCTCAATGGGCAAGAGAAGTTGAACCAGAGACACCTAAAGTGGGTTGAATACCTACAATCCTATAACTTCATTATTAAGCACAAATAGGGCACAACAAATAAGGTAGCTGATGCATTAAGTAGGAGAGTCATGACTATGCAAAAGATACAATTGTAAAGTGTGGGTTTGAGTGAGTTAAAAGACCTCTAGAAGGATGATAAAGATTTTGCAAAGATATATACTATTTGTTCTGATTTTTCTAACACCTCACATGTCTCTTATTCAGAATATATGATACAAGAGGGTTTGATGTTCAAAGGACACCTTCTTTGCATTCCCCAATGTTCTATGAGACAAAACATTATCCAAGAAAAGAATCAAGGAGGTCTAGGAGGTCATTTTGGCATCGATAAGACTTTGGTGCAGGTTGGTAGGTTCTACTATTGGCCCAAGTTGTAATCAGAAGTGAGAAGGTATGTAGAGAAACGTACAATTTTCCAAAGAGTAAAAGGATCATCAAGTAATGCAGGTCTATATCAACCTTTGGTCATACCTCAGAGACCTTGGGAATGTTTGAGCATGGATTTTGTGTTAGGATTGCCAGGAACTCCAAGGGGATTTGATAGTGTGTATGTGGTGGTAGATAAACTCAAGAAAATTGCACATTTTATACCTTGCAAGAGCACCAATGATGCCACCGAAATTGCAGGCCCCTTCTTCAAGGAGATAGTTAGAATTCATGGTCTTCCAATCAGCATAGTTAGTGATAGAGATGTGAAGTTCATAAGACACTTTTGGAGGACACTTTGGAGGAAGTTGGGCACTAAATTATCCTTTTCATCTTCCTATCATCCTCAATTAGATGGTCAAATAGAGGTAGTCAATAGATCATTGGGTAATTTGCTAAGATGTCTTACAAAACAACATGGGTAGACATGGGATTTGGCACTCGGTCAGGTAGAATATGCATACAATGACTCAGTGAACCGAAGCACGGGTAAAAGTCCCTTTGAGATAATGCATGGATTTCATCCTAGGGGAATATTAGAGCTCAGATATGTCAATTCTATGGCACCTAAGAGTGCGCAAGGTGAGAATTTTGCAAAAGGTATCAAAGAAGTGCATGATAAGGTAAGGAAGACCTTACAACAAAAGTCTGAGCAGTATAAGGTGAATGCTGATAAAACAAGAAGGAATGTGCAATTTAAAGATGGAGACTTAGTATTAGCATACCTAAGGAAGGAGATACTTCCAAAAGGGTAGCCTACCAAGCTAATGATGAAGAAGATTGGACCTCTCAAGGTGGTGCACAAATATGGACAAAATGCATATGAAGTTAAACTCCCTCCCACCTTGGGTATTTCTCGTATCTTTAATATATGTGATCTCTATCCATACAAGGGAGAGTCTCAAACAAATCAGCTGGATACTTCACCACAAGTTAATGAAGACTGGATGAAGGATTTGCCACCAATCCAATCGGTCAAGTTGGAAAGTATCTTGGATACCAAGGTAGTAAAGAAGACAAGGAAAGGAGTTTACAAGCACTATCTTGTAAAGTGGGTAGGGCTACCTAAATAAAATTCTATGTGGATGTCAGAATCATATATGCTTCAGCATGGAGTGGAGATTGTAGACCTCTTAACTCAAGGGACTTGAGTTCTTTATCCCAGGGGAGTATGGTGCAAGGCACCTATCACTCCAGGAAAAAAAAAAATTGTTCTTCAGGTTTTGTGTTGTCTTTCATGTTGTAATAATGGACCAACCATTTGAGTCTCATTAGAGCCATAGTTGAGTTGTCCAAGCTTTTGGTTGTGTCATTTGTGTTCAGGATGCTATCAACCTAGGAAGTTGTCATGATAATGTTGATCACAGAAGTAGTACTCAAGATCATTGTCATCATGGAATAGGGATCTATTGTATTGTGTTTAGTTCTTCTAAGATTCTTGAGGGCCTTTGGGAGCCTTGGAATGCACTTTAGTGCAAAGTTGCAACCAAGGAGTCAAAAAGATGTAAAAGTTGTTGAGCAACATTTTTGCATTTTTTGCAAAAGTTGCATTTTTTATGATTGGCATTGAAAAGTTGGTTCAATCAACTAAACCATCAGTATATAAGCCAAAATATACTTCATTGTATGGGTTGGAGAATCTGGAATGCAAGAACAAGTTTTGTGTTTCCAAAAAATCTTGTCTTTTCACTATTTTTTACAGTTTTTCCTTATTTCATTGCATTGTACGGTCCAATACGGACTTTTCAAAGAAATATCATTGTAGGGCATGAGTTTTTTTTGAATGTACTTTCCATCAAGGTAGATTAGTAATTTTTTTTGTGTTTGGTTGCAGAGATCTCATTCATTCTCTGTAACTAGGTGTAAAACCCTTGCAAAGTAGGGTTTAAGAGTAAAATGGCTCTAACCTGAGCATCCATTGATGACACCTATTGACATCAAGTGGAATTCTAGTTTAGGGTCTATACATATGATTATATTAGTTTTTTTTCTTGCAGGCCTTTGTGGTGGAGCTACAATGAAGCCCTAGGCTCACCGTTAGGAGTTGGTGAGTTAGGACAGCAGAAGATGTGCAAATTCTAAGCACATGTGGATTGGTGGAAGAGAAATGGACCCATGGTTGTAAATCCCTATAAATTCCCTAAATGCATCCTCAATTTATTTGAGCAGATGTTTTAACTGGTGAAGGTTTTGAAGAACAAGTTTGTAAGTTACCCGGGTAGGCCAAAACCCTTGAGATGAGGACAAAATTGGTTCCCATATGTGTACAGCGAACCCAGATGCAAATTTGAAATATTGTTTGTAACCCTAAAAAAGGGTATCCAAATCTATAATTTATTTGTGGCCTTATTTGGGAATTTTTGAAACCAAGTCCTTAAAACCGCCAAGGGAGGGCTAATTGAATTAGGCCTATTTGAGTCCGGTGGAGACAAAGAGAGGTTAGGAAACCTTAGAGATGGGTTTGAAGATGCTAAAACCCCTAAAGTAAATCAAAGACACTATGTAAACTAATTTTTCTCACCTAGAACAAGTTGGAGGAGAAAGATCCTTAGCAGAGGTTGTTGGAGCCTTGGGAGTGTGTTAGGGATTGAGGTGGAATCATTAATAGGAAGAATTGGTTGTTAAAGATAAAAAGGCTATACCTTGGAGGAAAGATAAATTTTATTAGACCTTGGAGGTCTGAATAGAAAAACCCCAACCAAGTTCCATTGGATGGGCTTGAGGAGTTAGAGGGTTGATGTGAGCAACCAAGACTACTAGGTGATTAAGATTAGCTTCAAGACTCTTTGCATTAGAGGTGGGATTTGCACTTGATTCTTGGAATAAATTTAAGTTCTAAATATTTCAACACCACCTCTATCATTAGTCCCTCAATTTTATTTTCTAAATCTTCTATTTGTTCCTATAGGGAAGTAAGCTTTGAGGCCTTTTCTTGAAGAGATTTCTCTGATGCCACTTTTGCTTCATTCTCTTTCTCACAAGAAGTCTAAGCTTCATGGAGATCCCTATCAAATTTCACTTGCTTGTCTTGAAGATCGTGTTGAATTTGCACTTGCAAACTCATGGAAGCAAAATGTTCTTGATTCACCTGAGAGAGCTCAATTACGTAACTGGCTATCTGCCAACTACTTAGCTTATTTTTCTTTAGCCAGCTAGATTTGGAGCTTCTTAATCTCATGTTGAACAAGGTCTCTTTCCGCAGTCATATTTTGCAATTTTTTCTGGATGTGAGCCACCTCTATAAGGCGTGTCTTTATTTGCACGATTTCTTCATCCTTTTCCCATGGCCTTTTAGACAGGTCCTCCCTCTCCTTGTGGTTGCTTTTTATTTGAGGCATTAGCTTATTTGGTTCCTCTTGGAATTTAGCCCTTTCTTTTTTGCTCTACTGAGAAAGAGTAAATTTCTTTTCCTACAATTCCTTTGATAATTGAGCGATCTCTACATCTTTTTCCTATTTTTTCAACCTTAAGAGGTCAACGGTGTTCTTTACATTCTACAACTTAGCTTCTCTCTTCTCCAAGTGATGGTTGATCTTCAAAAAGTATATGGTTACTACTTTATGTGTTTCCTCCATAAGCTCAACATCATCCTAAGGATGCACCTAACTCAGATTGATACCCACCCTGTGGACTATATATCTCCCTAGGCTACATTTTTCCTTCTAGTTTGGTTATATTTGGTATTCTAGATGCAAACATAATGGATTCAGGCACCTCATTAAAGATGGTTTCAATGTGCAGTACTACAAGCCTAGAAGAACCCTTTTCTCTTCTCTTTTATGCACATTTAGCTCATGCCATCCTTGTTAGATCAACTTGGTATCTAAATTCAAAAGGGGATTTCATATACTGGCCAACAATGGGATATCCAAGAGGGAGAGCAAAAGGAATTGGGACTACTAAAGACCTGGACTGTGCTTGCTTAAGAAAATTTAGCACCGATGGGCTCAAGCCTGGGAACAGCTCATTGTGGGGACAGAGGCCAAAATTAGGGCACTTATTATAGTTGAAAAAACAAGGGATGGGGAAATAATTGGGTTAACCAGAGATTGAGAGACCAACAAAGGGGGACAAAAACATACTTGGCCCATAGGGGCAAATGAAGATGGAGTCGAAACTACTATTGAATCTGCATCCTTTTTCTGAGTATCACTTGTCTTCTATTTCTTTCTAGGTTGTGGGTTGTTAACTTCGGCTTCCTGATGAGGTTGTTGAGTGTTTTGGGGCCTCTTTTTGGAATTTTGAGTGTGTGATTGCCAGACTACTAGATATTCTTTACCCATAATAGGCTTTGCAACAAACCCAATCACAAGTATTTTCCCTTTTATCTCTTGTATTTCATATACTTCCTTCTCATCATCATCATCTCCTTTAGTGTCATCATGTTCTTTGTTCCATATATCATCTAATAGACGAGCCTAAAAATTTGAATCAAGGTCTTGTATTTCCTGTCAAAAAATCCAGAAGTTGGAGACCTTCTCCTCTTTCCAACCCCTTCCTATGATCTTTTTCCTCAGTGACACACCAATATTTTTGGAAGGGTCAATTTATGTCGCAACCCTATAGAAAGATAACCAGGGTGGTTTCTCTATAAAGGACAATGTAAGGAGGTTAGGATCCAGATGTATGTTGGGATCATTCGCAAGTGGATTTCATCGTATCTCCTAATAGGATCGAGAGATATGAGAAACCTTGACTTTGAGATTCAATAGGCAAACATCTGGGTCATAATTATATTTTTCTTCTATGTACAACAAACCTAGATGAGCAAGTTTACCTGCAAGCAAATTTTTGGCTCCTCATTTATCCAGGACAATTGATCCCATGACCAATGGATAGTCATAAACACTAGTTTGATGCCTCCCAGCTCCATGCAATTTCTCTTCCATTGAAAGTTTCCTAAATATTTCTATTGAAATAATTATGTCCATTAAGAAAGTTGGGAATCAAAAAGGCTCCTCAGAAAAACAATGCATTCTAATGACTATAAAGTCTACCCCTAAAAACCAATCACATGGGGGCTTGATATTTACCATCCATTCAGCTTGTTTGCTAGAAATCCTGGTATGGTATTTTTCTTGGCTTATATCCCCTAAGATGGGAATTAAAAACTAGTCAAAAAAAGAATAATAATTTTGGGTGGCAGAAAGAGCATGGGTCCAGGTTGACCTTTGAAGCTACTCTTGTGTTTGGATAATCTGGTTTATTTTCCATTCTTGACGAGGTGTAAGATATTTCAACCATAGATAAGGGGGTGAATGGTCCAACTACTTCTCTGCTAGTTGAAGATCCTTCCATGGCCATGTTGCTCACTTTGTCAACTTGAATTTTCTATAATGATTTTCTCTTCATGTTCTTTGCAACTTCAATGTACTATTTTGAACTCTAGCATTCGACACTTAGTTTTTTTTACTTTGGTTGCCTTTAGGTTAACCACGTGGTTTAAGAATTTTACCCTAGGCATGTCAATAATTATGAATTTCATACAAAATTAATTTGTTGTTGGAAAGAGGGTGCCACCTCACTACAATAAATGATCATCCCACCATAGAGAGTTGTCTTTTAGGAACTCACACTTTCAAGTTGGAAGTATGACACCTTTTCATGTGCTTTATCAAATGCAATTTGCAGAGTGACCTTGTGTGAGAGTTCTTTGCTTTGATTTTCTTAGATTTGCTGCTTTTAATTTAATGCTTTATGCGATAGGAAATTTGGCATTTAGCCAAACTGTTCACGCTTTTAAGGCCACTACCACCAGCTCACTACTTTCTTACCACTTCACTATCGCACACTGGGTAATTAATTTGACTCATATTATCAAGATTTTAATCTAACGGCATCATGTACCATCGCCACCTGGATTCCTAGACCTGGTCTATAAATCAGTCATAGCTACAACTATTTTTCTCATATGTAGTTAGCTCTTGATTGTGAATACTTAGCTCGATTGATAGTTTCTGCAAGGCTTCCTTTTGTGAGACAATTCTCATAGACACTCATATTATACTAATAAGTTCCAAGTTGTAGTTGGTCTTCCTAGGGGAGGTTACTGACAGTCTCCTCCTAAGGATGACTAAGATGAAGCACACCTTGGTGATTGTGGCCATCAAATGGATATTAGGTGATCACTTTGTGACTAGTCAAGATAGGTATAGAGTGAATATTGATATTGTCTCCCACTTTGTTTCCTCTCTGCTAGACTTCAGTGAGAATAGGTATAGAGGCTGATGAATGTTAAGCCAATTTATGGATTGGAATGGTATACAAGTTTATGAGATATTCTTGCTCCACTTGCTCTTGTTGCTACACTTTTGACCTTTCTATCTCTTGTTCTAGTTCCTCATGTTGCACCAGTCACCTCATCCTTGAGTAAAGATGAAGAAGAAGTTGATTAAATCTCCCCTTTTTATGCACTATGTTACTCATGTCTATAGGCCTAAGAGACACTTTTGAATCATATATTGTAAATACTACTAGATATAATGAATATATGACTCTTTTGGCTTGCTTTATATAGAATTTGTGTCTTACATTTATGGGTTTGTGCTTTCTTTTATATTTACTAGCTCAGACTTTCAAAATTCACACTATAATACAAAATTTACACTTTTTACATTATTTATAAAGACTAAATAACAAACAACACTTAATAAAAAGGCTTAAGGTGGATTCCATTAACAATAATCCCTAATGGTTCACCTTCTAGATTCTCTAATTCAAAATAATTATGTTGTTTACAATTTAAGATATGGAAAGGACCTTCCCATTAGGAGTCAAATTTATCATGTTGTCAGGCTTAGCAGCACATTCATTGTACTTCAACACAAAATCTCCACACTTAAAACTTGGGTCAAAACTTTTCTTGTCTAACCATATTTTGACCACTTGTTGGCATACATTCATTGTGTTGTGGGATTTCTCCCTTGACTCTTGCACTTCAAGCAATTCTACCAACTTGACTTCCATAGATCCATTCTCCTTAGTCTCCAAGGATTTTAGCAATTGTAACACAGGAATCTCCATGGAGATGGGTAGCAAAAATTTCTTACCGTAAACTAATTCATATGTAGATATCTTCAAAATATTCTGTGGGGTGATTCTATCCACTTAGAGTGTCACTTTCAAGTGCTTGTGCCACTCTCTTTTGTGTTCTGATCCTATCCTCTGATGAGTCTAACTAGGTTCTTGTTTGTTGACTTCACGAGGCCATTACCCTATGGGTAATAGTTTGAGGAAGTCTTGAGAAAGATCTCATGGTCCAATGCAAATTGTCACAATTTGGAGCCTAGGAAGGCCTTGGAATTATTTGAGATGATGGTCTTTAGTAGGCCAAATCTTGTAACTAGCCTTCCATAAAACCTATAATTTCTAAGTCCATTGTGTTATTAGAGGGACTTCTTTTGCCCACCTTGTGAAATAGTCTGTAGCTATGAGTATCCATTTATTTTTTTCACTTGAAGCCAAATTAATCATTCCAATGAAGTCTAGGCCCCATTGTGAAGAGGGTTCATCACTCACAATCAAATTTAAGGGCATGGTTGCATTCTTCCTTTTTCCTACAAAGAACGGACATTCTTTGCATTACCTAACTAATGAATGTGTTTCACTAAACATATCGGGCTAGAAATAACCCAAACGCATAATCTTGATAGCAATGTTTTTTGTATAAAAATGCCCACCCGTGAGGCCATTATGACATTAATTAAGAACCTTCTTTGGTTGATCCTTATCCACACAGCGTAGGAGGACTCCACAAAATTTCCTCTTAAAAAGAACTCCTTCAATAAGTGCATAAGCAACATTATGCAATCTATTAAATCTCTTATTATGTGGAGGAAGATTTCGTGGGTACCTACCTATTTGCATAAAATTTACTCTATCAGTCAACCAACATTCCTTAGGCTCTGGTTGATTAACCAGGATTTATTCTAATTGATATTTATTGGCTATAGACTAGGGCTTCTACGCCATGTATTCACATAGTCCTTTTCTGTGAACAACTTTAGTTAGCCAAACCTCAAATTTATACTTCAAGATCTTAGTTTGCTCGCTTCTCGATGATTTCTCCCTCCATAATGTACTCCTAAACATTGGAATGCGCTACATAGACCACAAGATTATTACAAGCAATCAACTGACAGAACTTCTTGAGCTCCTTTAAAATAGCAAAGGCTTGTCTCTCCACAAAATTGTACTTGACTTCATAATTATTTAATGTTCTATAGTGGAATGCTACAAGATGTTCATCCCTTCCTTCATCTTCTTTTTGTGTCAAACCTATAGCTATACTATACTCACTGCTATATACATACATGATGAAATCTTTAGAAATATCTGGATTGACTAACAATGGGACAGAGGAAATAGCCTCTTTAACTTTTTTAAAGGCTTCCCTAGCTTGATCTTGTTAGGCCCAATATGGAAAGCTAATGTACTGAGAGGGGAGGGGTGAATCAGTACTTCAAATCCTTTCTTGAACAATAACTTTATTGTTATGCATAAACCAAAAACTATTGTACCATAACATAAAGCTAAAACAAATAGATAACAATCATACATGATTCACTCCATAACACATATATTTTGGTTACGTAGAAACTCTTGGTTAGAGAGAAAAACTATGGTGGGGATGGCACCCACAACTTCACTACTGCAATAATAAAGGGTGCTCGGTTAGAGCTACATGTTTAGCTATTTTTGATAGCTTACCCTATTAGGAGTATCAAGATCGTTAGATATACCTTGCTAAAGGATTTTATAACACTTATTCTAAATGTTGCATCTGGTTAAAGGCTTTACAATTTATAGAATTTGTTAGAGTCTTTTACCCTGTTAAAGGTTTCTCTTATAACTCAAAATATTACAATACAATATTACAAATATCTGCAACTTCACATCTGAAATGTTATAGCAGATTCTATGTGCTCAAAATGAGATTACCTTGATTATAGCATACCTCGGTAATCCATAGAGTAACTCGGTAAACCCTTTTGTTTACTCTATTCCTTGACTGTTCTTTGAAATCCTTCTCGGTGACCTCTATCTCTCTATAACAGTCATAACACTTAGTACTTTCCCATGAATTTTCTTTTCACATATGCATGTCTTCACACTCATACACACATACATTTGATCCTCAATTCATGCTGTATAAATAGATCGCTTATGTCGGTGATCTGGTTCATTGCTTCGATCTTACAAACATGATTTATCAAATGAATAACCATACAAAATATTTCATTGGATAGATGACCTCAAAATCATACAAAATCTTTAAGTGCAATTTCCAATGTGATAACGGTTCTTTGTTCCTCGATCTTGTAACACGTTTCCACATGTGTGTCTAGGTTCAATGAATTTGGTAACACGTTTCACTCCGTGTATATCAACTCAGTGTATCATTATTGCTGCTCGGTAGACATAGAGTGTTACTCGGTAGACAGCTCGGTGTATACTAGGCTCTGTGACTACTTTCTTCTATAACCGACTGCTCTTTGCTTACCGACTGAATGTTTCGGTAGCAGTAACCGACTAGGGTATATATAGAATGACTTTGGACATAAAACTAATGGCAACTTAATAAGTAGTAACAATCTCCCCTTTTGACATTAGTTGAGATGTTTGACAAAACTTCTTTCAAAGTCATAACTCAAAATCTATATACTTACAAAATTTGACTAAACAGATAGTATATACATTTGTTAATGAAATAGTATATTTAGATATACTCTCCTTATCAATATACTGTACAAAACTCTGATTTTGCATGCTCGGTGATCAATGTTTTGTATTAACTGCTTGCCCTATCAAAATTAACTGTGCATTTGGATACTTTGTTCTGCTTGGTATACTCCCCCTTTATACTACACTCCCCCTTTGATACTTTGATACTATACTCCCCCTTTTTGACAAACATCAAAACTTAGTTAGCATTCGATGGAGGTAACTGGTCAAAAATGGATTTGTACTTTGTCCTTGCATCGGTGACAGCGGCAGAGAGGGCATCCTTGACACTATCCATGAGTGAATTATGAGCTGTAATGTCAGCTAACAGTGAAATTAGTCCATCTAAGGTGCTTCCCTCTTGCTGAGTGGATAGGGAGGTAGCCTTGTTGATCTACTCTTGGATGGAGGACAAGTGTGGAATGAATAAGGTTTGAAGAGTCATAATGTCCATCCTTATTTTGTGCTCTTCATTCCTAAGTTCCAATTGTTGAGCCATGAGCTTTTGTAGCTTGGTATAGAAATTCTGAATAGAGTTTGGCTCAGTGGTCAACTTATTTGAGAGATCGGTGATCTCTTTCTCAATCACTTCTATTTTATTTTTGATATCTTTAATGAATAAAGAGAATGTATAGAGTTTCTGAAATAAATAAATAATATGCTTGAGTTGAGGGAACAACTCAGCAATAAATTTGACAAGTTTTACTTTGCCAATAGAAATGGCTTTCTGTACCTCTTCAATCATTTTAGCAATGAGCTCTTTGTCCTTTAACTTGCTCAAATATTCAGATGCATCTACTCTAGATGTCTCTATTTTAGTTAGGAGTTCATCCAATTGAATATGGATGGCTGCATCTTTTGACACTGTAGCTTCAGGTAGCATATCTGTTAATAGTGCTTTCACCTTCTGAAGTACTTTGTTTTTCTTTTGAATAGCCATTTGTTTCTCCCGTTCTGCTTTGGCTTTGCATAGTTCACTGAATTCAATGAGTGCTTGCCCTTTTAATTTGGATATGTCTACATTCGGCAACACTATGGGCTTAGACAAATCTATCTTGGAACTATTCCTTTTCATTTTCTTTTCTTTAGAGGAGGAGGCTTTCACCGGTTGAACTAATACAATGTCTTGGGAGGCTTCATTACCCTCGGTAGGTTGCTTGGTAGAGGCAACACTTTTGTCGGTTCCTGTAGCCTCTATTTTCTCCTTCGGTGCTTTTGTGCTTGGGTTCTCAGTTGTAAAATTTTTAGTGCTAGAAGGAGCTTGAGAGGTCTGTTCCCCGATGGCCTGAGAAGTAGCTTCTCCTTTTGTAGACTTGTGACCCATTGTTCCTTGTTCAGTATCCTGAGGGGCCTTGGTTGAAACAGACTAAGTGACAGGAGGATAGGGTTGAACTTGTTCCAAAACTAACTCACTGGATACCAGTTTGGCATATGCATTCCCTTCTATCATTTCCTGTTCTTGTCCCTCGGTGTCCATGATATCCTCATCAATTTGTATAGTGTCAGCAGGGTCTTGCTCGGTGATATCAGGATCTTGCTCGGTGACATCAACTATTTCAACTTCAACTTGCTCACCATCATTCTTGATTCAAAATATTTCCTACCATTTTTCCTTCGTCTCATTATCTAAATCCAAATAAAAACCATTCATCAATTTCAAGGCTCTTTGCTTGACTAGGAAGTTTGAGTGGTAGTTTTTCAATTGTTCACTTATTTCATCTACCGACATGTCTGGAAAGAGATGTACTAGACTTCTTTCTCTCATCTTCTTTTTTGAGTCCATTGCATATTTCCACCTGTTATCAATATGCAAATACAATTCTTTTGGAAGAGAAATAGTTACTCCCAATGGGACCAATCGAAATTTTAGAAGAGTGCAGATGACAACTTCTTCTATTTGTCTCTTTTCTGCATCAGATCTGGATTCATACTTGACATATCTAAATGATCCAAATCCACCATATTGCTTCAAATTAGCACAAAAGTTATCAACACTATGTACTTCTTCCTTTTTGCTCTTAACAATCTGAAATTTGCTTGCATCTTCAGATTCGGTCTCACTGGACTCTTTAGTCAAAATGAGTCTCCAAGTAGATTTCTTATAAGTTTTTGTTACCTTTGGTGCGGCAACATTCTTTGGTTTCTTACTCGGTGACGCTGCAGATGAACTTGTGTTTGGGCGCTTGACTGAAGGAGTCGGTGATACCTTTGATGTATCATGTTTCTTCCTTTTCAAAACTTTCACTTTAGACAACTCGATGCTCAATGTAATAGCTTCTTCTTGGGCTTCAGATTCCTCCTCAGTAATGACTAGAGTGCCCTTGACAGGTGTGGAGGAAGAACCTTCTCCAAATTTCTCCGTTAATGCCTTGATCATTTTTGTTGATTTCCTTGTAGCCTTTGGTACTACAATGCTCATCTTAACTTTCTCTTTAACTTCTTCATATGTACCATATCTCAGCTCAGTAGCATGCCTTGGTAATGTAAGAAAAGCATCTATCTGCTATTGTGTGATGTCAAAATCAATCTCATAACCCATAGGTGGCAAAGATTGAGTTCTCGGTTCCACAGCATTAACATATCAGTAGTCGGTGTCTACTTCAAAGTATATGTCATCCTTGTATTTCTCTACTAACTGGGGTGGAATTCTATACCTGTTATGCATCCTTTCCTGAAACTTGCTAAAGTAATCATCCATAATATCATTAAAGTAATCACCTAGCTGTTTGATGAAGTCATTGATTTGATGGGTGATTGGTCTATGTAGCTCCCAAACTACATTACCGACTGATGGAAAGAATTTCTCAAAATAGAAAAACATGCATACTAGAAGTGATCCAAACTTCAGTGTGTTTGTCGAGTTGTTCTTTTTCGGCTTCCTTATGGTGTTTAGATTCTCAAACAAGTTTTTCAACAATACTTCACAAAGATCAATTTTCATTCCTTTCTTCACAATTTTATATGCTAAATCGACTGCTGCACAGGGTACACTATTTTCCCTTTTCGATTGAAAGAAATAGTAACCTATGACTCTAATGGCAAACTTCAGCTCTGCATTTGTGACATTGTTCAGTTTTAGTCCTCTGCAATCATATTCAACTCCGATTAAAGTGATCAATTCCTTTTGTGATATCATTTTCTGAGCTCGGGCATGATCAAAAATAGGGTAACCAGTGATCAAATGAATGATTTCCTTGGTGATTTTGAATGGTTGCTCCTCTAACCACATGAAATCATCATGAACTCTGCTCAGAACAAACTTGACCCATTGGGGTTTGAAGACATGGCGATAGGTTAGGGCTTCGGTCAATCCCTTGATTTTAATGTGCTCATACTTGCTATCCGATTTCCCATCAGTACACAATTCATCATATGTGTCCTTGATCTCAAAATGACCTAGTTCCTCAACATGACACTTAGTGAAGAATCTGACATCCTCAACTAGTAAAACCTTATCCGAAATGTGTGAAAATGCAGTTTTATCATCCAGTTTAGATGCTACTTTGGGAGTTAAAGAGTATTTCAGTGAGGGCTTTTCAATGTTCTCAACAACAATGGGCTTCTGGATCTTAGGTGCCATTTCAAATTTTGGATAATCACTTAACAAAAGATCCCTAGGGTTTGAAAACTTTTAAACGGCAGACACTTCCCACTTAACAAATGTAAAACAGATATTCACAACTGATATGATCGGTAAACTAGTTTGACAATGTGTTGTGATTGATGTAAATACCTTGAATTTCACTTCAGGGGAGGTTTGATCGCCTTTCAATCGCTTTGCTCTGCTTTCTTGAAAACTTAGTAAGTGTAAAATGACCACATAAAAGCTTTAAGTACACAATATATCTTACCAGGCTTCGTGCAATTAGGTCAAAAGACATTAAATGCACTCGGTACCACTTCCTTTTTATGCTTTTACCGAGTAGCCAAACTTCCTATATTTACCGACTAGACAGGCTTCCAAAAGACTTGATAAAATTTCAAATTTCCTAATGCATCTTTAGCTATGCAGATTTTGAATTAAGTACATGATAAAATAGGAACTGTTAAGATTTAACCTTGAGAGAATGCAGTCCCTTCATACCTTTACCGATTAATTTGGAATAGGTGCACCTAACTCGGTAGATAAGGTGCTTTCTTCATTTGACACAATTTCCTTCTTTTTCCAAATCATCTGTAATTTGCCTTTTATTTCTTCAACATCTCTTCTAGGTTGATCTCTGCAATCTCTATCCAAGTATCCAACTTTGTGACAATGAAAACATGCCATACTAGGATTTCTCCATGATCTTCGGTTGTTCATTCCAAACCTTACAAAGCAGTTGGCACTTATATGTCCATATCTTCCACAGCATTCACACCATATCCTTGTATTGTAATCCCATGGTACTACAGAATACTATCGGTTAGGATTTGTGTGAGTTCAGTAACCTCTAGCATTTTCTCGGTGTGCAGACCACATATAGTTCTTTTGCTTAAACCAACACTTCTCGATACTATGCCCATATCTATTGCAGTTTTTAAAAAACCCTTTGAATTTTGCCTTCTGATAATTGTTAACAGACTTTGTCCTACATTGGTTAGATGTGTGACCATATTTATTGCAATTGTAACAATAACCATTAGACCTTGTGACATTCAGTTGCTTACCTTTTCTGATTTGGCACAAGTTGGCAGTATGACCTTGATTTCCACAGTAGTTGCAAATAGGTTTCTTTCCTTTGATGTTCTTCTTGTTTCCAGCTTGCTTTGATGATTCTCCTCTCTTGGTAGTGTGGATTCCCTTCTCGGTAGAGTCTTTTCCTTTGTAACCGAGTCCTCCATCTTTGTTGGGTCTTCTTGTATTCAGTTGCTCATCCAACATCTTCGATGCTTCATAACTCTTCTTCAGTGTTTCTTTGGATTTCTTCATTGTTTCAAGTTCATCGGTCAACCTTGATAATTCAAGTTTCAATGCTTGATTCTCATTATCCTTCAGATTTGCTTCATGATGTGTATAACCCAATTGATCTAATGGATTACTTTGTATTCCAGTCATCCTAGTGATTTCATCATTCTTTTCAGATACTAATGCTTCAAGCTATTGTTTTTCTCTTTCTAGATCTCTTACTTTATCCTCAGTTGTCCTCAATGCATCTAGATTTTCAGTCATCTGTGTGCTGAAATGTTCATGTCCTCTTTTCATTGCTTTTAGTTGATCAGTCAGTGCTTTGTTCTTTTCTTTCAATTCTCCAATCATCTCTTCAGTCTCTTCAGATATACTATTCTCAGATGATGTCTCAATTTGTTCCACTAACTCTTGAGAATCCTGCAAATCATCAGACAATCTTCTTCTAACTTTCAATGATTTTTGCATTTGTCTTTGCATGTTTGCAATCACTTGATTAGCATGATCCAACTCTTCTTGCAAATACACAATTCTCTGAGATTGTTTATAGCCTTCCATTGATAAGATCTTTTTCTTTAGGCTGTTAAACCCTTTTCCAAGATTCAAGCTCTGATACCAATTGTTAGGCCCAATATGGAAAGCTAATGTACTAAGAGGGGAGGGGTGAATCAGTACTTCAAATCCTTTCTTGAACAATAACTTTATTGTTATGCATAAACCAAAAACTATTGTACCATAACATAAAGCTAAAACAAATAGATAACAATCATACATGATTCACTCCATAACACATATATTTTGGTTACACAGAAACCCTTGGTTAGAGAGAAAAACTGCAGTGGGGATGGCACCCACAACTTCACTACTACAATAATAAAGGGTGCTCAGTTAGAGATACATGTTTAGCTATTTCTGATAGCTTACCCTGTTAGGAGTATCAAGATCGTTAGATCTACCTTGCTAAAGGATTTTACAACACTTATTCTAAATGTTGCACCGGGTTAAAGGCTTTACAATTTATAGACTTTGTTAGAGTCTTTTACCCTGTTAAAGGTTTCTCTTATAACTCAAAATATTACAATACAATATTAAAAATATCTGCAACTTCACATCTGAAATGTTATAGCAGATTCTATGTGCTCAAAATGAGATTACCTTGCTTATAGCATACCTCGGTAATCCATAGAGTAACTCGGTAAACCCTTCTGTTTACTTTGTTCCTTGACTGTTCTCTGAAATCCTTCTCGGTGACCTCTGTGTCTCTGTAACAGTCATAACACTCAATGCTTTCCCATGATTTTTCTTTTCACATATGTCTGTCTTCACACTCATACACACATACATTTGATCCTCAATTCATGCTGTATAAATAGATCTCTTATGTCGGTGATCTAGTTCATTGCTTTGATCTTACAAACATGATTTATCAAATGAATAACCATACAAAATATTTCATTGGATAGATGACCTCAAAATCATACAAAATCTTTAAGTGCAATTTCCAATGTGATAACGGTTCTTTGTTCCTTGATCTTGTAACACGTTTCCACATGTGTGTCTAGGTTCAATGAATTTGGTAACACGTTTCACTCCGTGTATATCAACTCAGTGTATCATTATTGCTGCTCGATAGACATAGAGTGTTACTCGGTAGACAGCTCGGTGTATACTAGGCTCTGTGACTACTTTCTTCTATAATCGACTGCTCTGTGCTTACCGACTGAATGTTTCGGTAGTAGTAACCGACTAGGGTATATATAGAATGACTTTGGACATAAAACTAATGGCAACTTAGTAAGTAGTAACAGATCTATCCATTTAAAAGGTTGGTCCCTTCTTAGCATTAATGTGATAGGCTTGATCATTCTTGAAAAATCTGATATGAATTTTCTCACAAAGTTGATCTTTCCCAAGAAAGATTGAACTTCCTTTTTTGTTGACTGGAAGGGGTAACTTCTTTATGGCCTCCATACGATCAAGATCAATCGACACTTCATCCTTAGGAAACACATAACCCAACAATTTCCTTTGCAAAACTTTGAAGATACATTTCTTTAGATTTGGGGATACTCTGAACTCTAAACATTTCTAGAAAACCAATTCTAGATGACCAAAATGATCCTCTTTTGACTTGTAAAACATAGTAAGATCATCTAGATAGAAAAGAATGATCCTATTGATCGGCTCCTTAAAAGTGATATCCATAACCCATTGGAAGGTGGATCTTGCATTAGAGAGACTAAATGGCATCTTTGCATATGAAAATGTTCCCCATTTGGTGGTAAACATTATTTTATGTCGATCTTCCTTTTTTACTAGAATTTGATTATATCTGAAGAAACCATCTAACATGGAAAACATTTCCGCTCCAGCTATAGTTTGTAGAATCTTCTCCGTAGAGAGAAAGGGGTAATGATCTTTCAGAGAGGCTTAGTTTAGATCTCAAAAATCCACACAAAGCTAGATGTCTCCATTCTTCTTGTGAAGCAAAACCAAATTAGAGACCCAAGTGCAATTTTTAATCAAATATACTATCTGAGATTCAACTAGCTTCTTCAATTCTTGAGCTATTAGAGACTCAATTTGCAGGTTAACCGATCTCTACTTCTATCTAACAGGCTTTATGACTTCTACAAGATTAATAGTATGTTGAATAATATTAGGGTTGTATCCCTTCAAATTATCATAGGACGAAGAAATGACTCCTTTGTACTTTTCACATAAGGATATCAATCTATCTTTGTCACACTAAGGGACATGCTTGCCTACCTTCAGCTTCTTTCCATCTCCAACATTGAGATCAATGTAGTCCCCTTTGTCCACTACAAACATTCTTTTGTCATTTATAGAATCATCACAATCAAACAAGTTTTCCAAGGTGATCCAATCTTTGGGGAGTTTATTGGTTCTAATTGGATGATTTGATCTTCATATGCTTCTACAACTTTAGGTTGTAGTTGTTTAGCAAACTCGCATGACTACTAAATGAACATAGCAATATGAGAATTACTCTCAAACACCTACCAATTTTCATCATTGTCTAGGATGGTTGGTCGTACAATCACCCAGGTAGAATGCTTATTTTCTATTGATTTAGAGACGGGATCAAACTGAGACCCTATCGTTTCCAACTAGTCTGTGTTTTCATTTTGCTTCCTGGGGATCCCTTGAATATTGAAAGCTTCAAAGCTTTCAATCAAGTCCCAGATTCTATGTCTGTAAGAGCACATGCAGATATTTTTCATAGTAGGAATTCATCAAACTTGTTTGACTACTAACTCAGAATCTCCCAAACTTTTAACTACTTGATGTCCATCTTCTCTACAAGTCTTAATCCCTGCACCAAGCATTCTTATTCCACTTCGTTATTCAAGAAAGAAAATTGGAAGTAGAAATTTTGAGGATTTCCTCTCCTGATGGGGACTTCAAGCATAAGCCAGCTCCTAACCCAGATTTACACCTTGCACCATCAAAGTACAATGTCCATGTCTGAGAGGTGTAATTCTCCTTTGACTTATACATGTACCTTGTTCAACTTTTAAGACCTTAGGGATCACTTGGTCTTTGTCATGGATTACATAAGTTCCTATACCAGTGGAATGATAGCTGCCAAAGGCATCTGTATCTATGAATTCATTAAGGAAGACCTCTTCTTCAGGAGTTTGGTCGCTAGTTACTTCCTCATCTTCTTGCAATTCAATATAATGCATTCCATATTTAGTAATTGAGGTGTGAGAAGCCTTGAAGTTAACCATAGCTCCTTCAGCTATGTGCTCTGAATGTAGAGGTTCAGATAGTATTTTCAATTTAACCCAATGTTTAGTTCTTATAATAAGGTGTGACCAATCCAGGGAAACATACCCGCCTATTTTTGCAGTAAAGTCTCTCGACAAGCAAAGGCCAAAGATAGGGGAATGTCAATTACTACCACCTCCTAGGAGAGAGTAATACTAGGACAGACATATAGGATTAGTGGAAGACTTTTGATCACGCCTATGACCTAAACCTTATTTCCATCTAGTTGCATAAATCCCCTAGCTAAGGGCTCATATTCAAGTTTTAGAACTTCGATAATTTGCTTGGGCATAACAGTGATGCTAGCACCGTAATCAATCATAGAGTTATCAAGCAATTTATCTCATATAATAAGAGTTAAGAAGAAAGGGGCAAGTTTTGGTTTATCTACCTTTTCATTTGCAACAACATCCCCTTCATTAGTAAGTACTGTAGCCTAATGTGATGGAGCTTCAATCTTTTGTCCTTTGTCTTTAGCTTGAGTGGGCCTCACAGTTGGTCCATTCATTACTAGCTTATCAGGATCTCTCAGAGCTTCTCATAGCAAAAACTTTTACTCTGAAATGGCTCGAATATCCCACAAGGAAACATGTGTAGGGGCCTCCTTGAGCTGCTCCACCACATTGAGAGATGTTGGGGGTAAAAACTTGGATTCCTTAGGCTTATAAGGTGTAACCTCCTTGAGCTCTTGGAAAGGTGGTACGATTACAGGTTGGGTTTGAGCTTTGTTTGGACCAACTATAGACACCTAAAAATATCTCATCGATAACACACTAATTATTCATCTTATTAATTAAATAATTATTTAATTATTTAATTAAGCTAATTTATATTCTTTTAAATTAATTCTTAATCATCGCATTTCAACATTACTAATTATTCGATTTCTATCTTCTTGATCAATAAATCATTTAACCCTTTCTATATAATTAATTAAATATTTATTATTTAATTAATTTCAATTTAATACTTTAATTAAATAATCTCTATTATTTAATTAAATTTCATTTCTAATAATTAATTAATTTCTTGAAATTATTTAATTAACTAATTCATTCTTTACTAATTTAAAATTCAAAATTCAAATCCCCAAATTCTAATTTCATCAAATTTTAATAAATTACACGTGCATTTAACTTTTCAAATTAAAATAAAAATAAAATGTGAATTTCATCTCAAATTCTTACAACACATGTTGAAATTCTAACTCCCATTGACTTTCAATCTGACTAGGCAATCAATTCAGTCAACTAACCAATCTATTCAGTCATCTCCCCAATTAACTCCTTAATCACCTTTTTCAACTCTCAATCACCTTTTTGGAACAAAGCAATCAAATTAGTTAACAAACCAATCAACTCAATTCATTGATAAATCAATCTAGTTGACTCATCAATCAAATGAGTTAAACTCTCAATCAGTTTTGTCTCAATCAATCTCCATTGTTGATCGATTATGTTCCAGAATGAATCTCAACCATACATTTTCATCCTCCAGAATCTATAAATTTAAGCCAATTCTCCCCAATTTTCTAAATCACGAACTTTGAATCTTTGTGTCATTTTGCAGGTTAATTATAGCAACACTGAGAGCTAGCATTACGCAAAGAAGAGAAGGACAATGGAAGCGAATTTTCTATTAAGGGGGGTTTTCTTATTTAATTTAATTTTCTTATTTTGCAATACTTTCATTGATTTGCGTTGAACTAGTTAATTAGTTGGGTTTTTCATGATTTCCCTTAGCCTAATTAGCTTAATTTCTCATGATTTTTGAAATAAAAATGATGGTGAACCCGATGTGAAGCACAACAACTAGCCTATTTGTATGTTTTTGTGTCCTTTGCAAGTTTTCTCTATGGATTCTCCCAGGAACACAGACAATTTTGCATCAACTTATGCAAAATTTTCCATACGCCTTATCTGTTGGATATTGTTGTTGCTAGGATATGTTGTTGTCATTGATGTCAACATATTCATGTGTTTAGTATTCTGGTAATTGCAAAGAATTGATTTGTTTTGGTCATGAGGATTTGTGGTTCATTAATGAAGTATCTCTAGTATCTCTATTGAATGATGCTATTTGGTGTTTTGGTTGAGTTGTGGATTCTGGTATGAAGACTATTCTTTTATGTTCTATGGTTGGAAGAGTTTGGTATTCGATCCGATGTGCTCTGGTATGATTATATATTTGGTTGCAAATTTGGGATAGTGTTTTGGATGTTTGCATGTATCTACATATCAGATGGTTTGTGACTTGGTGCTCCACAAGCTATCTTTCTAGTCTGAATTGTTGTTGTTATGTGTTCTTGAGTGTTAGCGTGTTGATCGATAAAGATTTGATTAAGTGGCGTTGGTGCAGCTATTGTGGATGGTTCTAACATGCTTGTTGGTGTTTCCTAATAGTGTCCTATTTGTTTTTATGTTCCACATTGATCATTATGCATGTTGTTTGTCTTTGTGATAGATTTCAAGCTGATCCTAAAGAGACTCATGTTACTGTTGTGAAGAGGATTTTCAGATACTTAAAGGGGATTGTTGACTATGGTTTATGGTATCTGAAGAATGATGATTTCCTCATATGTGTCTATATTGATGTTGATTGGTAAGGTGATGTAGATGACCAAAAGAGCACTACCGGTGGCGATTTCTTTTTGGGAAAGAAGTTGATTTCATGGTCCAGTAAGAAGCAAGATGATGTATCTCTATCTACTGTTGACACTGAATACATTGTTGTTGCTAGAAACTGTACTCAGGTAGTTTGTATAAAGAAGATGATGAAGGATATTAGAGTGATTTATGATGAGCCTCGTGTTATATACTGTGATAATTCAAGTGCTATCAATATTTCCAAGAATTTGGTACTGCATTCTAAAATAAAGTATGTATCAATTAAGTATCATTTCTTGGGGGAAAAGGTCAGTGGTGAAGAAGGCAGATTGGAATATGTATCTACAAAGGATCAGATTGCAAATATTGTCACTAAGCCTTTTCCTACAGATACATTTGTCTATTTGAGAGACAAGTTAGGGATCTCTGCCCCTAACTAGATGCATGGAGTTGCATCAATCTGGTGGATTTCAGAGCCTTATCTTCTTATCTAGGTTGATGAGTTAGTGTTGCTACTCAACTGAAGTATTCAGTATGTGATTCAGATGATCAGTTGTAAGTTTATCATAAGAGGGAGTGATTGTCCTTCTTAGAGGATGAGTTTTGGGGAGAGAAGAATGATTTCCATTTTGTCTTTGGCATTGTTGTCAAAGGGGGAGAGAGGCATGTAAAAAATTGCTTTATCTTTGGAGCCTTGTTTGCATTATCTTAGGGGGAATTTGTTGGAGATTGTTGTGGTGTTGATTCATTCCTTTGCATTGATTCTTTTTTTCACATTCATATGTTGTCATCAATGCCAAAGGGGGAGATTGTTGGATATTGTTGCTACTATGATATATTGTTGTCATTGATGTCAACATATTCTTATGTTTGGTGTTCTGGTGATTTCAGAGAATTGATTTGTTTTGGTCATGAGGATTTGTGGTTCAGTAATGAAGTATCTCTAGTATCTCTATTGATTCCATGATGCTATGTGGTGTTTTGGTTGAGTTGTGGATTCCAGTATGAAGACTATTATTTTTTGTTCTATGGTTGGCAGAGTTTGGTATTTGATTCAATGTGCTTCGGTATGATTATATCTTTGGTTGTGGATTTGGGAGAGTGTTTTGGATTTTCATGTGTATCTACATTTTAGATGGTTCGTGACTTGGTGCTCCACAAGCTATCTTTCTATTCTGAATTGATATTGTTATGTGTTCTTGAGTGTTAGTGTGTTGATTGATAAAGATTTGATTAAGTGGTTTTGGTGCAGCTATTGTCGATGGTTCTAACATGCTTATTGGTGTTTCCTAATCATTTCATATTTGTATTGATGGTTTGCATTGATCATTGGGCACGGTATTGGTGATTTTGTTGATCCGGTGACATTCTTCGTGTTATACGGTATTTGTGATGGTGTAGTGTGTTGCGATTGATCTTGGAAAGATTTCCAGTGGTGATGTATGTTTGAAGATTTAATTTAGGTCCATGCTATTTTGTCTATGGAATTGTATTGGTTTGGTGGCTGATTTATGTATCGTTTGATGTAATTTTTTAATTAAGGGTTGAGGGTTTGGTTGACCTTGTAGTCAAGGTTGATAAATTATATAATAGGTGTTATATTCATGTAATTTTGGTGTCGATGTGGTGTCTGCATTATTAGAGAGTGGTGTATGTGCACTTGAGAGAATTTATCTTTCGGTATGATGTATTGAGCAAAGATTGTTGCAGGGCATGCAAATAAGCTTAACTAGAACTGTCATCAGGTATTAGAAAATGATATCTTTGTAATTTACATAATCCACATTGTAGTCTGAACATTATTTTAAGGTAGTGAACCTTTCCTGAGGGTTGGATTCTTTTGGGTCATTTTATTTTGAGCAGTGAGCCCTAGGCAGTGTGCCTGAATGCATGTGCATTCCCCATTATAATATTTACACATACTACTACAGAGTATCATCTTATTGTGGGTAGGTCAGTTTTCCTTCATTGTTGTTGCCAACATTATCCTCATTTCTCATTTATCATTTTAACGTGTCACATATTCTCGTTGGCCCTTTCACATATGTTTTTTGATCCTTATGCATATGTTTAAGGTAAAAAGAAGGGTGAGATTCTTATGTGTTTTGATGCATTTTTTTGATGCCTTTCTAAATAAAAATGAATTTATCTGATCTAGAAATTTGCATGCTCTTTTACATTTTTTTCTTTAAAATGCACCTGACCCATGGCCTGTAAGGTTAGGTTTAAAATTCAAGATCTAGAAGATGATTTGAACAGAGAAGGCAACAAAGGTATTTCTAGAGAATCCTACAGGCAGAAAGAAAATTTGTTGACCCGAATTGCAAAGTTCTTATTTCAAATACCAAACAAGGATCCAGGCTTACATAATGAAGTACAACATGATTGAAGGAACTGGATTGATGATCTAGAGTTGTAACAATCTTTGGTTTTGCAGGCTTTTTTATTTGTGTTTGCTATATTTTTTTCAAAAACATTCTAACACCATTTTGCATGCGTTCTAATTGTATTTCACATTAGGTCAGTCAAAAATTTGCATTGTCATATGCAAAATTTTGCATTAGTGTAGTATATATTTTACATTTTTTTAAATAGATTTCGCATTAGATTGTTAAGATAGATACCTCTCTATTTTTGTTTTGGTTTTCTAATGTTCTGTTTGTAGCGTATGGCAAGGAAAATAGAGAAGATTTGATCGATCCAAGAATTTAATGGAAACTACTAACTTGTGTGATTACAAGATTTCCTCTTTTAGTTTTTCTTCTTATTCACACTTTAATTTGGTGCTTTATAAATCAACATGTATGCAATTCACATTTCGATTTGGGCTTAAAAATGGACATGGATCTATTTTCTATTTAGGATAGCTCACACATTGCAATGTTTAAAGGTTAATGAACTCTTGTCTACCATGTTTGGAGAACTTGCTCATTTTGTAGGGTGGATCCATAGTTGCATGAAATACCTTTCCACCCACCTTCGAGGTCTTGGGAGATAGGAAAAAGTGACAATGACACCCAATTTTTATTTTAGTAGTGAGGGGTATCTTTGACTAGGAATTTCATCACCCCACAAGGGTATCTCGAATTGGGACACGTTGGGGATATCAACTCTTCCAGTGTGATCTCGAGAAGGTTTTTCAAGCCGCTATATAAATATGTTGGTCAGTGGCTTGAGCGTTAAGTGAATTAGATGTATGTGGAGGCCCCCTTTACATCGATAAGCTCAGTTAAATCTTTAAGTGGCTTGCTTCAAGAATCCATCATTGGATTGGTGATCCCTTGGAACTATACTATAACCCAATTGTTTTAGTTGACCAAAAATCCCACATTTGATGGTTCAAGGAGAGTGGATCATACCCTGTAGATACCTCTCATGTACACATCTTGATGAGACAGGAATTCCCCGGTTATAAGATCTTTGGATCTTTGGGGTAAGAGAATCTGGTATTCCCAAGAAGTGAGTGTCGTGGTGGGGGAGCCAATGCTACTAGAATCTCTATTTGTCCATCTTGTATGAGGTATTTTATTGTAGAGTCTCCATTGAATGGTTTCCAATTCTTTATGTCTCTAATTTATTCAATGTTTTAAGCCAATAAGAGTCAGTCCCTCTTGGGACAATGTAGGCCCTTATGCTCACGTAATTTTGATTTTCAAAGTTGTCAAAACAAGTCCAGTTGACCATACTATCATTGATCTCCATATGCAATGTTTTCAAAACCTCTCAAAACAAAAATTGCTCAAACAAGGTCACTCAAACAACCAACTCAATCAACAACAAAACTATCAAAAAAGGTTTCTTATTCACATATTTTGCGATCACAAGTTGATTCAACATCCTTAGTTCTCATATTGCATAGTCCATCCAAATAAGTCCTCATATGGTCCTTGCATAGTCCTTGCCTAATCAATGCTTAGTCCTCATATTGTATCCAGAGTCCTTACATAATCATCACTTTGTACTTTGCATCAAGTCCAAACATTCTCTCAACGTTATTTAAGTCCAAAATACCCCCAACTTTCAATCAATTATCATATCATTCTAGGTTCCCTTGCTCATCAGTCTAGCATAGAGAATCTCTTTTCCAAAATTCCAACTTGGGTCATCAACAAATATTAATATCTTTGAGTGGTATCAACCACTTGGTCAGTAGGTTGAGTCTCACATTAGTTGCATATTCCATTTAGGAAGGCACCTCCATTAGTAGCATATTCATAGCATGTGTCGCGATGTTTTTTCATAGTGACAATTTCTTTCTATTTCTACAACCTGATCTAGGACCAAACGAGGATCAAGAAGAAATCACTAATGGTCTTGATAACCTTGCTTGGAGGCTAAGAACAAGAATTCCCCAATATATGGAATTGAATTTTTCATAAACAAGGAAATATGAAAAGCATTCTGAATTCAAAGAGTAGCTGAAAGAGAAATTATTCAACAAAGGCTTGAGAGACTAAAATTGCAACAACAACAACCTCCTCATCCCAATCCTCAATAGCCTCCTTTGCACCTTCCTCATCCCAATCCTAAATAGAGTGTTAGAGTAGTTTGCATACCTAAATTTCCTTCAATCTAAGAGTCTAGTTTTTTCATTCTAAGTGCATCATAACTTGTCATAGGTCTTGCATTTGTCATAAGTCATCCTAGGAGTCATTTGTGCCCTTAACAAGATCACAAAAGGCTAAGAATAAGATGGACCCAAATAGTAACCCATTGGTCAATTCCACGTGGAACATGGACTTATCAACCTACCAACACATGTAACCCCAAAGAGCTACAACACTGCCAACAAATATGAACAACATGCCTTCATTAGGAAAAAAACAACCAAACTTGACACATGAAGAACTTGAGGCCGCCCAACAAGATCTGCAAGTCCTCATGGTTCTCAATGTGCTTATTGATCATGATAGAGATAGATATCTTTCCTTTTTAATTCAAATGGAGCCAAGTTACCCCCAAACTTTGACATTTCAACAATCTTTCCACTAGGAGTAACTTTGAATCAACATATGAATCAAACACCAAACTCTTCACAAAAACAGGTTGCATCTTCAATCTCAACTCATGGTACACCTCAAAACACACAAGCAATAGCAACCCAAGCCACTGCAATTTCAACTCAGATCCCTCAATCAAGTGTCGTGTCCTCAACTACAAACATCACATCTCAAACAACTGCTAATGCTACATCACAACCCATGTCAAATGTCTCAAATACCTCAGCACAAGCTCAAACAAGTGTGGCTTAGAATATAATTCCCACAAGTACTTCTCAATCAACGGTATCAATCTCTGTGGGATCTACTTGCAGTGGTCAAGGTTTGAATCAAGGCTCTACTAGTCTATATGGATCAAGTCAGCCTAATGTCAGGACACAATTCGCCTACTTTACAGCACCCAATGGAAGTCATAGCACACAATTACATAATAAGTCAATGTTCCAACAATCTCTAGAATACACGAACACCAATCCTTTTATGGGGAACATAAATGTATCTAGTGCACCTTTGCCCCAAACAAAGATTTTGGCTCGACAAGTTCAAAACCTCCAAAGACATATGGCAAACATGAAAACTAGGAATGAAAAGAAAAGCTACACCATGGAGGATATTTGTCCTTATCCCTTTGATAGGACCTTATACATGCCACCCTTTCCAACACATTTTGAAACTCCCAAGTTTGATAAATATAGAGGGAAAGGTGACACCCAGGATCATGTCAGGGAATTCCTCACTGCATGCATTGAGGTAGCTAATGAAGACACATATTTCATGTGCCTATTACCCAAGAGTCTTGGAGGAACAACATTGTAATGATTCTCTCACTTTCCACCAAAGATCGCCTCATGGGGCAAGTTAGTTGAGAAGTTTATAAAAAACTTCTCACACAATATAGATAATCCAGTGACCCTGATGGATTTATGTGCTTCCAAACAAAGAGAATGTGAGACATTCGCTTTATTTTTGCAGCGATGGAGATCTTTGTACCACAAATTCCTTAGTCACATCCTAGAGGTTGAACAAGTGGACATCTTCATTGAAAACCTCATTCCTCAAATTAAGTATCCATTGCAGATGCAATGTCTCATCACATTCAAAGAAAACATAGAAAAAGGTTTAAAGTGTGAGAAGGGCCTTGTAGAGCAATAATTTTTTAATAATAACAAGGAAAGTGGTTTGACCAACAACGCAAGCAATGAAAAATCTAAGTTCTGGTCAAAAAATAAGAATGTGACAAATGATTGGGTTGTACATGCCTATGTGGTCAACAGAGCACAATCAATGGTGTCACTGCAAGGACCAGTTGATTCATTTACTCCAAGTAGAAATCAGTCCCAAGACAATAGTGTAGTGTCCACAAATGCAAATGCAATGTAATCTAGTAACTCTAGACCTCCAAGGGTTAATACACCTAGAAGAAACTACACCCCACTTGGAGAACCAATTGAATCAGCCCTTAAAAAGCTTATACAAACCAATTTAATAACCCTACCTGAGATCGGGCCATATGAAATAGGTCCTTTTAAACCAACCTGGTGGAATGACAATGATTTTTGCAAATACCATTGCACCAAAGGCCACAAAACATCAAGTTCTTACAAAATCAAAAACTCGATACAAGATCTCATTGATCAGGGTGACATTACTATGGATGCTAATAAAGGATCTGCCAACATAGATCATATTATCTTCAAGGATCCTTTTGTCAAACATGACAAAGGAAAGGCTTCCAATTATGGAACACAAGATAACAATGTAAACTACACCAAGGTAGCCTACGATTATACAATCAATACAGTCAATGCAGGAGATGAGATAGTGGCCACTACCACTATCAACCCAAGAAATTGGGAGTGTGCAGTTGTTAGTCGACTGTAAAAAGTCACATTGCAAGGAGTTCCATCCAATCCTCCTCCACCAACAAGCAACTACAATGTTGTTAACCAGCTAAGAAAGACTCCTGCACATATATCACTATTTGAGTTGCTTCACATCTCCCCAAGTCATAAGGAAATCTTGGACAAAGCTCTTCAGGAGTCTATTGTTGCCCATGACATAGATGTGAATACTTTCCAATCCATGGTTAGAAATATGGTTGCTTCTCATGTGGCATTTATAGAGAAATATTTCATGAAAAAGAGACCTACTCATAATGACCCCCTCCATCTAGAAGTATTTATTCATAAGCAAAAAGTCAAAAGAGTATTAATAGATGGTGGAGCTAGTCTCAACATATGTACTCTTAAATTGGTCAAAGAATTGGGCTACTCACACCATCATATTGATCCTACTAAAATAATAAACATTAAAGCATATGATGATGAGGAATGCCCATCAAAAGGGGTGATTACTTTGCCTACACAAGTAGGACCTGTTACCACATTCCAAGTCCTGGATCAAGAGCAAGGATACATGTTTCTAGGTTTCCCATGGATACATGCCATACAGACCATGTTGTCAACCTTCCACCAATGTGTTAAGTTTCCTTACAATGGCATTAATGGCATTGAGATCACAATACAAGGTGATCTAAATCCATTCCAGCATTGCAATTATTTAAGAGCATACACTAATAACCAGGTTCCCATCAACCGAGAAGCTCCTCTCACCTAACAATTAGAGTCATTGACCATAACTGACGCACAAGAATCTTCCTCTTGTACACCTTTTTCACCTCCTTTGGATATTAAAGAAGGGTGTGGTGAGTATTCTATGTCAGTAACACCATCTAGCGGGCAAGTATCTCTCTCCTTGAGATCTTTTAGAAGAACACTACCAAATCCTACAAGTTGAGACAAAGGAAAAGAGGTGGTTAGTTATTCTTTCTCATGCTCTATTATAAGATGGGGAGATTTAAATGAAGAATCCCTAGAGGAGGATGTGAACAAATGGTTGTATAAGGAAGAAGATGATAGTGCAAACATCAAACTTCCTTTAGATCAATATGGCAATAGCTTCAAAATGTTGTAGAAGCATGTTTATGATGGCACAACAGGATTGCGGACACATGCTCAAGGCATCATAGAACCAATATTATCATCAAAAAACCCAAGGAATCAAGGTTTACAATATAGTAGTATGACAAGAAGAAGAAGAACAGTCAGACTAGATACCCCGATTATGCTAAATCTGCCAACTTCAATAGTACCACAACTCACAAATGAGAATGATGATCCCGAGTCACCAAGTTAGAACAACGTGTCATATAAATGTAGTTACAAAAGTGGGAATAGAACCACCATCACATATAAATATTGTTACAAAAGTGGGAATAGCACTAGCATCACATATGAATGTAGTTACAAAAATGGGAATAGCACCAAATGAATCAAGTACCTAATTTACATCATCATCTTCAAATAGCACATCAATAGAGACAGGCATAGCACTAGCTAGTGACATCAACATAACATTACCTTAGTCTCTCATCCAAGGATTGAGTGTCATCTCTATCACAAAAGAAGGATCCGCAAGTCATGAGAATGTCCTATTATTCATCAATGTTGAAACTCCACTCCCTTCAATTGAAGAGATTGATGAACCATATGAAGATGGGTCGGATATAGAAACCTACATCGAAAGTATAACAACATATTCTAATGAATATGAATGGATGTCCCACCATAGAAACAACACATATGCAGTAGATATGTCTTATGATCATCAATCTCCTATTGATGATGGTATCATCTACAAAGATAAAGAAATAGACCCAAATTCTTGGCAGCATCATTTTGATACAAGAACTTGCATGATATCAGCAGTACCTCCTCCTAAATAAGATAGAGAACTTTGTCTTATGTATCCCCACTTGATAGACTAGGGGCAACAAGACCAACCACATATTGATTGGTTTGAAAATGATGAAATTATTACAAAATTCTTGGGTGCACGAGATGGATTTTCCTATGATGATCACAAAATTGGATTTGCAATAGACTTTGATAGGACAACATATCTTAGAGAGGCAACCTCCACTTCTACAGATGAGAAAGAAGATAAAAATACAAGCACAAGCATATTAGATGACCTCCCCATTGATCAAGAATGATCAACACTACTTGTTGAAAAGATAGAAGAATACAACATTGTGGATGCAGAGAACATGTGCAAAATACACCTAGCTCAATCTCTAAAACGAGAGGAAAAAGAAACATTCATTTAGTTCTTCAAACAAAGACCAACAATTTTTTCTTGGTTCTAGAGTTAGTGCTACATCATTTGCCACTACTGGTAGGAACAAAGCCATATAAACAAAAAACTCTAAAAGATGCATCCGCAAATAGCTTTGTTATTAAAGGTGGAGCTACAAAAACTATTAGATGTGGGATTCATAAAGCCCATAGATTATGAAGAATGGATATCAAACTTAGTACCCATGACTAGACCTATTGGGGGCATCTAAATCTACATAGTCTTTAGGGATTTTAACAAGGCTTGTCCCAAAGATGACTTCCTGCTTCCCAACATAGACATGATTGTGGACCTAATGTCGGGCATGAAATGTTATCACTCATGGTTGGTTTCTCTGGCTATAATCAAATCAGGATTGCACTAGAAGACCAACACAAAATAGCTTTCACTTGTCAATGGGGGATGTACTATTGGAATGTGATGCCATTTGTCCTTAATAACACTGGCACCACTTATCAAAGAGCAATGACAACCCTATTCCATGACATGATACATGATATCATGGAAGACTATGTTGATGACTTCCTAGAAAAATCCAAAACTAGGGATGATCATCTTGATGTTCTTGCAAAAATATTTGACAGACTTGAACAATACAATGTCTAATTGAATCCAAAAAAGTGTGTGTTGGGTGTAGCAGACAAACCCTTGGGGTTCATTGTATCCAATAGAGGAATTGAGGTGGATCCTGCAAAATTCAAAGATATACTAGAAATGCCACTACCATCCATGCTCAAGAAGTTAAGGAGATTGCAGGGAAGGTTGCAATCCATCAGGCGCTTTATCGCACAATTTCCAGAGAAGTGCCAACCATTCCAACACCTTCTTAAAAAAGGTGTAACATTTAAGTGGATAGATCAATGTCAAGAAGCATTCCAAGCATTAAAAGATTACCTTTTGTCAATGCATGTCCTAGTCCCACCAAAACCAGGCAAACCTTTGTTGTTATACATCTCAACAACAAATTCATCTTTAGGAGCACTCTTGAAACAACATGATGACCAAGGGAAAGAAATGGCCATCTATTACATCAACAGAACAATTGTGGGATATGAACTCAATTATACTCCCATAGAGAGAGCATGTTTGGCAATGATCTTTGCATCTCAAAATATTAGACACTACATTCTTAGTCATAAGATTAAACTCATAGCATGCTTTGATCCTCTTAAATATCTCTTGAGAAGAGCTGCCCTAACAGGAAGATTGGCCAAATGGGTCATGATATTAAGTGAGTTTGATATCGATTATGTGGATAGAAAGGCAATAAAAGGCCAAATTATAGTGTATCAGTTGGCAGAATCTCCTGTGCAAGACAATCACCCACTATTAGCAAACTTTCCTAATGAATTTGTGTTCACACTAACAACATCAACAACCTAGAAGTTGTACTTCAATGGTTCTTACACCAACCATGGGGCAGATACCAGAATTCTCTTTGTCACTCCTCAAGGTGACTCATTCCAAAATCCTACAGAATAAGTTTCCCATGCACCAATAGCATAGTTGAATATGAAGCCCTCATCTTAAAGTCTCATCACTGCCATTCAGTGGAAATAGCATAATTAAATATCTATGGAGACTCGCAGCTCATTGTTAATCAGGTCAATGATGATTATAATACCAAGGATGAAAATTTGATTCCCTACAAACAAATGATTGAAGAATTCAAACAACACTTTGGTCATATAACCTTTGACCAAATTCCTAAACAACAAAATAAACCAGTAGATGTTATGGCAACTATAGGATCCCTCCTGGATATGTTGAATAATGAAACTCAGTTTGAGTTCATGGTGGAACAGCTAATGGTTCTATCTTATGAGATCCCCTCTATCGAATATGTATGCATGATAGTGGGTCCTAAATCACCATGGTATAATGAAATATATGCATATTTACATAACCAATACATGTCTCCTGACCTTTCTAGAAATCAATGGAAAACTCTCATACCTCAGACATCTAGACATGTTATCATTGCTAGAACTTTGTATAGAAAGAGCTTTGATGGAACCCTTCTTCAATGTCTAAATTCTGAAGAAGTGAAAATAGCCTTGAAAGAAGTTCATGATGGAATTTGTGGTTCCCATTCTAGTGGTCTTGCATTAGTAAAGAAACTATTGAAAACTAAGTATTACTGGCCAACCATGGAAAAGGATGCCTATAAATATGTGCAAAAGTGCAAACAATGCTAAATAAATGGAGACCCGATTCATCCACTTGCTCAAGATATCCAACCAATCACATCACCATGGCCATTTTTGTAATGGGCATTAGATCTTGTGGGGAAATTCAATCCTACCTCTTCTAATGGACACAAGTTCATTCTAACAACCATTGAATATTTTACCAAATGGGTCAATGCAATCCCTCTCACTTATACCACTGGAAGGCACATAGAAAAATCCATTCTCAATTACATCATCTGCCAATATTAAGTCCCAATGTGCATAGTTATTGATAATGGGTGCCCATTCAAAAATTAAGAGATGCGTGAACTTTGTGACCAATTTTAGATCCAACATCACTTTGCAACTCCATATTATCCTCAAAGTAATGGACAAGTAGAGGTCACTAATAAAATAATCCTCAAAATCTTGAAGAAAGTTATCAATGAAGCAGGACAAGATTGGCATCTTCAGGTAAACCCGACACTATGGTCTTATAGAACAGTTGTGCATATAGCTATAGGCACTACACCATACCCTTTGTTCTATGGTTCTGAAGCAATTTTGCCCATTGAGGTAGAACTGCCCTCTCTAAGAGTTTCCTTGAAGAACATAATATCAAAGGAAGATTACATAGTCACAAGATTACAAGAGTTAGAAATGTTGAATGAGAAGCGACGGAGTGCACTAAATCACCTGCAAGGTTATCAAAATAGACTAAAGAGAAGCTATAACAAGAGAGTAAGGCCAAGAACCTTTGAGGTAGGAGATCTAGTTCTCAAAGAAAATCAAATAAATTTAGCAAAATGAGAATGACTAGGAAAATTTGAAACTAACTGGTTGGGTCCTTTTGTAATAACTAAGGTCATTAGTAATGGGGCATATTACTTAGCAACAATGGAAGGGAATCTACTTCCCGAACCCATGAACAACATGCATCTTGAGAGATATTATGTCTGAAGGTTGGACTCATTTTCATAATATTACATATCATATAGTTACTTTCAAATTGCATTGCATCACATTTGTGTATAGTTGCATCAATAAAAAGGTGATTGTCTTGGTTAATCACCTGTGTGCACTTGAACAGGTAAAGGATGGTCTCATGTCTTAGATATTTGTTAATGAATTTTTTCAAGCTTAAGCTTATGTATCTTCAACATTAGCTTTTGGTTAAGTTTTGTTTATGGTTGGGTGGAAGTTTCACTATTGAGACTTGTCACCTAAGTTTTCAATTACTATATCTTATACATTAATCATTTGCTCTAAATCATTGTCGATACCTAGTTAATCATGTGGCTAGTGAAAAATCTAAAATTATGCTTCAACACCGTTGTAATTGTCATACCCATGTAGGTTTCATTACTTACAAGCCAATGCTAGAATAAAAAAGAAAAGAGATGCCAAAATTACATATCAAAATATCAAGGCAAAAGAAAAGATAAAATAAACTTACAAGAAATATCATAAGATACTTGGCTATGGGAACATGCGAGTAACTCCATCAGGGCTATGGTCGCTTATTGGAAATGGAGAAATACTCGAGAGATTATAGTGATAACCTCATCCAAGCTACAAATGTCTTCTGGAAGCGAGGGTCTATCTAGGATGCTTTTGAAGTTAGAATAACTCACATAGCTAGTCATGTAGGAGTCGAAATAAGCCCAATTGCACACAAATGGGCAAGAAGAGACCATAAGTTTCAAGAATCAGTGGGGAAGTTTTCCGCATCTCTAATTGCAAATCCTAGTGGCCTGGTGGGTTCCAAAGGTTATGGAGAACAAAATGAACCCTTATCTCTGGAATTTTTGCCACTCTCAATTCAATTTTTGTATCACAATGTGATAAGCATACACAATCACCCTTGTCCAATAGGAAATGCATTTTCATCTTGCATCTTGCATATCAAAACCTCATTGTTCCAAGTGCATTTTGCAGATCATCGTATCATACTTCATCTGCATATTGGGGGCATGACTAAAAAAATCACTATAAATCAAATAAAGTCCTTAAAAAATCCCTAAAAATCAAATAAAGTCCTGAAAAAATCCCTAAAAATCAAATAAAGTCCTGAAAATATCCATAAAAATCAAATAAAGTTCCTGAAAAAATCCATAAAAAATCAAATAAAGTCTTGAAAAAATCAATAAAAACCAAATAAAGTCCTGAAAATCCATTAAAAAACAAATAAAGTCAAGAAAAATCCATAAAAATCAAATAAAGTCCTAAAAAAAATCCCTAAAAATCAAATAAAGTCCTCAAAAAAAAATTCCTAAAAAGTGTAATGTCTTAAAAAACAAAACACAAAAATCATAAATGATCTTGAAAAAAATCCAAAAACATCGAAAAATGCAACAAAATCCTAAAAAGCATAAAATGTCTTGAAAAAATCAATAAAAAATACTCAAATACGATCTTGAAAAAAGAACAAAAACATAAAAAAAGGTCTTGAAAAAAGCACATAAAAATTAAAAAATCAACAAAATTGCAATAAAATGTCTCACAGAAATCAAACACCCTAGCAGATATCCAACAAACACTTTGCACGAAGTTCGCAAAGGATAAACTATCTTACCACTATCTGCAATCAAACTGATCAAGTTGTCTTATCAAGATCAACCAACCCTATCCATCAATCAATCACCTTGTCTTAAATAGGGAAGGGTACACTCAAAATCAGATAGACCAGTCTTACATGGGTATTCAAATCTCTGAAACCAGACATTATCAACCATCACATCAAGCAATCAAAATGAAGGTATAGATCACTATGGCTACTGGATTTTGTCCTAGTTATGTTGGCATTGAGTTTTCATTGATGTCAACATGCAGAGATAGTTGCAGAGTCAATTTGTTAAGTTTGCAAGGGGAAATGAGTTGCATATGAGATGAGATGTAGTAGTGGCTCAAATTTGTATTGGTTCAAGTTTGGCATTATTGTTGTGTTCTCTTCATGTCAACTACATTGTGCTTGTCACCACTCATTGTGCACCTAAATTTATCGATGTGAGATCTCACTTCGGCAAGATGCCCTAACTGTGGTGTAGATCAATCGAGTCTTGTCGATCACACATCAAAAGAGTGTTGTTGAAAATCCATAGTGATGAAGTATTTCGGTCAGAGATCCTCAAGTCTCTTCGAAATCCATGTTATTCGGGGTGACTTCACCCTTCGGTGAGAATTATTTCAGGCTGAGAAGATATCCTAGGTTATACTGATATCCCCATTCCGGTGTAACATTCGACCATATTGCCGATATGATGTCTTTCGGTATAACTTTGTGGGTGGCACTCCTTTTCGGGCTTTGCAGATCCTTTGTGTCATACTAATATCTCCCGATTCAATGTGACATTGGTTGGGTCTTTCTGATATGGCTTCTTGTTCGACGTGACCTTGTAGTTCGATAAGACCTAGTTCGGTTTGCGTAGAACCTCTGCGACATGCCAATATTCCTATTTTGGGGTGACATTGAATGTGTCTCATCAACGTGTCTCTTTTCATTGAGACTTTGCCTTTCAACAAGACTCTTTTTGTCTCTTGTCAGACCATTGGTGTCTGGGCGATGATGTTTTCTTTTTGATATGACATCAAACCTGTTTTGTTGATAGATCCTTTTCGATGTGACTTTGTGCTTCGGTAAGACCTATATCGGACCATGCAAATTTCTTGTGTTGTGTCGATATTCCTACTTTGGTGTAACATTAAGTGTGCCTCACTGATAAGGTTTGTTTTTCGATATGACATTGAACTTTGGTAAGATGATTTATGCTTCATGTCGACCCTCAGTGGTGCATGGATATGAATCCTTTCGATGTGACAGGAGAAGCGTCTAGCCGATAAAGTTTCCTTTTTGTTGTGGCCTTGCTTTCCAGCAAAACCCAAACTGCTCTTGTCGGCTTTTGATGCTACCCTAACATGAACCTTTTTTTTCGTTGTGATGGATAAAGTGTCTTGCTGACATAGTTTCTTTTTTGGTATGACTTTTCTCTTCGGCAAGATGATTTTTGCCTCAAGTCAACTCTTGGTGGTATAGCGATGTGATCTTTTACATCACAACCTTGAGGAGTCTTGGCAAAATACAACTGGGGTATTTCAGCCAATAATGTTCCTTGTTTTGATGTGACATTAAATGTATCTTGATGATAAAGTCTCTTTTTCAGTGTGGCTTGAATTTTCAACATGACCAAATCTTCTTCTTGTTGGTCCTTGGGAGTTATAGTGATATGGTTTATTTTCACTATGATGAGTAATCTATCTTGTCAATAGTGTTTAAGTTGTTCGATCTGACTTAGCCTTTCGGCATAACTCAAAATTCTTCTTGCAAGCCCTTTGGGACTATAGCAAAATGGTTTTTCTTAATTGTAACGGATGCAGAGTTTAGCAAAATATCTCTAACTGCATGGAATGGTCAAACAACATGTTTTTCTTCTCACCTGTGTATGTTTTTATATGTGTAGTCCATGTGGATGGTAGATTGAGGTTGACCCGATGACATAGAAGGAGATTCTGAGGACGTGGAGCGTATAGGATGAATCAATATCCATATGGATGAAAAGAGAAATCTTGTTTGTAGAGATAGGTTTCATGAATCCACCAAATGTGGTAGTTTACAGTCTTATCAGATTTGATCACAAGTAGAAATGAGAGATGATTTCATTTAAAGGAGAACAAGGTGTAGACTGTTGAGTAGATCCAAAAGATCATATCTTTGGTCAATCATATATCACAACTATAAGAAGATCTAAAAACCTCCAGTCAACAAGACATCATAGCTCCTGGCTTGTGAATATTACTAATTGTAGTAATCTAAACTCAAAGATCAACCTTAAATTAGAAGAAGATGAAATTAATGATGGCGGCTAAGTAGGGTATAGGACAAATTTCTTGGAAGCTTGAGAAGTACATTTGAATTTTCTCTTGGAGGGAAAGTTTGTAACGTATAGAGATGGCTACCAGTGTAGTAAGGAGGTAAGTTGAAGGAATGAGTGGAAGTATGGGGGAGAGAAGAGTTAGTGTGTGTGAAGCAAGTCAGAGTAGAAAGAAGGAGAGCAGAGGAGAAGGTGTTGAACCCGAGTGCAGGATAGAAAAGAGGAGAATACCTAAAGGCACAAAGAAGTGATAGTTTCTCAGAGAGTGTGATAAACACAATAGGTAATTCACACCAAGTAAAGAAGACATAGAGGAGAGAAGACTAAGGTTTCAGAGCAATGAGCCAGGAGTAGAGAGCAGAGGTAGAAAACTAGGAACGTTATCCACATAGAGTGGGGACAGAGAAAGATTTCTGATCAAAGCAGATATCAAAGAGCTAGTGAAGAAGTAAGAAGAGATCAAAAGGTAGAGAACGGGGGATAGACAATTGATATTAGAAAGCAGAGGATAGAAATAGTGAGCAGAGAATAGTCAAGTCAATCTCAAGTGTATAATACAAATGTGAGTTACAAAATTTCATTTGTAACAAGGTGTCTAACTATGATCAAATTTTCTTTTATTGTAATCATTTGAGTGTGTGCTCAGATCAAGGGTTAGTTCTCCTTTGGGTTGGTGCCCATAAAGCTAGGGGTTGGTGCTCCTTTGGATTGGTATCCATAAATGTGTAATCATACTTTTCTCTATGAGGCTGGACTAGAGCAGTAGACTCTAGCAACATTTCGCATCGAGGTTTTTCCCCATCGTGGGTTTTCCTTGTATATCGGGTGTTATGAGTTTGCTTTCTATGTGTATGCGCAAACTAGCTTAATTTCATTGCTCATGGTTGCTTTTCCTCAATTATTAGAGCTTTAATCTTTAGAAAGTTCAAGTTTTTTTATTACCACTGATTCAGCCCCCCCCCCCTTGCCCCCTCAGTGGTCCATTTGTGTTCCTTCAAGTTAGTCTTTATCTTTTTATCAATTGGTGACAAATCATGTTCCTATGCTACTTAAGGATGTACACAAATGAATAGAAGAGCCATGATGGTCATGGTCTCTTGATTTATTTTCTATTTGTGGTGTGAACCGATGAAGTTCTGGTGCAATGGTTCCTTGAGTGTATGTGTTGGTACGTTCATTCGACAAGTATCCTATGCAAAAGTGAAGTTAAGGATAGCTATGGTTCTGACTATCACACATACCTTGACCCTTGGCGCTACACCCAGAATGGAGGGGTTCAATCCTTGTTTTCTAAGTGTTTGTTTCTGCAATGAGATATCACGTACATCTTCATTCCTAATACCCTACTGTACAAAGCTCCATTGCTACATAATAAAGCTTAATGATGAATTATGTTGCGCTAGGTAAAATAAAGGTACAATAAGTCATAATTACCATCTCTTATCAAATCAATTTCATCTATCATTTCTCACTTCTAATTGCATCTAATATTTCATTCTTATTTCTACTAAACTTTCTTCTCGATTAATAGAGTCAAGTGTTACAAAGGATATTTTGACACATTTCAAAAAGTTGCATTCATTTAGTTGCATTAAAAGTTCATAATCATAAAGTTGCATTGCATTAAAGTGCATTCATTAATATATAAGATTCATTAATTAGGTTGCATATAGGGACATTCATTTTTATTAAGATTCATTTATCATTTAGTTGCATTTGCATTACTAGTTACATCCACCATTGCATTAAAAGTATATACATTTCATTTAGATTCATTATCCTATAAGCGCATTTATTTCATTTAGATTGATTGACATATAGTTGCATTAAGGTTCATTCATCATTATCATTAGTTGCATTTCCATATAGTGTCATTAATTTAGTTGCATTTTATATATTAAGTTGAATTCACTAACATTTAGTTGCATTCACCATTAAGTTAGCTCATTATCATAAACCATATTATCATATCAAGGCATTATCATCATATAGTATTATATAAGTAAAAACATACATGTGTATCAAAAGCATATACTGCATATAGAATCATACATCACATAAGTATAAAACACATGTATATAGAAACACCGCCAAAATGCATATCATACATATCTCAAAAATGGTAATATGTCAGAATACATCATCAAAACATCTCAAAAAGTCACAAATCACAAAGGCTCAACCAATGTTGCCTCTATCAGGATCTAGACCAAGACCATGTTCGTTCAATCCTCCCCTAGGATGACCTGGTAGTGCATAGGGTGGACCCATCACTCCTCTGCTACTAGTATCACGATTCGTTGATCTACTAGATCTACTTCGCAACCTATAAGTGAAATAGTTCGGTACTCTCTGACCCTCAAGAATGGCCAACTCATAATGTTGTCAGTAGTACATCACCTCTTGAGCAGCATCAAAGAGTCTACCATCATGAGAATGTGTGGCACCACTTGGAGAAACATACTGATCGAAAGCATCTTGAGCTAACTAAGCCCTCTAAATAGCCAAATCCCGCTCAGTGAGAATCTGATCTCACTCTATCTGCAATGGATCCTGCTCAGTGATCAAACTGTCTCTCTTCATCACCACAGATGCATACTCATGATGAAAGGTAGCTTGATCGTATATGTGTCGTTGTTGCTCTGTAGCCAAAGCATCTTGTAGGCTCTGAATTTGATCTTGCATAAGTTGTGGATCATCATCATCTTGTCCATGATCACTGCCCTATGCAAGGAGAACATCCTCTAGCTCCAGCATATCGGTGTCACTAGAGTTATCACCACCTCACTACTCAAAGATCTAGAAGATGAGGAATCTCCACTCTCGCTAACCGACTCAGTGTCTCCATCGATTTCCACCTTAATATCCCCACCCTCCTCCTCATCTCCCTCCTACTGATCACTCTCCTCCTCACCTCCTACTGCAATAATCACCGCAACTGCACCACCACCTCCATCTCCTCTCCCACCCCTACCACCCCTCCCGCCTCTATGTTGTCTTCGTTGCCTAGTCATCTGAGGTGTGTTACAAATAGTAGGATCAATGAGTGGAATAGGCCTATGATTGATCCACCATGCATCATATTGTGGCATCATCCCAAGATATGTATCCCTAGCACCCCAACCCCAATGCATTGCATGTAAGTTGTCAAACTCTGCAAAAGAGACATGAGGCTAAATACAGGCTCCATAGTCAGAAACCTCCCTAGAAATCCTCATAAAGTTTTCACATCAGGTACTCCATGTACCTCTCCAAACTGTCTCAATACATGCCCAAGGATATGGACCTCAATAATGCATTGAGTCTCCACAATCCTACCAATAAAGTAGCGCTATTGTCTGCAAAATGGTAAATCGTATGCATCATCGGCCCATCTGGAGCAATCAACTCAGTCAACTGAACAATCTATTCAATCATCTCCCTAGTTAACTCACTTAACTCCTCAATCACCTTTTTCAAATCTCAATCACCTTTTTGGAATAGAGCAATCAAATTAGTTAACAAACCAATCAAATCAGTTCATTGATCATTCTAATCAATTCACTGATCAATCAATCCAATTGAATCATCAATCAAATGAGTTAAACTCTCAATCAATTTTGTCTCAATCAATCTCCATCGTTGATTGATTCTATTCTAGAATGAATCTCAACTATCCATTTTCATCCTCCGGAATCTATAAATTCAACTCAATTCTCCCCAATTTTCTGAATCACAAACTTCAAATCTTTATGACATTTTGCAGGTTAATCATAGCAACACTGAGAACAGTATTGTGCAAAGAAGAGAAGGACAATGGAAGCAAATTTTCTATAAAGGGGGATTTTCTTATTTAGTTTAATTTCCTTATTTTGCAATACTTTTATTGATTTGCGTTGAATTAGTTAATTATTTGGGTTTTAGTGATTTCCCTTAGCCTAATTAGCTTAATTTCTCATGATTTTTGACATGAAAACACCAACCTTATGCTGCTAGATTATAGGATCCCTTGTAAGTCTACACTTTGAGCAGGTGTTGTAATCAGATTGCACCTAAGGAGTTTCTGAAGTTGAGGCATCATTAGCAAACATGACCTCTTCACCTTCCATCCATGAAAAGAGTGCACATTGGGAGCAATTTCAGATTCTTATTTTAAGGATATACCGTACATTTGGGCAGTGAGCACAAAATTATCCATTCCCAAAGAAGAGTAGGTGTAGACTCCTACATCTGGTGTATTCCCTTGACTACACTGCTCAACTACCTTTTGTTGGAAATTGCCTCACTTAAAATTTTGTGGCATATGTGCTTCATTACAAGGAAAACACCGGGAATTAGTGATGTCCACAAGGTTATTCTAACCTGCTACTAACTCTTTATTTTGGTTTGAGGAATGGTTTGCAAGGGTTTAAAGATAGGCACAATCTAGTTGTTAGGTTGAGCTTGAGAAATTTTCTTTGAGCCCCCTTGGAACTAATTTTGTTGGTACAGAGGTCTCCTGCCTTGATAATTTTGGAAAGAAGGCCATGTAGGCGTAGCCTGTTGCATCTTGATATTGATTATCTCATTTAAGAAAGTCTTCAATAAGTTTTTCATATCATTCACCTCTATCCTTAGTGAAGTAGAAGTCATGATGTTTCTCTGTTGAGAGCTAGGATATACATACATAGATTGAGGAGGTACCGATAGACTAAGAGAAGCTTGATCTTATACTTGGCTTGATAATTCAGGGAAAACAGGCATAGGTGGTCTAGGCGGTTCAATATTTTCGATGTCGATTAGGTTATTCTCATCTCTACTGCTAAGATATAGGCATCTAGTAAGGTGTTCCCTCCAAGAGACTGAATCATGATAGATATGTCAGAGTTTTAGACTTTTAGCCTGTAAAAGACAAATGACATATCATTTGGAGGAGGAGTAGTTGTTGGAATCATTTGCCAGGTCTTGTGGAATCTAGTGTTGAAATCAATTATCACTTCTTGAGGAGCCTGCTTAAGGGTTATTAACTGTTGCAATAGTGAAGATTGGTCTCCTTTCTCTGTGAAATGATCAAAGAGTCGATCTCCAAGTTGGTCCCAATCTATAATTGAATTAGGCTATAAGGAACGATACCAATCGTGTGCCTTGCATTTAAAAGAGGTTGCAAGCAATCTTAATGTCATATTTTGTTGTGTGATGTTATACATAGTACAAACATCAGCTACATCTTGCAAGTGTTCTACAGGAGTATAGAATCTTCCCCTATGAATTTGGGCAAAGCCTTCAGGGTAGAAGCTAAAATGGGATCCCACTGCGCAAGAGGAGCAGGTGGGATAAGAGGAGCCCCACTATTCCATGTCACAAAATTTCTTGGAGGAGGGACTGCCATTTGCACTAGAGCTTGGATCTAGGCCTGAATACCTCCTCGTGAGCTTCTTGCCCGAACTATTACTAGAGGTGGTACCAACAATTTGGGTTTCACGGTAGTTTGGGATATGGTAATAGGTCTATGGATCATACACCCACTTATGGTTTTGATGTTTTTGGTCCCACCAGTCATGCCAGAAAAAGAATTGTTGATGCCTCAAATTACGTTTAGAAAACAACCTTATGGGAAGTTCAATGAGTGGGGAACCTATTGCACATCATTGAACAACCTTCAGGATTTTAGAAGCCGGTTCTTCATATGAAATAGGAAAAGGGGAAGAGAAAATGTTGAAAATAAAACTAAGGTGATTCACCAAAGATTTATGATTCTAAACATTCAAAAGCACAAAAACCATACATCATGTGCACAATTTAAAGGCTTGATAATTCAGAAATCATAACAGCAAAATTTCAAAGATTCACTACAATCATAATATGACTTTAAAAAAAAACACACCAAATAAAAGAGTCTAAGACATGATTCAACCAACAAAAATTATGCTTAAGATCTTAAAAGCTTATACAAATTGCAAGTTTTCAATTCTTACTTTAATTGACATAAATCATAGTTCAACTAAAAACATTAACAAATAAACATAAAGGCCTGAAATCAGCATAGCCTGATTATCTATCTTGCATAAAACTGAAAAAAAATGCTAAAGTCTGAGTAAAAATCCCCAAATTGTCTCTTTGTGTGAACCCCCTAAAATGATTTCTCCTCCCCTTTTTAAAGACAAAAGAGACTCCCAAGAAAATAGAAAATATTCCCCTCCTTGGCAATGTGGTTGTTGCTCACGTTTTTCACCAACCATGTCCCATTCCCCATTTCATTGATTTTTGGTCTTCAACAAATCAGCTCCTTGAATCAAATCCATGCAACTCCCAAAAATAGATGCTTGTCATCAGAACGTGCCCTCGCATCTCCTTCAAGATGTGATGATCTTAAAAATTTCAACCTGCCTACTCATGGCTAATCATTTGGCTGGATGTATGTGTGGCAATAGGGTGGGGCTTCTCTCTCCTTCATTCCCTTTCTTTTCTTGAAAGTCCACAGGTGTGACTTGTAGAAAGCGAGAGGGGTGTTTTGGTGTGTTTTCTTTCCTCTCTTAAGAAAACCCCACCAATGACGCACGTGGTGAGCGCCACATGTAGGAGCGAACTTGCTTGAAAGCCTAGATAGGGGTGCAAGGAAAAGGACATGTGGCAGCATGGTGGGACTTTGTGGAGCCAAGGTAAAAGTGCCAATCTCAAAAATGTGCCCTACTAACACATGGTGAGAAAGGAAATAAACCTTTTAATAACCAAGGCAACAAAATTAAAACAATAAAGGGGCCCGAAAGGGAGGCTAAGGGTTTTGATCCACAATTACATTTGTTAATTCAATCTCATGGTTAATTCAAAAACTAGGGTTTGACCTAAGGAAAACCCCTAATCCCAACATATTTCTCTTACTTTTTGTGTGTAGGAGACAGGTGCGGAGCTATACTGAGGAAATCTAGTAGTGTCGACTATGAAGAACAAGTTCAGCTTTCGACAACAAAAATTTTGGAGGACCAAGGCAGATCTATGTTACCTAGTCCCAAAAATCCAGGTCGAACTTCTGAGAACAGGTTCTACACATCTCCTTTTTCCTAGATCCAAGTTGGTGGCTCAGTGGGACATCTATAGCTTATTGTTTCTGTCAATTTACTTCAATAATTCATGATTGTACCCTAATTCCACAATTACATTATAATTCAACTTAGAAAGAGGCTAATCATTTCCAACCAACTGAATCCAATCAAAATCTCAATCTCTTTCCCATTGGGATTGAGCCTAAATCTATTGGGTTCAACCCTCTTTCAATGTAATTTGGTTTATTGGTCTATTTAGTGGATTTACTTAGTAAAAACATAATTCCTTAGAATTTTCCATCCTTTATAGCAGAATTAGTACCAAATTTCAAATACAAGTTCCTCTATATGTCTCTATTCTATATCTATCTTACTATTTTAATATTTCATTATGTACCTATTGTTTACTATTAAATATAATCATTTTTTTATCATTAACCTAGATCACATACACACAATGTTTTAAGATTATCTTCTTACATCAAAGTAATGGAATCTCAATGCCTGGCTCTCCTTTGAGAGTAGTAGTTAGGCCTATTCATGTTCCAATGTTAAAAAAGGGCCTTTGAGGTATTTAGGTTACATTTATTTACGTTAGAGATCTAAAACCTCTTTGTTTCAATTATAATATCACAATGACATTGTAAGTATTTCAAAAGGTTATAGTTTAAATTCTTATTATTTTGTAAAAGAAAAAAAATCAAAATGGGAGGTGAAAATTATCAGTGGAAATTTCCACCTATTAGAAACTAATGAAAATTGTAGATTTTTTAACAAGTTGGGGTTGTTAAAATTACTTTAAAGAAATGTAAAGACATGACAAGATTTGTTTATAATTTTATTTACTCTTGGAGCCTACAAGAGGTTGAAAATTGAAGGGGTTGAATTCATGGCAACATGGGAGATTATAGAAAATGCTATGAGAACTATTTGTAAAGGGTGAAAGGTGAAAAGGATCCACAAATCTCAAGATAAAAAATTATTTATAGATGCCTTTTCTTAGGAAGGAAGAGATACCTGTGATATTCCAAATTGGCTACAAACAAAAGGAACTACCAAGTCCCTAGGATGAGGTAAGTTTTCATATTATCAAGTATTTTACTCTTGAAGATCACTTTGGTGTAGTTCACACATATCACTTTCCTCTGTTGTCTTATTTAAGAAATCAAAGTTAATTAGTTCTCCCTTTTATATATTAACTTTCTTGGAAGCCTTCATCCTCAATGGGGACAAGCCTCCCCTACATCAAGGCCTTGTATTCTATTTATATCAAATAACTTAAATAAAACACCTCCTCATGCTTTGAATTATTCAAGGACTAATGAATCTAGTACTGAGATTAAGGATGAGCCGAGCAAGAGTCCCCAAATCATTATGGAAAATCTCTCTAGTATAAAAATGTTAAGGTGATTGAGAGCCCTCTAAAGAACTTTTACAAAATGAGAAGTTGAACTCCCCTAGAATTTCTCACAAGACTAATCCTCATACTATGGATAGTAAGAACGGAAAGCCTAGTCCCTTTCAGGAATTAATGATTGTGTTCAAATAAGCCAATTTTAAAATTAAAAAGTCATTGAAAGTGCATTCCTCTTTAAGGGAGAAACTCGGTAGTGGGGAGACGGTAGAAGAAGATATTGTAGACTCAAACAAACTCAAGAAATTATGTAGAAAAGGGGAAGACCTAAAAAGAGTAGGGGTAAGGAGGAGGTGGATAAAGTTGAAAATAGGAATGCTCAAAAAAAGAATTAAGAGAAGACCTATGGGACTTTTCATCATTAATTTACAAGAAAAGAAAGATAGAAAAGAGAAGGAAAATAGTGTGTAAGAAGTGATCTCAGTTATTGATGATGACAATGAAGAAGAAGATATCAACCCAACTTATAACACCCTTATGGATTGTCACTTTCAAGGTTTTCTCTTATGTTAAATCAAAAGTCTTGATGAAGAGGTGGTGGTGGAAACCAAATCTATTTCTTAGGTCCCAAACTCAAACCCCCCATTTGAACTTACCCAAAGTGGAAAAATGAAATGTAAAAAGAAAAAGAGGAAATAAATGACCATCAACTAGAAAATTTTCATATAAAGAGAATTGAAAAAAAAAAGTCATTTTTTGAAGAAGATAAAATTGAAAAGATGGGAAACATAATCACCCAAATTAAGGATATGATGGTTCAAATTATCTCAATCTCAAAAGACTTACTAGATTGTTTCTATGACCATCCTACAAGAGAAAAACAATAGGAGGTAAAAGAACTAGAGCAAAAAAATACACAAAGAGAAGAAGAAACTAAAGAAAATTCATGAGGCCCAAAAAACCAATGAGGATAAATATATGGACATGTGGAATGGAAATTTTAACCAAATATTAGATGAGTAGAACACTCTTATGATCCTTCACAATGTGAATATCACCTAGGCTACTACTATTTTTTAGATTTTCTATTTTTCTATGTTATGCTTTTATCCATCCTAGTGTTATGTTGGTACAACATTCTATTCCTGAAGTTTTTTTGTTTTTTTTCCTCATAACATTTAGGTATGGGGGCCTTTTTCCTACCTTTTTTTATTATATACACAACAATACAATACAAAATAAATTATTTTTACAATATTTCAAAGGCAAACTATTCTATACCACTTTATTATACTTGTTTAAATATTATAAATTATATATATAATTAAGAAAAATATAAAAAATATTTTAAAATAGTATAAGTGTCACTAAAGCCAAAAGTATAAAAATCTAATGAGCTTTCACAAAAACCCACCATATCTAAGGAATTCATGAAACCAACACAACATATAAAATATTAACAAAAATAGATTGGTATGATTAAATTAAATCATTATGAAAGGGTTGAAGAAATTGTGTAGACTGAGAAAAAATTAAATTAAATTATTATGAAGGAGCTAAAGAAAATGTAAAAATTGAGTAGAAGATAAGGAACATTCTAGTCATGATTAATTTTAAAGGTACATTTGGTCGAACAGTCAACAACAACATTCCATAATCTAGGAATATGAATAAATGAGATGAAATTAAAATTTTGTGAAAGGAAAAGAATCTAGTTTACAAAAAAATCCAACCTTCAAGAAGATTCATGATACTTCCCATTATTTATAATGGAGGAAAATCATGGAATCTATCTCACAAACTTTAGAATGGAGGACAAATCATGGAATCTATCTCACAAAAGTTATCTTCTTCCAACCCAACTCATAACCTTTTTGTGGAGCCACAAGGATGGATGAAGCATCCATCTAAATTTTAGTGCCAATACCCATTGTAGAAGAGAAAAATAAGTGAACCAAACCAACATTATCTTTTCCAACTCCATGAAAAATTGCTACACCCATATTTCCCTAGAAATAACCATCAACATTAATTTTAAAATAATTCAATGGAGAAGGAGACCATTTATTTGTTTCACTTACATTATTAGAATATTTGATTGTATAGATAGAATGCATATAGCCAACCAAATATTTCAAATCTAATTGCCTCAAAATTTCAATATCATAGGCAGCTAAGATTTCGTCAACAAAAAACTTAGCCAACAAATTATTTTTTATTGAGCCCAAAATCTTCTACTAGACACCCCAACAAGGCTTAATAACCTTGGAATATCTAATAATTTCTTTCTAACCAAATTTTTTAAAGAATAAAGATGGGGCCAATATCTTAGGTTGTCAAGAGATAGAAAAAGGAAGACATCCAAAACTAGTCCAAATTTAAACCAACAAGTAGCACTAACTAGAAGCTAGTTCTAGATGTGCCAATTTCATCTCCAAATACCTTTAAAAAAAGAGCACAAAAAGAAAACATGAGCCACATAATCCCCATTAACCCCACAAAGAGCATATTAGAAAGACCTTAGAATCCTCTATTTCTTATGTAGTCCTAGGTATGAAATTATTTTTAAGAATGTAGCCAAAGAAAAAGATTATATTAAGGTCAACAATAATTATTCCATATCCTTTTCCACTAGGTGAAATTCTTATACCAAATTTTTTCAATAAAAAATATTATTTTAAACGATACAATTTATGTAAAGTATAATATTTTATCAACCGTACTATCCACCAACTATAAGATTACTCCATAATTTTCTATCCCTATATCCTCTAGTGACATTTGGAGACAAATATGTATTTATTCGGTGTTTGGAATTGTCTACAAATCACACCATTTATCATTTCTAAATATTGAAATAAGATTGTCAAAGAAATCTTTTTTCAATATCTTCTTTTCGCATTTTGTTGGCAATTCTTTGGATTTTCTAACTGTAGTAACAACTAGATCTTCATAAATCAAATTCCCTTCTTCATTGAATATACCAATAACATTTATAACATATGTTGCTTGAGGAAGATGTTGAAAATGTATTTCTTTATGATTTCCTAAGACAATACTACTAGTGTAGAATGAAAAGAACTTGAATTATTTAAGAAAGTCCCATCCTAGAATGATATCAGTTTATATATCCTCATTTATCCAAAATTCACACAGAGAACTAAACTCTCATAGACTGACAAGGTTATTATAGGTTTTTTCCTTATAATTTGAACAATACCTAGTTCTTTTATAAAGATCTTATGTTGGGTCTAATTATGGCTTATGGAAAGACTAATGGTAGATCATATGTCTATAAGTGCAAATATTTTCTTGCTAAATCCCTCTATTTGGACTTTTATGATAAGATTAACGAGGAAAGTTAATATTCCAAACTAGTTCCTTATATAGGGTAAAATATAGAGAAAAGGTTGATAAAACAAATTAGACTTAACAAATAATAAAGAAACAAAGAATCATAAGCAAATTGGCAAAAATTAATAGAGGGATTAGATGACATAAAATAATTATGAGGGAAAGAGACTAGAGGAGGATTGCAATATTATTCTTCCATGTCCATTATGTCTTCTCATCTTCTTATACGAAGCATGAACAACATCTTCCCTAATGCTCACAATAATCTTCAAATTCTTCATAACTTTTTTTGTTCTTCATAAACCTGATCATAGATAGCTTCACTGTCATATGAGGAATAAGACAAAAATTTACTACAATGACATGAATCATTATCTTCAAAAGGGATTTATATGTTACCTTCACTATTAGGCTAAAAGATTTGTTAGAATTCAACCATTGTTCAGGTGTGAGTTACCGGATACTCTGAAATAAACTTACAAGGGTTTTATAAAAAAATAAAACTCAATCCACCAAGGAGGGTAACAAATATCAATAGACAACAATAAGATAACTAATAATAAAATAGATCAAATCTTAGGGCAACCCAAGCACCTAGATCTCCCCAAAAAGGCCAATTACATGGATCCTTCCAATAATAAATGCAAGATTCTCCTACTAAGTAAGAAGCTTTAAAGTGTAAACTTTACACTAGCTAGCATTCCAAAAGACTTTATTCAAAGCAAACATATGGAGAAAGGAGGTGAGAATCAAAGGATGACAATCCCATGAATCTATATAGAAAACAACATTATGCCAATCAAAAGGAGGTCCTATTAAACAAGTGTTGCACCTTTCTTGATAATATTTCAAATGATAGAGTTAGCAAATAGGACTTAACTATTCAATTGAATAAACCTGGGGTCAAGACCACCATTTTATTTTAAAATGTAATCATTGCACCCGCAAGCATTCTACAATGGCAACATGAGGATTTAGAATTGTTGTTCATAAAATTCAACTTTTTCTCAAGGATAAGGATAAATATAGCATTAATTTAATACATATTATAATAAAGAATATAATAGAATATATTTTTTCACAAGGATAAATATAATACTAATATAAAATATAATCTAATAAATAATATTGCATTTAAGTTACAATTCAATTAAGGATCATTAAGAGTCATTATTATGATTGTGATTCAATTTTGGTGAAGGTTAGTATGGTAGGGTTAGGGTTATTGTTACTATTAGCATATGTGGTCACCTAAGGTTAGAGTTAGGATTCCAATACTATTACAATTGGATTGTTAGTTTACAATAATAATAGCATAAAAAATATTTGATTAAATTTTAAAGTGGAATAATAGAAAAAAAAAATACCCACCTTCATGGAGTTTGTCCCATAGTGTGTTGGTTAAGTGGTGGTGGTGTTGGTGTGACCACCAAGATTCAAACCTTCGCTAAATCATTGTGATTGTAGACTCGTGCTTCGAAGATTGAACCTCAACATTGATAAATGAAAATGAGGCGATGAGATCCCCTCACTTATGATCTCATTGATTCATTAAGATATGTTAAACTTTTAAAAAATTATAATAATTTAAGCTACATTTCTATCCATTCGACTAGTAAATAACTTTTAATAGAGGACACAACGCCGCCAACTTAGAAAAACCAAAAAGGCAGCACTATGTGGTTAAAAAGCGAAGAGAATGGGTACCTATAGATGAACAAAATGAAAGATAAATTAAGCAAAAGCCAAAATGGCAGCCTTGAAATGTAACGTATGGCTGTAATGCTCGGATAAATAATTTACCGTGGAAAGAGACTAGGTAGTAATGAGTAGCCATGTGGAGCTTGGCATTCCATTTATTCTAAGCGTACAGTTGCTCTAGAATGAGATCAGATTGTACTTGAATGTCTGTTTTTGTAGAGCAGAAAAGCATTTTGATGTATTTAGGTATCCCAGTGAGGGACAAATTTTAGGAGGATTCAATGTATGTTTGTTATAACATCTACAGGGCCGACCAAACAGTGTAAAATTCTTCGGAAGGCTACCCTTGAATCAATCCATGGAATCCACCATTCTCATGACATCATTCGTGGCTTTTGTGCTGTTTTTTGTCATCAGACACATCTGGAGATCGAATCCCATTGGACGTAGGCACAACACACAAAGACTTCCCCCTGGGAGAATGGGATGGCCGCTCCTAGGAGAAACATCGTCGTACCTAAAACCCCACTTGGCTACTACGCCTGGAAGATTCATGGAACAACATATTTCTAGGTAAGATTCATGGAAAAACATGTTTCTAGGTAAGATTCATGAAACAACATATTTCTAGGCAAGATTCATTACATTACAATCTTTTGAGAAAAGATGAAATTGATTGAATGATAGTGAATGTGAATTGTAGGTATGGGAAGATATTCAAAACCCATTTGTTTGGGCACCCAACTGTGGTCTCAGCAGACCCGGAGCTTAACAACTTCATTCTTCAAAATGAAGGGCGACTGTTTGAATGCAATTATCCCTCTAGTATGGCAGGCATTTTAGGCCAATGGTCCATGCTTTTTGTGGTTGGAGACATGCATAAACATATGCGAAGCATTGCCTTGAAGTTTATGAGCAATACCAAGCTTAGAAGCCACATTTTGCAGGAGATACATTCTCATGCTCTTTACACTCTCAAGTCGTGGAGGGACAAACAGCTTGTCAGTGCACAGGCCGAGGCCAAAAAGGTGGCAGCACATATATTCATTGAATAATGAAATTACAGTTCATGTTATTGAATTTGAAATTTTTTATATATTTTCATCAAATGTTCTGGAACATATTTTATGTTGAATTCATTCTTTCTTTCAACACATTTTATTTGGGTCATAAATGAATTCATTTTCTTTTTTATCAATATTTCAGACCATACCATATCAATATTTCAGACCATATTCTATGATGGATCATAGATGAGTTCATTCTCTTCTCTACAAATGTTTCAGACCATACAATATCAATGTTTCAAACCATATTCTTTGATGGGTCATAGATGAATTCATTATCTTCTCTACCTCACTTTATTCTGATGATGGATTATAGAATATGATCGAATATGTTGATAGAAATCCATTCATTCTCCTCTTCAACACATTTTATCTTGATAATAGAACCTTAAAATATGATTTGAAATGTTGATAGAAAAGATAGTTTTGCAGTCACATCTAGAAGCTTTCAAATTTAATGATGAAATTCCTTTCATTTTACCTAAAACTTCTATGTTGCTGTTTGCCCCTCAGTACACTTTCAATCTGATGGCCAGGCAAATCATGAGTTGTAATCCGTGGGAGCCGCAGACAGAGTATCTAATGAGAGAATATTTTTCTTTCATGAAAGGTGTGGTATCTGCACCTCTGAATCTTCCTGGGACTACCTACAGGAGAGCACTCAAGGTGAAAATTCCTTTGCAACCCTGGAATTTTTGGGGGGTTTACCATATATGTAAAATTTGTTTTCTTGAATGAAACTTGTTTTCGTTTGGGCAGTCAAGAGCAACTATACTTGAAATCCTGAGGAAGAAAATGGAGGAGAGAAGTGAATCGGACATCAACCATGAGGACCTGCTAAGTACAGTAATGGAGGAGGGCAGTCTCTCGACAGAACAAATCTTGGATCTCATTCTTAACTTGCTCTTTGCAGGCCATGAAACTTCTTCAATAGCCTTGACTCTTGCCATTTACTTCTTGGCGGGATCCCCTGAGTCTATGAAACGGCTTAGGGTAAACAATATATGTTAATACGTATAGATTTTTGAATTTGATTGTTTAATATTTTAAATGATTCTGATTGTACTACATGATTCATGGAAATGAGATAATAATCCTTCTTGATTCATCATAAGAAAATCAGTATGTTTTAGCATGTATATGTAATGTGAAATCCTAGCAGTGATGTCTCATAAATTCTGTCAATCTGTGTTGCAGTCGGAACATTTGGGTATTGTGAGAGTAAAAGAGCGGCCAGAGATGGATTCATGCCCGAACTGGGAGGATTACAAACGAATGCAGTTTACGCAATGTGTTCGTCCCTTTTTCTCATGCATTTATTCTCTATAGACAAAGTTGAGACCAAAAAATTGAGAATAGATTTCCGTATTCCTATTTTGTTTACAGGTCATTAACGAGACCCTCCGGCTGGGAAACGTGGTCCGTTTTGTCCACCGGAAAGCCCTGCAGAACGTGCAATTTAAAGGTAGTAGCTTTAAATGAATACCAACAAGCAAGCTAGGGACAATGCTAGCTTATTTCTCTCCTGAAAACTCTCTGTCAATAATATTTATTCTAGTTTGAAATGTTTCTAGATTCTATTGTCCTATTTTTTTATCAATAATAGTATGAATTTTTTAATCAATATTTTCAATCACATTTCATAATCTATAATCAATATGAAGAAAACAAACAACATGAATTGAGAATCTTGATGATAGATCAAGAAGTCTGATTCAAATATCTAAATCTTTTATCAATGTTTTGTTTTCAGATTTGATTGCATGAATTTTTTATCAACATTTGCAATCACATTCTTTGATCTATCATTCAGATGAAGAAAGTAAACAGCAAGAAAAGAGAACTCTGGTGATAGATCAAGAGTGTGGTTCGATTGCATGAATCTTTTATCAACATTTTATTTTTAGATTGATTGTATGAATTTTTTATCAACATTTCTAATCACCCTCCATGATCTATTATCAAGATGAAGAAAGCAAACAGCATGAAAAGAGAATCTTGATTATAGATCAAGAAGTGTGATTCGATTGCATGAATCTTTTATCAAAATTTTGTTTCTAAATTGGTTGAATATTTATCGATATTTCCAATCACACTCTATGATCTATTATTAGAGTGAAGAAAAAAAAACATTAAAAGACAATCCAAAATATTGAACACTATCAAATTTAGAGATATTTCAGAAATCTCATGCCTTTAATGTATGTGTTGGTGAATGGCCTTTATATATAGGCTTCGAAATACCTGCGGGATGGAAAGTTCTTCCTGTTTTTGATGCTGTGCACTTAGATTCGACTGTTTACGAGAATCCAATGGAGTTTTATCCCTGGAGATGGCAGGTACGTATATGCCAAAAGGGATTCCCCAGACTACATTTATTAGCTATATTGAAATGGAAAATTCTAACCCTAATCATGGAATGTAACGTAGAATGTGGAAAGTGGTACATATTTCACGCCTTTTGGAGGAGGCCCAAGATTGTGCACGGGAGTCGAACTTGCAAAAGTAGAGATTGCTGTTTTTCTTCATCACCTCGTCCTCCATTATGGGTAAACTGTACAAAATTCCAAATCTATTACAATTAAATTGAAGATTTAGAGTATGTTGTATGATCATATGGGTGTACAGTAAAATCTTCTAAATTAATTGCAAGTGAATTGAAAACCTAGATTATTTTGTATGATCATATGGGTCCAGTAAAATCTTCCAAATCTATTACCAGTGAATTGAAATGTTAGATTATATTTATGTTGTATGATTATATGGGTACACAGTAAAATATTCCAAATTTATTACAAGTGAATTGAAAATCTAGATTATGTTGTATGATCATATGGGTACAGTAAAATCTTCCAAATCTAATACAAGTGAATTGAAAAGGTAGATTATGTTGTGTTGTATACTGTAAAATCTTTCAAATGATTCAAAACTCAATAATTTGTCATATGATCATGTGGGTATAAGTTGATAAGTTGTTTGATTTCATTGTATCATTTAACTACTTCTGGATTTGATTTCTTACTTTGGGATTTGATTCATTTCATTATGTTCATGGTGAAAAGTTTGTGCGTAATGTACAGGTGGGAATTGGTTGAATCAGACGTTCCACTTGTTTTTCCATTCGTGGAGTTTGAAAAGGGGCTTCAAATTAGACTGCACCTGCTTGATGATAATAATTAATTATCTCGTATCATATCATCACAGCCCCACCAGTTTCAGAAAAGGCATAATAATATCTAAAAAAGTACTGGCCACAACTATCTACCCAAAAATGCGCTACGGGGGGAGTTTCCAGGTTCTGCACATGGTTCTCTATGTGCACGCGCTTTCATTAACACCATTGCAGCAAGATGTTCCTTTTTTCTGTGTTTGAAGGTACTTTTTCTGATAGAAGACAAAGTAGAATTGTCAGAAATCCGCATCACATTAAAATAAAAGTAATTCACCGCTCTGGTTGTGAATTACAGTCTACCCAGTACTTAAAACATACAAGTCCCAGTCTTGAAAATGGCATCCTCAGTCATTATAAACTACAGTTTTAATGGGGGACTGAATTTTCAGCAGAGTAAAGATGGGACGGACCACTGGCCTTTCAGACACCCGATCTGTGCAACTCAACAAAAGAATTGAATAAAATATGTATTGTACCTGTACGATCAGGATTGTAAAGTTCCTCGAGAACATCACACATTTGTTTTCTTTTGCCTTTTTAACTTGTTTCATTGTGGATGCTTATTAATACAATATCAACGTTGTTTTCCAATCTCTGGAGTATATTGAATGTTTTGGAAACTTATTAGAATCCACCCAAAATTCCTACAAAATCTTGGCTGTGTTTTACTGTGAAAAATAAATGAATGTAAATGTGGACCTGGACAGTAAGCGCACGCACATTAAACTGCTATGTCAGACATGAGACTCATGCTCCTTTCAGCATCTGCATTTAATGAGTCGAGCATTCCCGTACACTTTGTTTTGAAGATCACAAATCTAGAAATTTTCAAATATGAATTGTGAAAATTCAAATGTTTTTAAGTAAAAAGGGTTCAATTACATTCTTCGTTCTATTAATTTATTAATCGTTTATTAGATTTTGCTAATTAAAAATTCACTAGGAAAGAGTATCATAGTCGTTATAGTTCCAATAAACGTTCACTCTTTGTGCACCCAACCCTTCAATTATTAATTTTAAAGGAACCAAAAAAATGATAACTAAAAGTCCATTAATAAATTTCACATGTACTAATAGCCGCTCACTTTTTAACTGTTTTGGACCATAATTGGCACATTTGTTCAGACCTACTGGGGCACTTGTGCATGACTACTAGGACATTTGTTCACAAGTATTGGCAATTTTAAGTGCATGATTATTAGGGCATCTTTAACTAGGTATTTGGCGACACTTTGAAATGTGTACTTTTTTAATCTTTGTGGGCATAACAAATCCCACAGCGCGAAATTTGATATATTGTAACTTAATATTTGTGGTTGTGCGAAGTTGGCTATAATGGCTACTAGTATGCTTCCCCTTAACGTCAACTTCAAATGACCACTTTTTGACCCTTCCATGCATAATGAATCCCACACCCAAAAGCCAAAACAATAGGGGAAGAGCACCACTTACCACCCATGTTCCAATTACCATTCACTCCTTGTTCACCCAACCCCCCAATTACTAACTTTAAAGAAACCAAAAAAATGATAACTAAATGTCCATTAATAAATTTCACATATACCAATAACCGCTCACTTTTTAGCTTTTTTGCTTCATAATTGGTCCATTTGTGCATGACTATTAGGGCGTTTGTGCACGACTACTGGGTTATTTGTACATAAGAATTAGCAATTTTAAGTGCACGATTATTGGGGCATCTTTAAGTAGGTATCGAGTGACGCTTTGAAATGTGTACCTTTTGACCCTTGCCTGCATAATTGATCCTGTTGTGTGCCTCGTTACAACCCAAAAGCCAAAACAATAGCTATATGGAGTTAAGTCACATACGAAGACAACCAAAAAAAAATTGTCAAAATCTAATGTACTGTTTAGGATATGTGGGCGCGCAAATTTAGCTATAATGGCTATTGGTTCTCTTCCCTTAGCTATAAACACTTTACCACATACGAAGAAAACCAAAAAATCATCAAAATTCAATGTTTTGTTTCGGAGCAAGCTAGCTATAATGATTACTAGTTCAGCCATTAAATCTAGAAGCTTTCAACTTCAATAATATGAAATGTTGAAATTAAGATAGAAAAAATGTTCACGTAGACAAATCAACAAGCTTTAAAATTCAATAATATGAATTGTGGAAATTTAATATAGAAAAATGTTCATGTTGTCAAATTTAGAAGCTTTCAAATTCAATAATGCGAATGGTGGAGATTTAAGATGGAAAAATGTTCACTCAGTCAAATCCAAAAACTTTCAACTATCGATATTTGATATCTTTAATCAATGACTACATGTTCAAATCCAAAAGTTTTCAAATTCAATAACTAAAATTGTGAAAATTCAATATAAAAAAATGTTTATGCACTCAAATTTAGAATCTTTCAAATCAATAACATAGAAAGTGAAAATTTAAGATAAAGAAATGTCCACGTAGTCAAATCCAAAAGCTTTCAAATTCAATGATACAAATGTAGAAATTTAAGATAGAAAAATATTCACGCAATCAAATCCAAAAACTTTCAACTATCAAAATCTAATATCTTTAATCAATGGCCACGTGTTCAAAAACTTTCAACTATCAAAATTTATTATTTGTAATCAATGACCACATGTTCAAATCTAGAAGCTTTCAAATGAACAATAGAAATATAAGATAGAAAAATGTTCACGTAGTCGAATCCAAAAGCTTTCAAATTCAATAATACCAACATAAAAATTTACAAATGCCAACACAATCAAATCCAAACAAATTCAATTATCGAAACAAAATATCTTTAATCGACAACCACATGTTCAAAAACTTTCAATTATCAAAATTTAATATCTTTAATCCATAACCACATATTCAAATCTAAAAGCTTTCAAATTCAATAGTACAAACCGTAGAAATTTAAGATACAAAAACGTCCACACAATCAAATCCAAAAATTATATGAATGGTGGAAATCTAAGATACAAAAACGTTCATGCAATCAAATCCAAAAATTATACGAAAGGTGGAAATCTAAGATACAAAAACGTTCACTCAATCAAATCCAAAAACTATACAAACAACAAAAACTTAAGATACAAAAATATTTACACAATCAAATTCAAAAACTTTCACGTATCAAATAATATCTTAATGACATCTTTATCTGACAACCACAAGTTCAAATATATCAGAAAATAAACATCTCTTTATTATTACCTAGAATCCCTTACAAGATCTTGACATTCCACCTACAATTCAATTCCATCAATTCAACTGCCATAGTCACATATGCATAAAAAAAAGTTATAAATGGTTGGTCAGAGATGATGCGGCCATCGCAGTTATTCCATTGAAATGTGGAATAATTGTGCTTGGCTGCGTGTGCACGAGGAGATGGTCCTGATCATTATCTAGGAGGGAAAGCATGGGATGGACACAGTTACCGCAAGTAACAGAACAGTACACAAGGACCAGCAAGCGGCGCAGGTCCTATTTTAGATTGTCTTTATGTTGTGTTTTGTATTCCTTGAGCACGCAGTGCAGTGTCGCGATCGTTCTGGTCGGCAGCCGCGAAATACAATTGCATTAATTGAGTTTGGCAGTTTCGTCAGCCAGATCTCTGCCCTCCATATTCACCTTTCCTATTCATATCGCCTATGCCATTGACCAATCTAGGTAGAGCATCAATTTTGAAGTCCTTTATCTATGAAACAACATGAAACTTTATACCTAATGTGATCATGTTTATGGATTTTTAATTTCGTGATGATTTTTGCATTCATTTTTGGGATCATATTTCGTGATAATCATATTTGTATCAATGTTTTGGATCATACTCTATGATAATCACAATCATATTTATATCAACGTTTTAGATCATATTCTATGATGATCATAATCATATTTACATCAATGTTTCGAATCATATTATATGATGATCATGCTCATATTTACATCAATGTTTTGGATCATACTCCATGATAATAATAATCATATTTACATCAACAACTACTTCCCGATAATCATAATCATACTTAAATCAACATTGGCATCTTTATGCATCTCCCTAGGGATGTGGTTCTTATGGTTGGGGGATAGGCCATGGACTCAATCGTTGGATTATGAGGGCCTCCTCTTTCGCTATTGGAGATGTTTCTCAATAGGTCACTTAGCTTCCAATTATTCTCTATCACGCCACTGATGTGTTGATACCTAGTGGAAAAACACTATTGATGATCACTTGACTGTCAAGACAACTTGACTCCTCCCAGGGGGATGATGACCCAATCTGGGATGAGGTTATGCCTCTTAATGATGTTGAGGCCTCTATCGGCCCTCTCATTGCTATTGATGTGGTCTCCTCTAGCCCCGAGGCTTCTACACCTATTGTTCATGTTCTGCAGCATCAATCTACTCCTAGTGAATCTTCTCCAAATATTGTTCTGCAACAGCAATCTGCTCCTAGGCGAAACAAAAACTTTGCAAGGATATGCCTATTTGATCCTTCTTCTGATATTCCTAATAATAGTATTGTTTGGACTGTTGTTTGTCACAGGCGGAAGGGGAAGTCTTCCTTCCCCCCTTCATGCCCCCCAAAATCCTTTGGGTGTATCTCCCCACTCTTGAGTCGAGTCTTGGGGCTATTACGGGTTTGACATCCTAATTTTAACAATGGTCTTCTGGCTTGTTGTTAAAGGCTTGTCCAACCTAGGACTATTATGGGTTATCACCCTTGTTTTGTTGCTTTTCTTTTTTGTCGCATACAGGTTGTTTGTATAAAGGGCCATCACCCTTGTTTTGATACTTATTTTAATCAAAAATATTTTAGATCATACTCTATGATAGTCATAATCAGATTTATATCAACATTTACTTCATGATAATCATAATCATATTTACATCAACAATTACTTCATGATAATCATAGTCATATTTACATCAATGTTTCGGATCATATCCTATGATGATCATAATCATATTTACTTCAATGTTTCAGATCATGCTCCATGATGATAATAATCATATTTACATCAACAATTACTCCATGATAATCATAATCATACTTACATCAACATTGACATCTCTATGTCTCTCCCTGGGGATGTGGTTTTTATGGTTGGGGATAGGCCATGGACTCAATCGTTGGATTATGAGGGTCTCCTCTTTCGCTATTGGAGATGTTCTCAATGGGTCACTTAGCTTTAAATTGTTCTCTATCACGCCACTGATGTGTTGCTACCTGGTGGAAAAACACTATTGATGATCACTTGGTTGTCAAGACTACTTGACTTCTCCTAGGAGGATGATGACCCAATCTGGGATGAGGTTGTGCCTCTTAATGATATTGAGGCCTCTGTCGGCCCTCTCATTGCTACTGGTGTGGCCTCCTCTAGCCCCGAGGCTTGTACACCTATTGCTCTTGTTCTGCGACATCAATCTACTCCTAGTGAATCTGCTCCAAATATTGTTCTACAACAGCAATCTACTCCTGAGCGGAACAAAAACTTTGCAAGGATCTCCATGTTTGATCCTTCTTCTGATATTCCTAATAATAGTATTGCTTGGACTGTTGTTTGTCATAGGCGGAAGGGGAAGTCTTCCTTCCCCCCTTCCTGCCCCCCAAACTCCTTTGGGTGTATCTCTCCACTCCTGAGTAGAGTTTTGGAGCTATTACTGGTTTGACATCCTGATTTTAACAATGGTCTTTTGGCTTGTTGTTAAAATCTTGTCCAACCTAGGACTATTATGGGTTATCACCCTTGTTTTGTTGCTTTTCTTTTTTTTGCATACGGGTTGTTTGTATAAAGGGCCATCACCCTTGTTTTGCTACTTATTTTAATTAAAAATATTTCAGATCATACTCTATGATAATCATAATCAAATTTATATCAATATTTACTTCATGATAATCATAATCATATTTACATCAACAATTACTTCATGATAATCATAGTCATATTTACATCAATGTTTCGGATCATATTCTATGATGATCATAATCATATTTACATCAATGTTTCAGATCATACTCTACGATATGATTATCATGGAATATGGAGTATCATGTCATGGAGTATGATAAAAAATGATGATGTAAAAAATTATCACAAGTTAAAATCTAGATATATCATCACATTGATCCATATCTAAATTAAATTTCAAAAGTATTGTTTTGTTTTCCTTTAGATGTTAATTAAGCATACTTCATTATATGATTATCATAGAGTATGAATCGAAACGAGGATGTAAAACATTATCACATAGTTAAGATCCAAGAATATCATCATAATTATTGATATCTAAATTGAATTTCAAACTCATCACTTTATTTTTCTTTAGATGTTCATTCCTATCTGAATTAAATTTCAAACCCATCACTTTTTTCTTTAGATGTTAATAAGTCATGCTTTCATTGAAACAATTAGCATGCTTTTGCAAGACTTCTTAAATATTATTCACTTTAATAGTTCAAATTTTAATTTTTGATAATATACATAATGTAATCATTTATAGTAATGCAATCTTATTCTAATTAAACTTCAAAAAGATCACTTCATTTTCCTTTTAATGTCAATTAATGCATACTTTCATTGAAACAATTAACATGTTATTATACCATTATTAAATATTATTCAATGAAACAGATAGGAAATTGATTTTTGGTACTATACATAGAATAATTATTTGTATTGATGTAGTTCCATTTTCAATTATCCATGTTTTCATTAAAATAGTTAATATGCTATGATTGATTGTTTTTACATGTTATTTACTTTAACAGCTAAGATATTTGTTTTTACATTGAAATAGTTCCTAAATTTATATTTTTAACTTCAAACCCATCACTTAATTTTTCTTTAGATACCAACTAATTTATTTTTGCATTCAAATAATCATAGACCAATCTTAAATATTATTCAATTTAACAATTCAAAAATTATTTTTTAGTATATAAATAACAATTATATACACCAATATAAACATCAAACCAGTCACTTCCTATTTTTTTAAGTATCAATTAATTCATACTTTTATTAAAACAATTCTCATATTATTACAAATCATTTTTAATTCTTATTCAATATAAATATTTACGAAAATTTGTAAATCTTTATATACAATAATTATTACACCAATGCAATCCATGTCTAAGTTTAATTACAAAATCTATCATTTCATTTCCCTTTAGATACCATCTAATCCATGTTTTCATTGAAAAAAAAGCCCATATTCTAGAACTACTATTAACTATGATTGATTAATTTAATAATATTTAGATGAAATAATTGTAATACCCTCCAAATACTTTTAATTGGATAGCTCTACTTTTTAAATATATCAACATCATCAAAAGCTTTTAATAATATTATTTCACAATTATAAAGTTACAAACATTCCAACTAAATAAGATTTACCCTAATTTGCATTAATTGAGTTTGGCAGTTTCGTCAGCCAGTTCTCTGCCCTCCATATTCACCTTTCCTATTCATATTGCCTATGCCATTGACCAATCTAGGTATCTAGCATCAAATTTTTAAGTCCTTCTTATCTATAAAACAACATGAAACTTTGTCCCTAATGTAATCATGTTTAAGGATTTTTAATTTCGTCATGTTTGCGATCATATTTCGTGATAATCATATTTGCATCAATGTTTTGGATCATGCTTCATGATAATCATAATCATTAATACATCAACGTTTTAGATCATACTCTATGATAATCATAATCATATTTACATTAATGTTTTGGATCATGTGATAGTCATAATCATATTTGCATCAATGATTCGAATCATACTCTATGATAATCACAATCATATTTATATCAACATTTTAGATCATACTCTATGATAATCATAATCCCATTTACATCAACAATTACTTCATGATAATCATAATCATATGTACATCAATGTTTCACATCATATTCTATGATGATCATGATCATATTTACATCAATGTTTCAAATCATACTCCATGATAATAATAATCATATTTACATCAATAATCACTCCATGATAATCATAATCATACTTACATTAACATTGACATCTCTATGCCTTTTCATGGGGATGTGGTTCTTATGGTTGGGGATAGGCCATGGACTCAATCATTGGATTATGAGGGCCTCCTCTTTCACTATCGAAGGTGCTTCTCAATGGGTCACTTAGCTTTGAATTGTTCTCTATCACGCCACTGATGTGTTGCTACCTAGTGGAAAAACACTATTGATGATCACTTGACTGTCAAGACTACTTGACTCCTCCCAGGGGGATGATGACCCAATCTAGGACAAGGTTATGCCTCTTGCTGATGTTGAGGCCTCTGTTGGCCATCTCATTGCTACGGATGTAGCCTCCTCTGGCCCCGAGGATTCTACACCTATTGCTCCTATTTTGCAGCATCAATCCACTCCTAGTGAATTTGCTCCAAATAGTGTTCTAATACAGCAATCTGCTCCTGAGCAAGACAAAAAATTTGAAAGGATCTCCATGTTTGATCCTTCTTCTGATATTCCTAATAATAGTATTGTCTGGATTGTTGTTTGTCATAGGCGGAAGGGGAAGTCTTCCTTCCCCCCTTCCCGCCCCCCAAACTCCTTTGGGTGTATCTCCCCCCTCTTGAGTCGAGTTTTGGGGCTATTACTAGTTTGACATCCTAATTTTAGCAATGGTCTTCTGGCTTGTTGTTAAAGGCTTGTCCAACCAAGGACTATAATGAGTTATCACCCTTGTTTTGTTGCTTTTATTTTTTGTCGCATACGTGTTGTTTGTATAAAGGCTCATCACCCTTGTTTTGCTACTTATTTTAATCAAAAATATTTCAGATCATACTCTATGATAATCATAATCAGATTTATATCAACATTTACTTCATGATAATCATAATCATATTTACATCAACATTTACTTCATGATAATCACAACCATATTTACATCAATATTTCGAATCATACTCTATTATAATCATAATCATATTTGCATCAACATTTAAGATCATACTCTATGATATTATTATCATGGAATATGAAGTATCATGTCATGGAGTATGATAAAAAATGATGATGTAAAAAATTATCACAAGTTAAAATCTAGATATATCATAACATTGATTCCTATCTAAATTAAATTTCAAACGTGTTGTTTTATTTTCCTTTAGATGTTAATTAAGCATACTTCATTATATGATTATCATAGAGTATGAACCGAAACGATGATGTAAAACATTATCACATAGTTAAGATCCAAGAATATCATCATAATTATTGATATCTAAATTGAATTTCAAACTCATCACTTTATTTTTCTTTAGATGTCAATTCCTATCTGAGTTAAGTTTCAAACCCATCGCTTTTTTTTTCTTTAGATGTTAAAAATTCATGCTTTCGTTGAAACAATTAGCATGCTTTCGCAGGACTTCTTAGATATTATTCACTTTAATAGTTCAAATTTTAATTTTTGATAATATACATAAGGTAATTATTTACAGTGATGCAATCTTATTCTAATTAAATTTCAAAAAGATCACTTCATTTTCCTTTTAATATCAATTAATGCATACTTTCATTGAAACAATTAATGTGTTATTATAACATTATTAAATATTGTTCAATGAAATAGTTAAGAAATTGGTTTTTGGTACTATACATAAAATAATTATTTATACTGATGTAGTTCCATTTTCAATTATCCATATTTTCATTAAAATAATTAATATGCTATGATTGATTGTTTTTACGTATTATTTACTTTAACAACATTGAAATAGCTCCGAAAATTATATTTTTAACTTCAAACCCATCACTTCATTTTTCTTTAGATACCAACTAATTTATGTTTGCATTGAAATAGTCATAGACCAATCTTAAAGATCATTCAATTTAACAATTGAAAAAAAAAATTATAATATAAATTAAATGATTATATGCACGAATGTAAACATCAAACCAATCACTACTTTTTTTTAAGTATCAATTAATTCATACTTTTATTAAAATATACAATAATTATTACACCAATGCAATCCCTGTCTAAGAAAAATTACAAAATCTATCATTTCATTTCCCTTTAGATACCATCTAATCCATGTTTTCATTGAAAAAAAAAGCCCATATTCTAGAACTACTATTAACTATGATTGATTAATTTAATAATATTTAGATGAAATAATTGTAATACCCTCCAAATACTTTTAATTGGACACCTCTACTTTTTAAATACATCAACATCATCATAAGCTTTTAATAATATTATTTCACAATTATAAAGTTACAAACATGCCAACCAAATAAGATTTACCCTAATTCATTGATATAATCAACCATATTGAACGCCGGCAGATCGGATTTTATGTAGGTACAATTTTCCTGCTTTAGTGTCAAAATTGATTGACAATGAGGGTGATTAATATTTTTATTATTCATTTTTGTTTTAGGACCATTTTTGGTAAAATATTGACAAATTAAAAAAAGCTAGCAATTAAAGGACAGTTACACCTAAGGACTCGTTTTCTTTGGACCATTAATATTTTTATCATATATTTTATTTTGGGATCATTTTTTACTTAAGATACTGACAAATGAAAATAAGGGACATTTGAAAAGACCTTATGTTTTTTTACTTGTTATCATTAATGACTTTTTGGTTCTACGGCTACTAATACTTTTATTTATTTTTGTTTTGGAACCATTTTTGGTTGAAAATTTGACAAATGAAAAAAAGGGATATATGAAGAGATCATAAGAAGAAAGCACTTAAAGACGGTAACATCACAGTGTATCTTTGACTATATCTTTTCTGTATTTATTAATTAAATTGAAAATTAGAATACGGTTGTTTTGCAATTTTCAATTTATCTAGAAAAAAAGGTATAGTTGATGGTGCATTTTGATCGTGTGTATATACAATAATGTTTTGGACTCATTTTCTTGGGACCATTAATATTTTTATTTTATTTTTTTATATATTTTTTTTATTTAAAATATTAAGAAATGAAAATAAGAAACATCTAAAAGACCACGTGATCTATTTTATAATAAGAAGAAAATAATTACTGATTATTTTAATTTAAGACCATTAATATTTTTATTTATTCTTATCTTGAAATTAATTTTACCTCAAAATATTAAGAAATAAAAAAGAAGCTTGATCTATCTCCTGATTTGTTATAACAAAAAGAGAGCAATTGACTACAAGTTCATCCCCATAGTCTGAACGAGGATAAATAGCAAAGAATTTGTATACAATGATTATCACATTGTGTGAAATAAATAATGTAAGGTCTATTTGCATGTAAATAACAACATTGATAAGTGTTCTTTTAATTTCTATGTTTTCTTTCGAATTTTCAAAAAAAAAAATTAAAATTCTAAATAAAAGTATTATGAGTTGATGTTGTCTATAAGTAAAACAAGGATATTTGATGAAAGAGATGATATCTATAATGGTTAATGAGTGTTATAGAAAATGAAAGATAGTATAAGGAGGGATAATGTTCTTAGATTTTATTGTTATGTTAATAAGGATATGATCATGAATAATATTGTTTGGTTATGTGAATACATAGAGAATATGAAACTGAAATCTTTGATCGACCCAAAGATCCCCTATGCCATTTTTGATGTACCAAAGGTATTCAAAAACCACGAGAGCAAATGAGCCAAAGGAAAGATTATCATTTCCCCCATTGAATGAGCAACAATAGTCTTTATATTCATAACATAATCAATCATTTAAATAATATTTGAGAACCAATAAAAATAAATCTTTATATTCATGCTAGCATTCTAGTCTGAGGGTGTTGTTAGTATTTTGTGTTACATAAGATTTTATAAATTGTATATTTAACTTATTCAAATTTCATAAAATTTTATTTCAACAAAAAAAATTATAACAAATGTGATGAGACTTTTAATTTTTAATGTGTATATTAAGTTGAATAAGAAGAACTTAATTAGTTCGATTTAGGCTTAAGAAGACAAACATTGGCATTCACAAATATTGTACTAGTGAATACATACATTAATTTCATAACTCTAGTGAATTTATGAAAAATCTTATATTTGCAATTACTCAAATAAACTCCAAATGACTTCTAATTAGAATTGTACATAGATCAATTTGTCATTTACCAATCATATACCCTAGAAGTAAATTTAATGGTAATGTTCATTGTGTGATAACTCAAAATATACTCCATGTGACCTCAAATCTAGAATGTATCAATTCCAATATGTCCTTGATAAACTTTCTAATAATTTTATTTTTTTAAATGTGAATTGAGAGAGATATGCGATGAACAATTTGACCTCTTTGATCAAAAAATACCTTACTTGTCACCTTTTGGATGCCCAAATCAGGATTTAATACAAATGTTGTAATGAAATAAATTTCATAATAGAAAAAACATTATAAGAAATGTGCTACAAATACTTGATAATAATAAGTCAAAGTCCAAATAAAGGGGGTAAGCTCCTAAGCCACTTAGAGGGTGTTGCTTCCCATAGTCTTCAACAAGAACATAATACATAATATGGTGATAATTAATGACCTCTACCTCTTATATAGATCATAATTATGCTATGGATTCCACCTAGGTTAACCTATCAACCTATGTATGACTTTATAAATAATCATATAACTTATCTAAGAGATATTATAGCCACAAGTTAGCTATGCATATCCTCATTTACAATATAGGTTAAAGATGAAGTATTTGTATCATCAAATCACTCTACTCGCTCTTGTGATCTTCCATTCATTCTTTAATTTTCACTTTTATTCTATAATGATGATAACTTAATTCCCTAAGTTATTTATCCAAATCTATGTATGCTTAGTAAAAATATCATATACAAGCAAGGAAATTCTCAATTGACTCCAAATGTAGACCCATTAAAGTCAGATATTCTATCTATATGGTTGCATTATTAAGGAAAAATTGCTTATTATAGTTCCCTATCAAGATAGTAGATGTGTACATGTTCAAATATTATCCATGCAAACTTGTACATATGAATTCTGCTAAAATTATCTATCTAGGGTCCTTAAATGCACTTTCACATATAAGTGTATAGAAGGTACTGTTAAGACTGGTAAAATTTGCTAGGTTTTGTCACAATGCTCTTAGTTCCCCTTATGCATGCATTAGGGTTTTTGAAATTTTGCCTAAGCGTTGAAAAAGCATATGTTACCCTCGACCTGTTTCCTTTTTGTTATGCATATGTTACCCTCGACCTGTTTCCTTTTTGTTATGATTTCATGTTGACCTACTTAATCGGTCGATAAGGTCTTTAGTTATGACTTAAAGTCTGTTATGTTATTTGTTAACCAGCCCCTCACATTAGAAATGATTTTTTTCCATCAATTGCATATTTTTTAATTACTTATAGTCTTCGCTTAGGCCTAAGTTTCCTAGCAACTAAGTTTCTCATGGTCCCTCTGACCCTTAAGTTTTTCTTAAATTTCCACGTGCCTTATTATATTGCTTGAGTTTTATTTTACCCCTCTCCCCCATGTGGTATTTTCCAAGACCCCAAATACATTGAGGAGTGGAGGGTTAACATCTGACGATTCAATTCTTGGTATCCCGCGGCCCTGCAAGGATGTAATGGCAGTAGAGATTGCACCACAAAGTACCAAGGAAAGCATTTTATGTTGTAAAGTGCATAACCCTCATCCCCTCCCAATGGAATTGAAAGTTCAAAAATCACCGTGGGATGGAGGGGAGAAAACATAATAGCTTTCTAGATAGGGGAGAAAACAATTTAAATGATATGCATATTCAATAAAAATTGTAAACAAAAGGTGTGCAAAAAATAATATCGTATAGCTTTCTATGTCAAATGAAATGGTCGTAAGGGTGGCATCATCGACCTGTGAAATTTGGTCCTATATCAACACCTATCAAACCCCACATAAATGTACATTACTAATTCAATATATCTTATAAAACATTATTTTGAATTCAATGTATTATTCTATTTTGACATGTTATAAAAAATTACCTTTGATGAAGATATAGGTGCAAAAGTTGTGGTAGGAATGGTCCGCGATGTACCAAAATCTATTGCTACATCTTGAAATGCATAATATTTGCATCAATTTAATTCAATCTATAATTAAAAATCTATTTACATTTGGAAATTTCAAGTATTTAATAAATAAAACGTTATAAATTCAATTCAGCATACCTATGTCTGAGTGTCAAACACTTGATCCATCAAGTCATCTGTTAGCACCACATCATCCGAAGTGTCAACCTGAAATCTAGCTCCACAATGTGAACACATATGGGATCTTAAACCATCTAAATGTGTATTGGTATCTATCTCAAAACATACATGGTAACAGGTGGAGCACTTGTGAGAGCTAGGCACACTAGAGGTAGATGCTCGAGTTGTTGGACCATCATCTGGGCCAAGAGGTTGGAATAATTGTGTACCACGTTAGATGATGGTGTCAGACAGTGTGGCAATTGCCTGAAGAATTTGTACCTCCATAGACTCCTTCAAGGCTACTGGGACTGTGACATGAATAATAGGTTTCATAGCTAGTGGTATCTGATTTGGGTGATTCTATACCCACCAAGCTCTTGGTCTATCCTAGGCAGAGCCCCCTGTACCTTGAAATTCCCTCATATCAAAATAATTGGTGCTCTGATTAAGGATAAACTCATATCATAGTTTTCTCAAAAAATATTGACGCACCTCATGATTATTACAAGGTTGGTTGAATACCATCCACCACCTATGCCAAAAATTAGTTTTCATGCCCACATGATTACACCAAAAATATTGACCCACCTCATGATTATTACAAGGTTGGTTGAATACCATCCACCACCTATGCCAAAAATTAGTTTTCATGCCCACATGATTACACCAATGTATTGGGAACCTCTTTGAATTAAAAGGAAGATACTTAATGGTGTTGTAATATGGTGAAAAATGATGAGGGGAGATCAAGTGGAAAGCTTTACTCCCCTCAAAAGAGGAATGAAAGTTTCACAAAGGATTCCCTTCAATTTTTCACACATTACATTCAAAAGAGGGGTTAATTTACTAGATCCAATCCCCAATGGTAAGAAATTGAATACTAAGTGAATTGCAGTGAATTTGGAAAGTATTAGGAAAGTAAATTAACCCTTTTTTGTAGTAGACTAGTTGAATTAAGCAAATTGAGACTAAGTGCAAAAATGACAAAGAACGATTATATCTTGAGTTAGAGATGCGGGAAGAAGTTGTGCACCTGGAATCAGTAGTAGAATGTCGAGATGAAGCTTCCCTGCAAATCTAAGAAAAAGTTGTAGGGACCATGCGTAAGTTATGCACAGTCCTTTGAAAAATCTATGTGTTGAAAAGGGTTTTTCCATCTCTAAAAAATGAAGCCTAAACCTACAATTACAACCGTGCACTTGCAACCTACACATAGAAAAGAGAGGGAAATGTTGTTGGGATTGGGGGTTTGCCTTCAAGTCAAACGCCATTTTGGAATTAACCAAGTGGTTGTAAAATGCTACAAGTAAATGAAAGGAAATGTCTAAAGTAAAATCCACCTCAAGAAGGGGATGTAATTGATGAATTTGCTTGAATGGATATGTGAAATAGGATGTCTTGAATGTTGATAGAAATCTCCTTTTCAATGGTTGAATCCTTGTCTTGAATGCAACACCTAGCCTTGAAAGGAGACTTGAAATGCTCAGTGCATGCTTGAATGCTTGATGGCGATAATGGAGACCTCTCGCTTGTTCGCCTTACTTTCGCTTGCACTTGATTTCGCTTATTTTCGTTTATGCAAATAAGAGGGGAAGTGCTCCTTATATACTTGCCAATTAGGGGTGTTTAGGTAATTTCTCGTCTTCAACCGACATAGGAAAATATTTTCCCGCTCAACAATTGATAAGCCCAATGCAAGGGGGACCAAAGGGGGCCCAAAATAGGGTAAGGACAAGGGTGTCATGCCCCTATCCTGCCCTAATTCAGGATGGGAAGTAGCAAGAAGGTAGTGCAGAATGATGAAAAATGCAAGTTTTTTATGTCTTGAGCATGTTTTGGGTCTTTGATCAGGCTTAGGGATTCGTCCACTAATGCAAAGACCCAAAATGTGGTCGAAAATTGCAAGGGTCACAATTTTATGACACTACAGGTACTAGGATTTGAAAGAACACATATTTGTGCTTTGCTTATTTCTTTATTTTTTACTTCATCATATGACAAGCCATTTGCATAATAGTCACAACATGAATCCCTGTATGTTTTCTAGTTAGTTAATTGCTTGGAAACTTCATCAACACTTGTTACGATTGCTTCCAAGGTTGTGGTAAGGGATGTATGGCGTTGGTATTTAGAGGTCTTCGATCTAGATACTAATTGACAAATAGTGGCTTTGTTTTATGCTAAACAGCCTAATAAATCATCTTATGTGTTTTGTGGAGGGTTTATTGAAGGAGTCAGAGGGTTGCCCATCTAAAGATTATCCTAGGGGTTTTCCTCAGGTTTATCAAGAGGTAGGTTTTGTTCAAGTGAGTATTTTGAGCATCTGATATCAATTTCAAAAATATAAAAAATAATTAATCAAAAATTATTAAAATAGAGTGAATTTTTAAATAAAAAACAATTGAAATGCACAAATACCTCTACGATGTCATAGCATGATGATTTGGTTGATAATATAAAAAACATGATTGGGTTTACTTTTCTTTTTTTAGAAGTTTTTGTCTCTTTCTTGTTGGTGCAGGTCAAAATGACGCAGTCAACTATTTTAAAAAAAAAAAAAACAATCGGGTTACTTTTATTTTAAAACCCCAATCATGTTTCTATAATAAGTTTAATGTGTATGGGGTTTTAATTCTAAAAACCTGTATGCATTAAGGCTCGGATTTTCTAAGTTGTAATGCATTAGAGTTATTTGAATTTTCAAATAACCTAACCACGTTACCTGCATTTTTTGGTTTTTTAGTGAGTGACCACTTTTTCCTCACAATCTTGGTGAACATACCTAGATTCTCCCACACCCTCATATTTCTTAGCTATGAAACTGTAAAGTGGAAAATTGGATCCTAGTGACTCCCCACCTAGGAGAGAGAAAGGAAGCCACTAGGATGATTTTCACTTGGGAGGAACTTTACATTCAAAAGAGGGGCTTGAAACCACTAGATCCAAATCCGAGGGAAACAAGAATGTGAATTTCAAATGGATTGCAAGGGTTGAAGTGTGATTTACCCTCTTTTGTAAATGAGAAAGTTGACCCTATGTGGAAAAGAGAGAGGAAATGAGTGAAATGTGAGGCTACCAATTCGGGATCGTGTTGTAATTTCGGATCTGAGCTAATTAGACTAATACGGATCTGCCCTACAAATTTGGAGAAAATTCATTAGGACCATGGCGGGAATGTACACAGTCCTCCACAAAATCCGTGAAATGAAAAGGGTTCTTCCATCTCTGCAAATGAGGCCCAAACCTGCAATTACAACTGTACACTTGCAACCTACATACAGAAAAGAGAGGAAAAGGGGGTTGTGGATAGGGTTCAAACCCCGATTGAGGAATCAACCTTGAAAGAAAGTAATTGCAAATGCTTGAATGTAAACAAGGGAAATGTATACCTTGTAGATCTGCAACTTGTTGATGATGATTTTTTTGCTTCTTGAATGTAACCACAAATGTTGTATGAAATGGCATGTAACATGACAAAACCCTAACACACACACATGCTTGCAAATAAATGTTGTAATGTTGCTCCAATGGATGAATGAAGAAGACTTGAATGCTTGAATGCTTGATGATGACCTTGAAATATTGTATCTTATCCTTATGCCTCTCCTCCTCTTAAATGAGGGAATTGAATCCCCTTTTATACATGCCTCAAGGATTAATTTTCAACCACCGGAGGCCAACAAAGAGGAATTGCAAACCCCGAAGACAAATTATGCATGGGAGGCGGGTAGACCTGACATAGGGCCACCCTAAGGGGTGGGGACAAGGGCGCCACGCCCCTATCCTGCCCTATTTTGGGGCCCAAACAGGGTCTAGAGCAGCCACGGGTCTTGAAGGAGGAAGGGTGAAGGGGTGAGAATGCAGAAATAGGTCTTGGTTAGAAAGGAAGATGTCGTCGCCAAGGTGAGGACCTCAAATGTGGTTAAAATTGCAAGGGTCGCAATTTTATGACACTACAGAAACCCTAACAACATACAAACCCCCATTGATTTCTTCTCACCTATAGCAAAATAATGGTTGCACCTATTCTTGTAGATATATGTTAGAAGCGCTAACCCAAATACAAGAAGTTCACATACATGTAAATGGAGATAGATTTAAAGGGGTCATTACTAAATTGTTGGTTGATGTGATCTATACTAAGGACATCCACTAATATACGCATGCCCTACTAATAGAGATTAATCATAACAAAGTTTGAATTTCTCTAGCGAGCCTTCCTCCAACCAAGGATACAAAATTACCTTCTACAATACAATTGCATCTAGGAAAAGTTAGATGTATGGATGGAGTTCCTAAACTTCACAAAGGAGGAAGGGTGGGTCTGGATCATCCTCATATCCATGATGAATATTTGTACGTAGGCCAACCCTATAGAATCACAAAGGAAGTCATTCAAATAGTAATTGACCTATATACACAAAGGGAAGTTTTGCCTAAAAGGCAATTAAGAATTCAAATGTCACCAAGCTAATTGAGGCAACAAATGATGACCAAACTTGGATGTAACAATAATCAAAAACCCTACTATCAAATATGCCACCAAGTGTGTAGCCTACAAATTCTACTACAATGGAGAATATTTGGCTATCGCAACCTCCACTCACACAACATATTTTTAGTGTAGTAAATTGTATAACTCTACAATTTCATACTCATTTTACATTCAATTTAGTGGTTGTGTCTCATATTCCTATTTCATGTTTGAGTGTGCTTAATTTTGGGACCATTTCTAGAAGCTCAATGTAATCCTCTACTCAATTACCTTTTTCTAGCCTAGAATCCTAGGAATAGGGTAGCTAGTGCCCCTACCCTCTTTGACTAGAGCGCTAGCACCCCCCTCCAATTATTTTGGCCAAAAATTTGAAAACATAACGGTTGGCTTTGCAAGTAGTAGGAAAGTGCTCTATCAACATTAAGCATTCCAATTGAGCATTAAATTAAATCATATTCAAAAAAATTGTAGACAAGTCTACAATTAAAGATTCAAGCATCAAGTTTCAACAATCACAATCAAGTTTTGTGTTTTCCTCCATTAATGAAGATATGCATTAACATCCATCAAGAAACATTAAGCTTTGTGTGAGCCTTTAAGGAAAGGGTTTCATTTCAAAGGTATCAATGTCCTTTCAAGCATTACCATTTAAGTTGTTAGCCTCTACCCTACCAGGGGTAAGCTCACTTTCCATCCAACAATGCTATAGTGAACATGGAAATGCCAACGTGGGGTTTGACTTGGGAAGCCCCTCTATAGCACAACATTATTTCCTATTTTCATGTGTAAAGGTACAAATTAAACAACAAAGAGTTACAAAATTGAGAAAAGGAAACAATAGTAGATAGTCTCATACTTTGAACAGATGAAAACTCTAGACTATGTTGATTTGCTCTAATGTCTAACACATTTAGGTCGATTTTGGAAAAATATATAGAGCCTCTTGATTTGGAATTTGAAACTTTTTGTTGATGACACCTTCAAACTAGGGTACTTTTCTCCATAGTTTGACATATTTTGCTCCAGATAGTTGTCACAAGTTCTTATTTGTCTTCTAATTCCATATATGTACTTTTATGTTGGCTTCCAATTCTGTATCTTTCTGTTTATGTTGAATATTGTCAATTTCCTATCACTTTACCTAGATCTTGCATTTTTTGTGATAATAATCATATCCAATCAAATCAAATAAAAAAGGGGAACAATTAATCAAAGTGTTCAGCTCTCATTGAGGACTAAAGTTGGACCTTGCTAGTTGTTCCCCCAATAAAATTATCAAAATTGGAATTGGTGAATGAATAAGTTCTTAGTTTGTATCCCTAGGTTAAGACCCCATTTCAACCACATTCAATATCAAATGGTGGTGGAAGGAAAAGATATGGACTTACAGTGTGTGGTTCTGTTGCAAGAACTACTAGAAAATATTTAGTGCGCAAAATAGTCACACTATCAATTTACATGTGGGACCTTGATCATCTGCATCACATTATATTTCATGATAGAACTATTGACATTTGTGGGAAAGGTCACAAATACCACTCAACTAATAGCCAAATGGATATAGGGCCATGTCAAGCATTTTGAAGATGCCACCCTAACATGGCCATATAGTGGGGTTTCTTCAAATCCCTTCAAAAGAAGTTACATGATAGAGAACACATCTCTTATGATGTGGTCTAGAAGTGCATCAACAACATCATATTCTTGGTAGACAAATATTTTACTTTGATGGAGGCAATTGAACCTCAAACATCATGGATGCCAAGGTTACCATATAAGGTTACAAATGTAGAAATTGATTCTTGTGTGGAAACCCTCCTCAATGTAGAAATTGATTCCTATGTAGCAACCCTCCTCAACCTCACCAAAGACCCTCAAGAAGAAAGATTCACCACATATAGGATGTAAATTGATAATATATAGAAAATAAAAAATTGAATGATTTGTTGGCATTTGATGAACCAGTATGATTATATGATGATAATGTATGTTGTCATTGATGTCAATAAGTGCAAGTGAACCGGTATGAAGAGTTGTAGTGAACCGGTGTCTGGTTTTCACTAAGTGTGACTACCAGTTGGTAGTCTCAGCTCTAGGGTTTCCGATTTGGCAATCCAGCTTGTGAGATGCAACCGGTGACATTCTGTGATGAGTTAGCTAAGAGATGAAGATGAGATCGAGATGTCACGTCAGTTTTGTGCACGTGAAAGATTTCCTTGAGGATCTTGCATGTGAAGATCAAGTGCATTAAATGTCTACCTCAGGAATGAACATTCTTCTTAGCGGTATGAGAAGAAAGCATGATGAGTTATTGATTTCTATGTGCGGTGAAGAATGGACGATGCAGAATGACTTGTGATCTGTTTGAGATTGCTTCACTCTATGGAAAGTGTTTGGACAATCAGGATTTGACCGACTGTAATTGTAAACCTAAATGCTTAGGGTTTAGGGTTTATGCTACCGACCTAATTGTTGTCTATAAGGTCGATTATGTTTGTTATTGTAAGTTGTTGGCAAAATTTGTGTGTGTATCCGAGTGATGAGATACTTGCCAGACCAGTGAGAGAAAACTGCAGAGTGTGATTGCAGAGTAGAGGAACTGAAAAGGATATGCCTTAGCACTTAGTGTTCTTATCATATCAAAGTTTTACCTGTTATATTCTAACCATTTCAACAGAAGGAAAATCCCTTTGTCGGGTAGCTTTAACAGGCTTACTGTAAATCCTCTAGCCAGGTGACTCAAGTTCATTGAGTTCTTTAAATCCTCTAGCAAGGTAACCTTTAACAGGGTATATAGCCATCCCTTAACTAGGTGATCTTTAACAGGATAGGTTCCTAGCAAAACCTTATTGTAAAGTCTTTAACCGGACTAGGCTCCTAACAGAGCGAGCTTCAAAAAAGTTCAAAACAAGCTTGTGGGTATTCATCCCCACCGTGGTTTTTCCCATTTGGGTTTCCATGTGAAAAATTTGTGTGTCATGAGTTGTGATTTTTTCATGTGATGATTAAGTATTCTTTGTTTGAGTCATTATGCATGCAGAGCCAATGGTTATGGTATTGTTGATATACCACATGCATATGTTTATGGGTGAAGTATTTATCACGTATTGAATGTATTTGAAGAGTTCAGTTTTAGTGGTTTATATTGTCTGAAGTCTTACTATGTTTAATTGGTATTGCCATGGTTAAGTTCAGTAATGAAGACAACCGGTTAGTATTGTTTTAACTTGATAAGTTGATAAGAAGTTTTTGTATGTACTGATTCACCCCCCCCCCCCTCTCAGTACCAGTTAGTGTATCTGTTGTTCATCATTATTCATCAATTGGTATCAGAGCAACTCCAGGTCCTCTGTGATATAAGATTAACCGCTTGAAGAAAAAGATCATGCCTTAATGATGAAGAGGGAAGGTCATAAGTTCAATAGAGATAACTTTAAAATATGGAAGGACAAAATGAAGATCTATATCAAGAGTTTGGGTGCTCAACACTGGAGCTATGTTAAAAATGTCTATGTAATCCCCACTGGCACTCTAACCAATGATCATAAAAGAGAGATTCAAGAAAATGGGCAAGTCATGGAAGCCCTTATTAGCAGTTTGTCTGATATTGAGTTCATTGATGTACAAGATAAGGACACTCCTAAAGATGTATGAGACACATCGGAAACTACTTATGGCAGTGATGAGCATGTAAAGAAATCTAAGGAAGAGAGCCTTAGAGGAAAATTTGAAGATATGAGGATGGTTGAAGGTGAGACCATTCAGCAATATGGCATAAGAATCAAGACTGTTGTTGGAGATATCAAGAGCACTGGTGGAACAATTGATGATGCCACCATTGTTAGTAAAGTCTTGAGATCATTGTTACAAGTCTATGCAATCAGACTTGTTTCTATTCAGGAACTAAGGTCTATTGACAAAACCAAGGTATCCTTAGACTCTATCATTGCAAAGTTAATTGCATATGAGTTGAATAGCTATAATGGCAGTGTTCAGAAGACTAGGTCAGCTTTTAGAGCATCTGCTGCACCAACCAGAAAAGGAAAAGAAGTAAGTACCATTTATGAATCCATGCAAAGCAGAGGTATGGATGATGAAGAGATTCTAATGGAGTTTGAAGCTCTTCTTGCCAAGAGACTTCCAAAAGGTACTGGAAAATACAGAGGTAACCTTCCTTTAAAATGTTTTTCCTACAATAAGATAGGACATATAGTTGTTAACTGTCCTAAAAATGACAATAAGGATAAACCGAAGAGGTTTAGAAAGTATAAAGGAGGAAATAGAAGAAATTGTCTTGTTGCAGTAGATGAAGGTGTTACTGATGAAGAATCTGAGGATGAAGAGAATGAGGACATAGTGTTTGTAGTTGTAAAGGAAGAAGTGTTTGACAAGAAAGCACTTGTCTCTCGCATTGACAACTCTAATGAGTGGATTATTGATAGTGGTTGTTCTTGCCACATGACTGGTGATCGGGGAAAGTTTCTATCTCTAGAAGAATATGATGGAGGTGTTGTCAAATTTGGCAATGATGCACCTTGCTTGGTAAAAGGAAAAGGATCCATCTCACTGAATGGTAAGAGTAGTGTGGATGATGTCTACTGGGTAGAAGGTCTTAATTATAACCTGTTGAGTGTTGCTCAGCTAAATTATAAAGGACTCGTTCTAGAGTTCAAAGGTGGATTCTACGGTATAATTGGAAAAAGTGGTGAACTTATTTCCACCAGTAAGCAGACCAGAGGTAACTTGTTTCAGCTGAATGCCAAGATAAGTCAGTGTCTGATGGCGAAGTTTGATGACAGTTGGATATGGCATAGGAGACTTTGTCATATGAACTTTGATAATATTATAAAGGCTAGTAAGATCGAGGCAGTAAGAGGATTGCCTTTGCTGAACAAACCGGAGAATTCTTTGTGCAAAGAATGTCAACTTGGGAAGATGTCTTCCTCAACTTTCAAAGGTAAGTCTTTTTCAGCAGAAAACTTACTTGATCTTGTGCATATTGATTTGTGTGGTCCTATGAAAACTAGAAGTATTTAGGGAGATAGATATTTCATGATTCTTACTGATGACTGCTCAAGAATGATGTGGGTCACATTCTTGAAACACAAGTCTGAGGCGTTTGGAAAGTTCAAAGCCTTTAGAGCATTAGTAGAGAAGGAAATTTGTCAAAAGATAAAATGCCTAAGAACTGATCAAGGAGGTGAATTCACTTCTGATGAATTCAACAAGTACTATGAAGATAGCGGTAGCAAGAGGTAGTTGTCTGCCCCAAGGACACCACAATAGAATGGCATAGCAGAAAGGAATAACAGGACTGTAGTTGAAGCAGCCAAAACAATGATGATCCAAGGAAAGGTTGCTCACACTTTTTGGAGAGAAGCGGTGAGCACTGCAGTCTATACTATGAATCGGGTACTCATCAAGAAAGGTAGAGTTAAAACCCCTTATGAGTATTGGACTGGGAAAACTCCCACTATGAGTTATTTTAAAGTGTTTGGTAGTAAGTGTAACATCAAGAGAGGTGAGCATCTGAGCAAGTTTGATGCTAAATGTGATGAAGGAATATTTATGGGATATTCCACTAAGAGCAAAGCTCTCAAGTGCTACAACAATAGAACACAAAAAATTGTTGAGAGTGTCAATGTCAGGGTTGATGAATCCCCTGAGGAAACCTACAGCGAGGAAGTGGAAGATGAATCAGGTATAGCCTTCTAGGAACCGATTAAGAAAGAAACAAGTAAAGATCTCAGTGTTCCTGTACCGGTAGAAGTTGCAACAGGTGAAGAAGAAGAAGTAAGTGAAGAAGAAGACGAAAAGCTAGCAGAACCAGCTAGAGTCATTCTTGGGTATGTGAAACTACATCATGATCCGAAACATATCATAGGAGAAAAGATGTAGGGATACTCACAAGAAGAAAGGTGAAAGAAAACTCTTGCATGATTTCTGAATTGGAGCCCAAGACTTCCAGAGAAGCACTTACAGATGAAGATTGGATTAAGGCAATGGAAGAGGAGCTAGACCAGATAGAAAAGAATGCAACATGGTCCCTGGTACCCATACCAGAACATAAGAATGTTATAGGTACCAAATGGGTTTTCAAGAATAAGATAAATGAAGAAGGCACAATTGTGAGGAACAAGGCAAGACTTGTATGCAAAGGATATGCTCAGCAAGAGGGAGAAGACTATGGAGAAACCTTTGCTCCTGTAGCTAGATTGGAAGGTGTATGAATGTTACTTGCATTTGCAACATTCAAGGGATTTAAGGTTTATCAGATGGATGTGAAGTCTGCGTTCTTGAATGGAATCCTAGAAGAGGAAGTGTATATTGAGCAATCGGATGGGTTTGCCTTATCAGAAGATAGTAACATGGTGTGTAGATTACACAAAGCCCTGTATGGGTTGAAACAAGCACCTAGGGCATGGTATGAACGGTTACACTCTCGTCTTGTGAAGATAGGATTTTAGAGAACAAGTGAGGATAGCAACATCTACCTAAAATCTGAAGGTGATCAAATTCTGATCTCTGAAGTATTTGTAGATGACATAATCTTTGGAGGAGATGATGAAATGAGTCATGCTTTTGCAAATGAAATGAAGAAAGAGTTTGAGATGTCTCTGATTGGAGAGATAAAGTTCTTCATTGGTTTGCAAATTCAGCAAATGAAAGAGGGTATCTTTATTACCCAGTCCAAGTATGTCAAAGAGGTATTGAAGACCTTTGGCATGGAGGAGAGAAAACTGGTCAGTACACCGATGGTGACCGGCTATAAACTGACTAAGGAAGATGAGTCAGAGTTGGTGAATGAGAAGGAGTACCGGTCAATGATCGGTAAGCTACACTATGTGGTGCATAACAGACCAAATATTGCTCATGCAATAGGCATAGTAGCTCATTTTTAGAAAATTCCAAGAGAATCCCACTTGGTAGCAGTCAAGAGGATTCTTAGATACCTGAAAGGAATTGTTGAATATGGATTGTGGTATCCATACAATGGTGATTTTAATCTCAAGGTATTTACCAATGCAAATTGGGGAGGTAATGTGGCCGAGCGGAAGAGCACAACCAGTGGAGCATTCTTTCTTGGTGGAAGATTAGTCTCCTGGACAAGCAAGGAGCAGAGTTGTACTTGTTCAAAGTACCACACTATGAACTGCACTCAGGCAATCTGGATGAAACATGTATTGGAGGGTTTCAAAGTAACTATATCTGAACCAGTGAGTATATTTTGTGACAATACTAGTGCAATCAATATTTCCAAGAATCTGGTATTGCATGCTAGAACTAAGCACATTGACCTCAAGTATCACTTCTTGAGAGAGAAAGTTCAAAACAGAGAGGTTGTATTACAACATGTTTCCAGTAAGAAGCAATTAGCAGACATATTCACTAAGCGCTTACCGAAGAATACATTTACCTATTTAAAAGGTGAATTAGGGGTTTTTCCCCTTCATGAAGTAAACTAAAGATGTGTGCTCCACATTAGTCAAGTATTACAATGTCAAATATTTCAGGATTGATGTGTTGAAGGATGCTACTCCATAGGGGGAGCAACATAGTGGAGTATGGAAGATTGTGCCTCCACTTTGGCATTGTTGTCAAAGGGGGAGAAGATATATGATGAGATCTATGAGATAAGGGAAAAGATATTTTAGATGCACTGGTCTATGATGTTTTTAGTTGCAATGCTACACTAAGTATTGTCATCAATGCCAAAGGGGGAGATTGTTGGCATTTGATGAACTGGTATGATGATATGATGATAATGTATGTTGTCATTGATGTCAATAGGTGCAAGTGAACTGGTATGAAGAGTTGTAGTGAACCGGTGTCTGGGTTTCACTAAGTATGACTACCAGTTGGTGGTCTCAGCTCTAGGGTTTCCGGTTTGTCAATGCGACTTGTGCGATGCAATCGGTGACATTCTGTGATGAGTTAGCTAAGAGATGAAGATGAGATCGAGATGCCACATCAGTTTTGTGCACGTGAAGGATTTCCTTGAGGATCTTGCATGTGAACATCGACTACATTAAATGTCTACCTTGGGAATGAACATTCTTCTTAGTGGTATGAGAAGAAAGCATGATGAGTTACGGATTTCTATGTGCGGTGAAGAATGGACGATGCAGAATGACTTGTGATCTATTTGAGATTGCTTCACTCTATGGAAAGTGTTTGGATGGTCAGGATTTGACCGACTGTAATTGTAAACCTAAATGTTTAGGGTTTAGGGTTTATGCTACCGACCTAAATGTTGTATATAAGGTCGATGATGTTTGTTATTGTAAGTTGTTGGCAAAAGTTGTGTATGTATCCGAGTGATGAGATACTTGTCAGACCAGTGAGAGAAAACTGCAGAGTGTAATTGCAGAGTAGGGGAACTGAAAAGGATCTGCCTTAACATATAGTGTTGTTATCAAATCAGAGTTTTACCTGTTGTCTTCTAACCATTTCAACTGAAGGAAAATCCCTTTGCCAGGTAGCTTTAACAGGCTTACTGTAAATCCTCTAACCAGGTGACTCAAGTTCATTGAGTTCTTTAAATCCTCTAGCAAGGTAACCTTTAACAGGGTTTCAACCTTTAATAGGGTATATAGCCATCCCTTAACCGGGTGATCTTTAACAGGATCGGTTCCTAGCAGAACCTTATTGTAAAGTCTTTAACCGGACTAGGCTCCTAACAGAGAGAGCTTCAAAAGAGTTCAAAACAAGCTTGTGGGTATTCATCCCCACCTTAGTTTTTTCCCATTTGGGTTTCCACATGAAAAATCTGTGTCATGAGTTGTGTATTTTTCATGTGATGATTAAGTATTCTTTGTTTGAGTGATTATGCATGCAAAGCTAATGGTTATGGTATTGTTGATATACCACATAAGTATGTTTATGGGTGAAGTAGTTATCAAGTATTGAATTTATTTGAAGGGTTCAGTTTTACTGGTTTATATTGTCTGAAGTCTTACTGTGTTTAACCGGTATTGCCAAGGTTAAGTTCAATATGAAGACAACCGATTAGTATTGTTTTAACTTGATAAGTTGATAAGAAGTTTTTGTATGTACTGATTCAACCCCCCCCAACTCTCAATACTAGTTAGGGTATCTGTTGTTCATCATTATTCATCATGAACACATAGACAAGAACCAAGAAAAATTGTAGGAGAAATGGGGTCTCCCTAAATAGGAAGAATAATAGAGTACATCAACTACACTGAGTTTGACATGGATATAAGTTGGGGCATCTCTAGTAGAATCCACACAATCTTAAGGAAGCACAAAAAGAGAAGAGAAAACTACCAACTACACCACCGCAAAAAGAAGCTTTAGTAGGAGAAGCCTTGGAGAAACTTCATGAAATGAATGCAAAGAAAAACAAGAGGAAGAAGTAGAAAGAACATAAAGTGGTCTCCCCTTCAAAACAAGAAAGAAGGCAAGAAGAATAACCAAAGATATTAATGAATGAATATCAAATATACAATGGGCTATTCCAAAAGGTGTTGAAAAATATATTCAAAATATTTGAGGATATGGCCACTCCAAATAGAGAAATCACTAAGGCAGTGCTAATTAGGTAATGGTGGCCTCCAAAACCACCTTGGAAGACCTAAGGAATAGACTCCAAGATCCACTAGTTGTCACATTCAAATAAAAGAAAGAACAAGGTGCACAAGAAGAATTAAAAATCAAAGAAACTACTATTGAAAAATATACCCTTTTGCTACTCTTGACCAAAAGTAAAATTTGGCTCAAAAACAAGCTAGATAGCTCTATCCAAAGAAAATACTAGATAAATTAATGCTTATGAAGCCAAGAAAAAAAAATGAATTCAAGATGAGATCAAGAAGGCTACAAAGAAATCTATTAAGAAGAAGCAAAACAAAAAGAGGTACCATCTTCTCCCTCCATACAAATAGAGGTACTACTAAGAATGGGTATAAATACAAAACAAACAAGGATGGATCTCTTTGGTTGTGGATTGATTATCAACAACTAAATAAGGTTATGGTGAGGAACTAAAATCCCTCAAACAAGGATTAAATGACCTCTTTGATTAGATGAAGGGAGCTAGAGTGTTTTTTAATATTTATTTATAGTTTGCATACCATTGGATTCATTTTCAAGAGGCCAAAATTCATCATGTCATACTTAGTACTCATTATGGATATTATAAGTTCGCCATAGCCCCTATCAAGTTGATAAATGCTCAATTCGTTTTCATGAGTTTGATGAATAAAGTATTGTCTACGTACCTCAACCAATTTTTTCTTGTGTTCCTAGACGATATTTTGATCTATTTGAAGACAAATAGAAGAACATGAGGTCCACTTGCACCAAGTTCTTCAATGCTTGCAAGAGAACTAGTTTTTTTGGTAACTTATTAAAGTGTGAATCCTAGTTAGAGGTGAAGTACTTGGGTCACATTATTTTTAATGAGGATATCTTAGTTGATCCCCAAATAATTTAGTCCACTATACATTGGTAAGAACCTATGAATGTATCAAATTTTTGCAATTTCATGGGATTAGTAGGTGATTATTGTTGATCTATCATGAAATTTTCTAGAATAGAACATCCAATTATTTCTATTTAGAGGAAACGAAAGAAGCTTTTGTGGTCACATTAGTGTCAAAGATCCTTTATGTTTCTCAAGGAGTGGCTAACTAGTGCACTAATCCTTGTGGCACCTAATCTTATAGTAGCTTTTGTGGCTTGCATTAGCTTCTTGTCAAATGTGTTGGGTTTAGTCCTTATGCAAGAGGGTTGAGTGATTTCTTAGTTATAAAACCTCAAGGATCAAAAGATAAATTATCATACCTATGATCTAGAGTTGGAAACTATTACATGTGCTTCTTTAATGGAAAAAAAATCTTATGGGCCATTAGTACATGTTATGTACTTATCGTTGGAGTTTATAGTACATATTCACATTGTTCAAATTGAATATATATCAATGTCATTAGATGGAATTATTGTGTGAACACGAATTTAATATTCAGTACATCAAATGGAAGTAAAAAATTGTTGTAGAATCCTTGAGGAGGTGAAATGAGGTCAGAATTTTGTCCTTGAACAAAAAATTGCAAATTCATATTCATAAACAGCTCCAAGATGATCCTTAGTATCAATATTTTCAAGCATAGATTGAGTCTCAGAGGTCCGTAGTGAGCAATTTTTCAAGTTTCTCCATTGATTCAAATGAGCTAGTGTCACATTTGGGCAATATTTATGTTCTATTTCTAGTGTCATAAATTACACCTCGTGTAATTCTACGCTACATAAGCACCTCCACTTTACGCTCATTGGAGATCTTCTTAATCACCTTGTCCTTTTGTCCATTTCATTTTCCCAGTCAGCCTCCACCTTGTCTGTTTCCCAATCATGTTGATTGTTTGACTCATACACACTAGCGCACTACATAGACGTTTGCATGCTATGCTAGTGTCCCATGAATCTGATAGTCTAAAAGTGGTTGTTTGAGTGTTATGCCTACACCTAGAAGATGCCCATAACGCCTTTGTGCGCATCCACTGACATCCGCCTTCGTCCCAACATACATATCTTCCCATTTGGAGTCCATTTTTACTCTCTAATCACTCATTCAATCTCTCTAGTTATTTATTCGATCACTCTACTTCTTTGTTGCACCTACACTTGTTTGGAAGCTCTCTTTGGTTGCATACTTGGCTCTTATACATTCCTACTGTTATCATGCTTTGAGGGTAACTGACTTCTTCTTCTTCTCCATCAGACAAGCTTCTCGCTTTGGGTTTGGAATGAGAGTTGTCTTCTTCCTCTTTCTTTTACTATCTTTGTAGCATATTATTCATTAATATCTTCATTTTTGTATCGTTTATCTATTATTTTCATTATCTTTCCATCTATCTATCTTGGTTGTCCGTGGAGAAGGAAACACCAAAGCAAGGGTTTGATTGTGGTAGGCCTCTAAAACACAACCACAACCTTTCGTTGTTTTCTTTGTGTGCAGGTTATCAAGTTGATTCAAGGAGCTAGCTAGAGACTTCAAACGCAGACTGGCTGTAATATTTATTTCCCTTTATCTTTCATCATTTCATAGATAGTCATATTTATATTTTCGCATTGTTATTTCCCTCCTTTCATTATTTAGACACGTTTATGTCACAATCAGTTTTATGTACAAACTTTGTGACTCTATCCATACAAGGCACCAGCACCTGCATGCGTCCTTAGATAGAGCATTATAGAGTTGTGTCGAAAGACTTATGTGACACGTCCAGCATCATCTAAGGGGTACCTAACAATCTTATACTTTGTACCACATCCTAAGTAGAGAGGTTGAATGTTGAGTCCTCGACTGGTGTTCGCCCGCCTATCAAAGTGGTTCACTTTTTCTCCTCTACATTTTGGTCAACCGGACATGAAAGAAATTTCATAATCCTTCTTTGTTCCTTTCAACCTATCGATGCAAGGCTTGCCAATGAGCTTCACGACCCAAAGCTACTGGAGTTGTTAGAAGGAGAATCCCTCTAGATCGTCACAATCTAACTTGCCCAGGGTCAATGTTTACGGACTCACTGGACCTAAATGATCTATTTGCTTCTCAACCTCTCAAATGCATCATGATTGTGGGTTCCTCTACACACAATTAATAAAATAGTACTCCTCAGAATGGTCCCCCTTAGTCTCCACCTGTTGTCAATCATGAATCTACTCTTGAGGTTCCATTCGACCAGGTTCATTCTTTAGAGAGAAACTTGGAGGACTTTGAAGGTTTCCTTGAACAATAAAATGTCCTTCCTTAGGTCAATTCTATCATTCATCGTCTAGAGTTATGCTAATCTCATATTAGAAGGTCCTAGATGTTGATTTTATGGTAGTGCTCGTTAACCACAGGCAAACATCAGATATGTTGCCTTCCCAACCATAGATGATAAGCTCTTGTCATCACCCCCGAGCACACTACATGTCCTTCATGTTATTGAATTCATATCTATTGATGCAATCATGACCTTGCATATATATGAATCAATACCTTCTAATAAACCTCAAGTCGGCCATATACTTTTGGCGCCAAGGATAGGGTTAGACCTATATATTACAAGCTACATATTAGTCTCCCTTAGTTGCAAGATACATTTAACTTAATCGCAAGTTACATATGCCACAAGTTACATATGATGCCCAATTAGGGCTCGGCTATTAATGTCTTCTAAGACCGACAAGGCCACATGCACGCTAGGTCGGCCCTAGAAGGGCTCTGACCTAGCTACATACATCAACAGTAGAAGTGTTAAGGGTTATTTCGATGATCGTTAAAAATCATGTACCACTCATTGAGGTAGTTGTTCAGGATGATCAATCCAGCATCACTAGCCCACAAATTGGTGTTGATACCCCTCAAGCAATGATCCATATGGTGAATATTGAACCTACTACCAATCTATATGTCAATGGATATAAGATACCTAAAGTTAACGTTTCGCACATGCCCTTTGGGTATACTGGAATAGAAATTGCCTCTACTACTTCTGGAGCTATTATTAGTGTTGGTGGTGGTGATGGTCGTATTTATGGAGGTGGTGGTGGTGGAGGTGATATTGCTTCACCTCTGCCTCCACCTCCTTCGCCACAAAATCCTATGCTTAGCACCATATTACAAAATATGGGATAGTTGCAACAACAACTTACTAACCAAACATATGCTTCTAACCAATCATCTCTTTTTGTTTATTATCATCGTAGCCCCATTGATGTGACTATTCTAAATACAATCACCCCTCAAGGAGCTAAATCTTTGATATTCAATCAATGTAGCGGAGAAGGAGATCCAAATGCACACATAAATGCTTTCATGACCATTTGTAGTGATTACCATAATTTGGACTTTGTGTTACTTAACCTATTAACTCAATCCCTCAAATGAACTGCATTAGAATGGTATAGTTCACTACCTGATTATTCCAATTGGTCGTTTGATCAGCTTACGGATTCTTTTGTACGAAGTTTCAAGCAAACGTTGGAAGACAAGTCACTATAGCAAACCTAGTTCATTGTAAGCTAAAGCCCAATGAAAAAGGTGATGAAGTTTATCTCCCGATATCAATCCATTTCAATCAAGATCCATTTTGCCCTACCAAACAAGGATTAACAGAGAATATTAATCAAGAATCATCAACTGACATTAAGGGAGAAATTGGCTTTAAATTGTTATTGAAATTTTACCAATTTATGCATTGCACTCGCTGATTATCAGCACATGATGACTCGATTTGGGGAATCTTCCTCAAGCTCTTGTGGAGAAAATTTTGGAGAAGGGTCTGAAAAGAACAAGGTAGTGGTGAATGCATTCTTGGTCCCTTGGGTTACTAAGAGATCTACATGGGAGCTACTACGAAATCGTGTTTTTACCAAGTTGACCAACTCCTACTTAAGCATCATGCATAAATTGTTGAAAGACAACCTCATTACTCTCCCTAACATTTGATGGTTGTCTGCTAGTAGATCATATCCTAAATGGCATGATGGCTCTAAATTCTATCAGTACCATTGTGTGCCTAGACATGATACCTAGCATTGTATCCACCTTAGACATTTAGTCCAAGACCATATGGATAGCAGTGTCATTTGGGTTAATGAGCAAAAAAAAAAGGCTAACAAGTATGTGGATAAGATGAATAATGAATTGCAAATTTAAACTGATCCTTTTCCACCTCATTCATCTAACTTCATTTTTGCATCATCAAACCCTGAGTCGAGTGGTGGCCCCTTTGTCAACATGCTCACTATCACTCCTATCTCACCCCCTAGCTGAGGGTACAAAACAAGCAAATATCATTCACACCTCTTGACTCTCACTATAGCAGGAAGCCTACTCTGTTATACATCCCAACCAAGATCAACAATTACACTATCACAAGTGTGATGGTAGATCCCATATGTCGAGTTGATGTCATTATGGAGGAATCTTTGTTCATTAATGGCTGGCATAGGGTGAGATACGATGAGTGTCATGCCTTTTTTTGTACACATGACGGGCTTTATGTTCTACCTCTCAGTAATACGGCTTTGACGGTCCTTGTGAGACCCAAAGCAATTTCCACCACCTTTGTTGTCATTCCTGAATCAAATCAATTCTGAGTTAAGCTCATGGAAGGAGTCCCTTCAGTAGTTCATAAATATTTGAAATTTCCTCACAAGGGCACAGTACACACAGTCCAGGACACTAGATTTCAGTCATTGATTAGCCGTGGGGGTTTTATGTTAGACCATTTTTTGCTTGCTCTGGTTGGGCCCATGACTTCTCATGGAGATTTTCTATCTAAAGCATTTTATAAATACAAGACGGGAGATTTGGCCACTTCATTAGCTCATCCTGCAATTTCCTTGCCTCCTCTTGCACCCATCATTGCCTCGTCTATTCCTGTGCTTGAGTGGGTAGTACCTTATACCCCTTCTTCATCAGGGGCTGAGGGTAAACCCGTTCCTCAAAGTAGACCTCCTCACCCACCTAGGACCACACAACCTCCAGTGGTGCCTTTATTCCTGCTTTTGTACCTAGTAGAGACAAAGGAAAGGCATGTGTGCTACCACGGTCTGCATCTCACCCTCCCTTTGAGCTTCCCATCCTTGTTGACATCCCTCATCCTACTCGGTATGATAAGGGCAGACGTTCACCTTGCGTTCATTCATCTCTACTAGCTCCCACATCACAGCCTCTGAAGGTGCCCCATATTCCTTCTATTGCTCCTTAAACAAAATGAGGAAGGGCACCCATCGTTGTGAATGTGAGACTTGTGTCAGCTGCACCTCCCGCTTCATCAATTGAGCCTTCTCCTTCGTCGATTCTGGCTCCAAAGGCCTCTCCCATGGAGCTCGATGTTGTTAAACCTTCCCAGACTTTCATTCCTAAACCCCGTCTACGTTGTAATCAATGAGTGTGTGAGAACAAGAGTCATTGGCTCATGATGGCCCGTGAGTGTGAACCTGCTTTGTGTGTTGGGGGTGAATCGATGATGTTCATCCCTATCTCTTTTGTGCCCACTTTTGCACCTACTTATCTTGCTCTTGCTTCGTCTTATATCCTATTTTCATCCACTCTGAGGATTGTTGATGAGTCTCACTCTAAATGAGTGCAGGTTTTCATCACCCCTTCCTTGGAGCCTCCCTTAATCACATCCTTTCCAGATGTTCCTCCATTTTCCCAACCTATGAATATGCTTCACACACAAGTGGTGCCCAATGCAACCCTATCTACGCCACCTACTTCACAGTTGTTTTTGTATCATCATTTTCTTAGGGTACTCAAACCCGCTATGGTTGATCAAAGGCCTTCACCTCTGCAAAAACAAAAGCGAAAGTTTGAGCAAGGCCTTGTGCATGAGTTTTACCGTCAGAAATCAACTCTAGCACCTTCAGTTTCTATATCTTTGCCTATATTGGTTTCAGTTTCTTTGTTTGCTTTTGTTTGCTTTGTTGAGGAGGTTCAGCCTTCTTTGGAGTTTGTTTTTGCCCCTCTTTCAGAGGTTGGCAGTGCAGCTCCTGTTCCACTACCTCAAGCCAAGTCACCCACCTCTTTGATGAGAGGTGTTTGTTTGACTCCATAGAGGATATCTCAACACTATTGATGATATTTACATGATTGTTAACCCTCTCCTCCCAAGAGCTCTTGGAAGAAAATTCGGAAGTTGCTTTGTCCCTAGCTCTTGCCCCAGTTTTGCACTTGGCGCTCCCCTTATAGTTATCCCCCTTCGGTCTCGACCTCCCTCCCCATATGATCAAGATTGGGAGGACAATTGATTGTTGGTGGATGACTTGTAGGTTGGCACCTCTCTTTCTTTATCTTGTAGATTAGAGTGTGTCTGCTTGTGTTCCCCCATACTTGCTTTACATGTATGTTCCCTCTCGAAAGACCCAAGTTACCCCGTTGTTACTTGGAAACAGGAGGCTCTCAGTCTTTATATGTTATGTGCTCTCTTAAAGGACCCAAGTCACTTTGTAGGTGCTTGGAAACAGGGGACATTTTGTCGTAATCTTCTTCTATTTGTCAATCGTGCTTCTTTTATTTGTCGTACCTTGCTTTTTGATATCAAGGATGATGCAAAGCATTGGAAACATTTAGGCTCTCTTCCATGTTGACCCAATTTTTATTTTCTCTTTGTCTTCATGTGCATTTTTTCTATGATCTATAAGTTCAATACCATGATGAAACACCCATACCCAGCTATATATATCATCTCTTCCACTGCTATGGGTTCTAGCGCTGAATTAGCATATCCCCATGTGCCCTTATGTTTTTGTTGATGTTGTGGGTGCTATGTGTCATTTGTTGCAAGGTCGCATTTCACATAAACATCTTGTTATGTTAATGTGACACAACATCCCTTCTCCTTAAAATAGCATGTGACTCACATATACCATTCTAAGGGTGGGGGGGCTCTCCTACTTTCACATTTTTGCATTCTTTTGCATTATTGCATTATCATTTCTACCTTTTGCATTTTCTTGTTTGCCTATTTGTGGGGGCCAAACCACTTGATCTATTATCTTGTTTGCCTATTAGTGGGGGCCAATCCACTTGATCTAAGGTCGCCCCATCATATGATCATCTAGCATAATTTGATACCCATACCGACAAAATCCATTATATTGTTTGCCTATTAGGGGGGGCCAATCCACTTGCTCTAAGGTTGCCTTATCGTATGGCTATCTAGCATAACTCGTTGCCCATGCCAACAAAATTTATAAACCATTATCTCATTTAACTCTTCCCTAGGGGCATTGTTAGCGTTTCAAGCAGATCCGAAGCAAATATGAACTAACAATTATATGCAGATTTAAATATAAAAGATAAAGAAATAAAACAGGACACAGATAACACAGAGATTTAACGTGGTTCACCCAGAATGGGTTACGTCCACCATACACAGTCGTCCAATCTTTCTTATTATCCAACAAAAACAGTACATCAACCTTACAATGCCTTAAGCATCCCAACCGCTTATAACATGCGTTTTTAGGGCAACAAACAAAGTCGGCCTTTTTAGGGTTTTATTACAATGTTGGACCCCGACGAGGATACGTGATGAGTGTACAGTACATTGTTGATCAATCGCCACATATCAACAGGCATCTCTGCATAACTAGAGGATATTTGCTTCCCCTTTGAATCTCGGTAATCTTTACCTTAGCTCGCATCTCAATAATAATAATTATATGCTCACTAAAGTGGGGGCAAAATGTAGTGTCGTAAAGTATACCCCGTGCCTACGCTACATAAGTGCCTCCACTTTACGCTAATTGGAGATCTTCTTAACCGCTTTGTCCTTTTGTCCATTTCACTTGTCCTGTCAGCCTCCACCTTGTCCCTTTCCCAACCATATTGATTGTTTGACTCGTAAACACTAGCGCACCCCAAAGGCATTCACGTGCCGCACTAGTGTCTCATGAATCTAACAATCTAAAGGTGGTCATTTGAGCATTGTACCTGTGCCTAGAAGATGCTCGTAACGCTTCTATGCGCGTCCATCAACATTTGCCTTTGTCCCAGCATGTATATTTTCCTATTTGGAGTCCATTTTTGCTCTCTAATCACTCATTCAATCTATCTGGTTATTCATTCGATCACTCTACTTGTTTCTTGCATCTTCACTTATTTGGAAGCAACCTTTGGTTGCATACTTTTCTCTCACACGTTGCTATTGTTATCATGCTTTGAGGGAGACCGCCTTCTTCTTCTCCATCCGCCAAGCTTCTTGCTTTAGGTGTGGATGAGGAGTCTTCTCCTTCTTCTTTCTTTTACTATCTTCATAGCATATTATTCATTAATATCTTCATTTATTTATTATTTTCATTAACTTTCCATCTATCTATCTTGGTTGTCCATGGAGGTGGAAATACCAAAGCGGGGGTCTAACTGTGGCAGGCCTCTAAAACACAACCACAACCTTTCATCTTTGTTTGCTTTGTGTGCAGATTGTCGAGTTGATTCGACGAGGTAGCTAGAGACTTCAAGCATGGACTGGTTGAAAGACTTCTTTACATTTCTCTTTCATCATTTCATAGATAGTCGTATTTATATTTTGGCACTATTATTTCCTTGCTTTTATTATTTAGATACATTTTTGTCATAGACTATTTTTTATACGAACTATGTGACTTTGTCCATACACGACGCCAACATGTCGCACTGACGTTTAAGGCCCTCACATGCATCCTCAACCGGAGCGTCATAGAGTTGCATCAAAAGAATTTTGCAACGCATTCAATGTCATCTAAGGGGTACCTAACAGCCTTATAGTTTGTACCGCATCCTGAGTGGAAAGGATTAATAGTAAGTCCCCAACTGGTGTTCACCTACCTATTGGAGTGGTTCACTTTTTCCCCTCTACACTATTTTAGGTGGTCTTCACACTATTGTGTTGTTTAAGACACATCGTGCATCTTATGGAACACATCTTGGTGTGAAGAAGATGCATGCAAACCTTTGAAAGTTGTAACAATTGATTGGGATGAGACAATGTTAATTGTGTTGCTAGGTATCTAGTCTCAAAAGGTCAATATAAAGCTTTAGTACCCTATACGACTTTTATATCTACATGACATTCCTTAGTGGAAATGAGACATGATTTATGTAAATTTTGTCATTAGTTACCTATTTCTTCTTGTTGTCATGATGTAATCATTGTGAGGGTAGATGAGTTAATCAAAATTTCCTATTTCTAACTCATGAAAACATATTGCATGCACCTTCATGGAGGATATTTTATGCATGAATAGGGTGCCTCATAGGATCATATTAGATTATGATAATATGTTCACATCCTTATGGGAAAAAAATCAGCATCCATTTGATACTCAACTCAAATTTAGCTTAGCCAATCACCAAAAGAATGATGGTTACACTGAAAAAGTGAACTATATCCTAGAGAATATGCTTTGCACATATATTATTTTCCAACAATCTAAGTGGGAGGATTATTTGTACAATGTTGAGTTTTCTTAAAATAGGTAAATCAAATTAGAGAGCAGATATCAATTTAGAAAGAGTATGTTGATGCTAAGAGATTAGACGAACACTCCTTGGTTGGTGATCATATCTTCTAAAGAGTGTGATTGTATAAGAACCCAATCTAGTACAAAAAAAAAGGTTCTAAAACTGAACTATGCTTTATTGGACCTTTTGATATCCTAGGGAGGATTGGTCCTATCACATTCTTGTGTGCCTTGTTGCACAAGTTCACGTATTTATGATGTGTTTCAATTATTTTTACTTAATATATTCTAGACATGACATCCTCTTGATTAGAGTTCCTTGTAGGTTGAGGGTAGGTAGCCTTCTTTGGATTTCATCCACATATTGTAACATCAAAGGTTTTAGAGTTGAGACTTTTGAGTTGAGAATTCTATCAAAGGGTCCAATAGGACCCACTTGATGACATAAAAACTACATAGGAGGGTGCTAGTCTATATGCTCAACTTTTTTAGAACTTCTAAGAATAAGCCTACTCTAACAGAGGGGGATGTAATGCCTCAAGCATTTGTGCCTTATGTCTATTGATTTTTCTTTGGTTCCACTACTCATCCGAATAATGTTTAGTATTACTATCAATGTGTTTTCTTGATGAGATTTTCTATAGTCATTTAGATTTCTTTGTTGTATTATAGGATACATATATTGTTCCTTTATATGTTTGGATTAGTGCAATGTTTCAACTGCACTATTTTCACTATATATAATATAGGTGTTGATTATTCTATTTTTTATTCAGAATTTTGGATTACTATTGATTTCTACATCTTGATGGCTAGGTCATGCTAGAGCAATCTAGCATAGAAAAGGAATCTTGGTAATAAAATAGTCAAGATGCCAAAGGTTTTGGTAATGAAGAGTAATGTAAATTTATTAGTTTTGGAGTTGCATAACTACAATATAGTGATTACAATTAGTTTCAAAATATTCATGACAAGGGACAAGCCGAAAATCAAAATATGTAGGCAAGAGAGAATTATATAACTTGCGATAAAGGCGTGTATAATGAGATCAAAAATAGCAGTTTATGAAACTCATGCTTGTAGCTATTTCAAAAATGCAAAAAAAATGCTATCAAATCAGCTTTTGATCATTTTAGACCACTTCAACCCTTGTAGACAATTCCAATTGCATCAGTATCTAGGTAGATGAAAATCTTCAAGAAGTTAAAGAATTGATTAAAACCAAACACTAATCAATGTTTATTCCATATGGCATCTTGACAATGAATTTTTAGGCATAGAAATTACCTAAATGAATCCTAAAACATGCTAAAAACATGCATACTAAAATGAGTGTGTTGCAAGGTGTGTGCCCTTGTCTCCTTGTGTTGTGCAACGCAGCACTCGGATTTGTGACATGGCTTAACCGCCTCTTGTGGATTCTATAAGTCTAGTGGTTGTAACGGGCATTAACAAGTCGATCTTTTGGTGCGACAACAACCACACTTATAACAAAGTGCACAATATAAAGTAGGGAATTTCAAAAATCCACGATACTATAAAATGCTAACACATTACTAAAGAGGAATAGAAGGTAACACATGGGCTTGCATGCAAAAACCAACTTCCTAATTGGCAAAGCTTTCAATCAGAATGGCGACAATTTCTTAATTTTGTGCTTTATTAGTCTTCAAACTCTAAATGGATATATAACTAAAGTTAAAGGGATCATCATCTCGCACTTCAAAGTTTCAAGAATTATGAATTTTTGGTTATTAAATTATCTGCTTAAATTAAAATTTACTCCATCAAGGATAAGTAATTACCAATCAACTAGCTTGATGAAAGAAAGATTTAAATATTCAAGAAATATGACGTACGCAACGATGAGATAATTTCCACAAACATTTAGAACACGAATGCTGAATGCTAAAATTCCTTTCAAAAATAAACACGGGGAGGAACCGATAGTAAAACTTACCAAAATTCTATGGCTGCTTTTCAGATTCTGCTTCATTTTCCTATAGCAATTATCTATAATTCATCAGTTGTATCTTCAAATGTAAGAGCTCACTTGGAAACTATATTTTGTTTTTTGGCAAAACATGTCATATATTCCTTTTCCAAGAACAAGATTATTTAAGTTTGATTTTCATATTTCCTTGGGCGAACTCAATGCTCAAACGTTACTGTGCAATTATTATTTGTTCCGGCTTCGCAAGACAGGGAACTTTCTTACCATACAAAATCAGCTAACCTACCATATAAGTATTGATCTTTACAACAGGAAATAACTAGCCATGGGACAAGACTATATTAAAATATCATTGTTTCAAAAATGTTCAAAAACTTCCTTCTATACCAGAAGAGTTTTGAATCATAGATTGGATGCACAGAAGGTTCTGCCCCTATAAAGTTTTTGTCCCAACAACCTACTGGGTTACAGCTCCCGATAAAATATCCATTGTCACCCTGAAGTAGTTGGGTAGATTTTCGGTGTAGCAAAGCAAACACCCACTGAAACACTACTATGAAGGGTGAATTTTGAGACAAACAGATAGTGTTTCAGCAGTCTAACACGTGATATCTTCAAGCTTGCTAATGGCAGCTATAATACTAGCAGCATAAAATGCATATTTATGATGGATTACTGTTTAAATTAACTGCATTGATTTTAATCCAATTTAAATTACCATTGCTTTCCGACTTCTACACTTTTCTGTTCCGTTTTAGACTCTAGGTTGCATATATCGTTTGAGAGAATTAAGTAAAGATCTTCTGCAAAATATGTTCAATATTGAATATATAGAAGGCTAGACATGAGAAATAAGATGCCAAACAAGGAATTCCAGGTAGAAGATTTAAGGAATTCTCTATTGCATTTGTTTGAGTACCATAGCTTAAACAATTGCAAGGTTACATAAACCCATGTTTGAATACTATCAGCAATCAATGCAGTGGTCTTTATAATTTCTTGCTCTTCATTCTACTGGCGTTAGCAACGGCTTCTTTGAAAAGTATGCTTCTAAGTTGCCAACCACAAGGTCTGCCATTTCCTTCCTTGTTTCCCAGGTTGCACTTCCCACATGTGGCAATAATACTACGTTGTCCAAGTCGAATAGCTCCTTTGGCACATGAGGCTCATTTTCATATACATCAAGCCCAGCACCTCCCAGACGACCTTCAACTAAAGCTTTGACCAGCTCATTCTCATCTATAAGGGGACCACGTCCTATATTCACAAGGATTGCTTTTGGTCCAAGTGCATCAATAACATTCTGATCAACAACATGGTAAGTTTCTTTTGATAATGGGCAGGCTACCACAAGAACATCACTGCTAGCTGCAAGGTCCACAATACTAGAAAAATACTCGAAATTGATCTCAGGCTTCTTCGACCTTGAATGGTATGCAATTTTACACCCAAAAGCTTCTGCCCTCTTGGCAATGGCCAACCCAATGCGTCCAAGCCCCACAATCCCAACGTTCTTTCCACTTAGCTGCAATTATCAATAGTACAGAACATTGTTTAATATATAAATCAACATCCTGAAACACAATAATTGGAGAACTAAAGAGTAATTTACCATCTGATGCTAGGAAGAATGAACAATCATAAAGTGAAATATCTAGATACTTGTTATGTACAATGGCAAAGTAGCATTTTACACCCAGCGTAATAACAGTTTGCTCATGGATTCTGTGTGCATAGAAATGCATGTCTCACAAAACTCCACATCTAATAACAAAGCTCTGTTAGATTGATGTAACATTAGAAAATACATAACAAGCTTACTCAAGGTCATAAGAAATGAATATTGCTATAAAAAAATCATGACTTTTTTGTAACAAAAGATTGTCACAAAGTAATTATCTTTACAGAAAATATTGATTCCCTTTTTGAAAATTGAGCTCTGTAGAAAATATATTGACAATTGTGTGAAAAATTGTGAATGTGCTATTGTGTGCACGTCTTCTGAATCATGTTCTTCAACCTTTTGTCCAATGTATTTACTCCCATTTAGATAAAATTATGTCCACAGAGTGAGAAAGGCTTCTGCATCCTTAACATTGCCAGAGGAAATACTTTAATTTACAAGCAATTATCACTTACAAATGGTGCCATGTTAAATCAAGGGATTGCACAGTGGACATTACACCATCCTCATAGCTTGATTTTTCAGCATCAACTATTTCAGATAGGCAGGGTACATTTGGAATGTCAGTACTTGAAAACCAAACCAAGGAAAAAAGAAACGTGTCCAAGTAAATCTGCCATTGGATTTGGCATGTCAATCATTGACAATAACATACATAAAATACAGAAACAAACAAATGGTTGATTCCTTGATCAGAACCCATGGCTGAGCAAAGCTCATATTTTTCACTCAATCCTAGAGTCCTCTAGATATGACAAGGAGACGTGCTTTCAATTTTTCTACCTAAGCTTTATACTGTGTTGTTTTGCCATCTGTAACAATTCCCTTGCCTGACTATTTCCACAGTGAGGGCAATGAAAACATCATCTTGAATATCTCCCAAGTGTATGGAAATAATCCACTATAAATGTGCCTCCATTTTATGCTATTTTCACAACAATTTGACAATCAGTGATCACAAATTTGTAAATTTTGTACCCACCTCTTATCTCATATTTGGAATTTGGAATACTGGACAAGAAGTTTTGGTCTGCTATTCTACCTAGGAGATGTGCTAGATTACAGCTAAAGTCCCTTGGAAGTAAAATTTAAGGTCTCTTAAGACATTCTTCTTCAAGCATAGATTTGCTGCTTCTATAAGCCATCCCTAAGGTGGAAGATCAATAAAATCAGGTGCTAGCCAGTTAATTTTTCTGTACACATCTTTCTTCGAATTGCAATATTTGACTACGAGTTATGTCTGTTATTCGGCCTGGAAAATGTACTAAATTTTAGCTATACCTAGAAGTAAAATTTAATTTCCCTTAAGACATTCTTCTTGAAACATGGTTTTACTGCTCCTATAGACCTCAAACAGACCAAGGGCAAATAGAGGGAGATCAATGCACCTCAGAGCCAGTGAGCTCCAAGGTGGATGCAGGTCAGAGCAACTAAACTCCGAGGTGGAAGATCAGTTAAATGAGGTGCTTATCTAGTCCATTCTCTTGTACATATCTTATTTGCATTGCATATGGTTGTGAATTTTATACAGTTTTATATTCTGTGTTACAAATTAACATGATTTGAAATTTCAATACGTGAAACCCAAACAAGGAAAACTTTGAGTAAATCTGAAATTAGATTTAGTATGTCAGTCGCTGAAAGAACATACATCAAATCCAAAAAAGAAACAAAAGTTAAATTCCTCAATCAGAATCCACAGCTGAACTGGAGCTAACATTTTTCAATCAATCCTAGAACAATCTAACAAAGACAAGTCCATTCGACTAAGTTATGACAGTTTCAAGTATGAGGAGACATGCCTGTTGATTTCGCCACCTAACTTTTATCATTTGACTGTTGACAGTTTCCCTGTTTGGAACATTTCCCCTGCCTGATTATTTAAATTAAATTAAATAGACCATGGAAACATTTTCTTTAGGAATCATCCCAAAATGAGTAGGCATGATCCACTATAAATGTGCCTCTATTTCATGCTATTTTCACAACAATTTGACAATTAAAATTCACAAATTTGCAAACTCTGTAACTACGTCCTCTATCTACCTTTTGGACATTTTGCAATATTAGAGTACAAGTTTTGGTTTTCTATTCTGCGTAAGAAATGTGCCAAATTTTAGCTACAGAGTTTGCTGCTTCTATAGACACTCCACAGTTTAGGAGTTCATAGAAGATTGTCAAAGTACCTCAGAGCCAGTAAACTCCAGGGTCCATGAATTAAATCTGACCCTACCTAGTCCATTCTCTGGTACATATCTTTCTTTGTATTACTTATGTACTCTGTGTTACCAATCAACATGATTGGACTAGATTAGAGTTGTGATTTGTATTTTAACATCGCATGTGTAGATAATTTGTTTTAATAGTATTTACTTGACTAGCATTATGTATAATTTTTTGTTGTACTGGCATTCAAAAGAAAAGCATTCTTTCCCTCCTTATCTCATCACAGTCTTGCAACCGCCAAACCTTGGAGTATGTGATAAGGACTATTGGCCTATCCTCTACCAGTGGATTCATAGGTCCTTTTTCTAGTCCACTACCTAAAGGGACGTGGAGTATGTGATGCTGGAATAGACTTACAGGGACGTGGAGTTTTAGAAGGAGCTCATATAAGCTACCATCAAGTGCTTCGTACCTAGAGTCAATGCTGGAAGTACTACTGTGCATTCTTCTTCATGTTTTGAAGAATTACCAGGTCTGCAAAGTGTTATACCAATAATTCGTAATATTTGAATTAGTAATGAGATGGTATGGAGACTGGTTGTAGCAACTCCTTGCTTTCAATGCTTTGTTGCAAATGATTCTTGCTTGTGTATGTTTTACTTCATGAATGAAATCTGAAACAACAAACAATCAAAACTGCTTATTTGATCACAAAAACTCGCAAACATAACTCAAGACAAACTCAGAGATTAATGCAGCCAGACAGTCAAATTCCAGCCATTAACCAGCAATGTCATTACATCCAAATATAATAGTAATCAGAAATTGGGTTCATTTGAGAGGTATGCTATGTGTTCGACGAAATGCTTAACAGCAAAAGCTAAAAAAGAAATCTAGTCCAAAATTTGTAGGGGTCTTTACACAAAATGTCAAAATTAGGGCAAATCAAGACGAGATGACACTTACTAAAAATAGTAAGTTTGATTTTTGGCAAAATAAAGACAATACGGGAGGCAATGACATTCCCTAAAAAATAGGAACTTTTTAAAAATAGAAAGTTGCTCAAAATTCGCTCAAATTTCACTGGTAGCTTGCTTGAAGAGTCTTGACTTCATTGTAACCTTCAGATTTTCCAAAACCCTAAGGAAAAGACCTCAAATCTAAGTGTGAAGGGCAAAACCCTAAAATAAACCAAACAAGTTCCAAACTTAGCCAAATCTGCTCAAATGACTTGCAAACATGATCAAAATTCATCATAAACACTTGCAGAACGAGGAGACCAAAGGGATTGCTGCGAAAAGACCCAAAGAACCAAAACCAAAAGACCAAGAGGACCTAAAAAGCAGGGGGTCCCCATTTGCAATGGGGAGATGTGTGAAAACGTCACAACACAACCCAGGTTCAAATCACCATGCACAGTAAGGCTTTCCACATAGGATTTGGATTATAGAAGTAATGGTAAGTGATGTTATCAAATATTAAAAGGGGGATAAAAGTCCATGAGTCAAGCTCAACCCCACACCATAGTTAGGCAACACAGATTTAAACCACACCACAATTAGTCATCCCACAGTCTCAATGCCCCTGTAGGCAAAAACAAACACTCACGAGTGGCAGTTTGCATTCAATTCTTCAATTTCATAGTCATATTTGTTCAACAAGTTCCTTGTTATTTAATTGGTACATTATGCTTGGACTAGTACACTTCTAATAATGCCACTGTGTAAAAGAAACATGCAAACTGTTTTCATCAATGGACTACAGACACGTCTTGTCAGGATTTTTCTAGGCATTGTAAGCCTTGGGTACTACTTCCTTGAAAAGTTTGAGGGTATTACTAATAAACAGTGGCTAGAGAGCAATATACCATTCTTTTGCATTTTTTTAGGCTACTAAGGGATAAAATATATTATACATGTATCCTTGAGTCCTCAAGGTCATCTACCTATGCTCACCTATGTAAATGGTAATGGAGACATTGTAGTGAGTTTCAAAATTATAGTAAAACTTGGTGATTTAGTTAATTTGATGACTCTTTGGGCTATAGTCTTAGATTGGACTCTTGGAGGACAAAGATATCTATAGAAATACGTTATTGTCTTGTCAGAATTGCTCAGCATGGAAAAGGGGATTGAGCTTCATTATGAGAAATTTCTAGTAAATTCATCCATAGAAATGAAAATATCATTACCTTGAAACAGTTAATGCCCCTATTACCAGGTTTCCTTAGAACCCATCTAATATCCAAACACTTCAGACCAACTACAGATCCCATTTGGGATTTGTCCCAAGTACATCTAAGATTCTACACAAGCTTGCAGGTTAGAACCAAGTGCATCTATCAAACCTACAGGCCCAGGCAGAACCCTGAACAGATCCACACTAAAACCAAGGATAACCCACCCCCCAAACATAAAGAGTCATTTTCAAGAGGTGCAAAGATATTGGAATCCTGGAATTTTCAAATAAAAAGATAGTAGAATTTCTTTAGCAATTGAAAAATCCAATTGGATTTGGTAACTACGATTTTTCCAATGCACAAAGCAAAAAAAAAAAAAGCTTAAAAGACTAACTTACCCTGAAAAGTGACTTCTAAGTCACTAAGAACACACAAAATATAAGCAATAAAGCATTACTACCTCTCACTCCCCACTCATCAAAAACTCCATTTCTATTCATTGCTCAAAGCTGCAAATTTTCTTTTGATCCAAGTAGCAAAGTTACCTTCTGTAAAAAGAGATGATCTGAAGACTGGAAGAATTGTTTTTTTTTTCAAATTGAAGATTTATCACAATATAGGACTCTCATTCCGTGAACAGGTGTATCAGAAACGTTTCATTGTTGCAAAAGACCTCAACCTCAAGTGGAAGGTGAGGGGCTTCAAATCTGGATGGCTTTGAAGAATCAGTTTTAATTATTGTTTAATGGTGCCCCTTTGAAGCTCAACATGATATTGACTGGTTAGTTTTATATCAAGGATTGGCTAGCAACTACAAATTATGTCACATTGCTTTTTCAGATTGTTGCAGATGTAGCACAGTAAGGAATCTCAACCAAAATTTTTGGAAATGCAAATTTACAGAATGGTTTTGACAAAAATATTAATCTCATTATGGACTAAAGGCACATTGCTTGTGTTTGACTAGTTGGATTGCTCAATTTGAGTAGCTTGAGCACAATGAATAATATGTTTGTGTGTAAGCTGTGTTTAGGCTCTTTTAATGTTAACTGAATTCAATGTGATTGTATATATGTTATATGATGAAGAGTTGCACAATGGTTGCTGAATTAAAATGAATTTGGCATGGTGGAACACAACTTTCTTTGATTGAATGTCGGACGTAAGCATGGACTTCAATAGCTGATCTGATAATCAATTTGACTTTTAAATGATTTGCATTTGATAAAAGGCTAGCTTACCAGGTTCACCCCCGGTTCGGGTCCAGTCCGGCCTTGGTTCGACCAGGTTCGAATTTCCCAGAGGGGGTTCGACCCGGTTCGAACCCGGGTGGACCAAGATCGAACCAAGTCGAACCCGGGCGGACCCAGGTCGAACCCGAATGGCTGGGCAGCCCAAAACGCACTTTTTTATGCAAAATTTTAGTTTTTTTAAAATCCGCCATGTAAAAAGTGAAACTCATACCCTAAAAGTGACTTCTAAAACATTATATTCACTCATTTCACCTCATTTGTGTTGCAAACAAAAGTTTTATGAGAGCAGGTTGAAGAAAGGGTGAACAAAATTTGGCTTCCAAGATCAAATAGGAGTTGAAGACTGATTTTTGAAGCTTCAACAAGTGCTGCAGCATCATTTCCATACATTTGCAAGCTCCCATTGCCTACAAGAGGTAGATTTTTTAACATTTTTTTCCAACTATTTTTGTTTCCCAAATTTTCCAACATGAAACATTAATTGTTTTTCATTATTTTGTTTTTGTTTTTGAATATGTTTATGTTATTTCTTTCCATAGGAACTAAAATGGCATCTACCTCTTCCTCCGTTGGCAATGAACAAACAATTACAAAACAAAGAAATCATCCAAATTCTCCCTTATGGAAGTATGTTGATATTTTAAACCCACTTCCAGGAGGTGGGGGATTCCGTTGGAGATGCCAAGGATGTGGTATTGAACGTAATAGTTCATATTATCGGGTAGTAGGCCATTTGTGTGGAATAAAAGGAAGAGGCATCAAAAAATGCCTTGGAAAAGATGGTAACCCTAAACTAGATGAGATAGTGATGAAATATTTTAAGAAGCATGAGGAGGCAAAAGAGAGAGAAGCCCGTAGATTGACTCAAACCTCTGCAAAGAAAATAAGGGGAATGCAAGCCCCATCTCATCCCGATGTTGTAGTACAAGACCACCCCTTCTTTTCCACAAATGAACCTGAAAATGAACCACCCTTGACACGCAAAAGAACAAAGGGGCCTTTAGAAACCGCATTTCAAAATGAGAGTAGAGACATTGCTGACCAAGATATAGAAAGGTGCATTTGTGCAAATGCGTTGGCTTTCAATGAAGTTCACTCCCCATATTGGAAGCAAATGATAAAAAGTGTTAATGAAGCTCCAAGAGGGTATAAGGGCCCAGGTTATGAGAAGGTACGTGAAACATTATTGGACAAAGAGGTGAAGAGGGTTGAAACTGCATTGAAACCCATAAGGGATTCATGGGCAGAGACAGGTGTAACAATTGTTTCAGATGGGTGGAAAGATACTAAAAATCATCCCTTGATCAATGTCATAGCGGTGTCCCCTAAAGGGGCAATGTTTTTGAAAGTTGTGGATTGTGAGGGCCAAGTAAAAGATGGCCAATTTATTGCAAAAATTCTCATCTCCGCCATTGAGTCAGTGGGACCCCGCGATGTTGTCCAAGTCATAACGGACAATGCAAGAAATTGTAGAGCTGCTGGTTTGTTGGTTGAGGAACGTTATGATCACATCTTTTGGACACCTTGTGCAGTCCATTCACTCAATCTTATGCTACAAAGGATTGGGACTAAAATAAAATGGATTATAGATGTGTATGCAGAGGCTGAGGACATCTAGATGTTCATCACAAACCACCACATGTCTCAAGGGATTTTTAGATCCTTTTCGAATTTGGAGCTATTGAAGGTAAGTGAAATAGTAATTTAATTTTACATTTTCTGATTTTTTTAATTTCAGTGTTCATAATATCATTGTGTAAGCTATATTGTGTATTCTTCTTTAAAGTTTGGCTTTATTTTTTAATCATTTTGGCATTAATTTGTGTTATAGGTTGTTGAGACCCGTTTTGCATCAAACACAATCATCTTAAGACGATTTGTAAAAGTTAGAGTGGCACTATGCAATATGGTGATCAGCAACAATTAGACTGTATGGAAGCAGAGTAGCAGTGAGAGGGCAGAAAAAATTAGGGAGAGAATATTGAATGAGAAATGGTGGGATCTTGTTACATATCTCCTAAGTATCACTAAGCCCATTATGAGTATGATTCGCTATACCAACATGGATAGGCCTTGCATTGGTGAGATTTATGATGGCATTGTCTCAATGCTTGAAAAAATAAAGTTCACTATAAATGCAAAAGGGAATGACCTCGAGGAGCAATTCTTCAAAGAAGTGAAAGCAATTATTGTAGAAAGGTGGAATAAGATGACCACTCCTTTGCATCTTCTTGCCTATGCATTGACACCAAAGTACTATAGCAATCAGTTTCTTGATAAACCAGGAAGGATTCCACCATGGAGAGATCTAGAAGTATCTGATGGGTACAAGGCAGCATTTCTTAGACTATATCCTAATGATGATTTGCGAGATATTGTTACAAATGAGTTCATAGAATTCGCAAATGGGAATGGTCTAAGTGTTGAGGCACTTCGTCATAGATCCAAGAAGGATGCTCATAGCTGGTGGTACTTCCATGGTGCATGCTTCCAACACCTACAACCCCTCGCTGTAAAAGTTTTATCACAAGTAAGTTTAATTAATTAAAATTATCAGAAGTTTATTTATAGTTTACTTTGTCTTCATAGGTTGCTAGTAATTTTTAAATTTAATTTTATTAATGTATAACTTTAATTGTTTACTTTGTCTTCATAGGTTGCTAGTTCATCTGCTTCAGAAAGAAATTGGAGCACATACTCTTTCATCCACTCAATAAAGCGCAATAGGTTGCTATCAAAAAGAGCGGAGAATTTAGTATATGTGCATTCCAACCTACGTCTTCTTTCACACAAACAACGTGACTACACACAAGGGGAAACGAAGATGTGGGATATAGAGCCAGAGCATTACTAATTTGGATGCTCCTGCTTCTCAGCTTCTTGCATTGACACTTGATGACTTGGAGGGCAAGCAAACTTATAGTGCAAGTGCAAGTGGCATTGGCTCATCTAATGTCAATGTCAATGATGAGGAGGATGAGGAGGAGGAGGAGGAGGAGGATGAATTAGCTGATCCATTTGATGATTAAACTTTATATTGTTGAAAGTTGAAACAATGATACTTGAATATTTTGTCATTTTGATATTAAACTTGATGTATATGATGCTATTATGGTATGATCATGATGCTATGATTACAAGTTTATGTTTGTTATGTTGTTTATATGATGCTATGTGACATGCTAATCTTAATTCATGTTTACAGGCTGCACAAATATTAAAATATATATATATATATATATAAAATAAAAAAAATTACATGTTTTTGTACTAATGAACCCAAACCCCTTTTCAAAATTTTGCCGTACCAGCATACTAGTTCTTCGAAGCCAAACCGGTGCCCAAACCCAAACCGGCAAGCTAGGTTTTATTTTCTAATTTTCAATGTCAATTTTGGTTCTTTGTTTGTTTAGCTTTAAATTTGTTTTTTTCTTCCTATTCATCTCAAAATGAGATTTGATGTTGAATCTTGAGGGCAAAATGATTTGATGTTGAATCTTGAGGGCAAAATGATGAATTGCCCTCAAGATTCAACATCAAATCTCATTTTGAGATGAATAGGAAAAAAAACAAATTGTTAAACTAGGCTGATTTTATTTTTATTTTTATTTTGTGAAATGCAATGTCAATTTCACAATGAGCTCCCAAGGCATGAGTGAGGATGAGATGGAAATCCATTCTCATAGTGAGAATGATTCAGAATTTGAACCTGAAAATGAGGGGGGTGACCATGGCGTTGATCCTGGAGCCCAATCTAGTTCTATGGCGAGTGCACCAGCTAGTACAGGTTGCCCTTTAGAGTTGTTGGCACCATATGCTAGGGGTCATTTTGATCCTAAGTCTCCTCTCAAACAGTTTGCTTCAAGCATATCAGTACAAGGCACATCACATTCAAGTGGAGGAACAAGGAAGTGGAAGTGCAACATTTGTGACACTGAATGGTCTGGTAGCATTAGTAGGGTGAATGCACACTTTCTTTTTTGGAGAGGAAAAGGTGTGAGACATTGTAAGTTTTTGGAGGAAGCTAAAAATATAAAGTACAGAATTGAGTTTAACAGGCTTTGGGGGTTTCCAAATGACACAAATATTTCAATGCCTACTACTTTGTCTGCTAGGGCAGCTCTTCAGCACAGCCAGAATCCGCCACATACTTCTCATGCTTCGCATCGCAGAAGAGAGGAATGATGTTTGGATCTCCATCCACTTCCACTTCTAGTGCCGCCAAAGTAGGGAAACGTAGGTTGCAAACACCACAGAGTAACCCCATTGTTGATATGTTTAATGAGCAACTAAGAGATGAGATAGATGAATCCATTGGCAAGTTCTTCTTTGCCAATGGCATTCCATTTCATGTTACACGGTCTCCTCATTATAGGGAGATGATGGCTATGGTAGCGAAGGGAGGACCATCTTATGTGCCACCTGGGGAGACGAAAATGAGGACCTCGATCTTGGATAAATGCTATTCCAAGATCAATATTTTGATGAAGAAGATGAAGGCATGTTGAGTGGCATCGGGGTGTAGCATAGTTATGGATGGGTGGACGGACATTAGCCATCGTCCACTCATCAACATCATGGTCACATGTGCAAAAGGCCCATACTTCCTTAGAGCAATTGATTGTACAGGGCATCGTAAAGATGCTGATTTCCAGTTTCAGGTCCTCAAGGAGGCTATTGAGGAGGTTGGGCCACAAAATGTGGTCCAAGTAGTGAAAGATGCAGCCCATGTGTGTAGAGCAGCAGGGAGACTCATTGAGGCAGCCTATAGACAGATTTGGTGGACCCCATGTTGTGTGCATGCCATGAACAATGCACTCAAGGACATGAGAAGATTGACTGGATTAGAGGAGTGGTCACCGATGCGAGAGATGTGCAGATGTTTATCTGCAACCACCACACTTCACATGCACTCTTCAGGACCTTCGCGAAGGAGTTCTTGAAACCAGTTAAGACCAGATATGCATCCTATTTCATTCTCTTGGAGAGAATGATTGAGTTGCAAGAGGCATTGCAACTCATGGTTATGACTAATGAGTGGAATAGGTGGGTTGAGGCCAAGACAGGGCAGGGGAGAAGGGTGAAGGAGATAGTGAAGAGTGATGTGTTTTGGATTGATGTGAAATACATTGTCTCCATCATTTCTCCAGTATTCCAAGTGATCATATGTGGGGATGGAGATGCACCTAACTTTGGAGAGGTGTATGAGTGCATTGACTCTATGCTTGACCAGATGAAGGTTGTTGTGCGAGTGAAGGACCCCTCTCTAGCATTCTACAATGAGAAAATCCGGCCTATCATTCAGCGTAGATGGGACAAGTTGAACGCTCCTTTGCATGTGGCTGCCTTTGCCTTGAATCCTAAGTGGTACAAGGCTAGATCGGGTAGAGTGACACCAATTCAGGATGATGAGGTGAAGGCGGGTTTCTTTAGGTGCGTAGAGAAGATGTTTGATTCTAGAGATGTCAGCACAATTCACACTGAGTGGGGAAGATTTGCCACTCTTAGAGGTTATTTAGATGCGGCAAAGATGCATATAGAAACTATGGCACATGAGGACCCACTTTTGTGGTGGAATTGTCATGGCCCGAAATATTTGACCACCACTCTAGCCATCCATCTGCTATCCCAGGTTTCTAGTTCTTCAATTGCTGAGAGGAACTGGTCTACATATAGCTTCATCCACTCTCTTAAGAGGAATAGACTTACCTCTAACAGAGCAAAGAAGCTTGTGGCTATACATAGTGCTTTGCATCTCATGGACCGCAAGACACTTGTGTACAAAGAGAGTCCAACGGCACGATGGGATGTAGAGCCAGAGGAGCCTTCACAGATTGACGAGGATGATCCTACCACTTCAGATGCAGGGCTAGTTGGTGTGAGCTTGAGGGATCTTGATCTTCAGAAGTCCAATAGTTCCAGCGAGGAGGAGTTCACAGATGATAAGAGGCCTCCATTAGCTACATTTTGAGTTTTAAGTTTTGTAATTTTGTCTTTGACTCTAGTCTCTTTTGTAATGCTATTGCTATTAGTATTTGTATTTGGCTACTCATTGTAACGATGAATCATGTAATCATCTTTATTATCATAGACTTTGCAATGGCATCAGATATTCATATTTTCCTTTTTCAATATAATAGAAATCTCCAATTTGACAATTTCATTTGTCAAATTTTATTTAGCAATTAGCATTGAAGAAATCTTGGTATTTAGATTTAGTATTTCAAATTTCCTATAGTTTCATTTGAAATGTAATTCTTATACTGTTATATTGTCATACATCTTTTCAAAACTAGTTTTTCAAGTACTAGATTTTGCATGGACACTTGTGAATTATTTTGGTGTCTGAAACACATGATGTGCAAGGTGCAGCACCTACTGTTAAATTTGCATTCTAGAAGAAAATCAACCCGATAAAATTGCTATATCAATTATGGAAATCAATTGTGAGATGTACACCATCTCTCTAAATCTAAGTTGTTGATTCAGGTATGGGATACAGGTTTGCATATGCAGGTACAGCCAAAAAAAATCCCCTTTGGTACGGGTATGCCCATATATATGTATGTATGTATATGTTCAAACATCAAAATTATAAAATATAACTTTGAAGAAATGGGCAAAATCGTTTTCAACTGGCATATGGAATATATGCATAGTACAATAGGGTGATTTGAGGTATGTCAACATATAGAGAATAAAGGAAAATGCAAGTTAGAAAGCTATTCATCATATAACTGCGTTCTTCAATACAGTGGAATGGATCGTTTCAGAGCATTTGGATATTAAATAGAAGCTTCAAGCAAAGAAAGAAGATTTCATTTCTTAAGTTACATAAGAACGCTAGAAAATTGTATAATAGTGAACAATACGAGGCAGAAAATAAGAATTTAAAAATATCTTCAAATCAATTGAGGCAACAAATTACACAGGAATACAAATCACATCTACTCAGTTTGCGTTCACTTGTATAAAGTGATTACCAAGTTCAGCTCTCAAGTAAACCCCACAAGGTATTCAAAATGGAACCATCCTCAAGCTTTCAGACATCAATATAGAATTAACATGCCCATCAGTTTATTAAGAAATGCAATCCAAATTATCACACTTTCGACAGCAAAGCCAACCCCTGGATTTATTATCACACTTACAAGATAACAAGATTATGATATCCAAGATTTATTATTGTCTTCCGAATAAAGGGATGCAAATAAAGTCTAGCATTATGAAAAATGCATTTTCCAGATAATGTGAATAAACAAATGTTAAGAACCAACTTTGAGGACGGTGCCCGAAACGCCTAGGTTCGCCCAGGTTTGGCATGGGCACTCATGTTCAAACCAAAGGCAAACCCAAACCCGATTCCAGATCCAAACCCACGAATCCGATAACTAAGCTCTAAATATGTATTGATGTTTTCCTACATTGGGTAGTAATTATTTGATTGACTGTATTTTATTTCAAGTAGAATCGAAGATAAATAAACCAATTTTCATAAGTTTAATAAAATTATTATCTTGTTCCTTCCTTATTTGCACCAATGCCCAATGTCTGGCCTGAATAGATTTCTATGAGCAGTACATATACATTTCTATTATAAGAACTAATGTTCATGTTGTAATCTTTGCTAGTTTATTCTTGTTTGTTGTGAGAGTGACTCAATTGGGTTAATAGCACAAGGAGGCCGACAATCTTTCCAATTAGATAGAAGCAATGTAGTGATTAAACCCATTTAAATGATTGCACTTTTCCTGGGGAATAGCATTATATTAAAGATGACCAAGGGAGACAACAATTTTTCTTTATTCCACGGACTCATATTACATTCAATTATAGAGTTGGTAATAAAATGCTTCTTTAAAAAAAAGAAAATAGTAGTATCTTGTAGATCTTTTGGAATCAAATATTCCCTATTCTAGGCAAAAAATTGACTTCCAAAAAGGCAAACTAAATAAAAGAAAAAGAATTCCAAAAGAATAATTTGATTTTTGAAGACTTTTCCTAGCAGGTGATTAAGTTAGATATTTAGCCTAGTAAATTCAAGAGCCAAAGCATTTGACTAGTAGAAATGGCATGGAACTCAAGAATTTCATCCCCACAATAAAAAGCATCAACACAATATTTTATTTACCCTTCTTATACAAGATCAAAGTAACAAGCCTGCCAGTTGCCCCTCTATGTGGCTTGTTCTTAGTGAACGCAATCAAAGTAGCTACATAAGACGATGATGGCCTATGTTATCGAATTCTTCTCCCAGGTACCCCATGCCTACTTTGAAATAGTGCAAGTCTGAGAGCAACAATGGGAGCGCATCAACCACCCTGGGCTCCCTATGGGTATGCAAGTAGCATACCCACAAGGAACCCAAGGCAGTTGGGGCACTCCTAAGAACTCCCACAAGCACCAAGGCATTGCAGGCCTGTAAAACAAAAAAACACTTTTTTTAATATAAATGTGAAAAAAACCCTAAAAAGCCCACTATACCTAAATTTTACCCCTTTGAAACTTCAGTTCTCTCCTAACACACATTGCTCAACCATTTTTCTTCATTTTTGCATTTTGAAAGGTAACTAGTTTTTTCTAAGGAGATCAATCACAAAGTACCAAATGGGTAGAGATAACTTGCACAAAGGAGATCTAATCATCTAAGGTAAGCATTTCAACTGATTCTTTAGTTTTTTAACAATTGTTTTCAAGTTTTTAATTAATTTTTTAGTTTTCGATTATTTTTTTTAAAAACAATTGAATGATTTATTCATGAACATACAACGTATATAAAGGACTTACACAACAGTGTTTTAAAAAGAATCAACAGTTAAACTAAAGCTTCAACCTGAAACTAACAAACTAAAAAAGCTAAAAACTAAAAAGCTAACTATGCGTTCTAATAAAAGAAGCAATAGTTACACTAAACAAACTAAAAAGGACAACTAAGATGACCATTATAGAATAGATATAGTATTATTTTATTACCATCCCTAATGGTCATCATACTCATTACCCTACAGAAGACATTGCAGGTCTTTTGATCACAAATGCACAAATGCAAAGAACACTCTGTTGTTACGAAGATCGTCCCAGGATCTACAAAATGTTAATGACCAAGAGTACCAGAAACTGTCCAACCTGATGTAATCCTTAGAAACCTGAAACTACAATTTTGAAGAAAAATCGGCAAACCCTCCAATGAGCAACAAACACAATTTTGATCAAAACCGCAAAAACTTTTGCAAAAGAGCACTAAGCACTATTTGCTCTAGCAACTCCAAAAAAGACTGGAAGATGCCATGGTTGCAGATGTTCGCCCCAGCAACTCTAGGTGCAACCCAAAATTGACTGCAAAAAACCACGATTTTTGTGGAAAAAATCATCAAACACTAAAAACTAGATTTACAAATCATCATTTTTGTTGACAACGGTAAAACCCAGATAACCAAAAAACCCACACAAACTTCGCAAATTATAGATGATAATTTTTAATCTTAAAAATTATAAACCCTATGAACAATTTTTGAGGAAAAAATCATGAAAACCCTACAAACAATTTTTGAGGAAAAAATTGTGAAAACCCTAAAACGTGGCACGGCAATAAACCAGACATCATGCAACAAAACACTGATTTTTGAGGAAAAAATCAAGCAAAACCCTCCCATGATTTTTTTGGAGAAAAATCAAAAAACCCATACAAATAATTTTTGAGGAAAAAATTATAAAAACTCAAAAATATTTTTTTAAGGAAAAAAAATATAAAAACCCGCAAAACAAATTTTTTTTAGGACTTAAAAAAATTATTAAAACCCCAAACGAAATCCACGATTTCTGAAAGCACCCAAAACGTGCAAAAAAACATAGTCATCGCCCAGAAACAAAAGAAAAAAACCGAACATTGCACACACATCGTGAACAGAGAACCACGACGCGAACAAATTGTCGCATGGCTGAAAATTCCCGACGTGAGTCAAGCTCCAAAAACACGACACGGGCGAAAAACACAGAATCATGCACCGTCACATCGTCTGGAAAAACAGCCACTAGAAAAACGCATAGTAATAGAAAACAAAAGCTAGAAAAATTGCGATTTTTTCTCTGACAAAAAATTGCACGAAAAAATAGGTTGAAAAAAAACTTCCCAAGCAGGAAAAATCCCATGAAAAACTAGATGCTACCAAAACCCTTTGCGCCAAGAATTGCATCGAAAAAAAACAAGTAGGCACAGAAAAAGACAAGCGCTGAAATCGCGACTCCAAAGCTTGTGAAATCATGCCTCAAAAAAACGGACGCAAAACAAAAGCGTCTCCATGAAAACAAAATCCGACGCTAGCCTTGAAAAAAATTAAACTGGAATCCATGATTTTTCAAAACGGACTACAAAAAACAAAAGATTGCGAAATACACGACCCAAAAAAATCTACCTCAAAGCAAAACCTTCACAAAGACAAATTGCAAAGGAAGAAACCATCACGAACGAACCCACAGAAAATCACAAGAAAACTCCAACAATTTTTTCATAAAAAAATTAATTAAAAAAATTTCTAGAAAGAAAATTTCCAGGGAACACTTCCACAAATATTCGCCAAAACCTAAAAAGCCCATCGACCCGTTTTGATACCATGAAAAATAATTGAATGATTTATTCATGAATATACAACGTATATAAAGGAATTACAAGACAGTGTTCTAAAAAGATCGAATAGTTAAACTAAGGCTTCAACCTAAAACTAAAAAGCTAAAAACGCTTTAAAAAACTAAAACGCTAACTATGTGTTCTTATAAAAGAAGCAATAGTTATGTTAAATTTGTGCCCTAGTTCAGTAATCAGATTTGTAACATTTAATTATTTGTTAGCATTTAGTAAACCATAATCAAGTAAATCCAAGAATGAAACAAGAGAGCAAGAGAAAAACACAAATATCCTGGGAAAACCTCCAAGGAGGAAAAACCCAGCACTAAAGACCCACAGGTCAGATTATGTATTCAATCTGAATTGCATAAATACAATACTTAGCTTGATTCTCCAGATCTGATCCCTTTTAGTATATCAGATCTGCCCTTCTAAATACACCAAGTCTGCACCAAAATGCTTATATCCTCTTGGACAAGTTCGCACAATCCTCTTCTATATTTCGCATCTTTAGTTGCAGAGCTAGTTCGCTGATTGCATAAGAGATGAAGTGATTGATTGTGTTTGCAATTTAACTTTATTTATATGAGTCTTTAACCCATATACCCCAAGTCGGCCTTAATCCTTTTTGGCGCCAATTTGTTTTATTGAGGCGTGGTGTATTTAGTGTGGCGTGGAGTTATGGGGCCGGACTTGTCTTGGGGGCACGTTACCCCTTTAAGATAGGACCCAGTCCTATATGGGTTCGGATGTTGCCTTAAGGCAATCTGAACCCATCTTACCTAGTTATAAACAACAAGTTACACTAAACAAACTAAAAAGGACAACTAAGATGATCATTATAGAATAGATATAATATTTTTCAAGCTTTTATTTTTTTAATTTAAAAAAAAATAAAAAAGAAACTAGTTTTAATATTTCTTAGAATGCTTTTTGGTGTTCATTTTGAACTTTCATTAGTTTATACATATTGTAGGGTTGCATTTATCTATTTAATTTTTATCTTAAAATTTTATAATTTCTTATAACAGCAAAATCAAATTGCAATCTATTTGGAAAGGCCACTAGTTCAAGTTTAATAGGTATTGACACAAACAAAAAAATTAGGATTGATCAAGCATCTCCTTTATGTAATTATGTTACGATGCTTGAACAACTTCCAAGAGCTGGGGTTATACATCTTTCAGCCACTCTATTATGAAAAGAAAACAATTTAAAGAACGAGAAGAAGCTGACTAGGAAGGGGTTGCCAAAAGAAAAAAAATTAAAAAGAATGAGAAGAAGCCAATGTTGTGAGTGAAATAGAAAAATTGAGATCTCATCCTTTAGGAAAGAAAACATCGATGATTTTCCTACAAATTCAGTAATGGCCTCCCAACATCCTTTCTTGGAGACACCCTCTATCCAAGCAGAAAATCCCACTTTTTCCCACAAAAGAGGCCCATTAAATAAGGCATTTCAAAATGAAGCAAGAGACATTACAAAGGAAAAAGTTGCACATTGCATTTATGCCAATGGTCTTCCTTTCAACTTGGTGAGATCACCATATTGGCAGGAAACAATGGCGGCAATCAATAGTGCACCTTCTAGTTTTACAAGTCCTAGATGTGAAAAGGTGTGCACCACCTTATTGGCAAGAGAAAAAAAATCACAGAGACATCACTCAAACCAAATATTGTAGAGACGTCACTAAACCAATTAGGGATTCTTGGATTGAAACAAGAGTGTCTATAGTTTTGATGGATAGAAATATTGAAAAATCCAACCTTTGATAAATATTACTACAATGTCCCCCAAAGAGGCAATGTTTTTGAAGGCAATTGATCGTGAGGGGCAAATCAAGGATGCAGAATATATTTCTAAAATTCTCATTGAGTCCATAGAGATAGTGGGTCTTGGAAAATATTGTCCAATTCCTTACAAACAATGCGAAAAATTGCAAGGTTGCAAGTGCTTTTGTTGAGAAAGGGTATCAATGCATTTAATGGACACCATACACTATATATTCCCTTAACTTGGTAATGCAAGCAATTAGCACTCATATAGAGTGGTTGAAAGATATATACCATGAGGGAGAGGAGATCCAAATGTTTTTGACAAACCACCATGTCACAAGGCATTTTCAAGGCTTTCTTTGTAGAACACAAGATACCACTGAGAGGGGGCGGGAGGGTGAATCAGTGGTTATCAACAACCTTAAAACCTTTAATCCTAAAATTGTGTACCGGTTAACAATTCCAAGACTAAGGGAGTATACCGGTGAGATAAAGGAAATGATCATAAAGCAAGCACACACAAAGACACATCACACAACATTAGATATACGAGGAAAACCCAAAGTGGGAAAAACCTTGGTGAGAAATGTTGCTGGAGTCTACTGCTCCAATCCAGCATCACAATGAAACAACAGTTTTACAAAGTTTAGGGCACCAACCCCTAATGATTTATGGGCACCAACCCCTACACCAAGCACCAACTTAGTGAAATACAATGAATTATAGAATCAATACAAAATAAGCACCTTGTTACAAATAAGTTTTGTAACCTCTATATACACTTCACCCTGTAGGTTCAACTCTTCTCTGTTTCTCTACTTCTCATCACTGTTGGTTCTCCTATCACTCTCCCTCTGACTTACCAGTTGAATCCTCCACAGTCTGATTCACTGTTATGCTTTGTTTTTGCTTTACCGATTGAACCTCTTTATCTCACTCTGCCTCTGCTCCTTTTTCTCTCTATCTCAATTTGCATTTATACTCTGCTTCCACCTTACCGGATCTCCTTTCACTCTCTGTTGCTTTATCAAATCCCCTTTACACTCTGTCACTGTCTTACAATTTCAATCTCTGCCGGTTAGATTGTCTGTTATGATCTGCAACAGTTTTACCGGTAAACCTTGAACCTTTTCTGACAGATCTTCTTCTTGCTCTTCCTCTCACTTCTCGATCTACCTTCACTGCAGCAGTCTAACCTCCAACAAATAGATCAATACTTGCTCATCACACTTACCGGTTAAACCCCTCTTACCGGTTCTTTCTCCAACACCCTCAGTTGCTTCAAGGTTCAGCACTTAAACGTTCAGACTGGTTAGTTCGCACTCTTCACTGGCATCCAGCATCTAGCATCAATCCACTTAGATCTTCAATCTGCATATTTATATATCTGCTTTCCCGCCAAAATGCAATATTCAAATATTTTCCATCTAGGATATTTCTTCACCGACTTCAATCCATATCAGATCGGGTCTCTTGTCTTAGATTGAGCACCAGCAATAAATGAATTTTCCTGCAGCAAGATCTTCTTTGCACACGATTGCATCTTCTAGATCATTCCATCTGTCAATTGAATTTGCTTCTATTGAACACGTTAAATGCAGTTGCTTCCTTCTCGACAAAACAATGTCTAGATCACCACTCGAAGAGATCTGATCACATGTCAGTTAATCGCCTCGAGCCACACACATGCCTGCAACAGATCTGCCATTTCCGCGTTTTTCATTTAATGTTGGCCTGTTTCAATCTTGTCGACACCTACCTCATTCAAAACACCAACTCTTCGTTTACCGAATTCTGCATGTTAGGTTTTCTACTTTGCCACCTGGAAGCCATGTGTCATCTCTGTCGGCATCCAGCTCAATTGACTATGTCGGTTCAGGATCAGTCACCGACCAAACATACAACCGGTGTTTACCAACCGGCTCATCTTACCCTACCAATTATACAGTAGCCGGTTAACCTTCAAGCGTGCACATCACTATTCTACCGGTTAGGTCATGTTATCCTGGACCGAACTTGCCAAACAACGACACATGCCCAGAGTGAGTCACTATGCGCATCTCCATCTGATGAGAGTCCTTCATTTTGTCTCTTTGTTAGCTTACCAGTTGCCTTACCTATTGGTTGACAAAACACGTCAACAATCTCCAATGCAAACCTTCTAGCATACCGGTAGATATGTTTAGCAATTGACAATACTCCTGCTTGCATACCAGTAACACCCATAAGAACACCATGCCAACAATCTTCAACTGTTTCCAACTATGGTAACATCAATCTCCATCTGCATCCCAGTTGACATTAGCATCCTGAAATGAAACCATGTTTGCAATTGCTAAGCCTTTCCTTTCTTCTACATTAGCCCGGACATCATCTCAACCGGTTTTGCCAAATTGACAATCGCATCACTTCTTATCCTTCCTTTTCTGTCCCGGTAGCTCATCATGCCTTCACTTGTTGATCTGGTTCATATCTTTGGTTTCATATACCGGAGGCTTCCTCATGATTCACTTTGGTCATCTGATATAAGCCTTCAATCACCTGCCTTTAACTTCTTTGACTGTCTTATCCCGAAGGGTTATGATGTATTTGTTGATGTGTATTTTGTACACCACCAAACACAGAATAAAATACCCAAAAGGTACCTTATCCTCTCTTGATTAAAGTCTATGAATGCTGAAGATGTCGCGAAAAGGATCAATCGGGATGACTTCAAGGTTCTTCGTTGTAGGATCTCTACGTGTGGAAAAGCACCAGTGGTCGTTGTATAGGCTGTTTCTTCAAGGGGCCTTACGTACTTTCAGAGAAAGCTTGTCCGTGTTACTCTCTTTTCGACTGCGAAACGGGATTTTCCTAACACTAACAGATTTTCAAAAAAATGTCAATAGGATAAGGGTTTTAAGGAAGGAATGCTAATCTAATCCTAAGAATGACTCAATGAAGGCTAGACTTGGTAAGATTCTACCAATTTCAGTATCGCCAAGAAATTACAACTCTACTGGAATTGATACGATCTTCTAAGGTGATTCAGTAACTTTTCAAATCATCAAGGATATAAATACTATCATAGAGATACATATCAATACTTCCAAAAATGATTGAATTTTTTAAGCAATCTCAATATTTCCAGTTGACCACACAAGGCATCCTTACAATCAGTAAGAAGCTAGTGGTTTGGAACGTGAATCTCACCAAAGATCAAGCACAACACTTAGTCCTTCAAACTTAAATTTAAATACTACTTCAACTGAGAGTGATTCAAGAAAGTAAACAATCATGAAGATAGCCACAAGTATTGCAATAAAACACCATAACTTCAATATTTTATTGATCTCAAAGCCAAATAGACAACAATTGTTCAAAATTCTTTCTTCACTACTCAATCTTACTACACAATAACTTTCTTCTTTCTAAGCTCTCTCTCCTTTTTTCTAACTTCTAACTATCAAAATGAAAATGAGTGAGGGTATATATAGCATCCTCAAATACAATGAATGGCCTAGATTGAAAGAAGATCAACGGCTGAGATTTTGACACCTAAACCCTAATTAGGGTTTGTTACAAAAAGGTCCCCATTTAGATAAACATCATTAAATGCATAGCCAATAATTAATTGACACAAATATCGAGGAAACATAGACCAATAGGAATTAAGCTGCCACATCATCCTATAACAACTTTTCATCTAGAATTTTGTTCCCTTTCCTATGCTCTTTCTTAGCATATTCAATGAATCTGGACACAGCTCTCTCAATCTCAGCAATGGGAATCTCAGGAAGATTCTTCATTCGTTCTTCCAAGTGAAGGACTTGATCAAAAGCAGTGAGAAGAGTTGTCTCCTGTCCAGGTTCAAGTTCTTTGGTCTTCTCAATCAGGAACATAGTAGTGTACATTTGATCTCATTGCTTATCTGTGATGATGTTCTCCTCTTTGCAAAAGATAACCTTGACTCTCTCCTCCAACTCTTGGATGTCCACATCTGTCTCAATCTTGATCCGCCTGCCAAGAATGGTACATAACACCTCAAATACCTTATCTTGAATTGGATGAATGATACCTTCAACTTGACTGCATCTAGTGTTGATGTCCTCAAAAAGGACCTCTTTCATTTGGAGCAGAGTTGACCACTGTAGGAGATTATGGGTTCCTCCATCCATTATCTTTTCTTGTGCCAGAATCCGTCTTGGTGTTTATCTTATCACTTGTAAGATAGGAATGATAACATCTCTAGTGTGAGTAAATGCAGCTACAGTTATCATTAGATTATGAATAATCTCAAGGACCTGGATAGCTCGATGAACTGTCTTCATCATTCTCGTTGCAAATTCAACGGCTACCGTGTGGGATTTATCAATCCAAGAGCTCATAAGCTGAACCAAGCTCTTTACTCTTTCTGCCTCACCCACCAATTCAAGAGGGAGTGCTTGTAAAGGGGATACTGCTGGATCCTGACGTCTCAAAGGCTGATTGAGATGACTAAAATAACTTCTCCAAGCACTGACCTCCCTCTCAAGCTTCCTATTCTTTTCCATTTCTTCTTTAAGTTTATCTTTAAGTGCTTCAAATGAATCAGTTGCTTCTTCCATTGCTTGCTCGGAGGTAAGTGGACCAAGCTCAAATGTTTCTAAGTCATACTCATCTGCAAGAATCTCACCCTCATATTTGTCCACTACTGGTGTAGCTACTTGCAATTTCCTGGATCCTGTCTCATCTCTAATTATCTTGGACATCCTTGTGGCCTTCTTCTTTTCCATTACCTCTTGAGAGTTTCCTATAAGGCTTTCCAAATCAAATACATCTTCTTCCTCTTCAATCACAACTACCCTTGTCAGTCTCTCTTTTAACCAATCCGGAATGGCGGATCTTGTTTCCCTTACTTGTATTTCTTTAAGCAATGGTCTATCCTCTCGGAAAGGAGATGTCGCTTCATCATCATTCTTCTCTTCATGTAGCTCATTAGCATCAACTTGGGGAGATTGACTCGTCGACTGCTGAGGTGTTTGTCCCTTTTCTTGCTTGTCATTTTGTACCATGGATTCCATAGATTCATCAATTTCATATACCATCTTCCCCTGATCTTCTCCTTGATTTGCCTTCTTTTCATGTCGAGAAGATGTGCTTGGTGGCTGATCGGGGTTTGTTTTCTGTTTCTTCCTGGTGGGTTCCCTTTTCTCAGGTCTTTCTTTCCTCTTTGAGCCTTTGGAATGAGAAGTATTCTCACTCATGCTTGCTTCTCCTTCCTCTGGTCTTGCCTCCAAAGTGAATGTCATTGATACATTTTGCCCTTTCAACTTCTGATGCTGTACATCCACCCATCTGCGAGTGCATGATAAAACGGGAGCCATCAAAGCTCTCAAGTCTAAAACCTCGGGCTCATTCCAATCTATTTTTACTTCCTTGTCCTCTTTCTCATAGGATGACTGGAGGTATCTACCATTGTCCTGGGCTTGATCAGCTACTCTATAAACTTTGCATTTCCTGATGAGATCTAAGGGTAGCCTGGAATGCATCTTTCTTTTAACCTCTAAATCACCAGGGAGATTCATCCAAAAGTCCTCCACCTGAAACTCATGCTTGTACTTCCTGTCGACTGTCTCCTCCATATAACCATGAGGATCAAAATTCTCCCGTGAGGCAAAGAATGAGAATGAGTATAAAGATAATTCCTTCTCTGCATCTTCCGAGGCTTGAGTTTTAGGACACACCTCAACTGAATTCCCGAGTATGATGGGCACGGGAATTCCATTTCCATTCTTGTGTCTGGATGCCTTCGCATAAGCTGCCAACTGTCTAGTCACCTCAAGTAGTACTATCCTGTCTGTTGGGTATCTTGGCAACATGTAAGGTGGTGAAGGACACGTGTGAACTCTGATGTATGTGAACTTTTGAAACTGGATGAACCAGGCGCCATACTTCTTCACAAGGTCCTGTGCATCCAGAGACAGACGATTGTGAATTCCTCCTTGCAATATCCTGGTAATGTTCATCGTGAAGGTGTCATTGACTAACTTGTAGTCACTTTTAGGCGGATGATGCAGATGAACATAAGAGTCACAAACCCTCATTTCTCCGGGTCCTCTTCCGATCACTCCTCTGTGAGGTGGCCCTGCATACTCAAAACTCTTGATTACGGCATATATAACATATGAGCTCATGTGGAATGATTTGGTGGGTCTTAGCCTCCTCAACTGCACGTCCAAACAATTGCTAATAATTCTAGCCCAATGAAGCATTCCTTTTCCTTGGACTATCATGAAGAACATCCACTTTTCGAAGAAGAAGGCTTGAGGAGCCCTTGTAACTTGATTGAGCAAAGTTATCAAATCTTTGTATTCCTCCTGGAAGTCGATCCTATGTGGTGTATTGGGAATCTTGTTCAGGCGAGGCCGACTCTTGAGCAACCAATTCTTATTGATGAGATTCAGACAAGTCTCAGGATCATCTTCATAGATCGACCTTGCTCCTTCTAAGCTTTTGTAAATCATATCTTTATGGTCTGGAAGATGAAGAGCTTCACTTAAAGCTTCCTCTAAAAGGTAAGCTAAGATGTTCTCGTCTTTGGTTACGATCGTCCTTGATTGTGAGTCATAGTGGCGGGCACACTCGATCATCAGCTCATGACACTTGACTGCGGGAGGGAAACCTGTCGCCTTGATGATGCCACTCTCGATTATCTTCCTTGCAATAGGTGATGGCTTGCCAATGTAGGGGACCTCTCGAAACTTCTTCACATTGAAGTTTCCTAAGTTGGTGTCTCCGATATTACTCCACCTGGACACGATCCTGGTCTCCAACTCGTCACCCCTCTGATCTTCCTTAATGAGAGCCTGCCGACTAGTAGATCCTCCGGCTTTGGGGGTCGCCATTTGATGCCTACACAAAAAAATTCAAAATTAGTCTTTAAGCATCATATCTTAAAGCGTAGAAATTAAGACCTTCCAAGGGAATAGTTCAAAACATTAATTTGAAAATGACATGATAACTCAAGAATTATGAATTTTCAAATTATGAATGAAAATCAAATTGCGCAAGACTTAGATTTTCAAAGGATTGCTATGAGATCAAAACAAGTCTTGAATATAAACTTCAAAATTTAATTCTTCATACCTCCTTCTTTGAAAGCTTAACTATCAACCTTGGAAAAATGAAGAAAGAAGATCAGACTTTGCTGGATAAGGATTGAATTGCTGGCTTTCTTGGATGAATTATGTCTTAATTAACCTTCAAAAGAGCTTCACTCTCCACTAGCTTTTCAAAATCTGGAAATTATCCTTCAACACTTAGCAAATTCTGGAAATTTAGCCTCCAATCTGCTGGATTTCACTCCTCAATCTGCTCCTCAAAATCGCACCTAGAAGGAATGAATGAATGATTTGAAATTTAAAGCAACACTCCCCCTTTATATAGGGCGCTCACCCTAATCCCTTCAAGGCCGACTTGGCAAATAAGGGGTAAAAATAAATAAAAATTCCTTGAAAAGATGGCTGACTTGCCTATAAAGGCATAATAATGATTTTTGAGCGCTCATTTGTATTTTTTAATTTTAAAAAATTAATTTTAGTGCCCCCAAGGTGAATTTTTTAATTATTTCAAGGCCTAAATATTAATTTATTAAATTAAAAATGCCTTTAATTAATGCGAATTTAATTTAATCCTCCCAAATGTTTCGAATTTAGCAAATTTGGTGATTTAGTACAAACTGGAGAATATCAACGTTTGATCAAGGCCTAATGAAGTTTGCTAATGATTTCGCCCTGGACCCTCTGGGAGGGTCAGGAGCGATTTTCTCAATTTAGTCCTGAATATCTCATACCTTGACTCCAAAATCTCCTGGAGGGTGAATTCATACCTAATTAAAGTCTTGCATTTCAAATTTTGGTATTTCGCATGAGGAAAAGTGTATTTCGCCCTAGGCCCTCTGGAAGGATCAGGAGCAAATTTTTCATCCTAGGCCATAATCCACCTTAGCTTGATCATAACACTCCTCCAAATCGATCTCCAAGGTCCATTTCCTTGCATCACTGAGTTAGCTTATCAAAATTTTGAAGGAAGTAGTGCATTCTAGGGAATTTTGCTCTGGACCCTCTGGAAGGGTCAGGAGCGAAATTCATAATTGGGCTCAAAATTTTCATTTTCTAAAGTTCAAAACCTCTTCAAGGCATTCCAAATAGGCTTTTCCACTGAATTCCGAGCTTTGTTTCATTCAACTTAGTTGGAAAAGGGTGATTTTAAGTTTTTTCGCCCTGGACCCTCTGGAAGGGTCAGGAGCGATTTTTCCTCCTTAGGCTAATTCCTTCATCATCTTTCGTTGAATCCTTCACTCATCGCTAGGCAATATTCTTCCTTATTCATTCCACCCAAGTTTGTCTTGTTTCTGCAAGGTAAAATAGGGGTTTTTCAAATTTTTGCCCTGGACCCTCTGGAAGGGTCAGGAGCGATTTTCCCTCTCTGGCCTAGGATCATCAAGTTTTGAAGCAAACAATTACTCATTAATGGTCTTAAAGGTCATTTCTACCTTAGTGCATCCTTGCCTTAGCAAAAACTTAGAAGGAATATGTTGATTTTATGATTTTCGCCTTGGGCCCTCTAGGAGGGTCAGGAGCGAACTTTGAGTTTTTAGGCACATTCCTTCATTCCTTTAGCTTCAAATCACTTCTAAGGCATAAAACATCATGTCCTTCTCCCACCTAAGTCATGAATAGCAAGATTTTGTCTTGAATTTGCAAGAATAGGGGAGGACTTGGAAATTTATGTTGATGTGTATTTTGTACACGACCAAACACAGAATAAAATACCTAAAGGTACCTTATCCTCCCTTCAGCAAAGTTTCCCGACTGCTGAAGATCTCGCCGAAGGATCAATCGAAGCAACTCCAAGGTTCTTCTTGTATGTAGGTTCTCTACTCGTGGATAAGCTCTTTGTGGTATGATGTGATTTTGCTGGAATCACAAGGGGACTTACACTTGATGACTAAACGTCTGATTTGCTTTAAATATTGCTGGAACACAGGATTTCACTAGCCTAGATTTTTTGAAAAAAGGAAAAAAGGATGAGGGCGAGGAAAGGATCTAATTCTGACACTAAGAATGTAGGAGCAATGAATGACCTTTGATGAAATTCTAACTAAGTCTTGTTTTGACATCCCAGGACCATCTCCACAAGGTTAGTGCGATCTTCGGAGGAAAACTTTATGATGTTCAGATCATCGCTACAAGCATAGACACCATTAGGCTAATGCATATCAATGAAGAAGCGACAATTGAAGTTAGGCTTAAGCTGAATGATTCCAGTTGAGTACACAAGGCAAGTCTGCAATCAACAAACTGCTAGTAGTATGGATATACAAATTTCACCATCGATCAAACACATTTCTTCCACTCATCTAATAACATGAAATCAAATATGAGAAGTATAGAGACCATGCAAATTGTTGAATCGACCCATAAATTTCACCATTTCTTCAATGAAGTTTACAAGCCTTTTACAACATCTTGGCAACAATCTTTGCGTTCTCTTTGTATTCTACTCTAACTGCTATTCTATCAACTGACTATTCACTATTAGCTAACTATTCACTTACTATCAACTATTGACTAACTATTAGCCTTTACAAATGAGGAGCCAAGACTTATATATTGCCCTCAATACAATTCAATGGCTAAGACCAATTTGAGATCAATGGTCAAGATTTTACAATGAAAACCCTAATAAGGGTTTGTTACAACAAACTTAATTCTGACCAATGAAATAATTGCATTATTTGGACACGTCTTCTCTGGAATATTCGACCAATGGATAGCCGGGGTAGGTACATCGAAGTTAGTGCCATTTTTTGATGAGTCGGGTACATTGTATCTAGACATGCTGAAGTGGACCAATTCGACTGGAGGAGTGATGACTGGGATGCCACCTTGTCTGACACTTGGTTGATGCTTAATTTGGTGATGCTGAGAAGCTAACTTTAATTAACTCTTCTGAAACTATCTGCTTCTCCAACGGACCCTTGCTTTGATCCTCTTTTGTCTTTGATGTGCAGGATGGATGGTGTACCTTCCCTTAAAATGCTAGGCTAGAAAAGGTCGTCCCTGTCGATGCTGGGCTGGAGGAGGTCGTCCTTGATGATGTCTACTCTTCTTTCATATGCAAAACAAATCAAGAGATGATTAAGGACACATAATAAATTAATTTCAACATAGCATAAAAAATGGAGGTTTTAAGAATTTCGCTCTGGACCCTTTGGAAGGGTCAGGAGCGAAATTCAAGCTTTAGGTCTTAATTCCTCATCTCCTTCACTTCAATTCATCCTACAGGGCAAAGAAACATCATTTCAACCTCAACTACGCCTTAGGACTCAAAGTCTTGACTTGACACAAGGAGAAAATAGGGATTTTGATGAATTTCGCTCTGGACCCTTTGGAAGGGTCAAGAGCGATTTTCCTTTTCTAGCCCAAAATCATCATTTTTTCAATCCCAATCTTCTTTGCAAGGTGAAATTTCATCTCTTTTCGCCTTAGGAACAAGGTTTCATGCCCAAGAAAGGTCAAAAAAGTAGGCTAATAAGGAATTTCGCTATGGACCCTTTGGAAGGGTCAGGAGCGAAATTCACTTTCTTGGCTAGAATCCTTCATTTTCATAACTTCCAAACATTCTCAAAGGCTAAATCATGCTCATTCTTCTTCTCATCATGTCTTGGTCATCAAGATTTGGCTAAATAAGGAAAGAAATGCCTCTTAGAGAGATTTTCGCTCTGGACCCTTTGGAAGGGTCAGGAGCAAATTTTTAACTTGGGCTAGATTCTTCATTTCTCCCTTTCAAAACGACCTCAAGAGGCAAAGACAAGTTATTTCTCTTCCATCCACATCATAACAAATCAAAACTTGATCTTCTTCATTGCAAAAATAAGAGCTTTTAGGAATTTCGCTCTGGACCCTTTAGAAGGGTCAGGAGCGAAATTCCAATTTTGGTCCAAAATCCTTCATTTCTCAACGCTTTCAAACACTTCAAAGGCAACAAGAATGTCCATCCTTCCTTCCAAGATACCTTGCAAATCAAAAATTAGTCAAACTTAGAAGGAAATGAGCTTTAAGAATATTTTCACTCTAGACCCTTTGGAAGGGTCAGGAGCGAAAATCTCATTCTAGGCTAGATTACTCAGTTTTCAAACTTCGAACCACTTCAAGAAGCAAACTTAGATCATTTTCCACCTGAGGAAGAAGGTTTCAAGGTCAAACAAGGTAGCGAATGGAGTTTATGATGAATTTCGCTCTGGACCCTTTGTAAGGGTCAGGAGCGAAATTCTCCTTTAGGCCAAAATCTTGTTCTTCAAAATCAAGCAAACTCCCTCTCAAGGCAAAAACATACCCATTCATCTCCCATCAAGCCAACGCCTAGCCAAAATAAGGAGGAAAACAAGAGTTATAAAGATTTTCGCTCTGGACCCTCTAGAAGGGTCAGGAGCGAAATTCCTAATCTTGGCCAAGATCCTGACTTCACTTTCACATTTCTTCATTCAAACAAGCGTTTTTACCTTCATTCAAGCCTAGGAATGCATTTAGTTCTAGGTTTTGGTCAAAGTAGAATGTCTTATGGAGAATTTCACTGTGGACCCTTTGGAAGGGTCAGGAGCGAAATTTGACATTTTGGACTCTCCGTCAGGATCATTTTATGGAATATAACATTTAAGTATAAGTGACATTTCCTTAAGTTATATTCCATATATACTTTCAGGATGTTTGAGAGTGGTTTCGGACCTCCAGGAGTTATATTGCAAAATCTTGTTTTTGGAGGATTCTTCAGTTTTCCAGACTTAGTCAAATTTCAGGATCAGGACATTCCAGACTTAGCCAAATTTCAGGATCAGGGCATTCCAGACTTAGCCAAATTTCAGGGCATTTGAAGATCAGGATGATATTCCAGACTTCATCACTCACCAACTCGACCTAACTAAGACCCTCAAGAATGATAGCCACTCACAAAGCAAGACACAATTAGCAACGAGAGCAAAACCAGGCCCTAAGGAAGACTCTCAAAGAAACCCTAATTCTGGGGCACCTGCCGACTCCCCTGGCTCAAGCAAAGCCTACCATCCTATTGATCCCCTAGCGACACTCAAAATGCAAAGGCTAACAGACAAACCCTAAACACCTAGGAAAACAAACCCCAGAAAGCAAAAAAAAAGCAGGGGTCCCCATTTGCAATGGGGCGATGTGTGAATACATCACAACAGTATTCCATGCATGTTGTGAGATAAGCTAAGTATTACCACCAACTGGTGGGAGTAGATGGACCGATGCACTTAACCTGCCAACACTCGATGGAAATGGATCTTTGTCACCTGCCAGCCAACAATTGGTGGGAACCGATTGACATTATGTTGCTCACTTTGCTTCCGGCATTGCACTAATATTTTATTGAAATTGAGCAGATACATCTTCAACCAGACATATGACCCGGTAGACTTCCCATTTGTCTTCCTTGCTTTCTTGAGTCAGCACAATTTTTGTCAGTCTTCGCTTCGTTTGATGACAGCATCTACATCCGGTGGGAGTCATGTTGGTTGACATCAAACTTGCATACTGGTTGCCTACACATCCTTCATTAGTTCAACCTTGTTGGCTTACCGGTTACATGCTTACCGATTGACAACAACACAATGCCAACATATTACTTACCGGTTGACTTTCCATACCGGTCTCCAATACTTACTCACCAGTCAACATTCCATACCGTTCTCCAATACTTACTCATCGGTTGACATCCCATACTTACCGATGACATGCTATACCGGTAACATGCTATACCGGTTGACATCAATGACAACACAATGCCAACATTCTTGAATTTGGTAAATTTGTCATAACGGAATACTCATACCCAATACATACCTAAGAAAAAAAAAAGCCATACCGACAGTGCCCATACTCAATCTCGTACCAAAATGGACAACTTCAAAGATGGTCAATCTTGGTGTAAAAATTGGTGCTTACTGAAAACTAATGCCACTTAGTTTTGGCATATTGGAATATCTCGTCTCTTTGTTCAAAGGTAGACATGGACTAATTAGGAATATCTCATCTCAAACAATAAAGAGCATGCCAAATCAGGAATAACTTAATTATTTTGCTACAATTAGTGCTTCTTCAAGATAATTAAAGAGTCATTTATGAACTCAAGGCTTCCTTCAACATATCAAAGAGAGTCAAGTTCCAAATGCATCTTCTTGCTGTGTCTTCCTAATGTATGCCTCGTGTCTGAATATTCTTCACTTCATGATTGAGGTGATTTCAACATGTTTATTCCATGTACATTTTATATGCCTTTCCCAAATGCTTCATATCTTAAACATATTTACTTCATGACTGATGTGTTTCCGGAGTGTTTGCTCCTAGTGCATTCTAAAAGTACCTTTCTCATATATGCTTGTACCTTATGTGTATTTATGTATTACTTCATATGTGATTCATGATTTCCATGTATGCTCGTGTTTTACATAGCCTCATGTGTATTACTTCATGCCTTACATATAATCATGTGTGTTGCTTCTTGTTTTACATTCGTCCATTATTTCATGTTGATGTGTGTTACTTTATGCCTCATATGTATACTTTCTGTTACGTGTATTCAAGTGTACATTTCATGCTTTACATGTATTCATACCTTATGTGTATACTCCATATTTTGTGTAGATGCTTCTTGCCTTATGTGCTTCGTGCCTTACACATTATGCATATTCATGTGTATGTTTCACACATTATTCATGCATAAAGTGTTTACTCTATATGTGCTTCATATGTATGCTTTGCGCCTCTATGTGGCATGTATGTGCTTCATACGTGTATTTATGGGTATTGCTTCATGCATTACTTATGTTTATGCTTCAAGATATATACAACAAGCCTTGTGTGTCTCCATGCAATTGCTTTATGCTTTCCAAGTGTTTAGGACCATGCTTCATGTGTATCCGTGGATGTGCTTGGATCTTATGAGATTGCTTCATATATTTTCAGCATGAATGCTTTTGTCTTGAATACATGCTTCATATCTAATATATCTCAACGTGATTACTTCGTGTGTGTGTGCCTTACTTGAATATGCTAAGTATGCCTTACAAGTATTTATAAATGTTTAAGGACTATACTCTAAATGAGGTGCATGTTTTAAATCACCCTAGGCCCATATTTTGCAAGCATGAAGGGCAACATAACGGACTATTTAAACCTATAGGAGGGAAGGATATGTGAAAGCAGAATTGCTCAAGCCATGAAGTGCTAGCGATTTGTCAGCAATTTGTATTTACCAGCAAAGACAACAAACTATTTAAGGAGATACCTATTCATAAAGTGGCAATGAGAATAATTAATAATTAATATAAACAAAACACTAAATCAGCAACTAATTATAATGAAAAGATTACCAACTTTCCTAATAATACAAAGCAGCGATTGTAGTCAAGGGTTGCGGTTTGTTTAACAAAAGGTAATTACATATGTCAATAAAGAGATGCGACCTGTTGTGGGATGTGTCTTATTTGGTTGAAGGGTGATGACTATAAGTAAACCGTCTCTCTTGAGAAAGATATAAGATCCTATTGAGAATGGGAAAGGAGGGGCATCGAAAGAGATCAAAAGGAAAGACGTTAAGTCTGCATCAAGGAGAAATCAGAATTAATTACTACCAATATCAGAACAGCAGAATGGGTACGCTGTATCATGGCTGTATATTTTTATTCCATTTATGCCATAGTAGATCTGCATTTATATAATATTTATTTATCCATTGATATCATGTCAGATCTGTTTTACTATATGTACATAAATGCAATATAAATTACTGTATACATTATCAATAAGACTACATTTCATATATCAGATTTATACTAAATTTATTGTACATTCATGATGCATATAGATTATTATATTCATGACTCCATCTTAATTCATTTGCTAATGCCTATGAGAGGATAGGTTGGTTTGTGTAGGGAGGGATGAGTAAATCCTCAAAAGTGATGGTGAGCCCAATATGGGGTAGGGACGGGGTCCTGAAACCTTTAAGGAACCTCGTTATAGATTGGTGAAAGCACCCTATGACAGTAAATCCCCATCCCTCATTAGGGTTAGAAAAGAAGTTAAGATGGATCTATATATAATAAATACTGAATGCATTACGAATAATAATTCATTCCTTAGTTTAGTAATATGAATCAAAACATAATAATGCATAATAATCTATGTCAACCTTTGGGAAAATGGCAAACCCTAGCAAGGGACATTACAAATGGTGTCAGAGCTTTAATCCTGCCAACATGCAGGACAGATCTACATAACTATCATATAATTAGAGTTAACTATTCAACCCCTTTGTAATTAAATCAAAGGACAACAAACAGTTACCATTCGGAGATCAATCATGCGTCGTAGTCAAAAATCCAAAAATCATAAACGAAAGACCATTTACTGACACCACAGAAAAAGACATCATAGTCTCAAGTTTATATTAAAACATAGAAATTACTAGTACAGAAATCGAAAAAAATTGTTAAAGAATAAAGCATTTCTGCATCACTTTTCTGACTTCTTAAACAGTGTCAACAACGACTTTACAACATAACAGCAGTGATTAGAAGCTTTTCAGCTACGAACAGCTTTGTCACAATTGTTTAACCAAGCATTCCATCCATAAATGTAACACTAAATATATTAAATAAATATACTTTATGTAACATTAAGTATACGTTTCATGCTTTATGTAAGTCCATATACTTCAAATGTATTTGAATGCCATGAATGTGTTTAAGAATATGCTCATAAATCCGTATGAGCGCTTCATATGTGTATTCCTGTGTATACTAATCTAGGTGTTTCACATGCAAGGTTTATGTCGTACGCATATTCATGCCCTGCAGCTCCACATGTATTTATGTACGTGCTTTCTTGCTTAAAGTCTATTTATGTGAATGCTTACATATTCGTGTGAATGCTTCTTGCCTTCAGCATATTTATGTGCGTGCTTTATAGGCGTGCTTCTTGCCTTAAGCGTATACTTCATGTTCTAAGTGTATTCGCATTGCTTACGTATATTTCTCTCAAATGAATGTTTCATGTATATACACCTCATAGTTTGTGGATATTTATGTGTTTGCTATATGTCTTCGGCATGATCGCTCCATTGTATGTTTACACGTGTACTTTGTTTCATGTCTACTTTGTAGCATATGTGATTGTTTCAGCATGATTACATCATGCACCTTCCTGATGTATGCCTCATGTCTGGATATGCTTCACTTCATGATTGAGGTGATTTCAACATGTTTATTCCATGTGCATTTTATATGCCTTTCTCAAATGCTTCATATCTTAAGCATATTTACTTCATGACTGATGTGTTTCCAGAGTGTTTATTCCTGGTGCATTCTAAGAGTGCCTTTCTCATATACGCTTGTATCTTATGTGTATTTACGTATTACTTCATATGTTATCATGATTTGCATGTATGGCCCGTGCTTTACATAGCCTTATGTGAATTACTTCATGCCTTACATATAATCAGGTGTGTTGCTTGTTAGAATCATAATTCCTTATTTTGTTAATGGTCAATATTGTATTTAATGTGCTTACAATATTAGGTAAATAGAAGTAGGTATCATAATTAATGTCTACAGTATTTTTGTAACCTCCATGTATTGTAACTTTTTCCTCAATTAATGAATGAAGTATTTTACCAGTGAATCTGATTTTCACATGGTTTCAGAGCCCTAGGTTAGGAAAAAAATTTCGAAATTTTCCTAAAAACTTGTCTAGCGTTTTTTGTTTTTTCGTCGCCTGTACCTACGTCTGGAAAAATTGCGCCCATTTTCTCCCTTTTTTTTTACCTGACGCGACCTTTAAATCATGTTTTCTGCCCACACGGAAAAAAAAAAAAAAAAAAGGAAGGGGGGGGGGGTGTTCGGTTCGCGGTTACTGCAGATATTTCGCAATTTTTTGCGCAATCTGGAGTTTGTGTTTTCCGCACAACCTGCCTTTTTTCTGCACGATTTTCATGTTTTAAAAAATATTGCAAGTTTTTTTCCAAGTTTTCCTGAATATCACGATTTTTTGTGTTTGTAGGCGGATTTGTTTGGCGTTTTCATTCCGACGGCGGCCTTTTTTCTGTCCGTGGCAGCTAGGGTTTCATGCTTCAACAAAAATCACAATTTTAACAATCTAGTTGTTACGCAATTTTTCACCACTTCCTGCTGCCTAGGGTTTTTAAAACCCTTAGTTTATTTCCAACAGCCACTAATTTTTTCTGGGTCTACAAAAAAAAATTTGCCTAGGGTTTCTGCAACTTTGCCTAGGGTTTTGACCCTCTGTTTCAAGGCAAAATTTTATTCTGATTGTAGATTCTTGGTGGGTTTTCCGAAACCTCAACTGGGTCTTCGTCAAATTTTTCAGGGTCTTCTAAAAAAATTGTCTCGAAAACCGTGCAAGGGTTTCAATTTCTGCCTCAAAATCCGACTTGCAAAACTTGTTTTCATCTGCTGTTTTTTGTGTCTTGCGATTGGTCGCACAATGGAGGAATCGGACATGGTCGTCATCACTCTGAAAAGTTTGCCCAAATCTTATGAGCATTTCATCAAAACGCTCAATATCACTTCCACTAACGTCAAATTGAAGTTTTTCAATCTTTGTAACAAGCTTTTACAACAAGATCGGTGGCGCCAGCAAATTGGAAGCAGTACCAGTTCCACCTCCACCGAGCAAGCATTCTCTGCCAAATCTTCTGCTAAGAACAAAGGGAAGGCTCAATCTTCTCAACCGAAAGGCTCTAGTTCTTCTCAGGACAGCAAGAAGAAGAAGAACGTTCAGTGCAATTATTGTCATAAGTTTGGTCACATGAAGGCCAAGTGTCGAATTCGTTTGGCTTTTGAACAAAAGAAGCAAGGAGGGTCTCAACAAAAGGCAAATGTCACAGAGCACTCAGAGCAAAAAGAATTTGCATTCTATGTTTTTATGGCCAAGAGAACAGCAGATCCAATCCGCTCTTCTACCTGGTATATTGATTCAGGGGCTTCACGGCACTTTACTCATCATCAGGATTGGTTCACGAAATTTGAACCATTCTCAGATTCAGTAATCTTCGTCCGAGGAGAAGAGTACACAGTTGCTGGTAAGGGCACTATCCAAATTCACTCAAGAGGTAGAAATTTAATTTTTCTTGATGTCTACTATGTTCCAAGCATGGAACACAATCTCCTCTTCGTCAATCACCTCATGAGGCATTCTCCTCAATTAGATGGTGTCTTCAGTTCGTCCATCTGCAGCATTGTTGATAGGGAGACTCGTACTACAATCGCTATGGGACTTGAGGATCATGGTTTGTATAGACTTGCTAATTCCGACGATTCTCACGAGCATGCTTTGGTTGCTAGGAGTACATCCATCAAAACACTTTGGCATCAGCGTTATGGGCACTTAAACATGCACTATCTCTCTCAGTTATATCGGGAGGGTTTGTGGTTGCTAGTCTACCTAAGATCCAACCTCAAAATCATGGAGTTTGTGCAGCCTGTCATGCTGGGAAGCAACATCGGACACCATTCTCGGATGGCAATTCTTGGCGAGCCTCCAAGGTCCTTCAATTGGTTCACGCTGATGTATGTGGGCCAATGAACACTCCATCTATTACTGGTTGCAGGTACTTCTTGTTATTTGTTGACAATTTCAGTCGTAAAATGTGGGTGTATTTTCTGAAAAATAAATCAGATGTGTTCAGTACATTTCAGCAGTTTAAAGCCTTAGTTGAGAAAAAATCCGATTCTCAGATTGTCACTCTAAGGTCAGATAATGGGGGGGAGTTTTGTTCCAATGACTTCTCTACATTTTGTGCTACACATGGCATTAAACGCCAACTCACCACACCATACACCCCTCAGCAGAATGGTGTCGTTGAACGTAGGAATCGCACCATTACTGAAATGGCTTGTTCTATGATAGAACATCGCAATGTTCCTAAGAAATACTAGGCTGAGGCAGTTTACACTGTAGTCTATCTCCCGAATCGGTCACCTACACATGTCGTTAGGAAGATGACTCTTGAAGAAGCCTGGTCAGGACGCAAGCCTAAAGTGGGCCATTTGAAAGTCTTTGGTTCTACCGCTCATGTTTGGATTCCAGATGCCAAGCTTGCTAAGCTAGATTCAAAGAGCCAAACACTTATGTTTACTGGTTACAGCAACAACCACAAGGCCTACAGGTTGGTTGATCTGGAGACAGATCGTCTCATTTTCAGTCGTTATGTTGTGGTTGATGAGACTCCTAGTCCATTCATGCCTTCTACTACTCCTAGTCCTACGACTCAGTCTGTGCAAACTCTTGATGTTGGTGTTCGTCTTCCCCTTGGTTCCCATGATGGGAGGGCTTCAGAGCATTCTGACTCTGAAGATGAGGAATCTACTAATCCATCACCACCTGATTTTCCACAAGATTCGCATCCAGATGACTTTGTTCCAGCAACTCTAGGGGATGTTGTTCCTCCAATGCCAAATGTTGGTACTTCTACCCTCAGGCCTAAATGGTGGGCCAAGACAATAGGAGATCTTCATGATGATGAGCTTCTTGAGGATAGATCAGTTCTCTGCAAGAGAAAGCAGCAAAATACAGTCAACTTTGCACTTATGGCCAACATCCATAGCATTAAAGGCATTCCTGAGTAGGAAAAGGCTATGGAGATAGAATACCATAGTCTTCTAAAGAATAACACTTGGGTTCTTTCTGATTTGCCTCCTGGGAAGAAACCTATCAGCTGTAAATGGATCTACAAAGTCAAGTATCATGCAGATGGTACTTTGGATAAGTACAAGGCATGATTGGTTGCTCGGGGTTTTACACACCAGGAGGGGTTTTACTACGAGGAGAATTTTGCTCCTACTGCCAAGATGAGTACCATTCGTCTTCTTCTCACCATTCCAGCTCAATTTGGATGGAAACTTCACCAGATGGATGTTAAGAGTGCATTTCTCAATGGTGAGTTGCAAGGAGAAGTTTATATGACTCAACCTCCTGGCTTCAAGGTTCCTGGTAAGGAACATCGGGTTTGTAGATTGGTAAAAGCCCTATATGGCTTGAAGCAAGCCTCTCAAGCTTGGTACTTCAAGATTGATCAGTATTTGGTTGAGCATGGTTTTCAACGCAGTCCCTCTGACACTAATCTATATGTCAAACTCTCCGATGATGATATCCTTTTTCTTGTTGTCTACGTGGATGACTTGATCATTACTGGCAATTCAACACATTTGATTACAGCCATCAAACAGGACTTGTGCCAAGCTTTTGACATGACAGATTTGGGGCTTCTCCATTATTGCTTAGGTGTTGAAGTGTGGCAAACTGATGACAGTATCTTTATTTCACAGTCCAAGTATAACCGCAATTTGCTTGACAAGTTTCGAATGCAAGATTGTAAACCTGCTTCCACACCTATGGAGAAAGGGCTGAAGTTATCAACCAAGTTTGATTCATCTGCAGTAGATGAAACCGAATTCAAGCAACTAGTAGGCAGCCTCATCTATCTCACTGCCACTAGACCTGACATCAGTTTTGCTATCAGCTACATCTCTCGCTTCATGACAACCCCAAAAGTTGATCATTGCATTGCAGCGAAGCGAGTGCTGCCATATGTGAAAGGCACTTCAGACTATGGCATTCTGTATGGTAGGTGCAACGATCCAACACTGATTGGTTATACTGACTCAGATTGAGCAAGATCAGTGGATGACTGAAAATCCACTTTTGAGTACATATTCAGTTTGGGTATTGGTGCCGTCACTTGGAGCAGCAAGAAGCAACAAGTCGTGACTCTTTCCTCAACCGAAGCCAAATACCGAGGAACAGTCAAGGCTGCATGTGAGGCAGTTTGGCTCTGAAGGATGCTTTCTGACATGCAAATGCCGCAAGCAGGTCCTTCTCTCTCGTATACTGATAATCAAGGGATGCTCAAACTGGCCAAAAATCCAATCTTCCATGAACATACCAAGCATGTCGAGCTTCATTGTCACTACATCCGCAAGCTGGTAGAAGACGGATCAGTTCAGTTGCAGTATGATCAGACTGCATATATTCTCACCAAGTCTCTGAGCCCGGATAAGTTAGTAAAATTCAAGGGGCAACTTGGTGTTTTTGATAGATTGACCATTAAGGGAGGGTGTTAGAATAATAATTCCTTATATTGTTAATGGTCAATATTGTATTTAATGTGTCTGCAGTATTAGGTAGATAGAAGTAGGTATCATAATTAATGTCTACAATATTTTTGTAACCTCCATATATTGTAACTTTTTCCTCAGTTAATGAATGAAGTATTTTACCAATGAATCTGATTTTCACATTGCTTTATGTCTTACATGCCTCCATTATTTCATGCCTTATGTGTACACTTCGTGTTTATGTGTGTTACTTTATGCCTCATATGTATACTTTCTGTTACGTGTATTCATGTATACACTTCATGCTTTACATGTATTCATACCTTAAGTGTATACTCCATATTTTACGTAGATGCTTCTTGCCGTATGTGCTTCGTGCCCTTACACCTTATGCATATTCATGTGTATACTTCATACTTGATTCGTGCATAAAGTGTTTACTCTGTATGTGCTTCACATGTATGCTTTGCGCCTTTATGTGGCGTGTGCATTCCGTGCCTTACATGTATGTATGTGTATTGCTTCATGTATTACTTATGTTTATGCTTTAAGATATCTACTACAAGCCTTGTATGTCTTCATGCAATTGCTTTATGCTTTCCAAGCATTTATGACCATGCTTCATGTGTATCCATGGATGTGCTTGGATCGTATGAGATTGCTTCGTATATTTTCAGCATGAATGCTTCTGTCTTGAATAGATGCTTCATATCTAACATATCTCAACATGATTACTTCATGTGTGTGTGCCTTCCTTGAATGTATGCCTTACAAGTACTTATAAATGTTTAAGGACTATACTCTAAATGGGGTGCATGTTTTAAATCACCCTAGGCCCATCTTTTGCAAGCATGAAGGACAACATAATGGACTATTGAAACCTATAGGAGGGAAGAATGTCTGAAAGCACAATTGCTCAAGCCATGAAGTGATAGTAAAGAACTTGAGTTTGCCTATAAATTGTCATTAAAGGAGGAAGGAAAAATGTTGAGAATGACGTCAAACAAATATGAAACTAGCCATCCAATATATTATATATGCATACAAACAGTATGACAAAAAGGGGTGACGCCATATTCCCGTAATTAGGTTTCATTATTCACTTCTATTTGGTAACTATAATATCAATGAATTTCTCATTTAAGGGTTCAAGATCCATACTCTAATCATTGATGTCAAGTCTAGCTATGATTATTAACCTTCCGGTCGTCATCTAGACCTATTTAATCAAAATCAAATTAATACACCCTTTATACAAAATTTATCTCACCCATTGTGTTGTCTAAAACTATTGAAATAAAATATTCATCCAACAACTTATAGAGCAAGAAATTCAGACATATATGTATCCCTCTCATGAACAGTATGTAGTGATAGAATAAAACCATCAGTTGGGGTTTCCTTAAATTCACTTCCACAGTCATAAGTGATACTTAATAAATTTCTGTACCAAAAGTCATATTCAAAGTTGCATACAGACCCAAATTGCATGCAGTAATCTGTCACTAATTCAAGCTACTTTATGAATAGTAAACAGTCAAACTCACAATATTGCACTTCTATAACTTATGTCATGAAATCTCCATTTTATGATGAGTAGTTAGCATGATCATTTCACAATTAAGGTCATAGATGTGTGTCATGCTTCTAATCTTCATCCAATATGCAAACATAGGGCCAACTTAATCAGTTTTGCAAAATACAAGACCGCCTTGATCCTTCTCTCTGGAAGATGAGAGAAAACTTATCTTAAATCCTAGGCCTTGGCAATCACCAACTCATGGTTAAGAGATATTGGGAACATTATAAGTCCAACAACCTACTAATACAAGTTTGTTTAAGGACAAGCAAATTTTGGGAAGGGCGGACAGTCATGTCCCCGATCAGGTCAAAATGAATAACATAACAGTATTCACTATCATTGGTGAAAGTTTAAGAACACAGTCATTATTATGTTAAGATTTTCAATAGTGACCAAATAGAAGTAAGGCAAACCAAGTCATTGTTATACTTAGTTAAGCCTAGACCACGATCAGTATTAAATATCATACTGCAACGATCATAATATATATGTGTGCAGCAATCTTCCATCAAGATGACGAATTCCCTTCATAATGGCAGTTAATCTTCATCATGCAGTGATTCATGCTAATGTGGAGATCCTTTTAATGATAGCGATTTGTCAGCGATTTGTATTTACCAGCAAAGACAACAAACTATTTAAGGAGATAACCATTTACAAAACGGCAATGAGAATAATTAATAATTAATATAAACAAAACACAAAATCAACAATTAAATATAATGAAAAGATGACCGACTTTCCTAATAATACAAAGCAGGGATAGTAGTCAAGGGTTGCGGTTTGTTTAACAAAAGGTAATTACATATGTCAACAAAGAGATGGGACCTGTTGTGGGATGTGTCTATTTGGTTGAAGGGCGATGACTATAAGGAAACCATCTCTCTTGAGAAAGATATAAGATCCTATTGAGAATGGGAAAGGAGTGGCATCAAAAGAGATAAACAAGGAAAGACGTTAAGTCTGCATCAAGGAAAAATCAGAATTAATTAATACCAATATCAGAACAGCAGAAAGGGTACGCTGTATCATGGCTGCATATTTTTATTCCATTTATGTCATAGTAGATCTGCATTTATATAATATTTATTTATCCATTGATATCATGTCAGATCTGTATTACTATATGTACATAAATGCAATATAAATTATTGTATACATTATCAATAAGACTGCATTGCATATATCAGATTTATACTTAGTTTATTGTACTTTCATAAAGCATAAAGATTATTATATTCATGACTCCATCTTAATTCATTTGCTAATGCCCTTGAGTGGATAGGTTGGTGTGTGCAAGGAGGGGCGAGCAAATCCTCACAAGTGATGGTGAGCCCAAGATAGGTTAGGGATGGGGTCCTGAAACCTTGAAAGAGCCTCCTTGTAGATTGGTGGCAGTGCCCTATGACGTAAATCCTCATCCCTCATTAAGGTTGGTAAACAAGTTAAGATGGGTCTAAATATAATAAATATTGAATGCATTACAAATAATAATTCAATCATTAGTTTAGTGATATGAATTAAAACATAATAATGCATAGTAACGTATGTCAACCTTTGGGAAAATGGCAGACCCTAGCAGGGGACATTACATATTGCATTATTACTAATCAGTTAAGAATTTTGCATATACATTGGTCATTTGATTATTATTTTAACTTGCAGGTGTTTGAAAAATCATCCATTTCCTAGAGTTGTTCAATTGAGGACATTACATCTCTAAAATTGATGATGATTAATCTAGACTGGAGTAGATGGCCTAATTGTAATGTCCACACTTTGAAATACATTTAATGGTAAATGATGATAATAAAATTAAAATAAAAATATAAAAGAATATAATTAAATTCTAATTAAGTTAATAAATGGTCGAAGACATGAAATGAAAAGTTGTTGTGACTCCCTCAAACATGAGAAATAAAAGGGAGAAGAGAATCTCATTTGAGGGGGATAATTTGGGAATCAGAGGTGCAGATCTAATTTAAATAAAAGTGCAGATCTGATTGCGAAAGGTTGTGTCCCTTTCAAAGGTGCAGACATAATTAAGAGTTGCACTCTTTCAAAGGGTGCTGCTGATGGTGAAAAGGTGTGCCTCTTGCCAAAGGGCATACATGATGAAGAGGTGTGACCCCACCCTCAAATTGAGAGATATGTAGGAAAGAAATCAAAGCATCCAGTGAGATCACAATCGATCAGATCAGATCAGAACTGTTATTAAGTTACAGGCAGTAACATCTTTGTTCTTGGTTGGGGATGTGCTTAATATGTATGCTTAATATATGAACCCTGATAATGTTCTTATGCAGAATTCAGTAGTAAAATTAATATAGACTGCAATATGTATGACAGTAATACTTAATTTCATATATATTCATAACACATGAATCAGTTGGAGAGAAAAAGACTGCACTCAGAATTACATCAAAATCACAGACGGATCAGACTTAAAGACATAGACCTTCAGAAAGCCACACCGAAACTGACTGATTGCTTATAACAGCTTCTGGGTATGATTACCAGTGAATTCCTTATGCAGATAGAAAACACATACAAATAGATTAATATGCATATATATACAGAAGTTTGATCTACACTCTGATCTAAATGAAAAAAGAATCAAAAGGGAGGATACTTTAGTAGAACGGAAAACAATAAAGGGATTGGCAAACTGTTTTCCCTTTAAGAAGATAGAGGCGTCCTCTTTCTAACCGTCCCTTATCAATTGAGAATAGTAATCTAGGGCAAGATTTAAGGCAATCCCAAAAGGGGACATTACACTAATGTGAGCATTGTTGAAAGAAAAGTTATAAACAAAAGATCCTTGATGATGATTGTTGGTCCACTGTGAGGTAAGAGACTTCTGACTTTATTATTAAATTTTTATTAATTTATTAATGCTTGCAACTTGATAATCTTATTCATATTGTGTATTAGCATTCACTCTTTGTCATTTGAATCTCATAATCTTGTTCTTTTTTTAATTTTCTTTTTAAAAATTTGCTCTTTCATCTCCTGTTGTAGATGCTACTAAATATGCTGATACAAATTGTCCTAGTCTTGGAGAGATTTTTGAGACCCTTGACAACATGCTTGGGTAGATAAAGCAAGCAATTTATAATAGGGACCCTATATTAGGATCATATGAAGAGCATAATAGACACATTCTAATGCAAAGATGGAACACTATGAAAACTCCACTTCATATGGCAATCTTTGCTTTAGATCCCAATGGTTTTAACTTTTGCCAACAATATTGTGCCCTCATCCAAAACCAAAACAGAGTGGCACTCATTCATGAACTGACTACTATTGGTCACAAATATTACCAGAGTTAATTTTTTTAAAACAGTGTCATGCCACTTGGAGATATTGGATAAGCCAAGGTCAGCACTTGTTCCCAACCAAACCTGCAGTTACTTTAAAATGATGCCTGTGAATGCACATAGTAAGTAATTTAAAGTACTGAAAAAAATCTTTATCAAATGCATGGCCAATGTTCTAGCACGTGTCCAACTGAAGTGTGTGCATGTTTGTATCTCATCAGAACACTTGGACAATGCACTTGGGTATCCCTGATGAGAAAGTTTCACAATAAATAGGCTTACTACAACATCTCAGCCGAGCACGCTGAAATCAATCTAAATATATATTTGATATGTCTTACGGCCCACAATGAGCTCAGCAAAGAGCATGCAGGAGAAATACAAAGCCGTTTATGGACATTCAACCGTCCTAGACAGGAGAGATTAGTGTTGCCCAGATGGTGACAAGGAATTCCCAACATAGTCCAAATTGAGAAATCCCAAAAGATCAACGAAATAAAAAACATAAGCCCAGCTAATTCCCGACTCTTCTATCCGTAATCATTTGTCTCTAACGAATCTAGAACCTAATATCTTACAAATTACCTATCGGTGACTTCGAAAATCCCGTACACACGAATGTACATGCAGAACATGAAGTTAACCAATGATCATCCGCGCTATTCTACAAGATGTTTTGTGGTGAAACCTGTTGTAATTCCCCACAAAGAACTGATGATAATAGTAATTATTACTTTTTGACCTAGTGGGTATTCAATTGTCTCTCCTTTTATTAACAAAATTATAAATTCTATTGAATGGGCCATTTGACCTGACATTGGCAGAACCCATGGAGAAAACCCAATTCAATACAACATGACTAACTTAAACCGCATTTAATTCCAGGACTCATGTACCATTATCTGAACTGCAAACCAGAAATCCAGAAAAAGGGCAAGATTGTCCTTACACTAAAAATTGACAACGGCAACTCACCTTAGTAGTGAGCTTGTACTCTGCTTTAGGCCACAATCCTTGTCTCACATATCGATCCGCTGCACAAACCTGTCGTAGCGTGCAGAGCATCAAACCTATGGACAAGTCTGCAACATCATCAGTCAGGACATCTGGAGTGTTGGTGACGGCTATTTTCTTCTTCTTGCATTTGACCAAATCCACTTTGTCCAGACCCACACTAAATGTGGAGACAATTTCCAACTTAGGAAGTGACTCAATTAGCTCTGCATTGGCCCCCGCAGCAGTACCGCAGACGACTGCTTGTATTGAATCACTATGCTCGCCCAAAAAAGCCTGTTTATCATCAGCTTCCCATGGTTTATATACCCTAAATCTACTTTCAAGAGCCTCCAAGAGGTATGGCATTACAGGATAGACCATCAACACACCAATTTTTTTCGCTTCCATGTCTGAAAGTTCAAAATCGCAGAGCCCACCAACTTGAGCGCCCAAATGAGATGCCTGACTATCCCTTCGTATTCACAATGTAAAATAAAACACAATCTATGGCATTTACTGGATGTAGTACCGTTGTTAATTAGATTAGGGATTGGGATTCGTACTCTAAATTAACACAATTTTTGAGAGTCTGATCTGCAGTTAGTGGTTATGAATACAGTTGAGCCCACTTTCCAAGAATTTCGTTGATTTTTACGGTGATTTGCCAAACAAAAACGAAATGTTGCTTTCAAATTTGAACTGGCCAGGTCGACATTGGAATCGAATGCTGAAGTGCTTGACAAAAGTATAGGTCAGTGCGGAATTTGTTCGTAAGAGATTTGTCATCATATAATGTCAACCACGATCTTCATATAAATTCGGTGACGTTCAGGGAATCTTTGCAATGAGACCACTTTACAACCATACGTTAGCCGAATAAATCGAGGATCAAGAGAAGTAGCAATGTTATGGACATTACAATAGGATATAATAGAATTGAATTTATTTATTTTAACCTTTCTAAGGTCAAATAGGGGAAGAGCATAGTAGTTGAGCATATATCAATTGTTGTGAGGGTTGTTGATACCTTTTGTTCCAAAAATTGAACAAATAAAATCTATTGTTTGAAACATAAAATATCACTTTTTGTTAGGAAATGTACCAATAGTTGTTAGGAAATGTACTAATATTGTAAGAAGTAACCAATAAGGGATGCCATATCAGCTACACAACTATTGGGGCCTCTTTTGCACGCCTATTGGTCTCACTTTTTTTTGGTGTTGTTTTGGACACCTTGGTAAAAAGCATGTTGTTGTGGCACCATACTTAATGATGTGGTGTTGAAAGCTTAGTTATAAGCAAGGAACTTGCCAAGTAAGCTACTTTAAAAAAAAATGGGAGTGATTTGAAATTTCCACGTAAGATTTTGAGAAGCGTGAAGTTAGGGTGCTCAACTACTGGTGCTCTTCCCCTATAGTTTATGGAACAGCTGATGGTAGGATGTGATGATTTTTTTTTTTTAAGTAATTTAGAATTTCATAAATTTAGGTGTATTTGTTTTTTAAGGTGGTAGGAAGTAGAATTTTTTTTGAGATTTTTTCGTTTATAGATGTGTTTGTGTCATGTTCTTAAATGAACAATTTTGTTTATATTTCTTAAAACTAAATGGGCACCAAACTTCAATCTAATGAACTACAGATTGAAGACAAAACTAGTATGGATAACATTGGAAGAACTTCCAATTAAGTATTGGAACTTTGAAGCTCTAGTCATGATGGGTGATATCTTAGGCACATTCATGGGTGTTGAGGAGAATTTCATCAATGGAAGAGTGGGTTTTAAACCTCAACTGCTTGTGGAGATGCCCACAACTAGCAAAGATGTGGACGATCTAGAAATAATAACAAAGAATGGGAAATGGGTTCAAAAGACTAAGATTGACAAGGAGCATAATGGAGGAAGATGCCTTATGCACAAGCATTTGGAGCCTAGCTACTCGAAAGTCCAACAACTAGAGATTAAGGAAGAAAACCCTAACCCTACCCCATTGAGAGACAATAAACATCAAACATCCCCCGCCTCACAAGAGAAAGCACAAGCTGAGGTTAGAAATTTTTTAGTTAACGATTGGTTAATAAGGTTAAAACAATCTTGGTTGGAAAGGAGCAAGGTTCCAACAAGAAGAGGAAGCTAGAATTGACACATAACAAGGGATACAAGGAGGATTGCTCTCTTATGAAAGACACGCAAGAGGCAAAGAAAATGTGTTATAATGAAGATAACGAGTGTTTCATCGGGCCTCAAGATGAGGTCAATTTGGAAACTATGAGACAAGAGGAAGATGTAAATTTTCAAGGAGATCACATCATGAAGAATTTGTAGACTAAGGAAAATATAGCAACATTAGTTCAAATTGAGTTGAACATAGAAGTAGAAGACTTGAAAGAGGCATTGGTTTAGGAGGAAATAGATAGGATACTAGTCCAAATTGTGCAAGATTTGGGAATAGAAGGTGTGGAACAATGAGAGGAACAATTAATGGAGGAGACCTATGAGGCAATGGACAATGTGATAGCAAATAAGGATTTCCTTGAAGAGGTAGATCTTGTCCCAATTTTGGGCCAACCACCATTGGAAGGATTTTTGGTGGAGAGCATGGATGATGAATAGATGATGGAAAATGAACAATATCTCATTTTTAAGGATCTAGAAGACCTAAACACTAATAGTAAAAGGGAAGATGGTGATGAAAAACTAGGCCTATGCCAAGCCCTAGCCACAAAAATTGCACTTGATTGTGGACAGAAGAGGTTTCAAGGTAGAGAATCTCTCAAGGAAATGTGGACCGTGGACGGAGAGGCCAAAGGCCAAACTAAAATTTCATGGATGCTAAGATCAGAGAAGAGAGCTTCCCTTCCCCAGGGATTATGAGGCTCATAAAATGGAATGTTAAGGGCCTCAACACCCCTAACAAATAGCACTTGGTCGAGCACGGACTAAAATTCTGCTAGGGATCTATTATTTTGCTTCAAGAAATAAAACTGGCCAACGTTGATTTTAATTTGTTCAAAAGGAAAATTAAAATATGGATTGGTGTTTTTGTGCATGCATAGGGAGCCTCTAGGGGCTTAACTATACTATGGAATCCTTAGACTATGGATGTGGATAAGCTAGATGAGGGTATAAATTGGGTAAGTTGTATGGTCAGGAGTCTTTGTTTCAAATTAAACTTTGTTCTAATCAATATATATGGCCCAAATGTTTGCATAAGAAAAAGACAACTTTGGATGAAGCAAGATAGGTTTACTTCATCCTTGTAGAATCAACAAATCCTTTTTGGAGGGGACTTGAATGCGATTTTGTGTAACAATGAGAAAGTTGGGGGAATTGGAAGGAAAAATCAATCCTAGAGAGACTTTGCTAAGTAGGTGGAAAGGAATCATTTGTTGGAGATCCACTCATCTAATGGCAACTACACCTAGATTAATCAGAGACTAGGCTTTAGTCACATTGCAAAGAAACTAGACCACTTCTTCTTTGATGATGACCTTGCCAACTTTCAATATGGATTTGAGTGTCAAATATTGTCATGTTTAGTATCTGATCATTTTCCCTTACAATTGTAGATCTTGGGAGATAAGAAACCATATAGGAGCTCATTTAAATTTGAAAACATGTGGATGAGAAAGCCTTTTTTTTTACATTGACAAAAGCATGGTTGAGTCGGGACAATTTTTATGGCTCAAATATGTTCATCTTCATATCTAAACTGAAGAGGTTGAAGCAAAACCTAAATTTTGGAACGAAACACATTTCAAAGATATCTTTGAAACAAAATGTGCATTAGAGACAGAATTGCAGAATCTTGAGGAGGTGGTCATCAAAGATGGTATGAATCAAGATTTGTTCTTAGAGGAGAAAGAACTTATGACCGCATACAAGGACATCCTAGCTAGGGAAGAGATATTCTGGAAACAAAAATCATGGGAGGCATGAATCAAGGAGGGTGACAATAATACAAAGTATTTTCACAACAACACTAAGCAAAGAAGAATGGTAAATCATTTTGCTTCCCTCAAATTATCAAATGGGTCAAGACTTGAGGATCCGAAGAATATTGGTAGAGAGGCAAATTCTTTCTTCAAGAATATCCTTACCTACTAAGAGGGATTGGACCTATTAGCACAAAGAGAGATGTTACAATACATCCCTGATTTGACCGTAGAAGCTCAAAACAATCTCGTTAACCAATAATTTTCTTTATCAAAGATCAAATTTGCACTCTTTCAACTCCACCCAAAAAAGGCCCCTAGTCTACTTGGATGGCCAACAAGTTTCTTTCATAAGTGTTCGTAAATTATTTCTTAGGATCTTGTTGATGTTATCAATGCCTCTTAGCGATTAGGGCACTTATTGAGGGAGGTGAACAGTACCTTCATTGCTCTTATTCCTAAGAAGATGGTTGCAAAAACACTTGATGACTTTCGTCCCATCTCTCTATGCAACACAATCTACAAGGTAATGGCAAAAGCCATGGCAAACAAAATGAAAATCATTCTTCTAGACATTATCTTAGATGAAGAAATAGGTTTTTAAACCTGGCAAATCCATCATAGATGAGGTAATTATTGCCTAAGAGACTACACACTTTATTTAGATAATCAAAAATCTCAGGATGATTATCAAATTGGATATTAAGAAAGCATATGATCGAGTGGAATGGAGATTCTTGCTCAAAATCACAGAGGCATTTGGTTTCAATACAAGATGGATAAACTAGATTTATATGTGCATCTCTACCCTGAGATTCTTAGTCCTGGTGAATGGCTCACTCAAAGTTTTTTTTGAAGTATCACAGGATATTCAACAAGGTGACCCACTATCACCTTTCTTATTCATCATAATGGTTGAAGATCTAGGTAGAGCTTCGACCAAGAGTGTTGAGAGAGAACTCATTCAGGGTCTGGAAGTTACGAGTTATTTGCCCTTATTGTCACACCAACAATTTGCAGATGACACCATGCTCTTTGGCACCACTAAGCAAAGGAAGGCCTACCACATGAAAAACATATTAAATTGATATGCCCTAACTTCAAGACAAAAGGTCAGTAGAGACAAATCCTTAATTTTTTTCTTCAATACAATTCCTCAAATAGAAAGAGACATCTTACAGATCATGAATTTGGACAACGACAATTACCATGCTCCTATCTTGCCCTTCCACTAGCCAAAGGTCTCAGAACTAGCAATATTTGGGATACTCTAAAGTAGAAAATGGGTGACAAGATGGCCTCCTAGAAGGGAAAGTGGTTGTCATGGGTAGGAAGGTTGACCCTGCTAAAGTCGATTATCTTTGTCATGCCTATATATCTAATATCATGCATAGCTCTCCCCACAAGTGTGTCTAATGAGTTGAATCAGATGTTGAGGAAGTTTTCCTGGTAGGGATTGAAAGATAAAGACAAGATTGCACTGGTTGCATGGGATACAATATGTATATCTAAGGATGAAGGTGAGGTGGGTCTCAAAAACCAAGCTATCCAAAACAATGTATTAGGGACCAAACTAATTTGGAGAATGTATAAAGAGCCTCATAGGAAATGGGCTCAAATATTTCAGCAAAAATACTTGGAAAGTGACAACCTTGAATGTGTCCTAACCACCCCTAATCCTCCAAAAGGCTTAAGAGTTTTAAATTTCATGCAAAAGTGTAAGTCAATCATTGCGAATTGTATATCATGGGATGTTCATGATTGTAACAAAACTCTTTTTTGGGTAGACTCTTGGGTTAGGTATCTTAACCTTGATAGCTTCATTACTATTCCCAATATCAAGGACACACTAACTCAAATTTGGGGCCCTTGTGTCAGGGACTATGTGAATATTGACACCTCAGATAGTATGCAATGTTGGAGATGGAAGGACTTCACATTGTTCAATTTTAATGAGCAAGATGTAGACCAACTAAAAAATGCCCTAACAGATAGAACTTTCATTTTAAATAAGAGGTAGATGAACTTGTATGGTGTGGCTCTACATCGGGCACATACATTGTTAAATAGGGCCATGTGAATCTCACGAGAACCATAGATAGGGAAGAAACTGATATGCCCCTCTAGTTGTGTTGGAACAATTATGTTTTACCTAAAGCAATATTGTTTGTGTGGGCTACTATGCATAAAAGAATCTTAACTACATAGGGATTTAGGAAGATGGGTTTCCCGGGTCCTTCTAGATGTAATTAATGCAAATAGTAAGAGGAATTAATTGATCATCTTCTTCTGGGTTGCCCTTTTTCCCAATAGTGTTAGATATGGCTCTGTACTAATTTGGAGTGGATCAGTGCTTTGCCCAATGATATTTTATACCTATTCCAAAATTGGCCAAATATTAAGAAAAAGGCAACTTTTAATTGTATGCAGAACATATGCCCCTCAATCCTCATATGGGAGTTGTGGAAGGAGAGAAATTGGAGGTTGTTCCAAGGAGAAGAAATGTCTTTAGTCTCTTTTCAAAATAATGGGGAGACGATCATTATGGAAATTTGTCAATAATAGATTTGAACAGTTTGCTCCAAAATATGTCATCTTCACAAATTGGGATGCAAAGATGAGGTTGGCTTGGACTGGTTTGAGGATACTGACAATGATTGGAAAATATGACCATAATTTCATGTCACCAAGAGAGAATGTATCTTAGTTAGCACCACAACATGGTTAATTTAAGATGAAAATTTAGATGGATCATCTAAAGGGAACCTGGGTATCTCTGGCACAGGATGCATAATAAGAGACTAGAATGGGAACATGATCAAAGCCTCATCCAAACCACTCCCAAATTTATGTAGGGATCTTAGAATTCAAAATTTGGTGATTCAAGGGGACTCTAGCATTGCTATAAATAGAATTAAGATGAGATCTACCCCAAATTGGAAATTGAAAGCCTTGTTGGAAAAGGCAATGCAAACCATTTCAAACTCCAAAATTTTTGACCATAAATCATATTTATAAAGAAGGTAATAAAGAGGCAAATAAAATCGCCAAAAAGGTGGCATATGGGATAGATAATCTAGTGAGTGGGTTGGACAATGAAATTAACCTTGCTCACACTTAATTTAGAACATATGGACTCAAGACAAAATGTCGCGTCTTCTTGGCATTCCATTAAGAGAAATTTGTCCCTTGTCAAGTAGGAGAAGCCTCAATACTTTGGCATCAGAAGTTGCATCTTGGGTGGTATCATGGTAATTTATGGTTTCCCAAGGATAGAATGTTTTCTTTCCTAAACAATCAATGAAGCATTGGTTGGTAGCACATGTGAGATAAATTTATATACCTCCCCAGATAAGGAATTTCATCATTCAAAAATATTGGTGGTTGAGGTTCCATTGCTTGAAGCTCAAATATATGGATTTCCCGATAAGATTGCGTGTAACCTGGAAATATACTTCAAAAGTGAGCCTGCAAGATTGATTAATTTTCACAAATAACAAGAGAATCCTACATAATACTCCAAAATTTACCAATGAAACCAATAAAGGAGCTAAAATTTAGAACATTATAACTTCACTTACTGTCCCATTGTGTCCTATCACCATTTGAACTTGGTTGCAGATATTTGCTCTCAGACTGCACTTTAGTTGCTTCCAAGATGACAATTTGATGAATGGATTGATAACTGCATGTTTGATAAAAGCTAAATGATTGTGCAAAACTATATGAAAATGATTAAGCTAAAATGCCAAAGGCACACTATAAATTACTAAAAATGCTTGATGGCTAAAACTCACGTGAATGCAAGATAACTCCTAGATGACTATTAGATTCAAAATGCTCAGGAAATGCCATTTTTATAAATTTTTATGAGCAAAAATCCCATGTGGTAGAGATCAACGATTGAGATTACATCTTGCAAGATTGATGGCTATGAAGAGATTGGTTGGAATGTGAGAGAAAAAGGTGGAAGTAGAGACCAAGTGTCAGAAGGCTCACCTTGACTGGAGTTCAAGACTTGAGAGAATGTAGGATGGTTGGAGAAGATTTAGGGATGTTGAGACAAGTGGACTCAACTTCCTCCAAGAATGTAGGGACATTGGAGAAAATATAGAAGAATTGAAAATGTGTGTATGTACACATTATTTCATTTAGGAGATGGAAGTTGAAGATAAATATGACTATTAATAATTTGTTTAGCCACAAAATTGTGAGTTGGCAAGATTGAGTGATGTGGAGATGAGGTGAGGTGGAAAAGAAGATTAAATAATTGTAGAATTATTTAATTAATGGAGACTTTAGAAGAATGCATAGGGCATGATTAAATATTAAATATTTAATAAGATTGAATTAGAAGAATGACTAAATTAATTAAATTAATTAAACTTTTCAATTTAATTATTTAATAGAAGAATAAATATTAAAAGGAATTAAATAAATTAAACTTTTCAATTTAATTATTTAAAAGAGGAATTTACATTAAATAAATAATAAATATTTATTTAATTATTCATAGCCAAATTTGAGTGTATACAGACTGCATAGTGACAAAAGACAAATGATGTTCCCAGGACAAATATCAAACTTGTGGTTGAAGACAATAACCAAGGGCCATATGATTCTATGATTTTATCAGCTAGTGATTGAGGTAGTTAAAATGGTGCTCAACAAGGAATTTTCAACAAATGAGGATCAATACTAGGTCAACTTTGATATCTCCTCAAGATTCCTTTCCTCATTGTTGGATTTAGGAGGCATGAAGGTTGACATCCTCCTTCAACTATGAGAGGTCTTCAAGCCAGATATCCTTGTTGATGACATTGACATAGTGGTTTCGGCAAAGATTGGGGTTGGGATACTATGGCCAAAGGACATCCCCAAGTTCAAACTTGGTGCGACAGTCCCTTGATAACCTTTCATATTGAATATGGATGATTGGGCTCTTGGAGACCATCAACACTAGGCTACCATTGGGTGTGATTTCCTCATAAGGGTGAATGCAAATGATATGGAAGAAAATTTGGACTGGTTTGTCCATTTTTGTAGACATAGTCTTGACTAGAGACTTTTTTAAAGCCGAATAAAGGGTGGTCATCTTTTTGTCTTTTGGCTCCTATGGTGCAAAGTATAATATTTTTACTAGTTTTTTGAGCCTTTTTTGGTTGTCTTTGTTTCTAAATTTTGGATTATGTCAGGGTTTTTAAAATTCAAAGTATATCTTTTTGCAATATTTTGACATGCCTAGGAGCTATGAGGGCTAGGCTAGGGCTTTTGGTTTCCTTCTATGTTTGCAATATTTGACAACATGTGGAAGTCTACTGATTTTTGATGTAAAATATGTAATTTTTGTAATTTTGTTAAGATTAATATAAATACTTTTTGATATTTAGTTTATTGAGCAAAAAAAAAATGAATAGAAGTCTTGGTTATATAAAAGAGGAGAGGATGAGAGGACCAAGTGAATATATCTACCTTTAACCAATCAATAATTAGTAGAAAAATAATTTAGTAATTTTGTATGATAGTTAGTGTAATGGTGAAAAATTAGGGTTTCTACCATTAAAGGTATGGAAATTGCTAACTTGACATTACATTCAAAAGAGGAAAGGGAATCCACTAGATTCAGTCCCAAATCAGACAAGGACTAAATACTAAATGGATTTGGGGTGATTGTGTGATGGTTTTACTCCTCTTTTGTAAATTGAATTGTTGAAATAAGGTAAAATTCTGAAAAATGAAGGTAAAACTTAGAAAACGGTGAGCTACAGATGCGAGATTTTTGCATGCACCTAGATTTGAGAAATATATGCAAATTCGGATCTGATCCTCGAAAACACTCCAAAAATGTCGGGACTGTGGTGGTGGGCACCCCGGTCCTACTTTTTCACAGGTTGAAAATGGTCGATTTGTCTCTACAAATAATTCTTATTCTAAAGATCATAGCTCTGTACCTATTTCTTGCACATAGAAAGAAGGGAAAATAGGTTGGGAATAGGGGCTTACCTTAGGTCAAACCCCAGCTTTGGAATTAACCATGAAATTGAAATAAATATAATTGAAATGACTATAATGAAATATTCTCCTTTTGAGGAAGATGAACTAAATTATGACTGAAAATTGAGTGATGATACCTCCTTGTGAAGTTTTCCTTTCCTCCACACGGAATTAGGGGTTTATGAAGTCTTCAACAAAATAGGATGAATGATGTCCTCCTCAATGCTTGAATCTTAACTTTATTGATGCTCCAAGGATTGAAGGAAGACTAAAAAATGCTCAATTGCTCTTGAATGCTTGATTGTTTGATATCAAAATCTCCTTGTTGTGAATGTATGTGATCATCATCAATGAGAAGAAAAATCCTCCTTTTATACTTGCACATCGAGAAAATTAACTAATTTTCCAACATGATCCGATACAGAAAGGGGAATCTCACTCATTTTTTAATTGCAAAAATGGGTTTAAAGAGGGCCCAATTTAGGGAGGAACATGGCATGGCACCATGGTCCCAGTGAGGACCAGGGCGCCATGCCCTGGTCCTACCCTATTTTAGGTTAGGATCAAGGTGCCTAAGGGGGGGGGAATCAAGTTTTGTGGCATTTATGATGGGTATGACCATAATTAGGTCTTCAAATAGGCCAAGGGGTACAAACACTAAGATGAAGACCCAAATGCGGTCAAAATCGCAAAGGGGTACGATTTTAAGACGTTATAGTTATATTAGACAAATTTATCTTAGCATCAATATTATGACTATCTAAAGATTTGAGATGTTGATTCTTATGTTTTTTTGTTTTTTACTTTTATTCTAGTAAAATGTCTCTTGGAAGTATCACTACATAGAAATATCAAGTGCACAAGAGTGTTTAACAGTGGAAAGAAAGAGATGCGTTATATCACTCTAGATGGTAGGTTCACAAAAGTTTATGGTTATCGCTTTGTTCTGCTGAATCACTTTAGGCACAATGATAAGGTTAACTTCCATTTTTTTCTACTCTGTTCGATGAATGCATCCCTTAAGGCCTACAAAGAGAACCTGTAATGCCCCGCCAGGAACCCTAAAGGAAAACAACACAACTAGGCAACTAAAGGGTGAAATAATTTTTTTTTTGTTAAAGACTAAGTGCACTAACTAAAACCATTGCACGTTTATTAACACAACAGAAGTCTACCATATGTTTTCCTAAGGGTAACCAACGAAGATTAATTTCGTAGATTATATTAACACCACAGTTAATCCATTTAATTAGATAAATTGAAAACTTAAGTTTAAAACTACACATACATCCAAATTTCATAATAAAGAAATAAAAGTATTCCAATGTATCCAATTTCCATAAACCATTTAAACTTAAGATCAAAACAATAACATTCATTTCACTGACATAATAATATTACAATATCCATAAATACATGGCTTCCAATAATACCGTTGGTTACAAAGATACAATATCAAGGTTATATAAAAGTCTAATACAATGACCACAAGGTCTCAACTAAACAATGATCTCGAACAAGAGCTGGTACATAAACCACGAACCAAGAAACACCAACAAAGCCTTTCCTCGCCTAAAGATACAATCCAGAACATCCGATGGGAAGTGGCACTACCACTCGACCATGTGATCCTGAAATGGAACCACCCCACCGTGCTAGGAGATAGTAGAAAACCCTCAAGCAAGCAAAGTAAGACAAGTACAAAAGGACTACAAGACTCTGCAAACATCCATGTGACTCAACTCACAAAACACAAGTGACTCTAAGAAGAGAGTGTCATCGCATAGCTTGATGGTTACCATGGTACAGCCTCCATAGGTCCCGACCCCCATCCTTGGGTTTCTCCTGGTAACCTCTCCCGAGCCTCTAGTTCCAACTAAGTCTCATGCAGACCCTACCAATCATTTCATGAAGACAAGGTGGTAAGTTTGCCATTCTAGGCCTTCTCGTAACATTATGAGCCCTGTACAAGCACTCACCTATGCACGAGGTACACTTATCTTAATTAATATTTATCTCACTCCCCCCCAATATATTATTATGTTATCACTTTTTAACCAACTTTCGACAGGTTATCCTATCATCCACTTTGGGCACGGCCCCCGCTTGAAAGCCACTCTCTCTCCGAGGATACTAACAGGAAATGTTTCTCTCTACGAGAACTCTATGGCGAAACAGACAACCATAAACAATCCTGACAAGCACAGGTGAAGGATACACAAATACCAACCCAAGATTGACCATTTGGACAAAAACACACAATGGCTCATATCAAATAGGTTATACAACAACACCTGGTCCAGGAGAAATAATAACATAGGACACAATGACAATTCAACCAGAATACTAATGGAATTTAAGCTTGACTGAAAACATCATTTACATAAGATCCTAATGTTTATGGTGAAAATGGATAACAATAATAACGATATTGAAAGGCTAAATGAATTCAACCACAAAACCCTAGCCTAACAACAACAAAGATCCACCATAACATATGAAGATTACCTAAGACAATGCAAATCAAATGAAATCACAAAGATTATACCATCACATGTCTAATAGGGTTTGGATCTCCATTCTTCCTATCTCCATTGATCTTGTTTGATGTATTTGTTCTTAGATTTTATGTGCACAAGAGCTCAACAAAGAACGGAATGTGGTTGCAAGTAGGATCATAGTGTAGTCAAGTCCTTAAGATGATTGATTAGGGTTTGATAATGAAGGAGGCATCTCCTTATATAGAAGACACAATATGAAATGGAGGGATAAGATTGAGAGGTGTAAAAGGAGGTCGGCTATGATTAGAGGGTAGGTAGAGAAAATAATAAAATAATAAGAGGGGTAGGTAGTGTATGAATTAAGAGATGAATGACATTTGTCATGGGTAGAAAAGGTTAATGAACTAATTAAATAAATAAAGATTTATATAATTAATAGAAGAAGTGGGATCAATTAAATAAATAAGATATTTATTTAATTTAGGAAAATGATAATTTAAATAAATAAATGTATTTATTTAAATAAGAAATAAGGCTAGAAGAGGATAAATGAATTAATTAAATACATAAAGATTTATTTAATTAATAGAAGAATTAAGCCTAGATAATTAAATAAATAAAATATTTATTTAATTAGACTGGACAATTTTGGGTGTCTACACCTAATACAAGCAATCTTTTCTCAACACAGCGAAAGCATGAATTACTTGCAAATAAAGATTTCCCAGAAAACAAGAAATACGACTATATTTAAATAAATCAATTTGGTCATTTGTCTAATAAAGTTAAATAAATTCACATATGAATTAATCTCCTAACGTGTTTACAAACATAAATATGGGATCTTAATTTATAAACTTTTTTTTTTCTGAAAAAAACTAAATTTGAATTAATTATATATAAACTAAAATCTTCAATTATAAAATTTCTCACATTTATAATTTAGCAAAACCTTATTTAAAATCCCAAAACATAAAGAAACTATTTTAATTAAAAGTAATATATATATATATATATATATATTAAAACAAATATATTATTATTTTATTTTATTAAATTTCTTTAAAAAGAAAATTAAAATAAAATAAAATAAAAATAATAATAATCATCACTATTTGGCCACCCTAAGGTAGTGGTGCTACCATAGGCAGCCAACGCTACCCTTGGGCAGCGCTATTGTCCTATGGTAGTAGCCACTACCAAAACTAGTGCGGCGTGGGTTGAGGCATTGCCTCCCCACATTTTTTTAATTAAATTTTTCTTTTAAAACATAAAATTACAGTTTTATTAAAAATCATTACAGCAGCATAAAAAGACTAAATACCCAATTCAATAAAATTCTTTTAGAATTTTATTCCTTTTTTTTTTAAAATTAGATACTCTCATAAATTTAATTCAAAATTAAATTTATTCCTAAAGTGATCAACAATTTCCACAAAGATACCTTTATTGAAAAAAAGAACTATTAGAACAAATCAAACAAGAGAGGATAATTTCTCAGGTAAATACCCTTTCTCATGAATCTTGCAATTTCCATGCATCCTAAAATCTTGACAAATTTTCTATAATAATTTATCTTAATTTTCTCAAAATTACATACTTCCCATAAATTAGAAATACACATCAGGCAAGGATTTTAAAACAAAACTTGAATTCACCAGAAGAGGGTTTGTATTTGACAATAACTTTACACACACATATCAATCAGAGAAAAATAGAAATATTTATTAAAAACCCACAACTAAGAATTCATCCAACCTGGTATAGCTTTCCTGGAAGAAATCTATAGAAGAGCCCTAATCCTTTCAATAAACTTCCAATAAATTTCTTCACCTAAAATTCTTGACCTGTTCCCGTGTAACTAAAATAAAGACCTATTCCCCTATTTAAATTAAAATTCTAGGTTCAATAGCTTTTTCACAAAAAACCTAAATTTAGAATAATAGTAATTTTTATTTTATTTTCTAAATTTATCACAAAAGATAAGCTAACATGCAATAATTAAAAAACACCATTCTTTCTTTTCTTTTCTCATGCACATTAATTAATTTTCTAAATAAAGAATTAAAACAATATTTTTATTTTAATTAATCCTTTTATTCATTTATTTAATTATAACTTTAGAAAATAATAAATACAATTAATCTAATTTATTTTTCTATTTAAATAAAAATATATTTCTAATACCATGTAGCTCAATTTAATAATTTCTTTAGTTAACTAAATTTATAATTTCAATGCATAAACAATACAATAATGAGATAATTTCGTAAACTTAATTAATTAATTAATTAAATCCACTAAAACACTCAAATTTAAACAAATCTCAAGCAATTACCCATAAAAGATAAAATGACAAAACACGAAGATCGAACTAACTGACAAGACGACCAACTGATGACACTCATACGAGTGTAACTGAGTAAAATAGGGTCAACTACTATCTCCTCCACTTCCATCGGAAAATATAAGGCACACTCAGACCTGTGAAGCCAGGTGGAGACAATACCCCGTACCTACCCGGTACTTGTACCTGCAATATCCTGCATCACCAAACCACACATGCATATATATACAATATAGAAAACACGACATACACACCGACGAAGGAGAATCGCGACGTTCCCTGTCTCATCGAAATGAGTGAAGGAAAATCGTCCCCTTGCATCCAATACACTCGCAAACACAAAACATATAATTACACATTGCATAGATAAAGTAAAATGGCAGTACATAGCAATAATCCATAAAATGCCATAAATCACAAATACTGAAATACTGCAAATAAATTATACATCTCATATTCAGATAAAGCATAATGTCATAAAAATCTAAATAATATATCATGGTAATGTATCCACTGAAAACAACCAATAATAAAATGTGAGTCTAATGAGTTCAAACAAGTAGGGGTACTACAGAACCCACTGGGTGATACAACCATGCATCAAGGCCTTATGGTCCTAATTTATGACCATCTCAAGGCGAACCAAATTGCTCGGATGCAGCCCTCTATGGATTCTAAGGATGAGGGGTCTGACCCTGCCTTCTCAAAGGAAAAGGAGTCTGAAAGTGACCCTTCGACTGACACTGAGGACAACAAGGATGTCTCGGATTATGAAAGTGGGAAGAAGAGGAAATACATCAAAACTAGACCTTCATCCTCTAAGGGCAAAAAGCCTAAAGGTAGACACTTGATTAGCATTTCTTCGGAAGAGGAGGTTCCAGACGACTCTGAGGAGGAGAACCCTCAAGGGTTGCAGAAGAAGAAGACAAAAGCTCATACTCAGACCAGGAAAAAGCACAAGAAGAAAGAGGAGATTGTTAAGGAACCAAAAGTCCACAAGCAGGTAACGGCCTTGGAAGCTGATCAGAATCTGGAAAAGGAGACCATGGAAGAGGCTCTTAGGGTTGTTGACACAACTACCACCCAGCACACCCCTAAAGAGGAACAAGCAACCCCTGGAAAAGTTGACCCCCCCTCTAACCCTCCCCCCGAGGGTCTGCAAGGTTTCATGGAAACTATGGAGTGACTTATTAATGGTTACAAGAAAGCTGTGGACGAAAACAAAAAACTCTGTAACAGAATCTTGATCCTGGAAACCATCAATACTGGGGAAGGGAAGACCATGGCCAGCTACATAGAGGACTTGAAAAGAACCATTGCTAAAGCCGAAAACATGAGAGATTGTTTCAACCCCAGGTTTGAAAAAATTGAGAAGGATTTGTTGGAAAGGAAAAATCTTGCTGACACTAATGACCACACTCTCTCGAAAATTGTTAGCAAAATCGGTAAAATTGAGGAGTGTCTAAAGAACATTGCTGAACAGAGCCTAAGCATCCTAAAGATTTTAGCTAACAACACCAACACTCTCATCAGCAAACTGGATGAAGAAAAGGAAATCCTGGACATTGACCCAGAAATTGAAGGAACAGGGGAAGCTCAAGGCCCCAGAACCCATACTAGAGGCAAAAAGAAGGATAAGAAACCTAACAAGGATCTGGAAGACCTTAAAGCTATTGGGGCCACTTACGACGAGCTGGAGATAAAGGCGGAGGAGCTGTTGAAGAAAATTACTGTGTAGCGCCTTCTTTGTTTGTTTGTTGTTGTTTGTTTTGTTGTCCTTTCGGTTCGCTAGCTTTTTTGCCAATCTTTTTGCATTTGGTTCTTAAGCACTGAACTTTTTGGTGTCTTATCTTAATATCCTTTGTTAAAGGTTTCGGGTCTTGAAAACCTGCTTTTTTAATTAATCAGAACAGTGGAAAGAAAGAGATTAAATATATCACTAGGTATTAAGAGTAGAAGGATTTTTTTCTTCTTTAGAAGACAATGAAAGGAGCATGGGGGTTCGGTCTAAGGGAAGGGAAGCTAAATAAATAAAAATAACAAGTTTATTTTATTTTTATTTTTGTTTTGTTTTCATCAAACACAAAGAATAATTATTTATGGCATTTATGTAGTTCGTGCAAATACATTAGTTTAATGTAAAGTGCATCTAGTGATGAGTGTCTATGTACTTCATAGAATGGATATAGATTTGATTCAAAAAGCTGATTTATGGGGTAGTTAAAGTGATCGAGATCCTCTACCTCCTCTAGTCATCATTGCTCTTGTTGCTTAGCAGTGTTGTTTACTACTACTAAGCTTTGTTCTAGGCTTAACCCCATTTGACTCTCAAGATGTGATCATTGTACCCAACCACTTTATTTGTGAAGTGTGTACTTATATTTCCTTATTAATAGTTCATGTTCACACTTATTCATAAAAATAGGGATATAATTTGTACATCTTTTAGAGAAATATATTAGGAAAAAGGGAAATGAATGTTCTTTTGGACCTCTATTTTAGAGAGTCTCATACATAGAATTGGTTACTTAGAAATGATTAAAAACTACCTTTACCTTTTTATCTTTTTAAATATACATTTTTTATTGTTTTCATATGTAGCGTTTATAGATAATTTAATTAAAGAATTGTGATATGTTGACACGAATATTTGAGTATTTGTGGACAGATATGATATGAGTGAACAATTATGTTTTTATTTTATTACATTTTACCCTAGATACGTATGTCTTAATGTATTTTTTCAATATATAAATTGTAGAGGAAGTTAAGAATGGCTTCCTATTTATCCACAAGTTTCCCTTAATTTTTTAATAAGATTTCCTATCAACAATCAATACAAAATTATTATTATTAGGCCCATTTAAGTACTATCAAAGGGGTTAGCTCCCTATATTAATTGAAAAAAAAATATTAAATGATGTGAGAGATGGTATTTATCCCATTTGCAAGTACATTGATATGCTTGAGTTGTTGAGGGGTTATGAGATCCCCAAACACACTCACGTAGCTTGCAACGGGTGTCATATCACAATTTTCAATACACTCTTTGTATATCTCCAAGACCTTGGCCATAACCTGCTTCTTGTAAATAGTTGCAATGTAAAAAATACCAACTATCTATATGGCCATGTTTGGATGTAACACTAACTTTGTCAATAGCTAGCAACACATCCATCTGGATGTTCTCCTTAACCAGGAAGTTAGCAAAACTACCTACAAGGTTGTGAGAGCTTGTAGCTTGCAACACGTCTATGAAGACAACTTCCATGATTGTCCCATTATGCACATGATTGTTATTGGTTCTGATCTGCCCCAACATGGTGAATGTGACACCCCAAAATTTATCATCTTCTACTTGGAACAACCACCTAATCAGATCCTCATGGGACTCCTCTAACACTTGAGACCAAAAATTTTACTCTCTACCATTGTGCCACACCACTTGATTCAACTTCCACCACACACAGCTAACCATTGCCTTCACCTTTTAGTGTTGTATATTAAAATTTCCAACTGGCTTATATAGATGAGGATACATCTAGGGTCTGTTAGTGCATAACTTATGTTTGCTTCGTGATTTAAGGTGAGAGCACAATTTGCACTGTAATCACAACAAAGGTTGCATTTTTTGCATATAATCTAACAAACGGAGAACTACAAGATTAATTGTGACCTATATCTCTTCCACTGCCAGCGGTTGCCTCTGTTTCCACCGTAAATCCTCTGATCATGCAGTGGCTCTTTTTGTATAAATCATGCATTGAGAAGATTGTAAACAACAATGAATTAATTTAGTTTTCATTCATATGCAGATTCATTTTTCTACTTTGTTCATTTCTTTTGTTCTTTGCTCTGTTTTCTAAGTTTTGTTTCTTCTTTCAGATAGGTCTGTATTCTGCTATGCAAAAAATTTAACATGGTATCAGAGTCTGAGAGCTAGGAGGAAGGACAAATTATTTGCAGGCATATTTCTGAAGATTAGCATCACCATGGAAGCTAACATCTATTTCTAGATGCATGCTTATTCTTTCCCTAATTTTTGCATGCTCCTTGCTTCTTTTTTTCCTATATTGATTCTTTAAAATTGTACATGCTTTGCAAGCACCGAATGATGAAGATTTGAAAAATTTGGGGCTTTGTAAAATTTAAACTTTTAGAAAGTTTATACGGGGTTTTTCTTAATGCATTTATTCTAGGTTTCTTTCAATAAGTTTCCTGAATAAATAGAAGATTAAAGTTGTTATGCACTCTTCCTCCAATTGACAGCCAAAAATATTCTTTTGTTCTAAATTCCTGTCTATATGAGATTCCAATGTTGCAACTTTGTTTGCTCCTAGAGATCCTTTCTAGCATGGTTGCTGACTACATGAGATTCCAGATTTGCATCCCCGAGTGCTTCCAGAGTTTCTTTCTAGTGGGACATTATTTAGCAATGGATATAGAATGGCATCATCCAAACTGGAGGTCATCTTTGCAGTTCTTCAGTTTGGAGCACATTTCTACAGATTCATATCTTCCTGTCTTCAGATGATCAGTTTCTATATTCAGATACTGTGTACCTATCTGTTCATCCATTTGAGAAATGCAAAATATGTACAACTACATTCTCAAAGTATCCTAGAGGTACTCATGCAGTGGTTTCTATGATTTTGTAGGATCCTGTTGCAGTGTGGATTCATTTGCAGTTTGCAGCTTTCTTCTTTACTTTGAATAAATGGTTAGGAGTTTTTCTCAATTGGGATTTCTCCTTTCTTCTTTGTAATTGGGTTGCTGATCAAGCTTTCTTGCTAGGATCCATATCTCTCCTTTCTCTCCTTAGTTAGACTTAAGGGGGGGGGGGGGGGGTGTTAGTGCATAACTTATGTTTGCTTCCTGATTTACAGTGCGAGCATAATTTGCATTGTAATCACAACAAAGGTTGCATGTTTTGTATATAAGCTAACAAACGGAGAACTACAAGATTAACTGTGATCTTTGTCTCTTCCACTACCAGTGGTTGCCTCTGTTTCCACCGTAAATCCTCTAATTATGCGGTGACCCTTTTTGTATAAATCATGCATTGAGAAGATTGTAAACAACAATGAATTAATTTAGTTTTCATTCATATGCAAATTCATTTTTTTGCTTTGTTCATTTCTTTTGTTCTTGGCTTTGTTTTCTAAGTTTTGTTTCTTCTTTTAGCTAGGTCTGTATTCTGCTATGCAAAAAATTTAACATGGTATCAAAGCCTGAGAGCTAGGAGGAAGGACAAATTATTTGCAGGCAGATTTATGAAGATTAGCATCACCATGGAAGCTGATGTCTATTTCTAGATACATGCATATTCTTTCCCTAATTTTTGCATGCTCCTTGCTTTTTTTTTCCTATATTGATTCTTTAAAATTGTACGTGCTTTGCAAGCACCGCATGATGAAGATTTGGAAAATTTGGGGCTTTGTAAAAATTAAACTTTTAGAAAGTTTATATGGGGTTTTGCTTAATTCATTTAGTCTAGGTTTCTTTCAATAAGTTTCCTAAATAAATAGAAGATTAAAGTTGCTATGCACTCTTCCTCCAATTGACAACCAAAAATGTTCTTTTGTTCTAAATTCCTGTCTATATGAGATTCCAATGTTGCAACTTTGTTTGCTCCTAGAGATCCTTTCAAGCATGGTTCCTAACTACATGATATTCCAGATTCACATCCCCGAGTGCTTCTAGAGTTTCTTTCTAGTGGGACATTATTCAGCAATGGATATACAATGGCATCATCCCAACTGGAGGTCATCTTTGCAGTTCTTCAGTTCGGAGCATATTTCTGCAAATTCATATCTTCCTGTCTTCAGATGACCAGTTTCTATATTCAGAGACTGTGTACTTGTTTATTCATCCATTTGAGCAATGCAAAATGTGTACAACTACATTTTCAAAGTATCCTAGAGGTACTCATGTAGTGGTTTCTATGATTATGTACAATCCTGTTGCAGTGTGGATTCATTTGCAGTTTGCAGCTTTCTTCTTTAGTTTGAATAAATGGTTAGAAGTTTTTCTCAATTGGGCTTTCTCCTTTCTTCTTTGTAATTGGGTTGCCGATCAGGCTTTTTTGCTAGGATCCATATCTCTCCTATCTCTCCTTAGTTAGACTTAAGGGGGGGTGTTAGTGCATAACTTATGTTTGCTTCCTGACTTACAGTGCAAGCACATTTTACACTGTAATCACAACAAAGGTTGCATATTTTGCATATAACTAACAAACGGAGAACTACGAGATTAACTGTGACAATGAATTAATTTAGTTTTCATTCATATGCAGACTCATTTTTCTGCTTTGTTCATTTCTTTTGTTCTTGGCTTTGTTTTCTAAGTTTTGTTTCTTCTTTCAGCTAGGGTTGTATTCTGCTATGCAAAAAATTTAACATGGTATCAGAGCCTGGGAGCTACGAGGGAGGACAAATTATTTGCAAGCAAATTTATAAAGATTAGCATCACCATGGAAGCTGACATCTATTTCTAGATGCATGCATATTCTTTCCCTAATTTTTGCATGCTCCTTGCTTTTTTTCCTATATTGATTCTTTAAAATTGTACGTGCTTTGCAAGCACCGCATGATGAAGATTTGGAAAATTTGGGGCTTTGTAAAAATTAAACTTTTAGAAAGTTTATATGGGGTTTTGCTTAATGCATTTAGTCTAGGTTTCTTTTAATAAGTTTCCTGAATAAATAGAAGATTAAAGTTGCTATGCACTCTTCCTCCAATTGACAACCAAAAATGTTCTTTTGTTCTAAATTCCTGTCTATATGAGATTCCAATGTTGCAACTTTGTTTGCTCCTAGAGATCATTTCTAGCATGGTTCCTGACTACACGAGATTCTAGATTCATGTCCCCGAGTGCTTCCAGAGTTTCTTTCTATTGGGACATTATTGAGCAATGGATATACAATGGCATCATCCCAACTGGAGGTCATCTTTGCAATTCTTCAATTTGGAGCACATTTCTGCAGATTCATATCTTTCTATCTTCAGATGATCAGTTTCTGTATTCAGAGACCATTTACCTATCTGTTCATCCATTTGAGCAATGCAAAATATGTACAACTACATTTTCAAAGTATCCCAGAGGTACTCATGTAGTGGTTTCTATGATTCTGTACAATCCTGTTGCAATGTGGATTCATTTGTAGTTTGCAACTTTCTTCTTTAGTTTGAATAAATGGTTAGTTTTTCTCAATTGGGCTTTCTCCTTTCTTCTTTGTAATTGGGTTGTTGACCAAGCTTTCTTGCTAGGATCCATATCTCTCTCATCTCTCCTTAGTTAGACTTAAGGGGGGTGTTAGTGCATAACTTATGTTTGCTTTGTGATTTACGGTGAGAGAACTGTTTGCACTATAATCAAAACAAAGGTTGCATGTTTTGCATATAAGCTAACAAACAGAAAACTACGAGATTAACTGTGACCTCTGTCTCTTCCACTGCCAACGGTTACCTTTGTTTCCACCGTAAATCCTCTGATCATGTGGTGGCTTTTTTTGTATAAATCATGCATTGAGAAGATTGTAAACAACAATGAATTAATTTAGTTTTCATTCATATGCAGACTTTTTTCTGCTTTGTTCATTTCTTTTTTTCTTTGCTCTATTTTCTAAGTTTTGTTTTTTCTTTCAGCTAGGTCTGTATTCTACTATGCAGAAAATTTAACATGGTATAAGAGCCTGAGAGCCAGGAGGAAGGACAAATTATTTGCAGGCAGATTTATGAAGATTAGCATCACCATGGAAGCTGACATCTATTTCTAGATGCATGCATATTCTTTCCCTAATTTTTGCATGCTTCTTGCTTTTTTTTTTCCTATACTGATTCTTTAAAATTGTACGTGCTTTGCAAGCACCACATGATGAAGATCTGAAAATTTGGGGCCTTGTAAAATTTAAACTTTTAGAAAGTTTATATGGGGTTTTGCTTAATGCATTTAGTCTAGGTTTCTTTCAATAAGTTTCCTGAATAAATAGAAGATTAAAGTTGTTATGCACTCTTCCTCCAATTGACAGCCAAAAAAGTTCTTTTGTTCTAAATTCCTGTCTATATGAGATACCAATGTTGCAACTTTGTTTGCTCCTAGAGATTCTTTCTAGCATGGTTGCTCACTACATGAGATTCCAAATTCGCGTCCCCGAGTGCTTCCCGAGTTTCTTTCTAGTGGGACATTATTGAGCAGTGGATATACAATGGCATCATCCCAACTGGAGGTCATCTTTGTAGTTCTTTAGTTTGAAGCATATTTCTACAGATTCATATCTTCTTGTCTTCAAATGATCAGTTTCTGTATTCAAAGACCGTGTACCTGTCTGTTCATCCATTTGAGCAATGCAAAATATGTACAACTGTATTTTCAAAGTATCCTAGAGGTACTCATGCAATGGTTTCTATGATTTTGTACAATGCTGTTGCAGTGTGGATTCGTTTGCAGTTTGCAACTTTCTTCTTTAATTTAAATAAATGGTTAGGAGTTTTTCTCAATTGGGCTTTCTCCTTTCTTCTTTGTAATTGGGTTGCTGATTAGGCTTTCTTGCTAGGATCCATATCTCTCCTATCTCTCCTTAGTTAGACTTAAGGGTGGGGTGTTAGTGCATAACTTATGTTTGCTTTGTGATTTACTGTGAGACCACAGTTTGCACTGTAATCTCAACAAAGGTTGCATGTTTTGCATATAAGCTAACAAACAGAGAACTATGAGATTAACTGTGACCTCTGTCTCTTCCACTGCCAGCGGTTGCCTTTGTTTCCACCGTAAATTCTTTGATAATGCGGTGGCTCTTTTTGTATAAATCCTTCATTGAGAAGATTGTAAACAACAATGAATTAATTTAGTATTCATTCATATGCAGACTCATTTTTCTTCTTTGTTCATTTCTTTTTTTCTTTGCTCAGTTTTCTAAGTTTTGTTTCTTCTTTTAGCTAGGTCTGTATTCTGGTATGCAGAAAATTTAACATGGTATTAGAGCCTGAGAGCCAGGAGGAAGGACAAATTATTTGTAGGAAGATTTATGAAGATTAGCATCACCATGGAAGCTGATGTCTATTTCTAGATGCATGCATATTCTTTCCCTAATTTTTGCATGCTCCTTGCTTTTTTTTTCCTATATTTATTCTTTAAAATTGTACGTGCTTTGCAAGCACTGCATGATGAAGATCTGGAAAATTTGGGGCTTTGTAAAAGTTAAACTTTTAGAAAGTTTATATGCGGTTTTTCTTAATGCATTTAGTCTAGGTTTCTTTCAATAAGTTTCCTGAATAAATAGAAGATTAAAGTTGCTATGCACTCTTCCTCCAATTGACAACCAAAAATGTTCTTTTGTTCTAAATTCCTGTCTATATGAGATTCCAATGTTGCAACTTTGTTTGCTCCTAGAGATTCTTTCTACCATGGTTGCTGACTACATGAGATTCCAGATTTGCGTCCCCGAGTGCTTCCAGAGTTTCTTTCTAGTGGGACATTATTGAGCAATGGATATACAATGGCATCATCCCAACTAGAGCTCATCTTTGCAGTTCTTCAATTTGGAGCACATTTCTGTAGATTCAATAAATCTTCCTGTCTTCAGATGATCAGTTTCTGTATTCAAAGACCATGTACCTGTCTATTCATCCATTTGAGAAAATGCAAAATATGTACAACTGCATTTTCAAAGTATCCCAGAGGTACTCATGTAGTGGTTTCTATGATTATGTACAATCCTGTTGCAGTGTGGATTCATTTGCAGTTTGCAACTTTCTTCTTTAGTTTGAATAAATGGTTAGGATTTTTCTCAATTGGGCTTTCTCCTTTTTTCTTTGTAATTGGGTTGCTAATCAGGCTTTCTTGCTAGGATCCATATCTTACCTATCTCTCCTTAGTTAGACTTAAGTGGGGGTGTTAGTGCCTATCTTATGTTTGCTTCGTGATTTATGGTGAGAGCACAGTTTTCAATATAATCACAACAAAGGTTGCATGTTTTGCATATAAGCTAACAAATAGAGAACTATGAGATTAACTGTGACCTTTGTCTCTTCCACTGCCAGCGGTTGCCTTTGTTTCCACCATAAATCCTCTGATCATGCGGTGACCCTTTTTGTATAAATCATGCATTGAGAAGATTGTAAACAACAATGAATTAATTTAGTTTTCATTCATATGCAAACTCATTTTTCTACTTTTTTCATTTCTTTTGTTCTTAGCTCTGTTTTCTAAGTTTCGTTTCTTCTTTCAGTTAGGTCTGTATTCTGCTATGTAGAAAATTTAACATGGTGTCAGAGCCTGAGAGCTCGGAGGAAGGACAAATTATTTGCAGGTAGATTTCTGAAGATTAGCATCACCATGAAAGTTGGCGTCTATTTCTAGATGCATGCATATTCTTTCCCTAATTTTTGCATGCTCCTTGCTTTTTTTTCCTATATTGATTCTTTAGCTTTGCAAGCACCGCATGATGAAGATCTAGAAAATTTGGGGCTTTGTAAAATTTAAACTTTTAGAAAGTTTATATGGGGTTTTGCTTAATGCATTTAGTCTAGGTTTCTTTCAATAAGTTTCCTAAATAAATAGAAGATTAAAGTTGATATGCACTCTTCCTCCAATTGACAACCAAAAATGTTCTTTTGTTCTAAATTCCTGTCTATATGAGATTCCAATGCTGCAACTTTGTTTGCTCCTAGAGATTCTTTCTAGCATGGTTCCTGACTACACAAGATTCCAAATTCACGTCCTTGAGTGCTTCTAGAGTTTCTTTCTAGTGGGACATTATTGAGCAATGGATATACAATGGTATCATCCCAACTGGAGGTCATCTTTGCAGTTCTTCAGTTCAGAGCATATTTCTGCAGATTCATATCTTCCTGTCTTCAGATGATCAGTTTTTGTATTAAGAGACCGTGTACCTATCTGTTCATCCATTTGACAATGCAAAATATGTACAACTTCATTTTCAAAGTATCCTAGAGGTACTCATGTAGTGGTTTCTATGATTCTGTACAATCCTGTTGCAGTGTGGATTTGTTTGCAGTTTGCAGCTTTCTTCTTTAGTTTGAATAAATGGTTAGGAGTTTTTCTCAATTGGGCTTTCTCCTTTCTTCTTTGTAATTGGGTTGTCGATCAGGCTTTCTTGCTAGGATCCATATCTCTCCTTAGTTAGACTTAAGGGGGGTGTTAGCACATAACTTATGTTTGCTTCACGATTTACGATGAGATCACAATTTGCACTGTAATCGCAACAAAGGTTGCATGTTTTGCATATAAGCTAACAAATAGAGAACTACGAGATTAACTATGACCTCTGTCTCTTCCACTGCTAGCGGTTGCCTCTGTTTCTACCATAAATCCTCTGATCATGCGGTGTCTCTTTTTGTATAAATCATGCATTGAGAAGATTGTAAACAACGATGAATTAATTTAGTTTTCATTCATATGCAGATTCATTTTTCTGCTTTGTTCATTTCTTTTGTTCTTTGCTCTATTTTCTAAGTTTTGTTTCTTCTTTCAACTAGGTCTATATTCTGCTATGCAGAAAATTTAACAGGGTCTTCTTTCCATTACCACTCTAAGTACATTTTGTAGATAATAGCAGAGATTCCTTGTCTCGTCTATAGATTATCAAAAATGAGATCTTAATTTCAGTCAGACCTCGATGATGACCTAGGTGCTAGTCTTATCTGCCTTTACAATTGTAGTCTTTGTCATCCTATCCTATCCTTTTATTTATGGTTCCAAAATACTAATCGTATTTAGCTCATAGACAATGCTGGAGACTACCAATTTGTTTAGTTATCGAGATATGTTCTGCTATGGAACATATCATCACCTTACATGTTCGCCCAATTTGGATCTCACTGTATTTTATTTTCCTTTTAGATTCAATTAGAGGCTCCTTTGACAACTACTTCAATTATATAGTACTAAAATTTGAAGTTATCATCCCACACCATCCTGAGGATTATCTAAAGCAGATATCTTATATTTTTCCATAATTTCTATAAGAGTTGAACAAGATGAGGGAGAGTTTCTTGTTAATTCCCTATCACCAGCGTCAACACCATTATTAGAAATGAAGGTTTATTTGATTCCCTGTATGCATGGGTAATGTTGTAATCTTGTAAGGAGTCAAGGCATTCTTTTATTTTAGACACCCATGGCTTTAATTTCTTATTAGAAATTATTTCATTCTTTATTGCATTCACACATCTTAGAATCACCTTCAATGTCAACTGCTTGAATCCCCTCGGCTCTACACAACCATAAACCTCTTGAGAAGGCCTCCATCTTAGCTTCATTATTAGTTGCAAACCCAATTGACTTAAAAAGGATCCATTTGTAGGTCCCGCAATAGTCTTGGATGATGCAACCCAACCTAGCCTTCCTCGAGTTTCTTTTAGCTGCACCATCAAAGTTTAACTTATACCTTTCTTCCTAGGGTGCCTCTCAATGCGTTGTCCTTCTTAAATGAGCTTTTTTTTTTATAACATTCCCTTATGTAGGCTTTAATTTGTTTAGGAATTTTTATATATTATTGTCCCATCTAATAATATATTATGCTTTCCTTTTATTGGCTTTGGCATTTACCACCTCACAGATTCTCTCCTCGATTTTGAAGATAATTGTTTCTACTAGCAACGCTTCGTCCTTAAATATCCTCTTGTTCCTTTCTTTCTAGATTTGTCATATAGTCATTGATGGAGCAACTATTCAGATGTCACCACACATTGTTTTCCACTCAAAGCTTGGCCAACCACACATAAAGCCAAAAAAAGAATCGTTCCTAACCACAGACCAACCTATGGCAAGAAGTAGCTAGTCCCAACATTGTGTTGCAAATGAACACCATAGTAACAAATGATTAACATTTTCCTCATTAGCTAAACAAAGAGGACATGCACTCAGGCCTTCGATTCCCACTATTCTTAATTTTTTCCCTATCAGTATACACCCATGAAGAGCTACCCACATGAATGCTCCCAACCTAGGATCAACATTTTTATGCCAACATAGGCTCGTCGATCAGTCCTGTGTGTTCCTCTGAATCCTTTGCATCAAAAAAGCCAATCTAGTCGAATATTCCCCTGACTTGGAGGCATACCCAATGATTGCAACTTCTTCAAGGGATACTAATATTTTCCTTTTACTCAAGATTTTTGTTACCAATGGGCCTATGTTCTCTGGAACACCAAGCTCTTTCATCGATCTCCACTCAAAGGAGTTGGTCCCGTTATTTGATACCTTGACGTATTCTACCACAAATTCACCATTTAGATTGACAACGTTTTTTATCCATTCACTATTTTCAATGCAATTAATGATAGTCGCTTCCCCATTCCATGAGTCATGCCAAAATCTGGCCCTTTTTCCATTCTCGATCTTCCACAATAGGTGCTTGGTGATCAAAGTTCTAATTTCCCAAATGAACTTCCATATGGTCGATCCATAAGAGGAATTAGCCATAGTTAATATTCTACTCTCTTCTTCATTGTCAAGGCATTTCTTTCTTACCATTTTAAACTATAATTTGTCGGGTTCCTTAAAAAATTTCCATGCTAGTTTTGCACCTAGAGCAATATTTTATTGTTCCATCTACCTTAAGCCTAGACTACTCTCTCCCTTTTCCATACATGTGGTATCCTAGACTACTCTCTCCCTTTTCCATATATGTGGTATCCCAATTGATCAAAGCTAGTCATTTGTCCTCTATTGCCCCTTGCCATAGAATTGTTTTTAGAAAACTCTCCAATGTGGATATAACTTTGTTTGTTAGTTTGTAGCACGACATTGTGTGAATCGAGATGGCTGATAGGACAACTTTGATCATTAGGATTTTGTCAACTTGTGATAACCACTTTTTTTTTTCCATTGCATAGAGTTGCCCCTGCATCTATTAATTACTTCTTCCCAATTGCAGTTTTTGATGTAATGATAAACAATGGCACACCTAGGTTTTTTGCCAAGAGTTGCAGAATTGGGCAACTGAGAGTTTTTGCTATTTTCTTTTGAATCGTCTTTTTTGTATTAAAGAAAAATACCTTCGATTTGTCTTTATTTGGAACCTATCCCGATTTTGTTGCATAATCATCTAATGCTCCCCTTATTACTTCAACCTCCCTAATCATGACCTCTCTAAACAAGATAGTGTCATCTACAAACTAAGAATGCATGTAATAGGGTCTATGTCTTCATCAACTTTGATACCCCTCCACATTCTTTGTGTGTGTAACTATCTAACATATCTCCCCATAGTTTTAGCCATTACAACAAAGAGGAATGGTGATATTGGGTTGCCTTGTCAAAGCCCAATTGTGGCTTTAAAGAAACCACACATTGTTTTGTTCACTAGAATTGAAAATCTCATAGCAGCTATACAAATTTTGACGATATCTATCCATTTTCTTTCAAAACCAAATTTTTCTAATAGTTTAAGCAAAAATTCCCAATTTACTTTATCGTTTTGCTAATAGTAAAGTCATTTTGTTCCTCTAAGATTAATTTAACCAAAAACTTTTTCAATAGGTTGGTAATTGCTTTTGAGATTATCTTGTATATTGTATTGCATAGTGATATTGGATGATAGTCTAACATGGTCTCGCATTCATTTTTCTTTGGGATTAGGATAATTGCCATGTTGTTAAGGTCTCAAATGAATCTCTTGTTCCGCCTAACATCTTCAACCAACTTACGAATATCTCTTCGAATGAAGTGCCAACATGACTAATAAAACTTTGTTGGAAATCCATCTGGGCCAAGGGTCTTCTCTAGATGGAGCTAGAAGGTGGCTTCCTTCATTTCCTCAATCGAATAAGGTTCAATCAACATCTTATTTTCTTCCTCCCTTATTAGCTTTAGAATTGTGTTGACTAGAATCCCCCATCTATTTATTTTTTTGGATTCACTTTTCCTCTAAGAAGTGCCTAAAAGAAGTCAACAACGATCTCTCCAATCTTCTTCTTGTCTTGACACCAGGATCCATCTACCATCGTAATCTCCTCTATCCTATTCAATGCTTTCCTCACTTTGATTGAAGCATGAAAATATTTTGTGTTTGAGTCCCCAACCTTGATCCAGTTCTCTCCAGCCTTAACCATCCAATATATTTCTTCTCTTGTTAGCAATTTGACCCATTTCTCCTTCAATTCTTTCTCCATGGATAATCCTTTTTATACATCCCATCTTTGATGACTTTTCTGTTTAAAGTTGTTAGTTCCATTTCAATCTCCTCTTTCTCCATGAAAATATTTTTAAAGATTTATTTGTTCCAGTTTCACAACTTATTTTTTATGAAGAGCATCCTTTTCATGAAGCAGTAGCTCATAATTCCTTTATGTGTGTTACTTTCTTTCCATCACTCTTCTAAGCTATCAATCAGTGTACCATCTCTCCACCACATTTTCAAATTTTAAGTATCCATTCCCTAACTTTTGGCTTTTTCCCATCACCAAATCTATGAGATAGTGATTAGACACCAATATCAGAATAATTGAAGAAGAGTAGGTTGCATCCCCACTCGTCCATAAAGAACCCAAGAAAAAATGGTCCAATCACTTTGAAATGTTGGTGAATCCAATTATATGATCCATCCCTATGAATTTGTCGTTCTTTGGGATATAATTGATAGCTTCAATATCTTCCATGAATTTCCTTTAATCTAGCATGGCCCTATTATTTTTTGTTACGCCTCCACTTTTCTCTCTAAGATCCAAGATTGAATTGAAATCTCCCCCCCAAAATGAAATTACCACAGTTTAATTGGTTAATTCTCTCCTTAATATCCTCCCACGACCTTGTCTTTTCTTTTGTTTGAATCAGTCCATATATATTAAATATTGGGAAATCCAAGTTAGTTAATCACCCTTTGATATGACATAGTATCCACCTTTTCCCTGAGTCTATCATAGAGGCCTTCATGGAATTAGGATTCCATAGAATTCCCAACCCACCAGAAAGACTTTGGATTCCTTCTTCGATACGATAAATTTACATATTATCATGAGGTCTTCCAAGAACCCTAAGTTAGATTTGATCTCCTTTGTCACATCAATCATATGCATTTCATCTCTTGATATTTTTGATCTTTTATCTTTGTTCTTATCCTTGATTTGTCTCTTGGTCATGACATTATTGCTAGGGTTTTCTGCATCGACCTTCTCTAATTTCTCTTTCTTTTTGCATTGTGTGTCTTGATCAATGCAAAATTATTATTGTATAACATATATCTGATTTATTTTATTCATAATCTCAAATCTAAAACCGTTTAAGACTTTCCATATAGATATGTGTTAACTAATAAAAATGGTATCTTCAATGAAACATTTGAAGGGTGTGAAGTATAAGTGTATATAAATGACATTAAAAAATAAGGGTTAATCTAATAGGAATGGTGTAATGGGAGGGAATATTCAATATTTATAAGTATATTCTTTAAAAAAATTATAGGTAGTAGTTACCTACCTTCAATTATTTACCTATTTTACCACATGGCTATCTTTATGTTATATTTATTGATTTTAACTAAAACCACGTAGTAAGGGTTCTTTGAGGTTTGAAGGCCTTGTAAAACAATCACATGTTGCGTACATCATCAAATTGAGCACCTCCACCATATCTTGCAAAGAAGTAGTTTATGCCTTGAAGGTTTGCCATTAAATTTAGTATTCACGAGGCCTATGATTTGAACCTCTAGAATAAAACCCCCAATAGTATATTCTAGAATAGGAGAGGTAATGCCTTTCCCTTTTCTATCCTTTCTCCCCTATTTCAACCTCTTAATCTCTACCATTTCAAAATAAAATTAGCAATTTAGAAGCTAGATTTCAAGCACTATGAATCTTGTTCTTGTTACATCTTCAAATTTTGAGTGTGGTTATATTTGATTTCTCATGTAAGATTCGTTTATATTGATTTAAAAAAAAGTGACCACTTTTAATCCCCTTTTGATCTCACATTTTCATGCACATACTCAAATCTTTATCTTAATGACCTTTTCTTTAGTAAATTTATGGTTAAGCACTAAATTTATAGGTTTTTTCTCTACAAAGGGTGATCTATTAATTTTTGGCATGATAAAGGGATTGTTGATTTTGGCAATATTTTTTCATCTAGGTATGTTAAAGGCTAGGAGTTTTTCAAGGAAAATACTCACTATTTGATCCTAAAACAAATTCTCTTAATAAATAAACCCCTAGGTAAGTGCATGAAAGTGGGGGACCAAATGGAGGTCTTAAGTGGCCACTTTTTTTTTGAAAATTGGAAAATATTGATCTTGGATGAGAAATTGAAGATTGTTATGCTCAAAATTGACACCTCAAGAACAAGAGTCGTAGCACCCTAAATCTACTTTATAAACTACTTTTGTTTTTCAATAGTGAAGATTAATGGGTTCAAATAGGGGCCTCACACAAAGTTGAAAATGTGACATACATGTTGGCATTTCTTTCGTAAGCTGAGTGTTGGACATCTATCCAGCCCTACCCGTAGAATTGAACCTTCACCACAACATCCCATGAATCTAGAGAACAAAAAGCAATTTTTATTAGATTTCAAAGTGCCTTTCATGGCAGGGGATTTGAACAATATCAATGAAGACTAACTTCCAAGGCCTGCTCTCTTTTCATTGAGGAAATAGTAGATGAGCTTATCTTGGATCAGAGCAAGAGCTCCCACATTGTTTCATGTCAATTTCAGCAAGGTATTTCAACTAACGGGTTTGAATTCAAATCGGTGCTTCCTCATCCATTTCTGAAAATTTTGGGTAACTTCTAGCCCAAATCTGTCCCGCCACCCAAGGAAAGCTCAAGGGGACTGTTTCGAGCACTGAATAATGGTCCATCTTTGGTTCTATTGTCAAATGAAAATAATGAACCTCCCTCTAATACACTTTTTAATGATATGGTTGCATGTAATACCTTGGATAATCTAGTGAAACCTTCTTGTGAAAGCCCAGAAATGGTGCAAGAGCACCTAGTTCTTGTTCAAATTTTGATGTAATTTTGGGCTAAATGGATAGGGTCTAGGCATAACCAAGCCATTTTGTGATGTAATAAGGTCCATGTGGATCATTTTAAATTTATTTGAGTCATTTGGAGTCAACTAGATTCATGTTGTTAAGTTTTGTCAAAAATGCAAAATTGTAGAGTTGTCAAGTTGCAAGTTTTGGGAAGTTGAAGAGACAAAGTTGTCAAGGGGTAGTTGGAAAAGTTATAAAGGGTGTATAAATTTATAAATAGACCCCTTGTGAATAATTTTTATGTGATTAAGTGTGGAGAAATATGGTGAGGATGATTTTGAAGATGGAATGAATAAAGAACCTCATTTTCTCTGTTTTTCCACACATTTGTTGTTGTTATTTCATGTTGTACGACCATATATGGAACGATGCAGATCTGAAATTCACATGGTTGGAAATATAATTTAATTTTAAAACATTTTTTATTCTTACCAGGTCAAAAGAAAAGGTTGTTTAAGTTGTCTAATGGTCGAATCTTTCTAGTTACCCAGTTCAGAAACTAGGGTTTTCCAACATAGTAGTCCATTTTGAGGGTTATTTTTTGAATTTACCCTATCCAATTTTGACATATGTTGTATAAAGCCCAAATGGGTATCTAAATATGGTTTTAGGTTTCTGATATGAGCCTTGTACTAAAAATTATTCCCAAAAAACCCTTTTGCTACACTTTTTAGACCTAGGTTGTAAATTACCAGTCCATTTTTGAGTCAAGTGTTCCAAAGGAGTCATATTATCAAATTGGATATAATTTGTTTATTCCTAAATGGTATCTGAAAAACTATTTGTCTTGTGGAGATTTTCCCTAGGTCAAGAATTATGCTCTGTTTTGTCACTGGTGAGGGCTACTAAAATTAGGACAATTTATGTGAAAGGCATAGCAGTTGGAACAACCAAAGGTTTTGAGGATTTTCAAGAGTGTCCATATGATATAATTTATTGGTTTAATGTGTTCCCAATTTTCGTGAAGTATTGTGAACCATTGAGCCCTTACTTGGTGTTTGTAGCCCTATGAGGCATAGTGCCATTGGGAAGAGAACTTGGGTTTGTTAGCAGTTGAATGTGGAGTTTGATGAAAAGTTCAAAGTGATATGAAGGTACATATGTTAGTAAAATCATGATGGATCAAAGACTAAATTATGCAGGGTTGCCTTGTCTAATGTGATTGGTTGTTTGGGCTCAGGGAACGTTTTGAGCCCATTGTTGTGAAATATGCCTATTGAGTATTGATATGCCTACATGGTTGTGAACTTCAACCCCTTGTATTGCATAAAGTGGTATTAGAGCTTAGAAGGTTTTGGTGTTTGTGTTGTCTTTTTGTAGGCTGAGGAGAGAACCTAGTTGCTAAAAGACTAGGCAGAGAAAAGAAAGACCTAGGTGAGGTAAGAACAAAGTGGAAGCAAGGTTAAAGGGACTTGCTTGAAGAGACAGATTTGTTGAAGAGGTATTTGTTGGGTAAGGGTTCAATAAAGAAGAGAAAAGAAAAGAAAAGAAAAGAAAAAGAGAGGAAGAGGAAAGAGGAAAAGATGAGGTAAATAGAGTTTGAGGAAGAGATAGGAGAAATAAGGCAAGCTATGGAACAAATGAGAAAATACATGGAGGAATTGGATAGAAGAATTGAGAGGCAACAACAAAGTTGGCATTTGACAGTTAAAAAGAGAGTGGTATGACCTATTAAAAGGATAATGCAAAAGAGAAGGCAAATGAAAGAAAGTGAACTAGATATGAAGAAAAATAATTTTGATGGAAAGAGGTAATGAACAAACAAAGGAGAATCAAGAAGAAGATTTATGGACAACATATGCAGCCATTGAGAATGAATGGAATAGTAAGGTTGAAGTTGAACAAGTTGAGGTGATGATGGTAGAAGAAAAAGAATACATGGAGGTTGATTCTGGTAAAGGAGTTGTTGTTGTTGATGAACTAGTAGAAAGGGATGATAGTGTTGAAGTGGATGATAAGGTTGATCAAGTTAGTGCTGATAAGGAATGACAAAAGTCAACAAGACAATTTGAGAGACAAAACCAAGATTTCATGAATAGTATTGATACTAATCTAATTATTTTTGTCAATGAAGTTGTTATTGTATTTGTCACAATGTAGGTATCAAGAAAAGAAAATTGGAAAAAGGCAACAATTTCCCTTTTATAGGTCTAAATACCTAAGCAAGAGAATGGGCAGACCGAGAGTGAAGATGAAGCAGAATGTTGGTGCAAGTTCAAGAGATGATGCATGTTTTCAATACCCAGTTCATTGGAAGGGTACACTAGGTGAAATAAGTATTTGGAGATTAGAGAAGGAGAAGATCAAACATGATTTTGTTGTAGGTCCTCACTCAAGGGACTTGAGTTTCTTTTTCATAAGGTGTCTGGTGCAGGAGCACCTAGTTCTTGTTCAAATTTTGGTGTAATTTTGGGCTAAATGGATGGGGTCTCAAGCCATTTTATGATGAAATAAGGTCCATGTTGGTAATTTTAATGTATTTAAGTCATTTGGAGTCAACTAGGTTCATGTTGTTAAGTTTGGTCAAAAATGCAAAAATTGTAGAGTTGTCGTGTTGAAAAGTTGTCAAGTTGCATGTTTTGGGAAGTTGAAGAGACAAAGTGTTAAAGGGGTAGATGGACAAGTTAGAAAGGCTATAGAAAGTTATTAAAAGGCCCATTTTGAATTTTTTTTATGTGGTTAAGTGTGGAGGAAGGTGCTGAGGATGATTTTCAAGATGGAATGAATAAAGAATCTCATTTTCTTTGTTTTTCCACGCATTTATAGTTGTTCTTTCATGTTGTACGATCATATATGGAATGGTACGAATCTTAAATTCACATGGTTGGAAAGATAATTTAATTTCAAACATTTTTTGTTCTTAACAGGTCAAAATAAAAGGCAGTTTAAGTTGTCTAATGGTCGAATCTTTCCAATTACCCAGTTAAGAAACTAGGTTTTTTCATCGTAGCAGTCCATTTTTTAGGGTTATGTTCTGAAGAAACCCTATCCATTTTGGACACATGTTGAATAAATCCCAAATGGGTATCTAAAAATATTTTTAGGTTTTTGATATGAGCCCTATACTGAAAATTATGCCCAAAAAACCCTTTTGCTGCACTTTTTAGACCTAGGTTGTAAATTACTAGTCCATTTTTGAGTCAAGTGTTCTAAAGGAATGATATTGATAAAAGAATATAATTTGTCTTCCAAAAGGGTATCTGAAAAACTATTTGTCTTGTGGATATTTTCCCTAGGTCAAGAATTATGCCTTGCTTTGTCACTGGTGAGGGCTACTAAAATTAGGACAGTTTATGTGAAAGGCATAGCAGTTGGAACAACCAGAGGTTTTGAGGATTGTCAAGAGTGTCCATATGCAATAATTTCTTGGTCTAATGTGTTCCCAAATTCCATGGAGTCTTGTGAACCATTGATCCCTTACTTGGTGCTTGTAGCCCTATGAGGCATAGTGCCATTGGGAAGAGAACTTGGGTTTGTTAGTGGTTGAATGTGGAGTTTGATAAAAAGTTCAAAGTGTTGGACATTGTTGCTGCTAGGATATGTTGTTGTCATTGATGTCAACATATTCCTATGATTTATTGTTTCGGTGATTGCAGATTGGTTTATTGGGATCATGGTTTGGTGTATGGAATATTTCTAGTAATTATATATTTTTGTTTTGGTTTTGGTGATCTGGAAGCTTAATTGATCATATCATATGATCCAGTTTGTAGTTTGTTTTTCTGATCAGTTCTTTGCAGAGTTCAATATTTTATCAGGTATATTCTAGTGTGATCAGATATTGAGCTAATATTTTGGGAGATTGTTTTGGATGGTCTTGTGTATCTTCATTTCAAATGGTTAGTAATTTGGTGCTCTACAATTTATCTTTCTTTGTGACAGATGTTGTTGTTTGAGTATTCCTGAGTTTCAGATGTTGATCAATGAAGATTTGATAAGTGGTATTGGTGCAACTGTTACTGATGACTATAATGTGCTTGTTAGTGTTTCCTAATTGTGTCCTAATTGTTTTGATGATCCACATTGATCGTTGTGTGGTATTGGTGATTTTGTTGATCTGGTGATATTCTTTGTGTTATGCAGTTTTCCTGGTGGTGTAGTGTGTTGTGGTTGATCTTTAGGTGATTTTCGGCGGTGTTGCGTATTTGGAGGTTTGATTTAGGTCCATGTTATGTCATGTATATCATTATATTGGTCTGGTGGTCGATCTTTGTATCGTGTGATGTAATTTTATAATTATGAGTTTAGGGTTTAGCCGACCTTGTTGCCGAGCTTGATGAATTGTATAAATAGGTGATATAGTCATGCAATTTAGGTATCAAGGTTGTGTTTGCATTGTCAGAGAGTGGTGTATGTGCGAACAAGGGATTCATCCTTTAGAATTATGATTGAGCAAAGATTGGTGTTGCTGAGCAGACAATTATGCTTAACTGAAACTGTCATCGGGCATTTGTAAATGTTATTTTTTGTAGTTCATTCCTTCCGAATCGTAGTCTGAATCTTGTTGTAAGTTAGTGAGACTTCCCCAAGGGTTGTAGCCTTTTGGGTTATTGTATCTTGAGTTGTACGATGTAGGAAATATGCCTGAATGCTGGTGCATTCCCCATTGTAATATTTTCACATACTACTGCATAGTATCATCTTATTGTGGGTAGGTTCCCACTGTGGTTTTCCCCTTAATTGAGCTTTCCACATCAAAATCTTGGTGGTGTGTCATGTCATCAATTTTCTTATCGTTGTTGTTGTTGTAATTTATCAGATTTGTATTTGTGATTAAGTTTGATAATCAAGTGAAAACTAATTCACCCCCCTCTCAATTTTCCTTCATTGTTATTGCCAACAATTGGTATCAGAGCTAGATCCTCCAAAAGAAGATTTACCGCTTGAGGAGATCCGAGATGGCAACTGGAGGTGTTATCTTTAAGGAGATTATGAGATTTGATGGAAATAATTATGCTATATCGAAGAACTGAATGGAGGTGCATTTGAGATGTCTTGGAGAAGATTACAGGAAGATTACAAAGAATGCCTATTATGTTCCTTCAAATGGATTGGTTACTATAGATGAGAATAAGGAAGCTGAAAATAACATTAGAGTTAAGGAAGAATTGTTGAGCGCCCTGACTGATTCAAAGATGACTAATGTAATGGGACTTTAGATTGCACATGAGATCTGAGAAAAGATTGAAACCTTGTATGAAGGAGATAAACAAGTAAAAGATGCTAAGTTGCAGAGTTTGAAAGGGAAGTATGAGATGCTGAAGATGGGAAAAGATAAGGACATAAACACCTTTATAGCTAAGGTGACTGAGCTTGTCCTAGGTATCAGATGTGTCAGTGGAACCCTTGAAGAAGATGAAATTGTTGCTAAGGTGCTGAGATCATTTCCTCCTACTTACAAACATAAAGTAGCTGCTATTGATGAGATCCCAAGTGCAACTACTGTATCAAGATATATGTTGGTTGGAAAGATTGTTGCACTTGAACTGAGCAAATTTGGTGAATCACATGGAAAGTCTGAGACAACATTTAGAGCATCTGTATCTGGAAAGCAGAGTATGATCCTAAAGAATGTAGAATATCTAGATATGAAAGAGTGAGAAGAGAGATGAAAGAGCAAGAAAGAGAATTGGAGGAACTTGAAGCATTGATTGCGCAAAGATTGCCTAAAGGAGCTGGTAAGTATGATGGAAATTTGCCTTTGAAATGTTTCTCTTTCAATAAGATAGGACATTTTGCTTCTAGATGCCCAGAGAGAATCTCTAAGTATGATAGGCATGAAAAATTTGATAAGCATGATAGGAATGGTAGATATGAGAAGCATGAGAAGTATGTTAAGCCCTACACGCCTAACCGAAAGTATATAAGCATCAAAATAACTGTTATTATGCTATTGATGAAGGTATAATAGATGAAGAATCAGAAGGAGATGAAGTTGTGTTTATTTTTATCAAAGAAGATGGACCGGTACCTATTGATTCCACAAATTGCACTATTGAGGAGAAATCTTTAGTTGCTAAAGTTGAAGAGAAAGATGAATGGGTGATTGACAACAATTGTTCACATCATATGACCAGTGATTAAAGAAAATTTGTGAATTATGGAGAGGTATGATGGTGGAATAGTAATAATTGGAGATGACAAAGCCTGTGTGATTCATGGTAGAGGTTCTATTTCCTTTGATGGTAAGCATAACACTGATGATGTCTTGTATGTTGAAGGTTTGAAGCATAATCTCTTAATTGTTGGACAAATGGTTGACAAAGGTTACAATTTTCAATTCAAGAATGGTAAATGCAAGATCCTAAATGCCTCTAGTATAGAGATTGCATCTGGAACTAAGACTGAAGGTAATATCTTTCATTTGAATGCTGGTGAGAAAAGTTGCTTGATTGCCCAGATTGATGAAATTTGGTTGTGGCATAGGAGAATGTGTCATGTTAATTTTGATTCAATGATTAAGATCGGTTCTACACAAGTTATTAGAGATTTGCCTAAAACTATTAAGCCTGCTAATCCGGTATGAAAGGAATCTTAAATGGGTAAGCTAACACGAATTTATTTCAAGAGTAATCAATATACATCTGATAGATTGCTAGGTCTTGTGCATACTGACCTATGTGGACCTACAAATATTAGAAGTGTGCAGGGTGACAAATATTTTATGTTACTGATTGATGATTATCCCAGAATGATGTGGGTTGTCTTTTTGAAGGAAAAATTAGAAGCATTGGAGAAATTCAAGATATTCAAAGCAAAGGTTGAGACTGAGACAAGACTGAAGGTGAAATATCTGAGATCTGAAAAAGGAGGAGAATTTTGTTTCGGTGAATTTGATTCATTCTATGAGAAGCATGGAATTAGAAGACAATTATCTTCTCCTAGAACCCCTCAGCAGAATGGAATTGCTGAAAGGAAGAAAAAACTTGTCTTGGATGATGCAAGGACTATGTTGATTGAAGGGAATGTTCTGAAGATATATTGGAGAGAAGTTGTTAGCATTGCTATTTACACATTCAACCGAGTTCATATAAAAGGTGATACCGGTAAGACTCCTTATAAGCTATGGTTTGGTCATGTTCCTATTGTGAGATATTTCAGAGTCTTTGGAAGGAAGTGTTATATCAAGAGAGATGAGGATATATGATAGTTTTATGCAAGAAATGATGAATGGATTTTCTTGGGATATTCAACAAAGAGCAAAGCCTACCGGTGCTACAATAAGAGACTGGGAAAGATAGTAGAAAGTGCAAATGTGAAGGTTGATGAGAACTATGGAAAATAAATTAGAGTATGCGGATATGATGATGGTCAGGATGTTCTAACGTCTATTCAGACTGAAGAATTGAAGCAAAATGATCTAGCAGAGATTGTTAACCTGGATATTACTGTTGTCGATGGAGAGGTGCAGGAACCTGAAAGTCAGAATAATTAGAAGACTCTGAGGTATGTAAGATTGAATCACTCTGAAAATAAAATTATTGGTGATAAAAATAAATGTTTGATGACTAGAAGGAGGCTAGCTATTGGAGAGGTATGTTTGATTTCCAAAATTGAACCTAAAGATGTTGTTGAAGCTTGAAAAGATGACAATTGGATAAGGGCTATGGAAGAAGAATTGAATCAAATTAAAAATAATAACACATGGGAACTTGGGCCTAGACCTAAAGATAAGAATGTGATTGGTACTAAATGGGTATTCAAGAACAAATTGAATGAATCCAATAAAGTTGTCAGAAATAAAGAAAGATTGGTATGCAAAGGATATTCACAAAAAGAAGGGATTGATTACGAGGAAACTTTTTCTCCAGTAGCTAGACTATTGCTTGCATATGCTACTTATAAGGATTTCAAGGTATATCGGACATATGTCAAGTCAAATTTTTAGAATGGTGATCTTAAGGAAGATGTCTACATTGAGCAACCCAATGGATTTTCATTATCAGATGATGGAGACATGGTATGCAAACTGAAGAAAGCTATTTATGGATTGAAACAAGCCCCTAGAGCCTAATAGGCTAGATTGGATAAATATTTGCTATAATTAGGATTTAATAAACGTATTATTGACAGTAATCTGTATTTTAAGATTGAGAATGATAACATTTTGATTGTTGAATTTTTTGTTGATGACATTATCTTTGGAGGAGATGATAACTTGAGCATGAAGTTTGTCAGTGATATGCAGAAAGAATTTGAGATGTCTGTGATAGGAGAGATGAAATTTTTCTTAGGTTTGTAGATTTCACAGACTAGAAAATCTATTTTTATATCTCAAAGTAAATATGTAAAGGAATTATTGAAGAAGTTCAGGTTAGATGAATCCAAACCAATTGGAACTCCTATGGCGACTAGCTGAAAATTGTCTAAAAATGATGAATCTCCAAAAGCTAATTAGTCTTTGTATAGATTTATGGTTGGTGGACTACTATATTTGACTTAGACTAGACCTGGCATTATGCATGTTGTGTGCATGGCTGCTAGATATCAAGTTGATCTAAAACAAATTCATGTCACTGTTGTAAAGAGGATATTGAGATACTTGAAATGAACTGTGGATTATGGTTTGTGGTATACAAGGAATGATGATTTCATGTTATGTGCTTACACTGATGCTGATTGGGTTGGTGATGTTGATGACTAGAAGAGTACCTCTGATGGTGCATTATTTTTAGGTAAGAAATTCGTTTCATGAGCAAGTAAGAAACAAGATTCAGTGTCCTTATCTATTGCTGAAGCTGAGTACATTGTTGCTGCTAGTAACTACACTCAGGTAGTTTGGATGAAGCAAATGTTGAAGGATATCTATGATGAGCCTACTATCATATATTGTTATAATTCCAGTGCTATTAACATGTCAAAGAATCTAGTGCAACATTCTAAGACTAAACATGTATCAATCAAATATCATTTCTTGAGGGAAAAAGTTAGTGAAGAGGAAGTGAATTTTGAGTATGTATCTACAAAGGAACCAATTGCTGATATTTTCACTAAGCCTTTGCCTGCAGATACATTTGTCTATTTTAGAGACAAGTTATGGGTATCCACCCCTCCTGATGAGAATTAGATGCATTAAGTTGAATAAATCCGGTGGACTTCACAATCTTATTTTTTTTGTCTGGATTGATGAGTTGGTGTTGCTCCTTTGCTGGAGTAGTCTGTTGGATTAGTTATATGTTTAAAAGGGGAGAGAATCATTATTTTCTTATCTAAGGGGGAGAGTTTGGTTTTCTATTTTGAGAATCTTTGGCATTGTTGTCAAAGGGGGAGAGAAGCATGTGAAAAATTGTTTTATCTACTTCATCTTAGGGTGAGTTTGTTGGAGATATTTTCTTTATTTACATTGATTGTTTTTCACATTCATATGTTGCCATCAATGCAAAAGGGGGAGATTGTTGGACATTGTTGTTGTCATTGATGTCAACATATTCCTGTGATTTATTGTTCTAGTGATTGTAGATTGGTTTATTGGGATCATGGTTCAGTGTATGGAATATTTCTAGTATCATTATATCTTTCTGTATTGGTTTTGGTAATCTGGGAAGCTTAATTGATCATATCATATGATCTGGTTTGCAGTTTGTTTTCTGATCAATGCTTTGTAGAGTTCAATATTTCCTTCGGTATATTCCGGTGTGATCAGATCTTGAGCTAAGATTTTGGGAGATTGTTTGGGATGGTCTTGTGTATCTTCATTTTAGATGGTTCATGATTTGGTTCTCTGTAGGTTATCGTTCTTTGTGACAATTGCTACTATTTGAGTATTCTTGAGTTTCAGGTGTTGATCGATGAAGATTTGATAAGTGGTGTTGGTGCATTTGTTATTGATGACTCTAACGTGCTTGCCAGTGTTTCCTAATTGTGTCCTATTTGTTTTTATGATCCACATTGATTGTTGTGCGGTGTTGGTGATTTTATTGATCCTGTGATATTCTTCATGTTATGTGGTTTTCCTAGTGGTGTAGTGTGTTGCGGTTGATCTTGGCATGATTTTTTGTGGTGTTGCATATTTGAAGATTTGATTTAGGTCCATGTTATGTCATGTATATCATTATATTGGTTGATCTTGTATTATGTGATGTAATTTTGTAATTGTGAGTTGAGGGTTTAGCCGACCTTGTTGCAAAGGTTGATGAATTGTATAAATAGGTGATATAGTCATATAATTTAGGTATCGACGTTAAGTCTGCATTATCAGAGAGTGGTGTATTTGCCAACAAGGGATTCATCCTTCAACATTATGATTGAGCATAGATTGGTGTTGCTGAGAAGACAATTGTGCTTAACCAGAACTATCATCAGGCATTTGTAGATGCTATTATTGGAGTTCGTTCCCTCCGGATTGTAGTCTGAATCTTGTTGTAAGTCAGTGAGACTTCCTTGAGGGTTGTAGCCTTATAGGTTATTGTATCTTGAGTTGTAAGATTTAGGCAATGTTCCTGAATGCTGGTGCATTCCCCATTGCAATATTTTCACATACTACTGTAGAGTATCATCTTATTATGGGTAGGTTCCCACCGTGGTTTTTCCCTTAATTAGGGTTTCCACGTCAAAATCTTCACGTTGTGTGTCGTGTCATTAATTTTCTTATCTTTGTTGTTGTTGTTGTAATTTATCAGATTTGTATTTGTGGTTAAGTTTAATAATTCGATGAAAACTGATTCACCTCCCTCCTCTCAGTTTTCCTTCATTGTTATTGGCCACACAAAGTGATATGAAGACATATGTTCCTACCATCATGATGGAATAAAGACTAAATTATGCAGGTTTGCCTTGTCTAATGTGATTGGTTGCTTGGACTAAGGGATCATTATGAACCCATTCTTGTTAAATATGCCTACTTAGTATTGATATGCCTACATGGTTGTGAACTTGAACCCCTTGTACTACATCGAGTGGTATCAAATCTCATAAGGTCTGGGCAAGAGAGTTTGGTGTTTGTGTTGTCTTTTTGCAAGCTAAGGAGAGAACCTGGTTGTCAAAAGACTAGGTAGAGAAGAGAAAGACCTAGGTGAGGCAAGGACAAAGTGGAAACAAAGTTAAAGGGACTTTCTTGAAGGCATGGATTTGTTGAAGAGGTATTTGTTGGGTGAGGGCTTAACAAAAAAGAGACAAGAAAAGAAAAGAGAAGAAAAAGAGAGGAAGAGGGAAGAGGAAAAGATGAGGCAAATAGATTTTGAGGAAGAGATAAGAGAAATAATACAAGCTATGGAACACTTGAGAAAAGACATGGAGGAATTGGACAAAAGAATTGAGATGTAGCAATAAAATTGGTATTTGATAGTTAAAAAGAGTGGTATGGCCTATTCAAAGGCTAATGAAAAAGAGGAGGAGGCAAAGGAAATAAATTGAATCATATATGAAGATAAAACAACCTTTGATGGAAAGAGATAATGTACAAACAAAGGGGGATAAAGAAGAATATTTATGGACAACATATGCAACCTTTGAGAATGAATGGAATAGTAAGGTTGGAGTAGAATAAGTTGAGGTGGCGATGGCAGAAGAAAAATAATACATGGAGGTTGATTCTTGTGTAGGGGAAAAAGCGAGACTAGGCTAACATGCCCTAATCCTACCTTTTGACACACATTGTGGAATACGAAAGAGCCTAGAGGTATCACACAATTGGCTACTTCTTTTTGTGGAAGAGAGAGCCACGGGCTACCTATTAGGGTTTCTATTCCTTTGTTGTAATTGAAAGATAAAATGATGCAAGTTCAATTTCTAACCCCAAAGTGCAAGTATGAACAAGATTGCTGAATTGAGATTAAACAATGGAAAGATATAAACACAAGGACAAGGCAAGGATGCGGATGCGTACCTGGAGTTAAAATCTGAGTGAAAATGTTCGGGACGGGGGCACAGGCGCCACTGTCCTGATACTGCTCCTGAAACTGCTGTTTTGCAACCTGAAAAGCTGTCAGAAATGCTGAAACTTGCTGTCTGACAGAAGGACCAGGGCGCCCAGCGCCCCTATCCCAGGGACCAGGGCACCTAGCACCCCTGTCCTGGTAGGACCAGGGTGCCCCATGCCCCTATCCTAGTCTTTTGTCCTGAAATTTGGTGTGTGGCTCAGTTTCTGTCTGCTTCCGTCGGATCTGCAATTTGCGGCGTCGTCCGAATCCCAAAATCTGCACTTATATCTGAAAAGGTATGGTGGACGTCTATATAGGGTTTTGCCTTAGTCAAACCCCTATTTTGGTGATTTCCACCTCCACGAATAGCCAAGTTGTATTGTAAAAGTAGTGTGTGTGCAGACCTTGTGTGTGTGCAAGATCCTAAAATGCAAGTAAGCAAACTAGAGCAACCTAGAAAGTAAACCCTAATTGCTTGTAAATGATAATGTAAATGCTCCAAATCAAGATGCAAAGTGATCTAAAGCATGAATACAAATGATATAATGAGGCTTATGCAAAGACATGAAAACAACATGAAATCATACCCAACCCCAAGGGAGGGGTACAAGCCAATCTTCAGTCGGTGATCCCCTATTGCTCTTCAATGTCTTCAAAGCCCTAAATGGATGAATGAAATTGATAAATTCTTGATGGGTGAATGTTGAATGTTGTTGAAATCTTCAAAGATCTGCTCTTTCACTGCATAGAAGGTCCCTTAAACCAAAATTCTGGATCCTTTCAAATGAAGAAAGAGAGCTCTTATATATGAAACCCTAGGTCTTAATTTCAACTTTTGGCCGACCTAGAGATTGAATCTCCCGCCAATTTCTTGGGGTTAAGCTTTATTTTATGATTGGATTGCGCTCCTAAAATTTCGAGAAAAATGTCCGGGACCGTGTGCACTCCAGGCGCCATGGTCCCGACAACTTTTCACCAAATTTTCAGGCCCGTCGGATATGATGATTTTAGAGAGAATCCCGAAGTTACAGGTGATTTCGAGATGTTTTGACCCCCGAAATCAAGCCCCCAAGTTCAAAATAGGACCTAATTAGGGTTTTTGATTAAATGATGTATTGGAGGAATAAAATGAAAGGGGCATACTTTAATGAAAGGGCCCAACTGGAAGATGATGAAATAAGACCTTAGACCTAATTAATTTGATTAATTAAGTGCTAAAGGAAAATGCGATGCAAAGTGCAAGATGCGCCAAGGCGGGAGCTAAACCAAGTATGAAATTGTATCACTTTAGCAAGTGTGTACAATTTATGATGCTACATTTAGCCCCCACTTTAGTGGTCATATGAGTACTACGTGCATATGCAAGCTAAAGTACAAGAAAGTAAACATTTTTTGAAAAAGGATATATCCATAAGTCTGTCGAACGAAGCCCCCAGCGGTATCTGCAGTACACAGTTAGGAACCACACCCTACAAAACACACGTTAGATCACAAAATCACGTAATGCTTACTAAGGAAAGTGATGAAATTTGCGAGTAGCTATATTCCCCCCTGTTTCGGCTTGCTTATTAGGGAGGTGAAACAGGATAGCATGTTTACTTACGACAAATTGTGTGAGAGATTTATTGATGAGAGATGTTCACTAAAGAGGCTTCATCAGAGCACGTTTTGGAACATCCAGGGAGTAAGGGAATGAAAATACAATTCCTACACAACAAATGGTTCGAAAATCGCATCTCCCAAACTCAAGTTATGATGAAATGAGTGATAGAGGAATTTTAGGGTTTTGAAATCAAAGGTAAAGGAATGAAAATATATACCTCGAAAGTGACTATTGCATTTGTCACTTTGTTGATTTCTGAGTATTGTTCATTGCAGCGGAGCCCACATAGCCATCATCATGCCTTCACGATGACCAGAGCGTCCCACGAGGATGGAGATCATGCGACAGGCCGTGATTGGTGACAAGCCACTGGACGAGGTGAGTTGACTGAATTTTGACTTTGATTTTCTGCATTTGTGTTGACTTTGAGTTTCTGTGATCGAATGCGGGCCCTAGAATCTGACCCTGGGTCCCACCCAGGGCGCCATGGTCCTATCAGGGCGCCATGGTCCTCTCAGGGCGCCATGGTCCCTGAAGGGCGCCATGGTCCTCTCAGGGCGCCATGGTCCCTGAAGGGCGCCATGGTTCTCGCAGGGCGCCATGGTCCCTAATAGAGCACCATGGTCCCAATCAGGACTTGGCTAGGGGTGTCAGGGTTAGCTTTCGATGTTTGACAGTTTTCATTTTTCGTGTAGATGATTTTGATGATTGAGTACTGATTACACTGATGTTTTTGTATTGTAGGGTTTCCCATACATGAGAGAGCACACTACGGGGCAGATTCTTCGCAGTCTACGAGATTAGATTCCCTGGCTGACTCAGGCAGAGAGGGATACGTTATCGATAGTGGGTTTATGGTATGCGATCCTCATGTCGGCAATTCGATTCCATCCTGCGATGTTGATGGCACTTATGGAGTGATGGGATCCTGACGCATGTACATTCCATCTCCCAGTAGGAGAGATGACGGTTACACTTGAGGATGTGTACTGCATACTTTGCCTACCTATCAGAGGAGCCACCGTGACATACGCGACCGATCGGTCAGCAGAGGACCATTAGAGGGAGCAGATATACTACATAGGGAGAGTCATGTCGAGTGAGATGAGAGATCGCATCATGATTAGTGCGCTCTTACATCCTACAGGAGAGGTGCCCCTTGTGAGACGTCTTATGATTGACATCATTGCACTAGCCGTCTACCCTAATGGGCGAGGTACGCACATGCATGGGGGTCTCACATGGTGCATCAGGGCTATGGAGACATAGGAGAGTATATGCTTGGGGTCAGAGTATGCTTGCACATCTCTATCACGACCTTGAGGAGTATGTGTTTGGACAGTGTTGTAGCTTGATGACATGCACACTTCTGCAGGTGTGGATATTTGAGCACTTTACATGCACTAGGCCAGTCGGCTATCCAATGAGTGTGGCTAGCGAGCGACCTAGGGTGTTTGCCTATCCACTTACCGGCGAGTGGAGATTTGGGGATCTACTATATTGGAGAGTGACATTCGATAGATTGACAGCTGAGGTGACAGTATGGAGACCATATCTGCGGATGCACAGATGGGATGGAATGGAGAGGTAGCTAGCATGCTTACAGAGGAACCGCCTACTGAGAGGACGATACTCACATATCATAGTCCCATTCTACTTTGACCGAGTACGGAGGCAGTTTGAGCTAGAGTAGTGTGTTCCAGCCGATGTACCTATCTATAGTCGACACTCACGAGTCCTTCCCAGACCCAGAGTAGTAGCGAGACCTACGACAGATGATATCAAGATTACAGATATAGAGGGGTCCGATCAGGATGTGGTCACTGATTACTCTGCAGATCTTGGAGCATAGCGCAAGTATCTCTCATGGTTTGTGAGGACATACCCAAGGCCTATCTTTCCACCAGATTACCCGACAGGCCATCCAGGTCCATGGAGACTGAGATGAGGATCGGGGATCCAGATCGGAGGAGCCAGAGGAGGGAGAGGGTCATGAGGAGGCAGGAGATCCTGATCCACCCATAGGAGATCAGCCTAGTACCGAGGAGGAGGAGGAAGGAGAGGAGGATGACACAGATAGAGATGATGATGAGGATGATGCGGAGGAGGAGGATAGAGATGATGAGGAGGAGTCAGATGCAGCTCCCCACCATTCAGGAGATGATACCATAGCCTTGGATCATCCTCTTATTCCCCAAAAGGGGGAACATGAGGCGATACGGAGACCTATACCCATCGTGCATAGATCATTTGACCGTGGGGAGCCGAGTAGTTCCCAGTCACAGATGCTACCATATCACGATCCCTACCGGCGCGAGGGAGATCCAGGTATAGTAGGTTTATATTGATTGATTAATGTTTTGATGATATAGAATGGTACTAATACAAAATCTGTTCTACTGCTACAGCTAATGTGCAGGAGTGGCACTCCTTGATCCAGCAAGCAGTGACAGATATTTCCATGATGGCATAGATCCCTGGTTCCTCATAGGTTTCTTATAGGCCTCAGGGGAACGCGGGTCGGCATGAGGACTTGTTTTCCCCATTTTGAGTACAGGTGGAAATATGGAGGGAGAGAGAGAGAGTTCTATCAGAGAACCTTCAGCGGGCACAACGTGACCTAGCAGTAGCTCAGGCCGAGGCTACCTCGTATCGTGCGATCCTTATGGATAGGGATCGTAGGAGTTTCTCTCGGAGTCATTCACGGTCAATATCACGCTATACACCTATGGGTCCACCTTCACGGCCGGATCAGGAGGGAGCGTCTAGTCGTCACTCTCCAGCCACTAGCCCTAGGGATAGGAGATGATCTCATGATGTAGGATAGGTCACATTTTGGATGTATAGTGACCTACTTTTGTATATGAAAACATGATCCACATATATATATATATATATATATATATATATATATATATATATATATATATATATATATATATATATATATATATATATATATACATGCTTCTCTTTGTCTCAAACGTGTTATCTTTAATGCCTAAAACAATGTATATTTTGATTAAAGTTAATACATTTGGTAGATGTACATGTATGTTCTAAATTTAATTTCCATGTGATTGATTTCTCAATGCTCCATGATTAAATTGATACATGTGTGACTTAATTAAAATAAAATATTTAATCAAGTACTACATTGATGATAGAGAAGAAATATGTGTTAAGCCTAAGAATCATATAACTAATGTGATTTAATTTAAACTTAAACACAACATGATACAATTCTACTTAACACATAAAGACATTGTATAATATGCCAGCATAATGGAAATGCAATTTACATAAATGAATTCAAGACAAACTATAGAGTAAAGGAACACGCTTGTTAAGAACAAAGCAATATAGATTAAACAAAATATCATTTAATTCTATTTGCTGTAACAAAGATATGCTAACATATTATCCAATTTTGAAGAAGTGAAAAGAAGATAGATGAAATGAAAGATAAGGAATGAGGAATTAAGCATAGTATCTACACAAGTGCATAGCATTTATAGGTTCTTTAAGAGGCGTACCGTCTACATCCGCTATTTTGTAAGCACCTGATCCATAATCTTCAATAACAATATACGGTCCAAGCCAATTAGGACTAAATTTTCCCTTTTCTTCAGGTAAGGCATTCACATTGCGCTGATTCTCATAGAGAACTAAGTCACCTACTAAGAAGGAACGTTGAATAACCTTATCATTATAGCTTCGTTGTAGAGTTTTGTGATACGCTTGAATATGCTCAAGAACATTTATACGCTGTTCATCAAGCATCTCAAGCTGTTGAAGTCTTTGTTCTCTATAAGAGTCATCATCTACTATACCTTTGAGAGAAACTCTAAGTGATGGAATCTCTAACTCTAAAGGCATAATAGCATCAACACCATAAACAAGATTATAAGGGTTGGTTCCTATAGCAATTCATACACTCGTTCGGTAGGACCAAAGAGCATAAATTAGCTGAGTACTCCAATCCTTACCATGCTTATTCATGGTTTTGCGAAAAATTTGTTCAATTATCTTATTGGATGATTCGGCTTGACCATTTGATTGAGGATAGTATGGTGTAGAAAATCAATGTTTGATATGATATTTCTTGAGGAATTTCTTCATGTCCTTGTTCTTAATTGATGTCCCATTATCTAAGATTATAGTGGAAGGTATCCCAAATCGAGAAATAATGTTTTCTAGAAGAAATTGACAAATCACTTCAGCAGTAGTAGAGCGAAGGGGAACAACTTCCTCCCACTTAATAAAGTAATCTGTTGCAGTTATAATGAAAGTGTGTCCTTGAGATGAAGGAGGAGAGATTTTACCAATGAGATCCAACCCCCATGCAGAGAAAGGCCAAGAAGCTACATGAGAATGAAGTTCTTGGGCAGGAGCATGAATCAAATTATTGTGTTGTTGACATTGATGACATTTCTTAACAAATGAAAAAGAATCCTTCTGCATAGTTTTCCAATAGTATCCCATACGAAGCAATCTTTGAACGAAGGATTTGCCTCCAAAATGCCCCCCATAGGCACCTGAATGTGCCTCTTCAAGAGCAATAGGGATTTCCGATTTGTTAAGACAACGAAGGAGAAGACCGTTATAACCCCTTTGGTAAAGAACATTAGAAAGAACGATATATCTAGCGGACAGCTTGCGGATTCTAGCCCTAGTGTTCCTATTGGCGGAATCAGGAAAGGTACCATCGGTCAAGTATCTTACAATATGCGAATACCATTCATCTGAGTCTATAAAGTCACAACATGTCACCAAGCTAGAATCATCTACAATAGCTGGAGAAATAAGGTTGTGAATAACAAATTTAAGATCAACCACAGGGTCCTCTAGAGATACAAGAGAAGCCACACATGCCATTGCATCCGCATGTCGATTATCTTTTCGAGGAATAGGTTCCATGGTATAAGAATCAAATTTTTGTAACAAAGAGATAGCAAGGTCTTTATATTGTGATAATTTGTCCTGTTTTGCTTGATACAGTCCTGTTACTTGTCTTATAATCAATTGAGAATCTCCATAAATATGTATGTGCTTTACATTCAAAGCCAAGGCTGCCTTTATTCCTGCTATAAGGGCCTCATACTCAACAATGTTATTGGTACATAGGAAATTGAGATGATAAGATAAGGGAATGGATTTCTTTGTAGGAGAAATTAGAGCAATGCCTGCTCCTGATCCCATATGACACTTAGAGCCATCAAAGTACAACTCCCAAGTTTCATCTTTCCCTATACAAAGAATGAAGTCATCGGGAAAAGACTCAGGGTTAGGGAAGGAGAAAGGTGAAGGGGCCTCAACTAAGTGATCGGTCAACGCTTGCCCTTTAATTGCTCTTTGTGAAACAAATTTAAGGTCAAATTCAGTTAACATCATAACCCACTTAGCTAGGTGTCCTGATAAATCAGTTTTAGAGAAAAGATGCTTCAAAGGATCAAACTTTACCATGACGTGGACTTCTGAATTTAAAAGATAATGTCTCAATTTCTGAGTCGCAAACACCAAGGCCAAGCATTGTCTTTCTATCGCAGAATATCGAGTCTCATAATTGAGTAAGGTATGACTTATATAATAAATCAGACACTCCTTACCATCTTTATCATGTTGTGCCAATAATGCTGCGAGAGCATGAGGGGAAGGAGCTGTATAAAGAAGAAAGGGCTTAGAAGGTTCGACGGGTTGAAGGATAGGAGGATTAGCCAAATATACTTTTAAATCTTCAAATGCTTGCTGACAATCTTCATTCCATTGAAAAGTGATATTCTTTTTGAGAAGTTGAGTAAAAGGAAAAGTACGATCCGCAAGTTGAGATACGAACCTACGAATAGCTTGAATCTTTCCTTGTAAGCTTTTGAGTTGAGACACATTTCTAGGAGGTGGCATGTTGACAATAGCATCTATTTTCTTAGTGTCCACCTCAATCCCACGATGCGAAACTATGAATCCTAATAGTTTTCCACTATCCACACCGAAAACACATTTTCGGGGATTCAAGCGCATGTGATATTTACAAATTCTTTCAAAGATTTGACGAAGGATCTTAATATGATCTATACAGAGAATGGATTTGGCTAAAATATCATCAACATAATCTTCTAAAATCTTATGCATATAATCATGAAAGATAAGGGTCATCGCTCGTTGATAAGTTGCGTCGACGTTTTTAAGTCCAAAAGGCATCATCACCCAACAAAATGTACCCCAAGGAGTGGTGAAAGAAGTTTTGAATTGATCTTGAGGATTAATGAAAATTTGATTGTATCCTAAAAAACCATCCATGAAGGATAACAAAGCATGCCCTACTGTAGAATCAACTATCATGTCAATGTTTGGAAGAGGGAAATCATCTTTTAAAGAAGCCTTATTTAAATCTTGAAAGTTAGTACACATTCTTATTTTATTATCTGATTTAGCCACAACGACAATATTTGAAATCCACGGGGAATAATCAATAGGGCGGATAAATCCAGCCTCCAATAATTTTTCAATCTCAGCCTTAACAAGCAAAGCTACCTTAGGATTCATTTTTCGAATCTTTTGTTTCACAGGCTTAGCATCGGGAACTAAGACAATATTATGAGTAACAATCTTAGGATCTATACCAGGCATGTCAGAGTATGTCCAAGCAAAGATCTCAGGGAATTCACGCAATAAATCTGCATATTGTTTTTGTTCTTCTTCATCCAAACACTTTCCAATTTTAATAACTTTTTCTTCATTGCAAGGATCCATCTTAACATCAATGGTGTCACTTATGAGAAGATTACTTTGTTGAGGAATATCCTTTAACTGAGGGAATTCTTCCACAATCTCATCATTATCAATCTCTCTTCCAAAATAAGCTTCAGTGTTCAAACAATAAGGAAATCCCCTATTGTGATGATAATGAGGAAGAGTATCATATGCTCCTAAAAAATCAGCTAAAGAATCATCGGTAGGAAAGACATCCAAAGCATAGGCACACGAAGGATCCCCATCAATATACTCAGGGTGTCTCACTGGTAGAGATGTAGAAATAACATTAACACTAATACATGGTCTCTTAGAAGCTTTAGTGTGCTTGTAGGGATTATAACCAAGTCCAAAGGTCTCATCATAAAGATTATTCCCTAGAGGAACCTTTATCCCTTGTTCGTGAGCACCACAACCATTTCCATTATACCCATACTTAGCTAAAATATGAAAACCATGACCATAATGATTAGCTATTTCAAAAAGAGAAGGTGGTTTTTCATAAGACAAAGAATCAAATCCTTCAGAATTAGAGGTGTGAGGAGAAGAAGTTTGAGAAGCGGCCACAAAATTATTGTTCATAGGTTCAGGTAAGATTGATTGATTTTTAGTTTCTTCCTTCTTTTTAACTTTAAGCTCTCTAGGAGGAACCCTATACTCACCTACAAAGGTGGGATTAAAATCAAGAGATCCCCAATCGTCTTCTGCGAGAACCTTCTCAGGATCAAAAGCCTTTTCATGTGTAGATTCAAGTTGAGAAGAATCTTCTTCAGAAACTTCAGGCTCATCCAAAGAATTTTGACTATTAGAGGATGATGATTCGTCCATAGGTATCTTATTTAAAGAGTCATCACTGGAAGAGGAAGGTTTAGAAGAACTCCCTTTGGAAGTGGATGTTTGCAAACAAGCTTGAAAATTAGTATCACCTATCAAGGTATATGCCTTATTGTTATAAATAAATTTAACTTGTCTATGCAATGTAGAGGGGACAGCTTGCATACTGTGAATCCAAGGTCTCCCTAATAACAAGTTGTATGTTAGATTTCCCGACATAACATGGATAGGAGTAGGCAAAGTAACTGGTCCCACTGTGAGGGGTAAGGTGATAATACCTAATGAAGACTTAGCCACATTATTAAAGCCTCGAATGGGACGAGAGTCAGGCTCAATAAGGGATTTATCCACATTCATCTTATGCAATAGATTAATGCTACACACATTAAGGCCAGAGCCATTATCTACCAGTGTTCATCTTATAGCAGTGTCATTTATGATAACCACAATCATCAAGGGATCATATTGATGTTGAATTTCACTAGTAGGCAATTCATCTTGAGTAAACACAATTTGAGCTTTAGGATTCATCACAGAGTTAACCAAAGACACTATATTACTAGATGTATTAGGTGGAGGAACATTCAAATCTTTCAAGGCATCTTATAACATTCCATGATGAGCGGAAGAAGTTTGGATCAAATCCCAAAGGGATATCTTAGCAGGGGTAACTTTAAGTTGTTCTACGAGATCATATTCCTTACCAAGAACTTGTGAAATACGTGGAGCTTGTGGAAGAATTGGTTGAGGATTAGGAAGAGAAACTGGAGTAACAGGAGGAGGATTAGGCTGCCTATTATTTCTAGTATGATAAGTATGAGCAACCGCATTATAACTCTCTCTAGTTAATTGCTTGGCATAGCTATAAGGACTTATAGGTTTTCTTCCTTGCACAATGGTGATAGGTTTATTCGGAGTAAGAAAGGAATCATGACCATACCCTCCTTGGACAGTAAGGAGAGGTGATTTAGGAACTTGAAAGGTGGGAGAAGGATAAGCACCTTGGACTTCAAAGAGAGGCTTATTATGCTCTTTCAGGTTTATCATGTTAACTAATTTAGAAGTTTTGTTCTTGTTTAAAGATTTCGATAAAGCCACAAAGTCATCAAGAGCATCATCCAATAAAGCATGATCATATCTATTAAAAGGTTTATCTTTTGATTCAAAAGGAGACATCTCTTCATAGAGGGGATCATTGAAAACAACCATGTTACTAGATTTAGTGGAAGAGTTGATAGGAATGTACCCTTGAGAGGAATCATTCGACTTATCTTTCTCATCACAACGAAATGGCATAGTAACAATGTTTATGAGTTTTTGGTAAAATGAAGGTTTGGTATCTTTAAGGTTCAAAAACTCATCTAAAGCTTCATCTAATTCATCTTGGCTATACTCATAATCAACATAATTGCATACATCATCATAAATATGAACATCTTGCAAATAAAAATATGACATTTTGAAATAAAAAATTGCATAAAACTTAAACACACAATGCAAAGAAACAAAGAAACACACTCTTTCTTTTCCCTCTTTTTTTTTTCTCTTTTTTTTTTTTTTTTCTTTTTTTTTTTAAAGAAAATGAAACTTAAACGAAACACACTAAATCTAGATCTAGATCTAACAAATGCAATGCAAGAGAAAGCAATAATAAGATTCACGTCGGGTTCACCAAAATGGTGAAGGGGAAAAAGCGAGACTAGGCTAACATGCCCTAATCCTACCTTTTGACACACATTGTGGAATACGAAAGAGCCTAGAGGTATCACACAATTGGCTACTTCTTTTTGTTGAAGAGAGAGCCACGGGCTACCTATTAGGGTTTCTATTCCTTTGTTGTAATTGAAAGATAAAATGATGCAAGTTCAATTTCTAACACCAAAGTGCAAGTATGAACAAGATTGTAGAATTGAGATTAAACAATGGAAAGCTGTAAACACAAGGACAAGGCAAGGATGTAGATGCGTACCCGGAGTTAAAATCTGAGTGAAAATGTTCAGGATGGGGGCACAGGCGCCACTGTCCTGATACTGCTGTTTTGCAACCTGAAAAGCTGTCGGAAATGCTGAAACTTGCTGTCTGACAGAAGGACCAGGGCGCGCAACGCCCCTGTCCTAGGGACCAGGGCGCCTAGCACCCCTGTCCTGATAGGACTAGGGTGCCCCACGCCCTTGTCTTGGTCTTTTGTCTTGAAATTTGGTGTGTGGCTCAGTTTCTGTCTGCTTCTGTCGGATCTGCAATTTGCGGCGTCGTCTGAATCCTGAAATCTGCACTTATATCTGAAAAGGTATGGTGGGTGGCTATAGAGGGTTTTGCCTTAGTCAAACCCCCACTTTGGTGATTTCCACCTCCACGAATAGCCAAGTTGTATTGTAAAATTAGTGTGTGTGCAAGATCCTAAAATGCAAGTAAGCAAACTAGAGCAACCTAGAAAGTAAACCCTAATTGCTTGTAAATGATAATGTAAATGATCCAAATCAAGATGCAAAGTGATCTAAAGCATGAATACAAATGATATAATGAGGCTTATGCAAAGACATGAAAACAACATGAAATCATACCCAACCCCAAGGGAGGGGTACAAGCCAATCTTCAGTTGGTGATCCCCTATTGCTCTTCAATGTCTTCAAAGCCCTAAATGGATGAATGAAATAAATGAATGCTTGATGGGTGGATGTTGAATGTTGTTGAAATCTTCAAAGATCTGCTCTTTCGCTGCATAGAAGGTCCCTTAAACCAAAATTCCAGATCCTTTCAAATGAAGAAAGAGAGCTCTTATATATGAAACCCTAGGTCTTAATTTCAACTTTTGGCCGACCTAGAGATTGAATCTCCCGCCAATTTCTTGGGGTTAAGCTTTATTTTATGATTGGATTGCGCTCCTAAAATTTTGGGAAAAATGTCCGGGACCGTGTGCACTCCGGGCGCCATGGTCCTGACAACTTTTCACCAAATTTTCAGGGCTGTCGGATATGATGATTTTAGAGAGAATCCCGAAGTTACAGGTCATTTCAAGATGTTTTGACCCCGAAAATCAAGCCCCCAAGTTCAAAATAGGACCTAATTAGGGTTTTTGATTAAATGATGTATTGGAGGAATAAAATGAAAGGGGCATACTTTAATGAAAGGGCCCAACTGGAAGATGATGAAATAAGACCTTAGACCTAATTAATTTGATTAATTAAGTGCTAAAGGAAAATGCGATGCAAAGTGCAAGATGCGCCAAGGCGGGAGCTAAACCAAGTGTGAAATTGTACCACTTTAGCAAGTGCGTACAATTTACGATGCTACAATTCTATTGATAGAGTTGTTGTTGTTGATGAACTAGTCGAGATGGATGATAGTGTTGAAGTGGATTATAAGGTTGATCAAGTTGGTGTTGATAAGGAATGGCAGAAGTCACCAAGACAGTTTGAGAAACTAGACCAAGATTTCATGAATAGTATTGATACTAATCCAATTGTTTTTGTCCATGAAGTTGTTATTGTATTTGTCGTAGTGTAGGTATACATAAAATTACATTGGAAAAGGCATAAATTTCCCTTTGATAAATCCAAATACCTAAGTAAGAGAATGGGTAGACCAAGAGTGAATATGAAGCATAATTTTGGTGCAAGTTCAAGAGATGGTGCATGTTTTCAATACCTAGTTCATTGGAAGGGTACAACAAATGAAAGAAGTATTTGGAGATTAGAGAAGGAGAGGATAAAACATGATTATGTTGTAGGTCCTCACTCAAGGGGCTTGAGTTTCTTTTTCGTGAGGTGTATGGTGTAGGAGCACCTAGTTCTTGTTCAAAATTTGATATAATTTTGGGCTAAATGGATAGGCTCTAGGCATATGCAAGCCATTTTGTGATGTAATGAGGTCCATTTGGATCATTTTAAATGTATTTGAGCCATTTGGAGTCAACTAGGTTCATGTTGTTAAGTTTTGTCAAAAATGCAAAAATTGTAGAGTTGTAATGTTGAAAAGTTGTCAAGTTGCAAGTTTTGGGAAGTTGAAGAGACAAAGTGTTAAAGGGGCAGTTGGACAAATTAGAAAGGGTGTGGAAAGTTATAAATAGGCCTATTTTAAATAATTTGTATGTGGTTAAGTGTGGAGGGAGGTGATGAGGATTACTTTGAAGATGGAATGAATAAAGAACCTCATTTTCTCTATTTTTCCATGCATTTATTGTTGTTCTTTCATGTTGTACAACCATATATGCAATGGTATGGATATGGAATTCACATGGTTGGAAAGAATTTAATTTAAAATATTTTTTGTTCTTACCAAGTCAAAATAAAAGGTCATTTAAGTTGTCTAATGGTCGAATCTTTCCAGTTACCCAGTTAAGAAACTAGATTTTTCCAGCATAGTAGTTCATTTTTTAGGGTTATGTTATAAATAAACCCTATCCAATTTTGACATAAGTTATATAAATACCAAATGGGTATCTAAAAATTATTTTAGGTTTTTGATATGAGCCTTGCATTGTAAATTATGCCCAAAAAACCCCTTTTGTCACACTTTTTAGACCTAGGCTATACATTACCAGTCCATTTTTTAGTCAAGTGTTCCAAAGGAGTCATATGATAAAATTGGATATAATTAGTGTCTTCTAAAAGGGTATCTAAAAAAATATTTTTCTTGTGGAGATTTACCCCAAGTCAATAATTATGCCCCATTTTCTCATGGTTTTCTCATTGGTGAGGACTACTAAAATTAGGATAGTTTATGTGAAAGGCATAGAAGTTGGAACAACCAGAGGTTTTGAGGATTGCAAATAGTGTCCATATGTTGTAATTGCTTGGTCTAATGTGTTCCCAAAATCTGTGGAGTCTTGTGAACCATTGAGCCCTTACTTGGTGTTTGTAGTCCTATGAGGCATAGTGCCATTGGGAAGAGAACTTTGGTTTCTTAGTGGTTGAATGTGGAGTTTGATGAAAAGTTCAAAGTGATATGAAGAAATATGTTCCTACCATCATGATGGACCATAGAATAAATTATGCAAGGTTTCCTTGTCTAATGTGATTGGTTTTTTGGGCTAAGGGAACGTTATGAGCCCATTGTTGTGAAATATGCGTACTTAGTATTGATATGCCTACATGGTTGTGAACTTGAACCCCTTGTACTACATCAAGAGGTTTCAAAGGAATCCCCAAAGCAATTTTTTATCTAGAAAACTAGATGTAAAAGGGAGATAATTATTAAGAAACCTAAAGGTAAAGTGGGGAGACCTCCAAAAAAGAAGAGATTGGCTAGGAAGCTAAAAGAGGATGTTCAAGAAGGTATCCAATCAAAATTGGATGATAATCTATGCCCGAGGAGAATGTATTTCTCTTTGGGGAAATCATGAAATTTTTCACATGGACGCCTCATAAAGTACCAGATTGAGGGTTGTGGGGCAGATATTTTTTTTCTTCAAAAGACCAAATTTTCAGATGATTCACATCTGCAACCTTTCAGATTGTGGAAAAATTGGAAATATATAGTGTCACAATTTTTGGGAGATTTTTTTTTTTTTTTTTTGGGGGGTGGGGGGGGGGGGGGGGGGTGCACTTGCTATTTTATGGAAAGAGAAAAGTATGCAAGTTAAAAGCCTAGAGATAAAAGAAAACTTTATACAAGTTCGTATCTTTTCTTTAAATGTGAAATTCCACTTGATATCTGTTTATGGGCCTAACTCAACAATGAGTAAGAAATACTTATGGAATTCTATATCTCTCCTTAGCAAATTTTCTAGAAATGCCTTTCATTATTGGAAGATATTTCAATGTAGTGTTATCTATTAGGAATAAAGTGGGTGGTATCATTCCTCCCCTCAATGTGATGCAAGACTTCAATGAATTCGTCACTAATAATAGCTTGAAGGATTGCATTCCTACAATTGGGAATGTAACTTGGATAAATAGAAGAAAGGATTTTCTCCATATTGCAGAAAGGCTGAATAGAATTCTTGTAAACCCATCTTGTTTTTATATGTTTGCCCCCCCTCCATCTCAGATTCTTTCTCTTATTGGGTCGGACCATTTTGTCCTCTAGGTGGACATCCCCCTCATTCCTTGGTGCCATAAACCAGTAGGCTCCTTCAAGTGTGAATAAATGTGGTTCTGAGAGACTGATTTTTTGCCTCCACTTAAAAAATGGTGGAGAAATTTACCATATTTTCATGGCTCTAGAATGTATTAGTTTTTCAAGAAGCTTCAATGGCTCAAATCTTAGATCAAACAATGGAATTCCAAAGTCTTCAAAATTTTCTTTTGCCCAAAAGGCTGATCTAAAAACAAAATTTTAAAAAATTAATGAAGGAATTATTTAGAATGGAATTAATGATCAGTTTTATAATATGCAAATAGATCTGAACTCTCAATTAGAATAAATTCTTAAAAGAGAAGAGATATATTGGAAACAAAAGTTAGAGAGATGTGGCTTCGGGAGGAGGATAAAAACACCAAATATTTCCACTCATAAACAAAAATGAAGACAACCAATCTGATAACTCAAATAAAATATTCCTCAAGTAATTTTCTTACAAAAAAGGACAAATTCAAAATAAAGCTATTTCCTTCTCTTCTTTGTTTGTTGATCATAGTATAAGGGATGAAGATATCGACCTAAAAACTCATCAAGTCCTTCAACATATCGTTGTTTTGGTCAATAATCAAGATAATATAGAAATTTTGAAACCATTCTCCTTAGAGGAAACCAAATAAGTTGTATTTTTTATGAATCTAGACAAGGCCTTGGGCCTTAATGGTTTCACTGCTCTATTCTTTTAGAAGTGTTGGTCTTTTTTGGGTGAGGATATTTGGAGAGTGGTAGAAGAATTTAGAAGGAATGATAATATACAAAACCAATTTAATACCACCCATATTTCTCTCATTCCCAAGATGATAGGTCCATCTTCATTTGAAATTTTTAGGCTTTTTCTCTTTGTAACACTATTTACAAAATTGTTACAAAAGCTATTGTAGTTAGATTGGCAAAGATTATCCCAAAAAATATTTCACACAAGCAAGGGGGTTTTGTCCCAAGAAAAGATACAATAGAGGGAGATCTAATTGCACATGAGATCATTCACTTAGTAGCTTCCCACAAGAAAAAAACTATGATTATCAAACTTGACATGATGAAAGCTTATGATAGAGTCAACTGACATTTCTTACATCAAGTCCTTAAATTTAGTTTCTTTGCTAAGTGGTGTAAATGGATTATTTTGTGTATTTTAGGGGAAAAAATTTCAATCTTAATCAATGGATGTTCAACTGGTTTCTTCTCTTCATTTCAAGGGGTTAGGCGAGGAGATCCTCTTCCTTTGTCTCTTTTCATCATCATGGCTAGGGCATTAACTAGAACACAAGGGATTCTTATACCTCAAACATAAAATATAGTCACTCACATATTGTTTGCAGATGAAACAATCTCATTTGGGGAACCTTAATGGAGGCAAAGGTTATTCTAGATCTATATTGTGAATTGTTAGGACAAAAAATTAATGTAGCCAAATCCAAGGTTTTCTTCCTCAATTTCTCCCCATTATTGGCAAGTCGATTAATGAATGCTTTGAGCTTAAAACAAGATTCTCTTCCTTTGCAAATACCTTGGCATTCCTTTATTTTTAGGTTACAATAAAGGGTGTTTGTAGTGCAACATCTCCACTTCAATAAAAAATAGAATTGCATCTTGGAAAAAAATAAGGCTTTCAGTAGTAGAATGAGTTCTCATGATTAAATTAGTTCTATCTACAATTCCCAACTATATCATGTCTATTCTTCAAATGCCAAACCAAGTGAAATCAAAATTGGAATCCATGTTAAAGAATTTTCTTTGGAAAGGAAATAAAGATCCTTAGAACAAGATCCATTTACTAGCATGGGATAACTTGTATGTTCTTCTAAAACTTATAGTGGAGTGGGGATTCATTATTTAGATTTAAGAAACCAAGAATTGGGTGCTAAAATTGTGTGGAAACTCTACTCCAATAATAATTCACTATGGGCTTCCATTATCATAGCCAAATATTTAGACTTCGTGGAGCCAAAAAGAATCTTCACAATTCTTAACCCTCTCTTGGGGTCTCATATATGGAATTTCCTACTAAAGTGTAGGGATTTGTTCCTCCCTAACTTATCGTAGTTGGTACCGTTGGCAATTGACACTCATCCGGTAAGGAAAATTGCATTTAGGGTTGTCATTGATGGCAACTCATCTTCAGGTGTCAATATTTACCATCAAGATTCATTGTCTCATCATTTTTCGTTGATTGGGTTAATCGGTATAGACTACACACAACAAGTATATACATTTTGATTTATCCTTAATAACTGGTTAATCTTGGTACTGGTAATGTATATTTGGAACCCGGTTAAGTATAGGACATGACCAAGATATCTTGTGACCCCGATAATTTCTTTCATGGAATTTTGGGTAGTGTGTGTAGGCCGACATGGTCATCGAGATTATGCATGATATACCTTGTGATCTGGCAGCTGATAGGTTATAATTCTTCATTGAGGCCAACATATTTAACAAGTTAAAAGGGTGTTTATGGAGATCTTTTAGTGATGGATTTAATGTGAATGAGAATGCGATTTTGGTTGCGAATCAATCAAAAATTGATTAGCGAGAGGAAGCTTTAGTGTGTAGTTTCACATGCGCAATCTCAATCAGTAGAAGAACATAGCAAAATAGAGTATCATTAAATTGGTTCACATAGGAGGTTGATAGAGCATAAACCAAAACTTATCTATCATGGCTAAATGCAATCAATAAGTTCTTTTTTATTTGTAATCATTGTATATTGTTGGGTAAGTCAGTGAGACTTCTATTTGAGCAGTGAGCTCTAGGTGGTTGGCCTGATTCAATGTGTAATCCCCTCCATGTAATATTTGTATACCTTTATCAAGTATATAGATATTGTAGGTATCATACCCACCACGTTTTTTCCCTTTATAGGGTTTTCCACCTATAAATATTGGTGTTATGGTGTTGCTTCTTTATGTGTTATTTGGTTTATGCACTTTAATTTTAGTTACTGTTAACTGGTTCATAAGTAATAATCTCATAAATTTATTTACCAGTAGAACAATGATTCACCCTCCCCCCCTCTCAGTGTTCTTGGATTCCAACAATTGGTATCAAATCCTAGTTCCTTAAAAGAAGTTTAACCACTTGAGGAAGATCGAAAACTTGGAATCAATGAAAACTGGTCTGCAACAACAACTTCAACTTTCTCTTGAGGATCTTGATAATGAGCAAATGGAAAATAGTAAACTGAAGAATGAACTAATGCAAGCCAGAGAACACATCATCTCATTACAAGGAAAGCTTTCAGCTGTTCAAGCTAAGAGGAAGGAACTCTGTGATCAATTGCAAAATCAGAGTAGTGATGAGGAAGATGCTATGAAGGATCCATGTAAAAAAATCACTCAAAAGAACACCATCTTGAGGAATGAGATGCAAGCCCTAACCATGAGAATGTGCAAGGATATTGAAGGCAGAAAGAAGAATGAAGAAAACCTAGCTCAAGCATTGAATGATAGATCTGATGAATGCAACAAACAAACACATGAGAATGACATGTTGAAACTTGAGTTGATCCAGTCTCAAAACAATGAACATGAACTTGAGAGACAAATCATAATCATCAGAGTAGTGATGAGGATGATACTATGTTGGCATTGAGTTGTCATTGATGTCAACCGATATTGCAGGCTACTAGTAGGGTTTGTCAACCCGGTATGAAGAAGATTGAATCAACATAAGGAATATTGACATGAAGGCTTGTCAACCAGTATGGTGGAAGACAAGTAGGTATTGGGACTGTCAGTGACATCACCGTTAAAAGGTGATATGAAGTTGTGTGTTGGCATGACCAATTGTAACCGGTATAAAGGTTGGTTGTTTGCTTGTGATAATGTTTGTGATAAAGAGGTAGAATGTCAAAGAGATCACAAACCACCAGAGGTGAAGTTATGTTACCGGTGTAGTGTGCACTACTGGTTAGTAGAAGGAGAAGGTCTCACTCGTAAGGGCTTGTGCCGATATGAGTTTGTTGTATGTTCAAGTTTAAACTAACCTCTTGTTAGTGAGTTGATTGTATGTCGATGTGATGCCACATGGAGCTAAGGTGGCAAGCATGCAGAAGTCGGTGAAGTGTCTATCGACATGGTTGTTGGAGTGTTTAGTTGACATTAAATGAAACAACCACAAATCACGGGTTGATAACAAATCAATGCAGGTCGAGGAAGAAGGAATGACAAAGAAAGATCAGGGAGTTGTTGGTGCCTAGATCAAAGCAAGGAAATCGAATTGCAAGAGGACCTCAAGAAGGAAACAACTAGGTCATAAATGAGTCGACAAATTTCAAGGCTAGAAATCATGGTCGAGTTTGCTATTTTTGGCAAACACACTTTGGACAAGATGGAAAACACGTGATGGCTTATTCCTCCAATGCAGGTGTGTGATCCAAGGTGGATTAGATAAAATTGGATGCAAATTTGGTTGGTAGAAGGAAACCCTAGCCATCCTCTGTTTGATTTGGTTTTTGGTGTGAAAGCTTTAGTTTAAATATTGCAACCTAAGATAGATAGTGTAACAACTAAAGAGTGAAGGAGAGTGTGAAATTGTTGTCTGAGAGTCAAAGAGATAAACACTTGAAGTGTTTTTGAGTGAAGACTGTACTGGTAAGGAGAAGTAGGGTAAACAAATGTAAGGAATAAACTGACAGAGTGATCATAAAATGCAGAGGTGAAAATATGAAGGAAGCAATATCTGATAGAGAGTAACCAAATGTGATTTGAATTCAACAGAATAGAGGGAGAGAAGTTTAAGCAGAGTTAGAACCAGCAAAAAGGCTAAGTTGTAGTGTGTGTTGAGTTGATACAAACTGGTAAGTTAGAAACCGGTAGTGCAAAACTTTGAAGGGTTGCAAAACTTCATTTGCAACAAGGATCTCATTTGTATATCTAAGTTTTCATATTATTTTCAATGAGTAGGTGCTTAGTGCAGGATTTGTAGCTTCTTTAGGTTGTAGACTATAAATTATGTAGGGATTGACACTCCTTTGATTCGGTGCTCCTTAGGTTGGTGCCCTAAAATTTGTAATAAGATCTTTTCATTGTGAGGCTGGATTGGAGCAGAAGATCTCCAGCAACTATTCTCACTGAGGTTTTTCCCACATTGGGTTTTCTTCGTACATCTGGTGTTATGTGTTGCATATTCATGTGTAACATATATTAATCCTTTAGTTATCTCTCCTACACATGTTGTTTGCATTTCTTTGGTAACCGGTCTACATCTTGTGTATCTCACATTGAACTGATATAGCTCTGATTAAGTAAAAACTGTTTAAATCACTAATTCACCCCCTTCTCAATGATCCATTGTGTCCAACATACTAATAATAAAGTTGTTGAGGAAGCACTAGAACAGAATAAGGCACCAAGTGGCAAAGCCATCGGTGCATAGGAAATAAAGGATACATTGAATAAATCTCCGACAGACAAAGGCAAAGAAACCGTGACAAACTTTTCTTTCAGCTTGGCAATTGACAGGTCATCCATAGCCAAAGGAAATATGCCACAATTTTTTATTAATTTTGACAAGCCTTATCATATGTCTCTGGCAGAGAATTTTGGCCACTGCAACACTCTAGGCACAAGATACTCAGGAATTAGCCCAGGAGGAATCCAAAGATAAATAATTGATTAAGAACAGTTTTGAAGTTTTGAACCGATTAGTACGTGATTTCCAAGCATAGGAGAGCACAAGCTCATCCGATAAATTAGAGGAGACCATTAATTTCATTCCTAAGCATTATGATTCTTTGCTTAAGATTTTAATAACTGAGGCTAAGAATAAATTTGTTGAAGCCCAGAAGCAAACATTTTTGCAAATGATTGCATCTAAGAAGGGTAAACTCCAAATTCGCTTACAATCCATTGATGCAACATTGGCGGAAGGAGGAAAAGTTTACAAGACTTGTCTAGATTTTTCAAAGCTTACAAACTCCATAGACAAGCAAATTTTAGATTGTAAAGATAGTTTGATTCAAATTTCTAATTCTTATAACCTGGCAGTAAACCTAACTAGTTCTTTGGATGGTCCAATTTTGGTCATCATGGATCAAATTTTAAAATCAGAGAAGGAAAGGGACAACATAATAAAGCGATCAACTGAGCTCCGAAATTTAATAGGTCCCTGACTTGATAACTTATTATTTCATAAGACTGAGTGTATATATAACATGCAGAAGGAAGATCCCACAAAATTCGAGGCAATTGAATACTATGCCAGTCTCTTGAATGGATTCACCTCCATTCTTGACTCTCTTAAACAGGGTTGGGACACATACTTCTCATTTTTTAAGACTATGTATGTTGACATTTTGAAACTTGTATAGAACCGACATGTGTATATATCTGTACAAAATTCTTTGTGGGAACCCCATTTTTTCATTGATGTCAAAGGGGGAGGAATACAGTGAAAAATGTATATATATCTCAGGGAGAGTATATCAAATGTTTATAGCAGCATGAATCTATAGGCCAGGAGGAGCACTCAGGGATGACATCATTTTTCAAATGAGTGTTGCCATCAATGCCAAAGGGGGAGATGCTTGGCAATTGACACTCATCCGGTAAGGCAAATTGCATTTAGGGTTGCCATTGATGGCAAATCATCTTCAGGTATCAACATTTACCATCGAGATTCATTGTCTTATCATTTTTCTTTTATTGGGTCAACTGGTATACACTACACACAATCAATATATAAATTTTGTGTTATCCTTAATAACCAGTTAGTCTTGGTATCAGTAACATATATTTGGAACCTGATTGAGTATAGGACCCGACTAAGATATCTTGTGACCCCGATAATTTCTTTCATGAAATTTTTGGTAGTGTGTGTAGACCGACATGGTCATCAGGATTATGCATGATATACTTTGTGATCCAGCAACAAACAAGTTATAATTCTTCATTGAGGCTGACATATTCAACAAGTTAAAAGGGTATTTAAGGAGATCTTTTAGTGATGGATTTAATGTGAATGAGAATTTGATTTTGGTTGCGAATCAGTCAGAAATTGATTGTGTGCATTTTGGTCAGTGAGAGGAAGCTTTATTGCACAGTTTCACGTGCACAGTCACAATCAGTAGAAAAATAGAGTATCAATAAACCGGTTCATAGAGGAGGTTGACAAAGCATAAAACAAAAATTATTTAACATGGTTAGATGCAATTAATAAGTTCATTTTTATTTGTAATCATTGTATATTATTGGGTAAGTTAGTGAGACTTCTGCTTGAGCAGTGAGCTCTAGGCGGTTGGCTTGATTGCATGTACAATACCCTCCACGTAATATTTGTATACCTTGATCAAGGATATAGATATTGTAGTTATCAGCCCCACCATGTTTTTTCCCTTTGCAGGGTTTTCCATGTATAAATATTGGTTGTATGGTGTTTCTTTTTTATTTGTTATTTGGTTTATGCACTTTAATTTTATTTACTATTAACCGGTTTATAAGTAATAAACTCATAAATTTATTTATCGATAGAACATTGATTCACCCCCTCCCCCTCTCAGTGTTCTTGGATTCCAACAAGTACATGATGGCTAAATAGCTTATTTCTGGGAAGACTCATGTGGAATGACTTCCCTCCTTTTGATCAGGTTCCAAGGTTGGAGGATATTAAAAGGACTTTAAAATCCTCTTGGGGTTGCAAACTATATGAATTTTTTTTTAAATCTCTTATAGATGGAGTATACATAGTGAAATGGAGAGATTTGTCTACAGTGCTTGCTCTCGTTCTTCAACAATAGGTCCTTTCACAAGAGCTTAAGAAGAGGGTGATATACTTTAAAAATGAGAAGGATAAATTCATCTGGTTGCCTTCCAATTCAAGGACTTCTACAGTGAAACAAGGGTACAAAACTCTTGATCAGAGAGAAAACAATCTCCCCTTGTGAAGATTTTCCTTTTTTTGGACTAGGGCTGACCTTCAGAAAGAAGGACCCTTCACATGGCTTGCATTGAGAGGTAGAATCTTGACTAATGATAGATTATTTTCCCTTGGCATAGCTCAACCCAACGAGATCCATGAAACAAAAGATCATTTGATTTTAAACTGTATGTTTTCTTAATGGTGCTGGAAATGGCTCTAGTATAAGCTAAATTAGATAACCCCTCTCCATTGGGAATTAAACTTGGTTTTTGAATCTTGGCCAAGACTTTTTGTCGATTTCTTTTTTGTAAGAATTTGGGATATCGATCTACCCATCCTAGTTTAGAACATCTTGTGGGAAAGGAATAGATGTATCTTTAGAAAGGAAAATAATGATTTGAAGAAAATTTTAAACAATATAGAGAATTCAATTTTTGAATCAGTTAAGGCATACACAACAAAACACAAGAATCTTGATTCGCTATTCACTTCTTCGGACATTGATATCTTGAATCAATGGAAATATCTAAAACTCCCTTTTAAAGGAAGTCTCATGTATAATTCAAGTAATCCTATATAGAAAAAGGAGATTAGATGGAAAGCCCCGCAAAAATAATTTTTGCAATCTTAATTTCGATGGTGCCTCAAAGGGCAATCTGAGGACTTTAGGAATTGGTTACGTCATTAGAAATGATAGGGGTCCTGTCATCACAACTAGCATGGCTAGACTCCCTAATTACATAAATAATATGGCTGAAGCTCAAGCCTTCTTGTTTGGTATGAAGCTTGTAATCTCCTCAAAGGTGAAGAACTTAATCATTGAAGGGGACTCCATGAACACAATATTGGGTTTAAAGGACAAATATTCTTTAAGTTGCAAAATAGATTATATTATTCAAGAAGTTATTTTGTTAATTTTGCAATTGGAAATTTTTGGTATTGTCCATTGCTATAGGGAATCAAATTGAGTTGTATATCATTTGGAAAACCTAGGATGTTTGATTCTAGAAGGGAGAGTATTTTTAGCCGATTCTAAAATATGTCCCAACCAAGAGTTGTTTTCAAAAGTGAATGATGACATTGCTGCCATTCGTGTCAACTAATGTATATTTTGGCATTTAATTTTTTTTGTTTCCTATGTAGTTATCTCATGGACTCTCCTCCTAATCATTGTGCATTTTCCCATTTTTTTGGTGACTACATTTCCAAGTCTCATATTTTCCATCATCTTTTTGCAATTGATTTTGTACATGTTCATATCATTTCGAGGCTAATATAATCTCTAAGTGATTTCACTTACTACCATTTTTCATGTCCATATTTATTTGTCGTGTGCCTCATTAAGACACTCATTGTGTTCTCTCTACTTAATTACCTTGGCTGATATGGTGTCTGGGCAGTCGACACATTTTTCTCTTCCTCTACATGTGTGTTTGCAGGATCTCAAATCTTAAATATGGTGTGTAGCCTATGCGGAAGATTGGCTCACTGATCGCAAAGATTACACTTCTTGTTGGTACAATATTCTTATGTCACCCAAAGCTCACATTGTAGATTGACACTATGGTTTTAGAGTAGATTCTCTATTTAGTACAACATTCCTATGTCCCTCTGACTGTCTTGTTTTCTTCACACAACCTCTAATGTGCATCCATGATGTTCACAAGATAGATGCTCATTCTTTGATCCTCTTCCGTTCAAGATTCTTTATATTTCATCATGTTGGATAGATTACACAACTCTATCATATCCATCACATGTGCAAGCAAAGTTAAATATCCAGGCTGAGTTGAAAATGATATTGCTCATCTTCATTTTAGTATGACTTTTAGAGTGCTATTGTAGGGAAACTATGTGGATGTTCTTCCAAGGGGAAACATTCCTCTCTTCACTTTGTCTTCGACCTTTTCTCTCCCTTGTAGCAGCATTGAAAGAGCCATTATCAATGTCTTGGGAGCAAATTGGTTGCAAGGAAATCATTTTTTGACTGTCTTTAGAGGTAGCTGATGAGCCAAAATAATGGCTCCGTTTTGTCACATTTTGTCATAGAACTCTTGCTTTGGTCATATGTTTGGGTAATGTATGGGTCATAAGACTTTCCTGGTTGATGCCTTTTTAGTATTTTTGGACCTGATTTATCCTAGACCTGAGGTTGTTATCTAAAGATCTTTATACAACAAATTTATGCAAATTATCTGAATTAATCTTAAAATTTGGTTTAATTTATGTTATGTTAACATCAATGGATACACATGCTTTTCTGCACATTAACGCCATGATGCAGGGTTGACTAATATGAAAGGATGACTAAGCTTGTGATTAAAAGACACATCAACATGTCATTGGATGTAGACCCAACCAAAGTGGAGAAACATTGAAGAAGGTCATAACCAATTGACTACTTCCTTTTGTGGAACATTCATGATTGTTCCTAATGGAACATAAATCTAGGAAGGAGATTGCATTATATTTTCTCAGCAATAGGACAATTGTTCTTTTGCATTCATGCCCCAACTTCTTCTTCTAATGTAATAAGTCCTTCTCACCTATTCCTTTGGGCTGTGGGTTGATTAGTTAGGAGTTTTGTATAAGTTTTCTTATAAATAAAGGTCTCTATCTCCTCACAGGGCTAGACAGGATGACCATAGAATTAGTAGTATTCAATTTTCAAACTTATGTATGTGCAATCAATTTGAAATAAATAAATTAATGGTATTATGATCTTATCAGTTGCTATTTGATTTCTGGATATACTCACTCAAGTGCGCCCACTTGGTGAGTAGTCCCTATGTGTTTTTCAATTAATTTTTCATTTTGTTAATTGTTGTTTTGGTATTCGACTGTTCCTGTAGCCACTAGAAATAGTTCCTGTGTTTGTTTCTGCAGCCAAAGCAGGTAGAGTAGTTCCTGTCCGCTGACCAGAACATTATCATTAGTAACATTTTATTAAGTTACTTTCAATTGTGAGTTTTAATAAAGTGTTAGGTCGTCATGTTTCTGCATATTTGTTTTAGAGAATTTCCCTTTTCAGCAGTAGGATAGAATGACTACAATTTGAGCTTAGTGCACATAGAGTGCCGATCTATTTCAAGTTTATGTCCCTGGTTGATAAAGTAAATGGACCTTTTCTATAGGAGAGGTAGTTGCTTAGTAAGGATGTCCCATCCATGAGCTGAGTTTTTTTAGAACTTAGTTGCTATTCCAATTGCAAGGACCAACATTTTTGGTGCCGTTGCCGGGGATGGTGCCAAACTAAGAACTTGTTGTAGCCGTTAGTTTTAAGTCTTTCAGTTTGATTTAGAATTAGTTCTTAGAATTCACTTATAAAATCTACATGCATAGAAGAAGAAGAGATGCATTAGGAAGATTTCTTCCCTCGTATTATGTTCCTGAAATAAGCTAAAATCAAGCCCCATAGATAAATCCTTTTGCCGAAGCTTTTGTGGAAGCTAGAAACCAAGGTGTTTTTGATTTATCAAAAGGAGACCTTGATTTCTTAAACGACCCCCCCTAAACAAAATATTTTAACTTTGGTTCTCTATCAACCATGAATGGCAGCTCCTAGTGGAGGAGGTCCACCACCTCCTAATCCCACCTTTGAATTCCCTATTCCTAACCTGCATGATACTGCACATTTAAAGAATATACCTACCTCCTCTTTTCCAAAGTTCAATGGCTTGGTCACATAATATCCAGATACCTTTCTGTTTGAATTTTATATTCTCTATAGAAGTTATGATTATACCATTGTTGCCCATAAACTCAAGCTATTCCCTGCTACTCTGAAAGAAGCTTCTCTTAGGTGGTTTATGAGTTTAGGTAGAGATACAATATCTACTTGGGATGAAATGAAGGAAAAGTTCTTGGAGAAGTATAAAGATTACTGCAAAGGAATTGATCAACATGGTGATAATATCTTCCGAATAACACAAAAAGAAGATGAAAGTCTAGAAGATTATCTTGAGAGGTTTCTGTTAAGTGTTAGGAAGTCTAAGCATAATACCTTGAGTGAAGAATCCTTGAAATTGATTTTTCTAAGGGGAATCAATGAGGATTGTATTGAATCATTAGACTTCATGGGAGGAGGATGTTGGAATTATGTGAACCGGTATGAGGACATAATGACATTGTATGTTGTCATTGATGTCAATATGCTAAAGAGGTGAGAACCAACATAACACTATGAACCAGTATTTGTGCCAAAGTGAAGCAGTGTGCTTGTTCAAGGTGAACCGGCATATGGTTATGGGAACTGACACATGGAAGAATTGTATGACTACCGGTTGGTAGTCTCAACTTTAGGGTTTCCGGTTGAAGTGCTTCAAGCCTATGTGGCTCAACCGGTGACATTGTGTGATGAGTTAGCATTGTAACGAAGAATAGATCATGTTGCCACGTTAGTCTTGTGCGCGTGAAGGATCTTGCATGAAGGAGATTGTTCCTATCTACCTCAAGAATGTGCGAAGTCTGTAAAATGGTGATAACGCGTGATGGGTTATCAGCCGCCATGAAATCAGTAAAAATGGATGATGGAGAATGTCTTGAGATTGGATCAAGACTGTTGCAATTAAGGGAGTGTTCTCAATGGTCAGGATTGAACCGTTTGAATTCCTTAACCTAACAGGTTTAGGGTTTAGGGTTTATGCTACCGACCTATTTGTTTTCCTATAAAGTCGATGTTGTGTCTCTTTCTGAGGTTGTTGGCAAAAATTGTGTGTGTGTATCCAAGAGAAGGGATACACGATTCTTGCCAGACCAAAAGGAGAGAAGTGATACCTATAGAGTGTAAGTGCAGAAGGTGAAGAGGAGCTTAAGTGGATCTGCAATGGCATTGAGTGCTGTTACCAGATCATTGTAATACATGTTGATCTCTAACCACCTCAATAGTTGGAAAATCCCTTAACAGGGTAGCCTTAACCAGCTTGTTGTAAATCCTTTAACAGGGTAATTCAAAGCTATTGAGTTCAAAATCCTTTAGCTATTGAGTTCTTGAAATCCTCTAACAAGGTAACCTTTAACAGGGTTTAACCCTTAACTGGGTATTCTAGCCATCCCTTAACCAGGTGATTCCTAACAGGATCAGTTCCTAGCAGAACCTATTGTAATGTCTTTAACCGGACAAGGTTCCTAACAGAGCAGACTTCTAAAGAGTTCAAAAATAACTTGTGGGTATTCATCCCCACCATGGTTTTTCCCAGTTGGGTTTCCACGTGAAAAATATGTTTGTCATGTGTGATGCTTTTATCTTGTGATGCTTTCCTATTGTCTATCAAGCATATGATGGTTCTGTGTTTTATGCCTGTCAATAAAACATGTTGAACTAGCTGTTATTATGATCTGATGATAGATTACCTGTTTATGCATAAGGGTGAAATAGTAGTGTAGTCTTGAGTTGAGTGAAAAGCTATGTGAGTAACCCGTTAATGCTTGTCTCAGTCATTCTTAGCTTTACCAGTTGTACTTTGTTTCAAACCAGTGTTACTGTTTGCCAGTTATTTGAAGTGTCTCCTGTCAAACTGGTTTAGGACTGTATTTTTGTCTGTACTGATTCACCCCCCCTCTCAGTACTGGGTTAGTACTATCTGTTCATCATTGAGTTATCAATTGGTATCAGAGCATCCTCCAGGTCCTCTGTGCTATAAGCTTAACCGCTTGAGGTAAAGATCCCAGTCTAATGATGAAGAGGGAAGGTCCAAAGTTTAACAGAGAAAATTTCAGTATATGGAAAGACAGAATGAAGATATACATCAGAAGCATGGGTGCTCAACACTGGAGCTATGTTGAGACTGCCTATGTTGCTCCTACTGGTACCCTTACTGATGACCAAAAGAGAGAGATGCAGGAGAATGGGCAAGTCATGGAAGCCCTAATTAGTAGTTTATCCGACATTGAGTTTATTGATGTTCAGGATAAGGTAAATCCCAAAGAGGTATGGGATACTCTTGAAAATATCTATGGCAGTGATGAGCATGTAAAACAAGCTAAGGAAGAAAGCCTTAGAGGGAAGTTTGAAGATATGTGGATGGTTGAAGGTGAGACCATTCAACAATACGGAATAAGAATCAAAACTGTTGTTGGAGATATCAAGAGTGCAGGTGGTAAAATAGAAGATGCCACTATGGTAAGAAAAGTCCTAAGATCCCTATTGCTGGTCTATGCAATAAGGGTTGCTGCTATTCAAGAGATAAGATCAATAGACAAGACTAAGGTATCCCTAGACTCCATCATTGCAAAGTTGACAGCCTATGAGCTAAATAGTTTCGATGGTAGTGTTCAAAAGACTGAATCAACTTTTAAAGCCTCTACTATACCATCCAGAAAAGGAAAAGAAGCTAGCACTAGTGGTGAACCAAGACAGGGCAGAGAAATGGATGATGAGGAGATTCTGATGGCATTTGAAGCTCTCCTTTCTAGGAAACTTCCTAAAGGAACTGGCAAATACAGAGGTAAGCTACCTTTGAAATGCTTTTCTTGTAACCGGATAGGACATATTGCTGTAAACTGTCCTAATGGCGACAACAAGGACAAACTGGAAAGGTTCAAGAAATTCAAAGGAGGAAACCAGAGAAACTATTTTGTGGTAGTTGATGAAGGTGTCACAGATGAAGAATCGGAGGATGAAGAAAATGAAGATATTGTGTTTGTTGCTGTCAAGGAAGATGTGTTAGACAAGAAGGCTCTTGTCTCCCCGTTTGATAATTCCAATGAGTGGATCATTGACAGTGGCTGTTCTCACCACATGACTGGTGACCGGAGCAAGTTTCTATCATTGGAGGAGTATGATGGCGGTGTGGTTTGCTTTGGCAATGATGCACTATGCATGGTCAAAGGCATAGGGTCCATCTCTCTGAATGGGAAGAGTAGTGCTGACAATGTGTATTGGGTTGATGGTCTTAGACACAACCTTTTGAGTGTTGCCTAGCTGAATGACAGTGGCCTCACTCTGGAATTCAAGAATGGAGTTTGCAGAATCAAAGGAAAGAATGGTGAATTGGTGGCCACCAGCATGCAGACCAAAGGTAACCTATTTCAGCTGAATGCAAATATAAGTACATATCTTATGGCTAAATTTGACGATAGCTAGATGTGGCATAGGAGACTCTGCCATGTAAACTTTGATAACATTGTGAAGGCTAGTAAGATCAAGGCAATTAGAGGGTTGCCGGTGCTAAGAAAACTAGATAATACCTTGTGTAGAGAGTGTCAATTGGGGAAAATGTCTTCCTCAACCTTTAAAGATAAATCTTTCACTGCTGACAACTTGCTTGATCTTGTGCATACTGATTTGTGTGGTCCTATGAAAACTAGAAGTGTGCAGGGTGATAGGTACTTCATTCTCACTGATGACTACTCAAGAATGATGTGGGTCACATTATTGAAAGACAAGTCTGAAGCCTTTGTAAAGTTCAAAGCTTTCAGAGCATTAGTGGAGAAGGAAAGCGGTAAAAGGATCAAGTGCCTGAGAACTGATCAAGGAGGGGAATTCACTTCTGGTGAATTCAACAAGTACTATGAAGAACGTGGCATCAAGAGGCAATTTCCTGCCCCCCGGACTCCACAACAGAATGGCCTAGTAGAGGGGAATAACCAGACTATGGTTGAAGCAGCTAGAACCATGTTGATTCAAGGAAAGATAGCTCACACCTTTTGGAGAGAAGCGGTGAGCACTGTAGTCTACACAATGAACTGGGTACTCATCAAGAAAGGTAAGGATTTAACTCCTTATGAGTATTAGACCGGTAAGACACCCATGGTCAGCTACTTTAAAGTGTTTGGTAGCAAATGTTATATCAAGAGGAGTGAACACTAGAGAAAATTTGATGCGAAATGTGATGAGGGAATACTCCTAGGATATTCCACCAAGAGCAAAGCTCTTAAGTGTTTCAACAATAGGACTCAGAGAATTATGGAAAGCATCAATGTAAGAGTTGATGAAACCTCTGAGAAAACTGAGGAAACCAGCAGTGAGCAAGCGGTAAACAAACCGGTTGCGACCTTCTGGGAATCGGTTGACAACCAACCGAGTACCAGTAACAATGTCCCTACACCGACAAATGTAGACGCTGATACTGATGGAGATGAGGATGAAGAAGAAAAGTAAGAGGAATATATCAACACCATTCCTCAGTATGTCAAGCTGAATCATGATCCTAAGCAGATCATAGGAGATAAGGATGCAGGAATCCTTACAAGAAGAAAGGTTAGAGAAAACTCTTGTATGATCTCTGAATTTGAGCCTAAATCATTCAAAGAGGCACATAAGGATGAAGATTGGATCAAGGAAATGGAAGAGGAACTTGACCAGATAGAGAAAAATGGTACATGGTCTTTGGTACCTAGACCGGAGCACAAAAATGTCATTGGTACTAAATGGGTTTTCAGAAATAAGCTGAATGAGGATGGCATAGTGATTAGGAACAAAGCCAGATTAGTGTGCAAAGGATATGCTCAAGAAGAAGGAGAAGACTATGGTGAAACCTTTGCTCTTGTAGCCAGATTGGAAGGAGTCCGTATGCTTCTTGCATATGCAACTTTTAAAGGTTTCAAAGTATATCAAATGGGTGTAAAATCTGCATTCCTAAATGGTGTACTTGAAGAGGAGGTGTATATTGAGCAACCAGATGGGTTTGCCCTATCTGAAGATAGTGACATGGTATGTAGGCTACATAAAGCCTTATATGGACTAAAGTAGGCACCTAGGGCATGGTATGAACGTCTGCATTCTCATCTTGTGAAGATTGGATTTGAGAGAACAAGTGAATATAGTAATATCTACTTGAAGTCTGAAGGAGATCAGATCCTGATTTGTGAGGTATTTGTTGATGACATTATCTTTGGTGGAGATGACAAGATGAGTCATGAGTTTGTAGCTAAGATGAAGAAAGAGTTTGAAATGTCACTCATAGGGGAGATTAAATTCTTCATTGGACTGCAGATCCACCAGATGAAGGACGGAATCTTTATCACTCAATCCAAGTATGTCAAAGAGGTGTTGAAGACCTTTGGCATGGAAGATAGAAAATCGGTTGGTACTCCAATGGTGACCAGTTGTAAACTATCTAAAGAAGATGACTCAAAATTGGTTGATGAGAAGGAATACTGATCAATGATCGGTAAGTTGCATTATGTAGTGCATAGCAGATTGGATATTGCACATGCAGTTGGCATTACTGCAAGATTCTAGAAAAGCCCAAGAGAATCTCACTTGGTTGCAGTCAAGCGGATTCTTAGGTATCTGAAGGGAATTATTGACTATGGATTGTGGTATCCTTATAGCAAGGATTTCAACTTGAAAGTATACACAGATGCTGATTGGGCAGGCAATATAGATGACCGAAAAAGAACAACTGGTGGTGCATTCTTTCTTGGTGGTAGACTGGTCTCATGGATGAGTAAGAAGCAGAGTTGTATCTCTCAGTCTACAGTGGAAGCAGAGTATGTTGCAGCTTTCATGAACTGCACTTAGACAATTTGGCTTAAGCATGTATTAAATGGCTTCAAAGTTCATGTATCTGAACCGATAAGTATATTTTGTGACAATACTAGTGCAATTAATATCTCCAAGAATCCGGTTTTACATTCTAGAACCAAGCACTTTGAGCTTAAGTATCATTTCTTAAGGGAAAAGGTTCAGAACAAAGATTGCACTAGAACATGTTTCTAGTAAGGAGCAGTTAGCAGACATATTCACCAAGCCTCTCCCAAAGACTACATTTATGTACTTAAGAGGTGAATTAGGGGTGTTGCCCCTTCAGGAGGTAAACTAAAAGCATATGCTCCACATCAGTCAAGTATTGCATAGTCAAATTTATTTTGGATTGATGTGTTGAAGGATGCTACTCCTCAGGAGGAGCAACATAATGGAACAGGGAAGCTTGTGCCTCCACTTTGACATTGTTGTCAAAGGGGGAGAAGATGTGAAGTGGAGAAGATATTTGCAGAAATTGGGGGTGAAGATGTGAAGCAGAGAGATATCTTTGTATATTGCCATCAATGCCAAAGGGGGAGATTGTTGGCATTATGTGAACTGGTATGAGGGCATAATGACATTGTATGTTGTCATTGATGTCAATATGCTGAAGAGGTTAGAACGGACATATGAGAGAACCGACATAACACTGTTAACTGACATTTGTGCCAAAGTGAAGTGGTGTGCTTGTTCAAGGTGAACCGACATATGGTTATGGGAACCGACACATGGAAGCGTTGTATGACTACTGATTGGTAGTCTCAACTTCAGGGTTTCCGGTTGAAGTGCTTCAAGCCTGTGTGGCTCAACCGGTGACATTGTGTGATGAGTTAGCATTGTAACAAAGAACAGATCATGTTGCCACATCAACCTTGTGAGCATGACGGATCTTGCATGAAGGAGATTGTTCCTATCTACCTCGGGAATGTGCAAAGTCTGTAAAATGGTGATAACGCGTGATGGGTTATCAGCCGCCGTGAAATCGGTGAAAATGGATGATGGAGAATGTCTTGAGATTGGATCAAGACTGTTGTAATTAATGGAGTGTTCTCAACGGTCAGGATTGAACCATTTGAATTCCTTAACCTAATAGGTTTAGGGTTTAGGGTTTATGCTACCGACCTATTTGTTTTCCTCTAAAGTCGATGTTGTGTCTCTTTCTGAGGTTGTTGGCAAAAGTTGTGTGTGTGTATCCAAGAGAAGGGATACGCGATTCTTGCCAGACCAAAAGGAGAGAAGTGATACCTATAGAGTGTAAGTGCAGAAGGTGAAGAGGAGCTTAAGCGGATCTGCAATGGCATTGAGTGCTATTACCAGATCATTGTAATACATGTTGATCTCTAACCACCTCAACAGTTGGAAAATCCCTTAACAGGGTAGCCTTAACCGGCTTGTTGTAAATCCTTTAAAAGGGTAATTCAAAGCTATTGAGTTCGAAATCCTTTAGCTATTGAGTTCTTGAAATCCTCTAACAAGGTAACCTTTAACAGGGTTTAACCCTTAACCGGGTATTCTAGCCATCCCTTAACCGGGTGATTCCTAACATGATTGATTCCTAGCAGAACCTATTTTAATGTCTCTAACTAGACAAGGCTCCTAACAGAGTGGACTTCTAAAGAGTTCAAAAATAGCTTGTGGGTATTCATCCCCACCGTGGTTTTTCCCAGTTGGGTTTCCACATGAAAAATATGTGTGTCATGTGTGATGCTTTTATCTTGTGATGCTTTCCTATTGTCTATCAAGCATATGATGGTTCTATGTTTTATGCCTGTTAATAAAACATGTTGAACTAGCTGTTATTATGATCTGATGATAGATTACCTGTTTATGCATAAGGGTGAAACAGTAGTGTAGTATTGAGTTGAATGAAAAGCTAAGTGAGTAACTGGTTAATGCTTGTCTCGGTCATTCTTAGCTTTACTAGTTGCACTCTATTTCAAACTAGTGTCACTATTTGCCAGTCATTTGAAGTGTCTGTTGTCAAACCGGTTTAGGACTGTATTTTTGTCTGTACTGATTCACCCCCCCTTCTCAGTATTGGGTTAGTACTATATGTTCATCATTGAGTTATCAGAGGAGACATTAATCAAGCTCAATGGGATGACATTAGGAAGATCTGTCAAAAATACTCCAGGGCTTCTGCCAAGAAAGGTAGATACTATAGGCTTGGATCTTTAGTAGAAAAAACATCTACAACAATTTCAAGGATGGAGATAACTCATCTGCCAAAGGATTTTAAGGAGGATATTATTAATAACCTAGCTACTCAGTTGGATACACTTCAAGCAAAGAAGTATGAAGAAGAAGAGACAATGCTTGCTGAATTTTGTCCTCATTGTAGGCAAAAGAAGAAGGACTGCAAATGTAAGCTCCTTGTTAAAATTGACAGTCAGTCGGCTCCTCCGGATTTCAAGCCAATTTATGGAGATGATGAACAACTCTTCTATATTGCACAATGAAGTTTATAGCCTCCAAGACAAGGTAAGCCACAAGATCCATTGTCTATTTTTGGTCCTTATATGAATTTTTATGCACAAAACAATCAATGACAACCTCCATAATCCGAAAACTTTGGGAATTATACTCCTCAATCTTGGAATAACTCCCAAAATCCTTGGACCAATTATCAAAGCCCTTCCTTTCAGTGGCAACAACCACAAGGGAATTGGTCACAACCTCAAGGTAACTAGCAACAATCACCTCAATGGAGGGGAGGTCAACAATGGTCAAACCAATCCTTTGGTTTCATGTTGCCACCACAACAGTCCCAACTACCACCTCTAATACCACCAGCTACTAATTCTACTCCACCCAAGTCAACTCAACTACCAACACAGCCTGTGCCAAATCCTAATAATAAACCTCAGCAACAACAACAAGTTTATTCAGTTGATCCTAATCAATATCCTACATAGTCTCTCAGTATAAGTGATATTCACTTACGGTTAGGAATAAATTTGCATGCCCCATCTCCTCCATTTATAGCTGAATTACCATCTAAGGAGATTGCACAAGATACTACACCTGACCAACCTACAAATCCTAAATAGGTACCTGAATCTAAAACTACAGGCACACCTGTCAGAACACCTCCATTTCGTCAAAGATTGCAGGTTGAAGTGACTGGGAAACAAGATGACATAGCTTTTGATCTTATTGATCAATTAAAACATATATGTGTAAAGATTCCACTGTTTCAAGATATTAAGGATATTCCCATATATGTTAAATCTATTAAGGAGGCATGTTTAAAGAAACTTGGATGGAAGAAAAAGGACCCACAAACAGTCCATGTAATGGGACAACTGGCTGATATTATGTTAGGTAAAGTTATTGTACCTAAGTATTTTGACCCAGACAGTCCTGTTGTGAAAGTAGTCATCAACGAAACTCAAATTAAGAATGCCCTTATAGATTTAGGAGCAACTATAAATGTTATGACCAAGGATGTCATGCAACAACTCAATATTACTAGTCTTAGGTATACCCCAACAATCCTGCAGCTTGCAGATAGCTCCACTGTCCAACCTGACGGGATGATCATGGATATTGTTGTCACATTAGATTCTTGAGAATATCCAACTAATTTTATGATACTCTCTCCTAAAGCAACATTGGGGGGGATATCCAATCATTTTGGGAAGACCTTGGCTTGATGCATCTGATGCATACATAGGGTGTAGATCAGGGGATATGACCATTTTAGATGGTATCACCACTAAAACTCTTGCACTTTATTCTCCTACACAACCGCAACTTGATCAAGAGAAAGTAGTATGGCCAAATGTAGGAGAAGAAGTAGAGGAACTTAATTCTGTTCAACAACTTATGATGTTGGCCAGGGAGTCATTCATAGAACTCCAGGAAGATGATAAGGTACTCTCTAATATAATAGAAAATCATTATGGTGTAGCTCAGCAGTTACCTGGTTTGCCAACATGTCCTTTGCATACTCTCCTTCCATCTACCAGTTATTTGGATTCTCCTGCAGCCACATATATATTTCATACCTTGCTGCCGCAGGAAATCCAAACCTCTTCTTTACCTGAAGTATCTAAGTTTGAGTCAACTGCTCAAGTAGAGGTTGCTTCAGGAAGATACCTGAATATCAATAGTCAGCTTACAACAGAACAAAGATTGTCCTTGACAGAACTACTCAAGACCCATAAACATGCCTTTGCATGGTATTATCATGATATGAAGGGATTAGATCCTAAATTGTGTACTCATACGATTTATATCAAAGAAGATTGTAAGCTAGTTAGACAACCTTAGCAAAGGATTAATCTTGCATTAAGGGAAATAGTTAAGGAAGAATTACAAAAGTTACTTAATGCAGGGTTCATTTACCCTATATCAGACAATTTATGGGTATCTCCTCTGGTTATAGTCCCTAAGAAAGGAGGTAAATGGAGAGTTTGTGTGGACTATAGGGAGTTCAACACTGCTACTAAGAAAGATCATTTCTCACTTTCTTTCATTGATCAAGTATTGTATTCTTAGCACGAAAACAATACTTTTCATTTTTGGATGGGTTTAGTGGCTACAATCAAATTAGAATTACTCCAGAAGACCAGAAAAATACAAACTTCACCTGCCCTTAGGGAACGTATGCCTATTCAGTCCTTCCATTTGGTCTGTGCAATGCTCCTACAACCTTTTAGAGGGTTGTCCTCAGCATATTCTCAGATATTTCCCATGATTGCATGGAAATCTATATGGACTATTTCACTACTTATGGGGTTACTTTTGAGGAAGCATTGAAAAATCTTGGCAAAGTGTTGCAGCAATGTGAGGATCATAATTTGTCACTAAATAGTGAAAAATGCTTCATGATGATGCAAAAAGGGATAGTATTGGGACATCATATTTCTCAAGCGGGTATTCAAGTTGACCCTGCCAAAATTGAGGTAATACTCAACTTCCCTGCCCCTGCAAAACAAAAGGATGTAAGAAGTTTCTTAGGCCATGTAGTGTACTATAGAAGATTTATAAATGACTTTAGTAAGATGGTAGGACCTCTATATTCTCTCTTGACAAAGGATGTTGAGTTTGAATGGACACCAACATGTGAAGAGGCACTTTCTAAACTCAAGGGAGCTTTAACCCAAGCTCCTGTGCTCAAAGGACCTGATTGGTCTCTCCCTTTTTACATTCACACAGATGCATTAGATTTTGCAATTAGAGCAATCTTGGGACAAAAACAAGGAGTTTTAGAGAATACAATTTATTATATCAACAAAAATCTGCAGGGACCTGAGCTAAATTATACTATTACAGAAAAGGAAATGTTAGTTGTTATCTATGCCCTCAACAAGTTCAGACACTACATCATTGGTTATCAGATATTTGTGCATACTGATCATGCAGCCATTAGGTACCTTATGAATAAAAGTTCCATTTCTGGTAGATTGGCATGGTAGTTATTGCTGATGCAGGAATTTGACATCACTATCATAGACAAGCTAGGTAAGGCAAATGTAGTGGCATACTTTCTGTCCAAACTTCAGACAAAGATTGATCCTACAGTCATTGATGATTCCTTTCCAGATGAGCATTTATTTTCAATTAATGTGCACACTTATGCTGACATAGCTAATTACTTAGCAACTAACAAAATTCCCCCTCATTTGTCACCCAAAGAAAGAAGGTTACTTGTAGAAAAGAGTTTCAATTTTTCATGGATAACAGATTGCTTATTCTATACAGGGCTAGATCAAGTTATGAGATGATGTGTTTGAGAAGATGAAACTTATGATATCCATCATGCCTGTCATGACGAGCCTTGTGGAGGACACTTTTCTGCCAAGAGAACAACTATAAAGATACTAAATACACGTTATTATTGGTCGACTTTGCAGAGAGATGCAGTCAAGTATACCAGAAAATGTGATAGATGTTAGCGGATGGGCAGACCTACTTGGTCTGATGAGATGCCTTTGCATCCACAGGTAGTTGTTACACCATTTGACAAATGGGGGTTAGATTTTGTTGGGCCAATTGATCCACCCTCGAATGGTAGATCATACATTCTTATGTGTACTAACTATGTTACAAAATGGGTTGAGGTGAATGCATTCAAGTATGCTAGAGATAACAAGGTAGCATAATTTTTGTATGAGGAGATCTTTAAAAGATATGAAGTTCCTAATGAGATTGCAACTGAATAAGTGACACAATTTACTTCCACTTTTATTACAACCTTGGTCAATGAATATAATACAAGGCATAGGAAATCAACCCCCTACCATCCTCAAGAAAATGGATAGGTTGAGATCACCAATAGGGAGATTGAATCTATACTGAACAAAAAAATAGCTTCATCGTAAGGATTGGTCTAGTAGGTTGTTTGAAGTAGTTTGGGCATATAGGACCACATGGAAAACAACTACAGGTTTTACACCCTTTGAGATGGTGTATGGGAAATTGGCTATGATGCTTGTGGAGTTTGAGCATAAAACACTTCGAACAAACATAGCCTTGGATATGAATCTCTCTGCACCTCAACAGGATATGCTCCTACAACTCAATGCCTTAGACGAAATTAGGAAGTCAGCCCTACAACACACCAAAACAATTCAAATTAAATGCATGAAGTGGCATGATAAATATATCAAAGATAAAACATTCAAACCAAGAGATTGGGCCCTTCTGTACGACTCCAGATATAAGGATAATTTGGGAAAATTGTAGACACACTGATTAGGGCCTTATGAGGTGATTGAAACATTTCCAAATGGTGTAGTACGATTGGCCACTATTGATCCTGTAAAATTCAAATTGTTGGTAAATGGTCATCGCTTGCGCCTCTATCATAAGCTTCTTTCCAAAAAGGAATTCCTGCAGCAATTCACTACTAAGGAAGGTGCCAAGATTCCTATAGAAAAATGAGGACTTTCCGTCCCACCTTCTTCCTAATTTTTTTTGTTGCATACTCATAATAAATACTTCCATATCCCATGGAAGTACCTTTCTTCGCTAATAAATATTCAATTTTTGTACTCACCAATCACTCTTCTGTATCATTCCACTTTCACCATTTATTCCTCCACCTCACTCATTGTACATAGCAGATCGACCTCATACATGATGAATTTCTCCAACTGCTGTCATTATGGAATGATATTAGGTATGCTCGTGTATATTTTTTTTGTTGCATACATTTGTTAAACCATATTTCATATCATAATGATATTTGCATAGTGTTATTTTTAGTCATCCTCCGAATGTGTGGACACCTATTAAGCCTTAGGTTGGGGGGGGGGAAACTACGATGGTGAATTATTCTCATGGATAATTCTTATGTCATCTCAAATAAAGTTTAAATTTAAATTATTTTGGTTTGATGTGACAATCTATACTTTGTTTCTTTTGCTATACCTCCTGCCGCCGCCATTATTTTTCGCTTGCCTTGAGTGATTATGAAGTTGTAGCTAGGTTATTTGCAAGCAGAGCATATTTTATTCTGAGAATGTGCAGAGTTTAGATGAAATTGGGTATATTTCTGCAAGTGGTGAGTTGTGAGTGCTAGTGTTACAATGGGTGGTCTGCCAGTTTGCCATGAACCTACAGTGCATGATGTCCTTTTGCAAGACCAGGTTTGTGAACCTAAATTCCACAATAGTGGTTGGTTAGATTATTTTCTTAAGCTAACTGATCTCAATGAGGATATTGCGAGAGAATTCACCCATACATTTTCTGATGGGGAAGCTCGGGTGAAAGGGTTGAGAGTTATCAAAACAAAAGAGAGGATTGCAGAGGTAGCAAGGTTGTGAGTAGATGGGAAAAAATACCCCAAAATAAAGGACGTGTTGAGCTTTTTAATTGCAATTGAGGTTGGAATACTAATTCACAACTTAGGGATTTTATCCACACTAAGCAACCCTTCATGAACTAGAAGCTACATTTAATTATCAACCCAGGGACATGAACTTGAAATGAGACAACATTGTATATGCACTATGGAGTCCTTCTAAGCTATTGTATCAATTGTGTATAGAAAATAAACTTAGAATAATAAATTGAATTGAAAACATGACAATGCTGGAAATAAAACTAACTACACAGCAGTGGCTATAGGAAGACTGGTTATTTGCAACAGTAGTGGCTGCAGGATGATTGGTTATTTGCAACAACAATGGCTTGCAGGATGACTAGTTATTTGCAACAATAGTGGTTGCAGGATGATTGGTTATTTGCAACAACAGTGGCTACAGGATGACTGTTCTAAAACTAGTGAAATCAAATATGCTGAAAACAAAACCTATCATAATCAACTCACTAATTAAAGTAAAGCATAATGAATAAAAATCTAAACTATGATGAAATCACAATTCCTTAAGTGGCCCTTGCTCGAGTTGCTTCAATCTGTCATTAGCATTCCTTATTCAATATACAAGATTCAATGCTCAAATAATCTTCTTATTTCAAATAAAAAATTACATGGACATGTATCAGACTTGCTGATTGAAATTGGACACCATTAATAAGACTCAACACTAACTGGATACTCTATACACTATTCTTAACACTACTATTGACACTACTTTCAACACTACTTTCAACACTCTTTACTCACAACTCAATAAGATCTCAGATTTATGCTTGAGGCTTGAGAGTTGGAGTAATTAAAAACTCAACAAATTATTACAAATGTCATTTATCCTATGAAAACAAGGAGATGACTTATTCTACACATGACTGATAATAAAGATTAAACTAACAAGAGTTTAGAGAGTTCTAATCCTCTTCGAACTCTACAACTATAAAGTACAATCATGGTTGAACATGTATACAAAACATGTTATAATATTTATGATTCATAAAATATTGTTTCCACAATATTCTCCAATTTTTCTTCACTTAATAACTCCAAATGCATGAACTAATGAAGCGGTAGAAGAGTCCAAGTTGAACTAGAACTCAATCCTTAACTGCTGCCTGAAAATTTGCTAGTTTGTCTCAGTCAACTTTTGGTGAATACTGCTAATTAACCATTTTTAATTAGATCAAACGGTTTAAACCCATTTTAGATAAACTTTTAATATTTCTAGATCATTTAAAAAATCTTAATTTCATTAAGAAACGAGTGAGACGTGTTTATTTTACTGAAACTGGTTTTTTGACTTTTTCTGCACTTTCAGTCAACTATTACATCTATCAATTCTCAACTTGTTCCTCCTTCATTCTAGTTGTATGATCGACTCAAAAAACTCACAAAAAACATGTTAATCATTCCAAAGTATTTTACATAAAATAATAATCATTTATTAAAATATTTTATCATCATTTAGCATGAACTAGCTAGACACACATATGCATATCAAACACCATTAATCCTATTTAATGCTTCACAAAACCAAGGTAATGTTTGGAAATTACTTGGAAGGACATTATAAACATGAGGTACAACATTAAATAATATGGTCAATTTATAGGCTCATTAGAACACACGAAGTGCGAGGGCAGAATTCACGCGACAAGTTGACCCACCTTTGGTAATAGATAAGCAGGGGACCAGACAAGAATCCCTTCCTCCCAAATGGAAAACAATAGCATTATATATCATGAAATATTTTACTTGTGAAGAGAGATTTTCATGCCTGCATTCCCACCATTTTAAGCTCCCGAGTCATTTGCGCCATGGGATAAGAATGAATGTTCTGAATGTGTTGTATAATGTTTTTTTCATCAGTGCAATAGAGACACAAAAATATAGGCCTCACTATGTTACTCACCATTGTTTGATCAAATTATTAGTTGAAAGGTCTTTGAGAGATGTTTCCTAGATGACCTGGGATGAATTTGTAAAAGTTAGAAGGTTTACAATGACTAATGTGGGTCCAACAAAACAACCCCCGTCTCAAGAAGGGGAAAATTTAGAAGGACTTGGTCATGATGTTGAGCCCTCATCCTCCAGGATGTCACCAGTTTAGGATGTTCCTGTAGCAGAAGAACCCTCGTTGGAAGAAACCTTGTCGGAAGCACCAGAATCCTCGGTAGGGGTTCCATCACAAACCCCAATGAGAACTAGCGCTGTTGCATGGAGGGAGAAAGGCAAAGAGAAGAAAATTGACATGAAGAAGAAGAAGGAGAAGGGAAAAAGTGTGGATTCAGCCCCTCCTGTCACAAAGAAAAGAAGAATTTCAAAAGAAGATCCTCCTACAGTCACTGAAGAAATGCCTTTGAGAAGAAGTGGTAGGATCCGAAGAAATCCTACAAGTAAAAATTAGTTAGAGAAGTCAAGTGCCAACATTCCTATTGATTCCCCAGAGAAAGAACTGAGAAGTCCTTACCAGGATGTTATTCCTCCGTCCTCTCCTATGGAGCTACAAGAGGGTCAGGAACTTGAAGAACCTAGTAAAGAAGAAGATAAGGGCAAAAAAGTAGGGGAAGGAAGCCCTCATGAACACCCACATGAAGGTGTGGGCATGGATGTGCTTGACAACTTGGCCTCCATCACAAAGCAAATTGTTGAAACAAAAGGTGGAGCTGGGAAGTCGAAACCTAGAGCACCGGTTCATAGACCACCCTCTTTTCTTACTAGGCATGTTGTTGCTCTTGCCTTCTACAAAGAACGGGAGTTATAAAAATTAGAGATGCAAAAACTTATTGATCAACATAAGAAAGTGATTGAACAAAAAGATGAGGAAATTGCTCAGCTCAAAAATAAGGTGGATACAGTAGTCACTATAATACCACAACTAATGTAGTGCAGAGCACCACCTCGAGTCTACTCCCTGTATTTCAAAGAGAAACATATTTGTTTTTTAGTTAATGATAACTTTAGAAATATCTCAGGAGTTTTACCATGTCTATCAAACGTCTCCTGTAACCATAAAAAATTTTCTTTGTGAGTTCTATTTACATAATTATGTTGTCCCTAATGATGTTGACTGGAATCCTCTGCTCTACATTGGAGATATTCAACTAAGGGCTCTCATGCCATGGATTCAAAATGAAATTAATAGGGGAGAACAATTTAGGATACACAGGAAGGAGGAACTTGATCTCTCACTTCCATTGAGAGCTAAATCAAGGAATCCGAGAAGGCTTTATTATGATTGGCAAAAAATTCTGTATCAACCAGACTATGGGAATAACATTCTACCATTGATAGAAGAAGTATTCAGAGAGTATGATCAGATGGCTATAGTTGAGGGTTAGGTGGCAATTGGACATTTAGTACAACGCTGAAATAGTCTGCCTGATGAATAGAAACAATCTGAGCTGCATTCCTTGTCAAATTATCATGCAACACTAAGACGGGCACCCAAATATATACATTTGGGTAGAACAAAACGAAGACACTAGTTGCCCCTTAGCTTCCAGCCACCCATTCTTCTATGGCCATTGATGGGATGCAGGGATAATGACCCACCTTATGATGAAGCAGCAGATCACTCCAGGTGGACATGGTTTGAAAAAATGAAAGGGTTCTATTGGAACTTGACTACAGGAGGTTCTGGACAAGTTACCCCGAGAATTTCAGAATTAATGCTATAATTAGAAACTTTTCTTTTGCTGGAGGACCAAAAATAAGCTAGGTTAGGTGGCAATGATGACCCACAATAATGACTCTATTTTGTCATATTTTTTCATAGAACTCTTGCTTTGGTCATATGTTTGGGTAATGTATGGGTCACAGGACTTTCCTAGTTGATGTCTTTTTAGTTTTTCTGGACCTGATTTATCCTAGACCTGAGGTTGTTATCTAAAGATCTTTATACAACCAATTTATGCAAATTATCTGAATTAATCTTAAAACATGGTTTAATTTATGTTATGTTAACATCAATCGATATACATTCTTTTGTGCACATTAACGCCATGATGTAGGGTCAGCCAAATGAAAGGATGACTAAGCTTGTGGTTCAAAGACACATCAACGTGTCGTTGGATGCAGACCCAATCCAAGTGGAGCAACATTGAAGAAGGTCATAACCAATTGACTGCTTCCTTAGTAGAGCGATTTGTGGAACATTCATGATTGTTCCTAATGGAACATAAATCTAGGAAGGAGGTTGCACTATATTTTTTCAACAATAGGACAGTTCTTGTTCTGCATTCATGCGCTGACTTCTTCTTCTAATGTAATAATTCCTTCTCACCTATTCCTTTGGGATGTGGGTTGATCAGTTATGAGTTTGTTATAAGTTTTCTTATAAATAAAGGTCTCTATCTCCTCACAAGGGTAGACAAAACGACCATAGAGTTAGTAGCATTCAGTTTTCAGACTTATGTATGTGCATTCAATTTGAAATAAATAAAATAATGGTATTCTGAGCTTATCAGTTGTTATCTGAGTTCTAGATATACTCACTCAAGGGGGGCCACTTGGTGAGTAGTCCCTTTGTGTATTTCAATAAATTTCTATTTTGTTATAGTTGTTGTTTTGGTATTCGACTGTTCCTACAACCACTAGAAACAGTTCCTGTGTCTGTTCCTGCAACCAAAGCAGGTAGAGTAGTTCTTGTTCACTGACCAGAACGTTGTCATTAGTAACATTTTCTTAAGTTACTTTCAATTGTGAGTCTTAATAAAGTGTTAGGTCATCATGTTTCTGCATATTTGGGAATTTCCTTTTTCAATAGTAAGATAGAATGACTGCAATCTGAGCTTAGTGCACATATAGTGCCGACCTATTTCAAGTTTATGTCCCTGGTCGATAAAGTAAATGAAACTTTTCTACAGGAGAGGTATCTACTTAGTAAGGATGTCCAATCCCCGAGCTAAGTTTTTTTAGAACACAATTGCTATTCCAATTACGAGGACCAATAGTAGCTTCAAGGTTTGCCTCGGTGACCATGGACCTATCTTGGTCTGTAGATGCTACAAAACTTCTCATTGGTATTTTCGTTCATCCTTCACTATATAATTGGGAGGGTGTTTCAACAACTTTGGCACAATACAATATTTTCTTAGGTCTTCCATTGGTTGGCAATTTCTTGAACAGAGTTGAGTTATTAGAAGAATCGACCTCAAGATCAATTTTGATCTCCATAATCAATGGTTTGAAGTCAAGCTCTATAGGACTTTTTCACTCATGGATTCAACAAAACATAAATTTCATTGGTGAGTCCTTGTTCTCCTCTTCATTATTAAAATTCGATTCCATTCGAGAGCTCCTTGATCATGCAAAAATAGATCCCCATGGGTACCCACCTTCATTTTCTAAGCCTTTAGATTTAGCATCTTCTAAAGAGTTCTCTAATGGTACATAATCATGTTGAATAATTCTATATTCCAGTCATTTTTATTTTTGTTCATGTCATATTTCTTGGTTGAATATCTTTCAGATGACTTTTCTGCTCGACAAATGAGATTTAAGTTTCTATTATATATTGAGGGTTGTTAGATTTCCCCTCATTTTGAATTTCTCATGTCTATTGTTTTATGGGATTCTAGTATTCTGGGGGTTGATATATTCTCCCTCCCTTTGGCTTTCTTCCTCTTCACATGTAACCAATACCTCTTATTATATATAAAATATATTTTAACCTTTGGCCTTTTATCCAAAAAACAACAACAACAACAACATAGGAAGAGTATTATTTGTCTATTTTGTTTATCATTTTCTTTTATTTTCGTGCATTATCGGTGGGGATGAGACAAAGGGATATAACATCTAAGAGGCCCAACATAGCTTTGATTTCCACTAATATATTTATACGACAATTTTTATTATCTTTTTAATTGTAATTATAGGTTACAAGTTTTCAACTTCTGAAAAGTGATAGGAATATTGAGAAGATAGTTTTTATCCTTATATATTCTATTATCATTCAAAATTGCATATCTTAAAACTACTACAGTTTCATTTGCATGTGATGATCTTTGATAAAAGAAGGTAATCAAAACATGTTTTAATTTAATTGCATAGAACACAATTGATTCCTCTATGTTGCATATAGTAATATGTATTATAGTATATCTTGTAGGTGGAGGTTTCTCAAGAAAGAGGTAAATTTCATTTGATTTTAATTTGTCTTATATATTATCCTTTGAATTAGGGTTGCACGTTCACAATGCAATTTGGACAAGGACATGTTTTATTGACTAAATTTTTCAATCACAATATTTAATCTAGTCTTTATCTATGTATAGTTGCAGAAAAGATCACCTTCTTAGACAAAATGCTAACTTTTAATTAAGTGTTGTTATACACATGATTGTGGAAAGATTGAGAAACTTGGATGGAAATTCGAATTTTGTAGATGTAATTTGTAATAATCTTGATTTTGTAGATATAATTGATGATAAAGTTGATTTTGTAAATGTAATTGATAACGATCACTTTCATCTTCAATTAACAAACATATCAACATCTAGACAACAAGGACTGCAAATTTTTGCACAAGTAAAACGTAAAAAACATACAATTTTTTTGGTAAAAGTAAGCTAAAATATCCATTCAATAGAATATTAATGCTCCTATAAAAAAATTCAGTGATTCTTTAAAAAAAGAAATGATTTTTTTTAATTGGAAAGCTATTATCATCATACCAATGTTAAAAAGAAATTAAGGGTTTTCAATTCTCAATTACATGTTGTTTCTAAAATTTAATTACTTAAAAGAAATTAAGATTATGTTAAAAGTATTTTTTCATATTTATAAGTATTAATATAGTATCAAAATTCTTATTTTAAATATCTATTTGTTTCATTTGTAGTCAATTCTCAATTCCATGATGTTTCCATAGTTTAATTATTTCAAATAAATTAAGATTATAAAAATTATCTTTTTATATTTATAAAGAAGATAGTAATAAAATTATTATTTTGAAAAAATCTATAAATTATTTCTTTTTGAGTAATGAATGATAATAAAGATGTTTTAATATTTTCAATTCTACGATGTTTCTAAAATGTAATTACTTAAATAATTAAAAATCATGTCAAAAATATCTTTTCATATTTATAAATATCAGTATAGTAACTTGATTGTTATTTTTTGAAAATATCTATTTGTTTCTGTTACATTCAATCCTCAATTTCATAATATTTTATAATTTAATTGCTTAAAATAAATTAAGATTATAAGCAAATTAAACTTTAAACCTAAACCAAATTGACCTCTACCCCAACACTAAAATAAAATAAACCTTACCTTTTAATTTCATGATGTTTTTGAAATTTAAGTATTTAAATAAATTAAGATCATGTCAAAAGTAGTTTTTCATATTTATAAACATCAATATAGTAACAAAATTGTTATTTTAAAATATCTATTACTTGCATTTACATTCAATTCTCAATTCCATGATGTTTCTATAATTTAATTACTAAAAATAAATTAAGATTATATTAAAATTATTTTTTCATATCTATAAATATGAATATTGTAATAAAATTATTATATATATATATATATATATATATATATATATATATATATATATATATATATATATATAAGATTTTGTTCTTGCTATTATATATAATCTTTTATGAGTTCTCTGAAAGTTAACCTATATGATTAGCAAAGAAAGTGGGCAAACATATCTATATCTATGAGCAATAAAAATAATTCAATACTAAGGCTTGGAATGTGATGAAAGATGGTGACATTTCTTGATCTTCAAATTGCATAATATTGTTTATCATTAAAAAAATGGATCATGAAAATTCTAGAAATATTGGTTCATAACTATCATGTAATTATTATAATTTTTTTTCAAATTTAATTAGGTGATGCTTTTTTTGATTCAATGTTTTGAATCACACTATAATCAATAAAAAAGAAAAAAAAAAGATCAAGAGGTCCCTTGAAATATTACCCTAAACCAAATTGAACCCTATCCTAAAACAAATTTAATTGTAACCCTAACCCTTAATTCAACTCTATCCCTAATTTTAATTAAATATTAAACCTAATCAAACTTTAACACTAACCATGAACCAAAATATACCATAAACCTAATACTAAACCAAATTGAACCCTAACCATAAACCTAACTAATTAGTAAATCAAATTTAACCTCAAGCCTTGCCTTAATCCTAATAAAACCAAATTGAACCCTAATACAAAACCACTTTGAACCTTAATCCTATACCAAATTGAACCCTAACCCTAACACTAAATCAAATTGAACCCTAACCCTAACATTAAATCAAATTGAACCCTAGCACTAAACCAAATGGAACCCTAAGCCAAATTCAATTTGAAATCAAATTCAAACTTAACCTATACCAAATTGAGCCCAAACCCTAAACCTCGAATAAAACCCAAATCTTTAGGTCATAGAGAATCCTATTGAAGATATAGAAATAATCAACCTTGAAAACTAAATTAAATATTAAACCAGATTTAACCCTAACCTTAACCCTAAGCTAGATTACACATTGAACTAGATTGAACCCTAACCTTAACACTCGACCAAATTGAACCTTAACCCTAAACCTTAAATTGAGCCTTATACTAACCCTATTTTAATATTTTTTTAATTAAATGACAAACCTATTTAGTGTCTTATCAAGTGTTCTCTTTTTTAATTAATATGTCCTTATTACACATTTTTAAAGTAATAGAATATAATCCGTCATAAATATTAAACTAAATTAAACCTTAACCCTATCACGCAACAAAATTGAACCTTAATACTAAACCAAATTGAACCCTAACTCTAAACCCAAACCCAAATTGTACTCTTACACTTATAAAATCTTAACACAAATTAAACACTAATATTAAACCTTACTAAACATTAAATTGAATTATAACGCTAAATCTTAAAGCCAACATCATCCAACTTATCTACTTTGAGGTTTAGAGTATTTGGCTTTTTGAAATCTACTCCCATGTTTGATGAATTTTTATAGTCATTGTTTTTTTAATCGGTAATATTATTTTTTATTATTAAGAAGTAAACCGTGGTACATACTAAACCATCATACATCCACATGATCATCTGAAAACAAAACCACCCTACCAAAACCATACTATTCATCTAACAAAAACATCAAAAAACCCTTCCCCCAACCCCACTATAGAAAAAAGTTCCATTACAACATGTCGTAATGACATAAACTCTTTAAAAGAGAAAAAAATGAAATTAGCTACTAAGTCAAAAAAATTATGTACCAAGGGGTACCATTGATTGTCCAAATTCTTCAACCATTTGCAACATTGTGTGAAATTGAAGCATCCACTAACCCAAAAGAGCCACCCACCGCACCGCCCTGCTCAATCTGTCTTGCCAACTCTGCAGAGAGCCGTATGGTGATCGGTCTCCTTCTTTGCGCCTCGTCCACCAACCTAGCCTCCGCGCCTGCCTGTCTAATTATTTCTCCAAGCTCCATTATCTGAACATATACCACCAGGCCCTCCCATCCTCTCCTAGCATCATCTCTGAATCGAACTTTGACCTCCTCACGATGTCATAGAAATGAAATTCAGGAGTGTCTAGCCTGAAGCTCAACATTGTTATCTGGAATACCTTTGGATAGAATAAATACCCAACCCGGAATGGCCCACTCCAACAAAGACTTCAAGTTTAGCAGGTAAGAATGCATAATGATCATCCTCATCACCTTCCTAACCTCCTCGCACACATGCTCGAAGTCCAATCCCCAAGCCATGATCAGAGAATAAATATCAGCTCTCGATCGATATCTATGGCCGATTACCGCCACCTCCTCACCTAAAACCAAGTGAACCACTTTCAAGAATAGAGGGTCTTTAGCCAGAAACGTATTCTCAAGCTTCTTCACTGGGACGAGACCCCAAAAAGCTGGCATCAACTTTGAATATTTCAGGGTAAAATTTGCTTTTCTATGAGTTTAGTGGGTAAAATGTCGAACTCTGCAAAAAGCCATCAAGCTTTGCAAAGAAATTGTATCCTTCTCCACTAAACTCATAGAAAAGCTACATAGAATATGTGAAAATACCAATATTAGAAATTAAGGAGGCACGCTCCACAGCCGCCACCATTTCAGAAAGCTTTTTAGAGTCATTGTTAGATTCAATTAAGTAATATTAAATAAAAATACAATCATGTTATAAATGAAATGATAGAATATTTGTTTTGTATTTGATATGACTGACTCATGGATTATATTGATATCATAATCAAATATATAATAAAACTAGAATAGTGATAAGAAAGAGCATAGAGCATAGTGATTAGTGGATTAGGATTGATTAATTATTTATTTGAAAGCATTTTTTTATTAGATTCTATTTCTAAGTTGAAGGTTTTATTACATTCAATTTCTTGCATGTATATCTATCTTGTAAAAATGGTTTGAATGTCTCATCAATTGATCAATGAAATGTGGTCCTTATATTTGTTTTTAATTGTTTAAAAAAGTAAATCTTGTGATTTGTTTATATTTATGAATGCTAAATATTTTTAAAAATTGATATCTCTCGACATCCTCTACATAAATTTTAATTATAAAATATAGGTATGCTAGTATATAATTCTACTTACTATATATATATATATATATATATATATATATATATATATATATATATATATATATATATATATATATATATATATAAATTAACCTAGGTTAGGCACCTAGGAGCTATGAAAAAAAGTGTCAAAGTCCAAACTCTAGTAACAATCAGTTCACCAAATCTAATAAAAAGATAATAATAGTCCTCAAATTTTTGAAAACACTCAAACCATTGAATCACCTAACTAGTATCTCACAAACTTCTACAAAGAGTCACCCAAGAGCCAGAGCTCCAATGTAGATGAACTATATATTTAGATATTAAATAACCATATTTTACATCACCATACATATGCCCTTCAAAAAACTTGTAACACCAAAATAGAGATAGCACAACATCAACAACTAGCCAACAACTTGATGTGCCCTTCAAATCTAGTATTTGAACAAATACCAAAATTAAGTGTTTTGCTAAACTATAGGGGGAAAATACAACAATCTACCTTAGAATAGCAAATTATATATGGAAATATTCATATGGGGTAGAGAGACAAATTACATAAGTCCCTACGTGCCCCTAACACTATAGTTACATTTGGGATATTTAATTGTCTTCTCAGGAGAATAGGTGTCTCTTTTGACTCATCATCACAACAAACTATAAATTCAAGGCTAGTTTCAATGGAGATATTTACCTTTAGACATGCCACTAGACATATTCTTCATAAGATCTCTTGGAACCTATGAAGATGATCTAGATGATAGTTGTAAAAGGCATGCACTTGATTTTCCACTCCTTCAGCATCATCATGAATGAGGTAAGACCTAGTCATTGTGGGGATCACAGAGATGCAACTTAAGGTTAAAGCTATTTAAAGATGTTTTGTGTCTCCATTGATTGGAAATCTAATAGGATCTTTGTTAAGCCTTTTCTAATGCCAACATAGGGGGCTTTATTGATGTATTTTGTTAAGTTACAAATCCTTAGCAACCAAACTTGCAAGTTAAGATTTGAGATTGTTTATGTTGAATATTAAACCTATTTGTGAACCTTGTTTAACCAAACCATTAGTCTAGATATACAAATTTCTATCCAACAAACAATTAATAAAGCTCTAAATCATGAAATGCAAATAAAATAAACAAAAGTTGTACCTCACATCCATGATTTGGTTGAATCCATTGTTCTCCTATCCTCTAAGGATCTTGTGAAAATGGTGTGATTGCTCTCACCCTTAATCACTAGTGCAAGATGACATAAAAGGCATGGAGTGTGATTGATTGATGATCTAATATGAAAGAAAGATGATGAAAGAGATGATATAGACTCTAAAGAGATTTTGACATTTTACAAGTACACTAATGATTGATTAATGAAAATGAAAGGGAAGAAGCCTTTTTTATAGGAATCTCTAAGAGAATCAAGGGCTTCGATTAAAAGGTTAAAAGATGAATGCCCATGATCACATAGTTAAAATATGGATGGCCATGATCACATAGTTAAAATATGAATGGCCATGATCACATAGTTAAAAGAGAATCAATATGATTGAAGGGTAGCTAAAGCTGGAGGAGGCTGAGTGGTAGGTAAGAGTGGATAAGATTAAGTAGTTAATTTGAAATGGATGGCTAGATTTAAGAGGTGTGTTGACTTTTTGGTTTAATTAATGTGAACATTATAGAAAGGACAAAGTGAATGAAAAGGAATATGACACTTTTCACATGACTACAAATTTAGATTGTGATCCATGAGAACAAATTGGAGGGCTAGGAGTTAAAAAGAAGAGGATAATGAATTAATTAAATAAATAGTAAATATTTATTTATTTTATAGAAAGAGAATGTTAATGAATTAATTAAATAATAAAAATATTGATTTAACTAATAAAAGGAAAAAGCTAATAAATTAATTAATTAAATATATTTATTCAATTAATAGAGGAAATTATGGTAAAATATTTTTTCTTTCTTAAAGAGGGGTAAATGCTTTCACTTGGAGCTTTGAACTGATGAGGTCTCAAATACAGGACCTCGTCCCCATTTAAATATTTAACAATAGCATCCTAGCGGGGTTTGAACCTTGATGGCAATAACAACACCGCAACATGTCAATAATAATAATTAAATAAACAATAAATATTTATTTAATTAAGTAGGGATAATTTTAGGTGTCTATAAAGATCTTCATTTCCAAAAACTCCACAAAATTGTAAATCATGTCCACTCCTTTCATCCATTACTTCCTTCTTCTCATGCTACTATTATTCTTCAATTTGTTCTCTGCCACCCTCCATATGCTTCTACCCTTGCTTGACAAAGCGATCTAAAGGAGAGAGAAGAACCAAATAATACAATCTCAAATATTGCTCTCCAACATGTCAAGAAATCCACTTTCAATCCAACTCAATAAATCTTAGAGACCGCTCCAACATATTGTGACATAATTACACATTTGAAAAAAGAAAAATGAACACATTCTACCTGTATACGGTGAAAATGGATAAGAACAATATTGAAAGGCTAAATGAATTCAACCACAAAACCCTAGCCTAACAACAACGAAGATCCACCATAACATATGAAGATTACCTAAGACAATGCAAATCAAATGAAATCACAAAGATTATACCATCACATGTCCAATAGGGTTTGGATCTCCATTGTTCCTATCTCCATTGATCTTGCTTGATATATTTGCTCTTAGATTTTATGTGTGCACAAGAGCTCAACAAAGAACAGAAATGTGGTTGCAAGTAGTCTTGATCGCATATGAAAGTTCAAAAGCATAGTGTAGTCAAGTGCGCAATTGAGTTAGGGTTTGATAATGAAGGAAGCATCTCCTTATATAGAAGACACTATATGAAATGGAGGGATAAGATTGAGAGGTGTAAAAGAGGTCGGCTATGATTAGAGGGTAGGTAGAGAAAATAAGAAAATAATGAGAGGGTAGGTAGTGTAGGAATTAAGAGATGAATGACATGTGTCATGGGTAAAAAAGGCTAATGAATGAATTAAATAAATAAAGATTTATTTAATTAATAGAGGAAGTGAGATCAATTAAATAAATAAGAATATTTATTTAATTTAAGAAAAGGATAATTTAAATAAATAAAGGTATTTATTTAAATGAGAAATAAGGCTAGAAGAGGATAAATGAATTAATTAAATAAATAAAGATTTATTTAATTAATAGAAGAATTAGGCTAAAGTAATTAAATAAATAAAATATTTATTTAATTAGACTAGACAATTTTAGGTGTCTACATTTTGCCCCTCTTTGAGACAATGCAACTTGTTGCATTGTTTCAAAGAAGATAAGATGAATTGATACAAAGTTGCCCCAAGATGGGAATGATATGCCCCCTCGAGAGATTGGATGAAAATGTCTGGAAAGATCGCAAACAATCTCTCGATAAGAAAGAAAGGCTAGAATGGACTGACCGAATAAGATAGAGTGACAAAGTCATGGGATAAAGAAGACTGACTCGGGAAATGAGGGCTAGGGCTAGGGCTAGGGCAGTCTATAAAATAGACCATGAGGGGAATACATCCTCATTGTCATCCACACATCCAAGAGATCAGAGTGCAAAGAGAGAATAGAGTAGCAGCAGTCAGTAGCGATGGCATTGGTTCACAGATTCGATCGTGTTCGCCGATTTCAGAGGCCAGCCGACGCAGGAGAGCCAATCATTACCGCAAAACCTCTTTGTACTTTGTTGTAATAAATGTTGTCATTAATGCATCTTAGGTAGTGCAATAAATGTTCTTTAGGATAATGCCAAAAAATGTCAAAAATGCTTAGGCGTGTCTGTGTTTGTGCCAAGTGCGTCTATGCTAGGAAAAGCGTCTGTGCAAAATGCGAGCGCATTTGCGTTGTGCAGGCGCGTTTGTGAAATGTGGGCACGTCTGTGTAGGATAGGTGCGTATGTGCAGAGAAGAGGCACGTTTGTGTATTTCAAGCGCATATGTGCAGAGAAGGCGCGTTTGTGTAGTCTGTAAGCGTGTTTATGTCATGAAGGCACGTTTATGTCTTCAAGGTCAAATCGACAGTTCTGTGATGAACATACGTTGTCGATTGGATAAACTGTTGAGAGGATACACTCAAGCAGGTCCTCTAGGGAAGACTAGGATAGATCGAGGCCTTTGTGATGAACAATGAGTACCAAGACATAGTACTTTGTGATGAATAGGGAGTACCAATAGGAGCAGCACTTTGTGATGAAAAGGGAGTGCAAAAACACGTAGTACTTTGTGATGAACATGGAGTACCACTTGGATCTATAGCAACACTTTATGATGAATAGTGAGTGTCACTAGGATAGAGTATCATAAGCACTTAAGATAAAAAGTAGCACTTTGTGATGAACAGTGAATGCCACTATGACTGACACAGTTGATTTGCTTGAGTGTAGGAGTACCTACCTATGCTAGAGTCACGAGAGAGATTCCCATCGACTCAGAGGTTACGACCAAAACTGATATTTGAAGACCAAGCTGCCATTGAGGTTATGGGCTTGCGATTCATTCTGTATGTGCTTGAGTTCAGGTGAACATGGGTTTGCTGACTGCACTTGCTGAGAGATGGCACTCTGAGACTTGCACTTTCCATTTTTCGATGGGTGAGATGACAGTCACCTTGGAGGACGTATATAGGATTTTGAGGATATCGATCGATGGGGAGTTAGTTCCTTACGATCAAGATGGAGATAGGGATGCGCTAAGATGAGTGTTTCAGGATCCAAGACTAGAGATGAGGGTTGGACATGTGGCTTGGGATACCATGACACGGACAAGATTAACACTACCAACAGTGTTGGCAGGAGTGATCAGTGGATTCCTCTGTCTGGATAGGGCGACATGAGGGTTGGTTATGTAGCCATATGTATTTTGACATCATTGTATCATGACCATGGATGCAAATATGTACATGATAAAATGCAATATGTTTTTGTTCTTTTATGTTTTTAATGTTATGAAAATGTCAATGTGAATGTATGAAATGCAGATAAATATGATAATGCAAAGAACTATTTACCTAATGAAAATGTAAAATGAGCTAACATGTGTTATGTGTAGGATGTGATGCAATTGTGATACCTATATGTATATATGAAATGCTTAATATGTGGTAATGCAGGTGCAACTACATGAAATGCAAATGTTTTTGGTGTGTCATTATACTCAGTCATGTGATAGCAGGCTACACGGACTCAAGAAGGATGATGGAAGTCAACCAAGAAAGGGGGATGGAAGATAGAAGATATGAAAGTGAAAGAGATTCTTGTGTGTTATCATCATTGAGATTTATTATGGCAAGTAGGTTATGACAATCGAGGCATATGTTCGACCCAGAAAGTCATTGTACCTGTTTACATGGAGATAAGACAGTAACAAACAAGGAATGCCCCAGTTCACACTAGACTCACAGTGTCCTCATATCCTTGGACAAGTCATAGCATTACTAAGAGACAATCCGCAGTTAACAAAGAAAAATAGGTGACGATACCCCATCCTCGCCTTTTTAGTGTCTCTTGTCACTTGTATAAGTCTTATTTGATTGTGGTCACAATGTTTACTTTCACAAAAAGGATAGATAGCACTGAACCATAATGTTGTTTGAGTCTGCTAAAAGATTTGATTTGTTGAAGCCCATTGTTGCTGTTGTGTCTCATCTGAAACTGACTGAATCCTTGAAACTGATACTTTATTGTGGAGAAGACGGAACTTTATTGCAGATTGGCGATGCAAATGTTGCTTTATTGCGGATTGTGCACATATAGACTGAAGAAAACTGGAAGAAACTGTACTCCTCGAAACAGGTGATGTTCTTAGTTCCACACCCATTACTAGACGCAGGATTTGCCTTAGCCACAGATAGGAGCTGATTTATTATGGATGGAAAGGGATGAAAAGGGAGATTTATTATGAATGGTGAACCAATCTTGGGTAGATCAATAACAAGCCATGATGGGGATGGGTAAGTTTATTATGAATGTATAGGTTGTGAGTGTGTGCAAAGTGAAAGGATGAGATGGAATTCTGAAGGAGGGAGGAGCAATGTCTCTATGCATGGCGCTGGTAACCCATTTTTCACCATGGTACTTGCCCAGGGCACCACCGAAGTGGTTTTCACCATTGGACGAAAATGTTTTTCTTTACTTTTTTTTTGTTTTTTTTGTGTCACAAGGCGCCTGTTTGCCAGGTTTTCACCAAGTAGCAATTTTTTATGTTTTATGATTTTTTTTTGTATTTTTTAATTTTTATGATTTTTTTTGTATTTTTGAATTAGGATACTCTGAAGAGCTATGTGTAAAACTTGCAAAGGTGCATGTTGTTGATAGGATCCTCCAAAGGTTCACCCTCTGTGGTTGAGAGCTGATATGCACCAGATCCATATGTTGTTATGATGATGTAAGGACCAAGCCAATTTGGTTCAAACTTTCCCTTCTTCTCTTTGTCCTATTGTTTTTTAGGATTTTCTCTGAGAACCAAGTCACCTACCTCAAATGTGCAAGGCTTGACTTTATGATTGTAGCTGCATTTTTCCTTGACTGAATGATATGTAGCTTGAGTGACTGTCTTCCTTGATGAAGGAACTGAGATAGAATTACTAGTGTGTGGACTACAAAATCCCTTATGTGTGTCACCTAAAGAAGTTTGGGCATCCCTGATAACAAAGTCCTTCAAGGAAGTTCCATTAAAGGTCCATGATGTATCGCCAAAAGGGAATGGATGTGTGGAACAAGTGGATGAGTTATGAAGGCTTATGATTGCGAAAAGAAGTGAAAGTAGCATGGCATGATGGAGACTTAGGATCAACAAGTATTCTTTTTGACTTGAAATTGTGGAACTTTTGCCCCCAGTTATTTTGATATTAGGGGAGATCATCTCTTGCTCTTTTTCTTTCGTAAGATTTTTATCCTTGACTTTGATTTTTGCAGAGTCCAATAGCTTTTGATTTTGATTTGAACTAAAGAACTTTTCTTTATTTTTGACTTTTAGATTTTTCTTTTCAAAGCTTGATTTTTGATCCCCAATAAGTAAGGGATTTTGTGATTCTTGTTGATCCAAGTTTGGAAGTGGAGTGGAAATGGAATGAGTGGATGATATGGTAAAGCTATGTGAGTTCTCAAGAGGGCTGGCGATATACTCAATAGATTCTTTGCTGGAATCACTCTTAGAACTATTGATATCAAGAGTTGCTTGCACCACTAGAGGAGATTTGCATTTAGACTTAGTAGCCACAACACTAGGTGGTTCATACCCAATTCCTTGGCATTGAAAATTCTTTGTATGTTGTTCCTGTCGACTGAATGTGTTAGGAGATAGTGGGAGTTGATCAACATGAAAAATATACTCACCACATCCCATATCTTTAATCTTGAACTTTTCTTTGATCTCTTCTTGTTTTGATGTAGAAGCTTTTAAGGATTTTGGATCCACATATGCCGAGGATGGAATAGCCTCGCGATTGACTGGGATTGTTATTTCTGATCTAGGTCACATATTATTGCAATATATGAATGGATTTGGGTTAGCTTTGACTGTCACTTCAACTCCATTGTGTGGAAACTTGATACATCGATGATATGTAGAAGGGATTGCGCTCATCTAATGAATCCATGGACGTCCCAAAAGTATATTGTATGTGAGATCCAGGTCTAGGACTTGACAAACCACATCTTTTGTAACTGGCCCAACTCTGAGAGGTAAAGTAACCATTCCTTTGGATGAACGCTCTTCATCCTCATATGCTTTGATGGTAATTTTGTTTGTATCATTCACAACTTTGTTTAAATATCCCAATTGTTTAATAGCTCTCAATGTTCAAATGTTTAGACCTGCTCCTCCATCTATTAGGACTCGCTTTATTCGATGTTTGTGTATGAAGGCTTCAATGTGTAAAGGTGCATTATGTGGCTGACCTACGGAGGCGTCATTGCCTTCTATGAATGTAAGGGAGTGTGGAACATAAAGGTATCCCACCACGGCTTGAAACTGGTCCACGTTCAGATCAGTAGGGATAGAGGTGTCTCTCAAAAATTTGTCAAGAATGGCTTTATGTGTGGGGGATATGCGTAAGAGCTCAAGGATGGAGATGAGCGTGGGTGTCTTCCCTAACTATTCTACAAGGTCATACTCAGGCTTGGTCAATGAGGAAGCGACATTTTTAGCTGGAGCACCTTGCAAAGTGAATTTACCTCGATGAGTAGTGACATTACATTCAGAGGTAGGTTTGGAAGAAGATCCAATGCCTTTTAGGAGAATCTTTGGTCTTTGGGTAGAATTCTCAGGCATTTTGTCCTTGATGATAATGGTAGAGACATAATTGTCCATCGAAATATGATTGATAGTTGAATCATAGTTATACGATGCTCTGGTATAGTTGGTTTGGTCATCTGTGGTTGCAGCTTTTCCCTTGTCATGTTTTGGGAATGGTTCCTTAAATATCTCATGTTCTTGATTGGAGGAATGTCCTTCAATCTCAATGTCACCTCTATCAATGAGATCTTGTATGATGTTCTTTAGTCGATGAAAATTTCTTGTTTTATGACCCTTGCTCTTGTGAAATTAGCAATACTCATCATCATTCCACCAATTTGGTTTGACCTTTGGTTCATATGGAGGAAAATCTGGAACTGTGATTACTTTGTTTGCCACTAGCTTCTTGAAAACTGACTCAAGTGGTTCTCCCAATGGGGTGTACTTCCTTCATGATCTAGAAGTTGTTTGAGTATTCACTTGATTGTTTGTAGAGCTTGATCTTGAAAAAATGATTTTGGGTCGCACTGTATTGGCATCAACAACACCATCATTGACTGTGTTCTTGTTTTTATTCCAAAATCTTGGCTTATCTTTTCCTTTAAAGTCATCTTTGTTTTCCTTGAATATCTTAATGACTCCTTGTTCAATTAGGACCTTTTCTATCGCTAAGCCTTTTTCAATGACGTCTTTGAAGGTGGATAAACAAGCTTTCCTTAGGTCATAACCAATGTCTTTGTTAACATTTTGGGTGAACATTTCTACCATTTTTTTTTGTGGAATTTCACAAGAGCATCTGCTGGCTAGATTTCTCCATCTTTGTAAAAATGATGAAAAAGATTCTCCATCCCTTTGCTTGGTGTTGCACAAAGTAGTGACTGATATGTCTGTCTCTATATTGTAGGAAAAATGTTGAATAAATGCCTCTGCTAAGTCACCCCATGACTTAATTCCAGGTGGAAGTTGGGAGAATCAGTCCATAGCTTGATCTCCTAAGCTTTGTGGGAATAATCTCATCAAATATGTCTCTTCTGAAGCTATCTCAATGCAAGCTATGAAAAACTGTCTTATGTGTGCCTTAGGATCCCCTTTTCCTCTATACTTATCAAACTTAGGTGTCACAAAGTGTGTAGGAAATGGAGGCATTGGAATGCTTTTGTCAAATGGATAAGGACATATGTCTCTCATTGTGTATGTTGGATTCAGTGTATTTATGTCCTCCATTTTCTTTTGTAAGTCCTTGATTTGTTACTCCAAATTGTTCTTCAGTGGAGACCGACTTCTTGGACCATACCCCATGCTTGAGGCACCAATTGGAGGAGGAGCATGTTGCATATATGGATTATATTGATCATACACATGTTCATATGGAGGAGGTCTATAGTGATGCTGCATATATGGACCACTTGGTATAGAGTCATGATGAGGAACGACATATCTATTTTGTCCATGTATACCATACTCTATAGGCATGTCATGAGTTTGTTCTAGTGTGTTGCCCCCAAATTTGATGCGGGGTTTCCTTGTGTCCAAATTTTGAGCATGCCTTTGGATATCCAATTGCTTTGGTGGTAGGTCTTTAGCATTAGCATGTGCTTGAGCATATTTTTCTACATAAGACCTCCATAATGGTCTGCGAAGGTGAGTATCATATGCTTGACCATGTGTGTATGGGACCTCTGGTTTTTGAAACAAAGATGATGGTGATTCAGGCACCATATGTGGTCCTCTATTGCCTCCACTATTAGGCCTCCTTTGATCCATGTTGAGGTGAGGTTGTTGCAAAGGTTGATTTTCCATTATTTGAGACATGTCAAAATCATGAGGTATCTTGGTTCCACTTTGTGCCATCATTTGTAAGAAGTATTGTCTATCTCTCCTCATTATTTCCTCAACCAATTGATTGAAATGGGGATCCATAATGGAGTCTTCCACTTCTGCTGAATGTATTGAAATGTTGTCCATATTGTCATTGTGTGTATCATTGTTGTTTATAGTGTCCATGTGCTCAACATTTGGAATGTTTCTATAGGCATCCATGTCAGGTAATGTGTTATGATCAGAATTCAAAAAGACATCATTGTCATACTCATAGGCACTCATGTTTGTGGACTCTTGAGCCTCTTTAGCTTCTCTCCTAGATTTTTGGGAACGGGTTTCAACCATGAACTAAGTATTGACCAAGATGTGTGAAACTAGAGGAAAATGGAAAGAGTATGGAAGACCAAGAATTGGATGGAATGTAAATGAATCTGAGGTGTACTTGCAATGTCCAAAGTGTAAGACCAAGTATGTATGTAGTAGAGTAGGTGTGACTTCCAAAGAGATGATAGTTTCTCTTGATGAGGTAAGTTGACCTTGACTCTAAGTAAGACCAAATGAGACCCAAAGGTGATAGACCTTGATGAGGGACCACTTAGCAAAATGTTGTTGTATGTAATGTGTTGACAAAGAAAGATAAGGACAAGCAAGTGACCTTTTAACTCAAGTTTAGACAAATATGAATGTAATGTAAGGTGTAAAGTAATGATGGACTTTGTGAGACCCAAAGATAGGTTGAATGCTAGATGAAAACTTGAAGAGATAGCTTAGGAAGCTCAAGAATTCTGAAACTGATTGCTCTTGTTTGTTGGACTGTAAATTTTTCCAATTTGTGAAGTTGTTGGTTGTGACCAAATCTGAATGTTTGACTATTTTTCGTGACAAGAGGACACAATGTTGATGAGGACTCAATGTTTGCAACTATTTAGACTCCAAAATGACTCAAAGAAAAGTGTGTTGTTTGATGTAAAAAATTGTTTTGCATACACTTGAAGACACAAAAGACACAATGTTTTAATGTTTGGTCTTGACTTTTTGATAGTTCAAAATAAGACAAGCACAATTCTTATGGTTGGCCAGGACAATAGTTGTTGATCCCACATGGAGTTTCCCCCGAGGCTATGCTATTCAGAGCAGATACTTAGATGCTTGACCCCACTGGCTCCACCCTCGACACTCACTTCTCAGGGCAACCAAGCATCAGTCCCCACAAAAACTCCTCGTGGGGAACTTTGTATCTCTACTAAGAACCGTATGTGTGTGGGCTGCTACCAGAGGTTCGACCTCTTGCCCCAACAACTAGAAGGATTTTGGCTTCTAAAACAAAAAGGTTCTAGTAAGGGCATCCGCTCGTGTGGCCATACATGCGGCACTTTCAGCTCTGTAAATACAGAAGGCTCCCAGCCGGTAGGGGTTACGCCCTTCAAATGATCAAATAAATTTGATCAAACGGGTTTATGGGGAGACATAGTGTCGGTATGAACTAATCAACACACGTTATCCATAGTTTTCACCATGGATACAGTTATTTATAGTGGTTTGGAAGAAAATGGCTTTTCTTTTGCTACCACTTGGGTCATTCTCTTCTCACTAGTAGTCCTAATGACCACATGGGGAGACAGGCCCTCTAAAGATTAAACAAAAAGAGTCTATTGCTCAAGACACAAAAGACAATGGTTCAATTTTAGTGCACCAATTGAAGTGTTTGCTAATCTATGAAAACAAGGCACACAATGAAAGATCAAAAACCCTTTCCAAGGTCCTGCAACAAAGATCTATTAGTAGTTTGGATTGTTTCAAATGATCACCCCTTCCTGCAAGCACACAAGTTAGGTAAATTTTAGATCCAAAAGACTTTGTGAAATAAGGGCCTTCAACAATGCATTTTGTTGACCAATTCAAAGATCCGATTCATCATAAAAAAAAGACCACCTGTAAAATTTTAAGAGATTTCCAGAAATGTAAGAAAATCCAAAAAATTTACTAATTTGCTTCAAAAATTATTTTTTTTATGAAAAATCATTAAAAAATCATATAAACTGCAAAATCGATCCAAAAAATCTAAAATTTTTATTGGAGAGTCTTGATGGTCTTCCAAACCTGCATAAAAAAATTTCTGCAACAAATCCAAGCAGTTTGTGAGATATGAGTAAAATAATGCAAAACCCTAATTTTCAAAGATCTGATTTTTGAGGAATGATTTTGCATCAAATTTAAAATCACAAAGAACAAATCCTATTTATAATTCTAAAAGATTTCCAAAAATGTAAGAAAATCTGAAAAATTTGCTGATTTGCTCTGAAAATTAATTTTTTATGAAACATCATAAAAAATTCATATAAAATGAAAAATTGATCCAAAAAATATGAAATTTTTACTAAACACCTTTGATAATTTTTCTGACCTGCAAAAAAAAATTTTGATGCCAAAATTCGAAGCCGTTTGTGAGATCTAATCAAAACAATGAAAAACCCTAATTTTTAAAGATCCAATTTTTTAGGAAATATTTTGCATCAAAATTAAAATCACAAAGAATAGATCCTATGTATAATTATGAGAGATTTCCAAAAATTTAAGAAAATCTAAAAAGTTTGCTCATTTGCTCTCAAAATTAATTTTTTATGAAAAATCATAAAAAAATCATGGAAAATGTAAATCTGCTCCAAAAATTCTGAATTTTGGACTGAAAGCTCTTAATATTGTCTTCAACCTGCAAACAAAATTTGGTGCAAAAATTATAAGCAGTTTGTGAGATATGATTGAATCTCTCCAAGATCTTGATTTTGTGTCCAAAACCCTAGCTGCACAAGGTTATTCTCCAAATTGTTTTACAAAACAGCAATATAGGGTTAGAAAAATTTGCAAAAAACATAGATTTAACAAAAATCCATGTCCCATGGGGTGTGCCAAAATGTGTACGGTGAAAATGGATAAGAACAATATTGAAAGGCTAAATGAATTCAACCACAAAACCCTAGCCTAACAACAACAAAGATCCACCATAACATATGAAGATTACCTAAGATAATGCAAATCAAATGAAATCACAAAGATTATACCATCACATGTCCAATAGGGTTTGGATCTCCATTCTTCCTATCTCCATTGATCTTGCTTGATATATTTGCTCTCAGATTTTATGTGTGCAAAACAGCTCAACAAAGAATAGAAATGTGGTTGCAAGTAGGCTTGATCGCATATGAAAGTTCAAAAGCATAGTGTAGTCAAGTGCATAATTGAGTTAGGGTTTGATAATGAAGGAAGCATCTCCTTATATAGAAGACACTATATGAAATGGAGGGATAAGATTGAGAGGTGTAAAAGAGGTCGGCTATGATTAGAGGGTAGGTAGAGAAAATAAGAAAATAATGAGAGGGTAGGTAGTGTAGGAATTAAGAGATGAATGACATGTGTCATGGGTAGAAAAGGCTAATGAATGAATTAAATAAATAAAGATTTATTTAATTAATAGAGGAAGTGGGATCAATTAAATAAATAAGAATATTTATTTAATTTAAGAAAAGAATAATTTAAATAAATAAAGGTATTTATTTAAATGAGAAATAAGGCTAGAAGAGGATAAATGAATGAATTAATTAAATAAATATTTATTTAATTAATAGAAGAATTAGGCTAAAGTAATTAAATAAATAAGATATTTATTTAATTAGACTAGACAATTTTAGGTGTCTACACTACCTATCTCCTACTACCCTTATTAAACTTCACTCTCCACTCCTACATGTGAAATCTACAAATAGATTCACAATGTCCTATCACCACTAAGACTAACATATATTCACTTACCAAAACAATACAAATTATATCACAATAATTGCGAATAAACCAAAGCCATAACTTAATATTAATTATTAAATTATTTTTTAACATATTAAAAAATATGTTATCAAATAGTACCCTTTTTATATTGAATATAAGAGGTCAACCATACTAAAAAACCAGTATAAAATGGAGTCTTATATCAGTATATCTATATCACAACCAACCATTCCTACAACTCGCATGAGGTCCTATATATATCCTATATACACAAGAGATCTATCTAATTGTCAGGGACTATATACAGTCTGCATTATACAAAATGAAGATGCTAAAAAAATTATAGATCTAGTGGTCCATCCAGGCTGTCCAGCCAAGGGGACCCTCCATCCAGACAATCTTCTTGTCCTCCCTAATTGGGACTGCACCATGAGCTGCCAGCTGAGCCATATACTCCCTCTCTATCTTTCTTCCTTCATTGATTTCCTCCATGAATGCAACTAAGGCATTGACAAATGGGGTCCTTTCCATGTTGGTCCCGCTCCAAGTATATCCATGGGATATCTCATACGTAAATACTTTGTTGTGTCCATATTCTATAAATCTATGAAATTTCTTCTTTGCAAGCCTCATCACTATGGTGACCCGCGAAACCACAAAATAAAGAGCGAGTCTTTAAAAGGACTCAGTAAGGACCTTGGCTCTACCCTAAAACTTTTATTCATTTTTTATTTACCATAAATACTATAGAATTTCATAGGAAAGATGAAACCAAAATAAATTACTATCCTTTTTAATACCTTGTATATGAGAGTTAGGAATAGTAATGCCAAACAAAAGCCAAATTTATTTAGCAATAATGCAATAAAAAAACAGATTTTTAGTAGTTTCAGCCACTTTACAGATATCACATATTACATCTTCATGCTAGACATGTTTAATCGACAATCTATCAAGCAATAGAAGCCATATAAAAAATTTCTTTTTAGGAGCCAAGTTACCACTCCAAAGTCTAGTAAGTGCATTATGCCAATGTCTGTCAGATAAATCAGTGCACCATACACAATTTATATGAGAGAGAGTACTATTATTATGATTCAAAGTTTTATAAATAAGATTAGCTTTGATATTTTGTAGAGGAGTACCATCTGTCCAGGTAAAGGTGAGAAACTTGTCATTATTCACAGAACAACTTTTTGGGAGCTACAAAGAATGGCAAACCTCCCTAAGAATATTATATGTCCTCTAATTAGAAGCAAGTAAATCAGACTTCTGGGATAAGTCGGCCCAAGAAATAAGGGTGTCATTAATCATAATATATTTCAAACAACAAATACCTTTATTGGCCCATCTTTTGGCTGAACAACCATGAACAAGAGCAAGAGGTTTCAAATTATGGAAGAGGCTCCACAAAATAGACCTTTCCCCACAAATGAGATCATTATTGTTGACCCTACAATTGGAGATCCACATCCTAACAAATTCCCAAGCTTTCCAAATGGACTTAAACACCATAGCGCACGCAGTGGAGACTGGAAAGTTTCCAACAATAAGGTCACAAAAGGGGAGGGACTTCCAGATTTTGGAAAGCTTAGGTATTGCCAAAGTAATATTATTTCTAACAAGAACCTTCTAGGGCTCATTCCCTTCTAACACATGAAATATCCACTTAGCAACAAGGGTAGCATTGTGCAATTTGAGATCCTTTAAGCCCAACCCTCCAATCTTTTTATCCATACAACACCATTCCCATTTGATAGAATGTCTCTTTCTATTACCCCGCTCATCTGACCACAAGAAGTTTCTAATGCATTTCTGGATATAATTAACTTGTTGATTGCAAAACATCCAAACCGAAGCATAATAGATGTTGTACGAGGACAAGATCTTTTGACATACTTGAAGTCTACCTACAAGAGATAGATAATGTCTATCCCATTTTTTCAATTTGGAGTCAATTTTGTTTTTGACCCATAGCCACATGTTTTTTTAGGCACGGTGAGATAGAGAAGGGGATACCCAAGTATCTGGCTTGCTTGTGAGGTCCACCCCATTGGTATCCAAATTTTCTTATCCAATGAAGTGGGTTCTCCTTCCATCCCAACATAATGGATTTGGATATCTTAGCTCAAGAGACCTCTCCAAAAACTCTAAGCTTGGTGACCAATGATTCCATGTTCGCTTCAGACAATGCAAGAACTAATGCGGTATTGAGAAAGATTATTATCTCTCAACACATTAAAGATAGCATCAGAAGAAATGACAAATAAAGAAGGGGCCAATAGACATCCTTCCCTAATGGATCTTCCAAAATTGAAAGTTTGAGTCATGGAGCCATTAACTTCTACTTGAGCAGAAGCATTCTTGAGAAGAACCTGAACATAATGACAAAATTCCTCAGGAAAACCAAAGGTTTTGAGCATCATGATAATAAAACCCCATTCTACCCGATCATACACTTTTTCAAAATCCAACAAGAACATGATAACATCTTGATCAAAGTTATTAGCCCATTCCATAGCCTCCCAACTAGTATTGATATAATTCTCTAAAATATATCTTTCTTTAATGAAACCAGTTTGGGTAGGGCATATAAATTTTGGCATAATGTTCTCAAGTTTGTGGGCCAAAATCTTATCAAGGATTTTATAGCTGTGAGCACATCTGGTCTTCTAATAACTTAGTATTTAGCATGAATTTATCTTTATTGATAGGCCTGTTAGGCTCATTGTCCCTTAAGCAGATTTGGGCCACAATCAGATGATGATCTGAGAGTGAGTATGGCCACACAACAACAGATAACCCCTTATCATCTTGCACAAAGGAGAATGAATCCTTGTTAGCATAAAATCTATCAAGTCTGCAATAAACTCTTTTATGACCTTTTTGAAAATTAGACCATGTGAACCAAATCCCTTTAAACTCATGCTTTAATCCCTCTAGGGGATCAAATAGTCTCTTTTTCTTCTTAAGCCTATCCCAGTGCAATTTTTCACCTCCCTTCCACTCCATGTAGTTACACCTCCCACCTTATCCTCCTAATTTTCAATCATATTGAAGTCCCCCCAATGATCCATGGGACATTTGAGAGAGAACACATCCACTGCCATACCCTCGATCTCTCTTTATAATAATTAGGATCATAAACCAAACATATTCCAACTATGGTACTACCTATATTGAGATAGACCCAGGTTGCTCTATTGCAAGGTGAGGATCCACAGTCCAAGATAGAGTCCCTCCACTTAGCATTAATAACCAAGACAGTTCCTCCTTTACCTTTATCATGGTTAGTGAAAAATTTATAGGCATCTTTCCAAATAAGTTTAAGTTTACTTCAAGTGTGAATTTAACAACTTTGACTTCTTGCAACATAATAATGTCTGCATCTCTATGTTGATTGAGGAACCTACTAATAATGTGTTTCCTATCTAGGGTTTCAAGCCCCTTAATGTTCCAAGAGATGCACTTCATCATAGATAAGGGATTAGATTAGATTCCTTGGCAATTCTAAAACTACTAAAGCATTTGGGGAAATCGGTCTTCGCATCAACTTTCTTTTGTAGAGGAGATATTTTCCTCTTGGAACCGCTTGGCCTTCCTATTTTCTATCTAGGGTGGGTGACTGGTTCTTCACCATCCAAAATATTAGTATCCTCAATAAAATCATTATCGTCTAGGAATTCACTGCCATGATCTAGCTCCCCACTTGTGATTGAAATGTTGGATGCTATTCCAGTCTCCACCTTGGACTCGCGAATGCCATCTACATTGGAGTCCTCACACGTGTTCACATCGGATTCTCCAAAGTCCATAGGTTTAATGAATATGTCAGGGTTTGAATTATTAGTTGATGGATCAACAGTACTGATCTCCTAGTATGCGCTATCAACATCAGGGGCATCCTTTTGTATAGAGGGGGCATATTTCAAGCCATCATTGAGTTGGGGGGTTGGAATGATAGCCTCTACCCCTTGAGGATCCAAAACATCGAGGTTATCAATAGAAATCACATTCTCAGGTGATGTAGCAGAGATAATTTCGAACTTATTAGAGACCTCAATGGTCTTTGGACTTTTTGAAGGAGAGTGTTTTCTCCTCGTCCCCTCCAGCTCACTGTTGGCATGATCTAGCCCTTCAAATTCTCTAACTATAGACTTGACCAAGGATTTCCTATTATTTCTAGAGAATTTAATCTCAGGGGGAGCATCAAAAAGATCATCTTCCATGGGCACTGACCTTGAGTCCATTGTAGAGTCATTACTCTTGCTTCGTATAGATTTCTTAATCTTGTCCGGAACCAATTGCTGGGCATTCTTCTTCCTAATCTTTCTAGATTTAGGAATCATAGGTTGAAAAGCATTAGGGATAACTTTACGAAACCACCCCCTGGGCAACTATGTAAAATCCTGGTGAATCAGACATTATTTTCGGGGGGGAATTTTCATATTGATGGCAATTTTTTTTTAAAAATAGGGAAAAAAATTATTTCGTATTGGCGATTTTTTTCTAGGGTATGAAAATTCCATAAATTTCTGGCGAATAATACCTTGTTCAATGGGAAAAATATTTATCGTGGGAGGCAAATATTTTTTGTTAAAAGGAACAAATATATAATTGTATGAGCGAAAATTTTTACTCCGAAGGAAAAATTATTAAAATGTATTGGCGATTTTTATACACTACTTGAAAATTATTTAAATGTATTGGCGATTTTTATCCACCGCTTGAAAATTACTGAATTTGTTTTGGCGAATATTTTGTTATTTATGGAAAAATATATAATTTATTGGTGATTTCATGAATTCATTGCCATTAATAGACAAGGCACATCACATCACATCAGTACATCACATCACATAAATTCATAATACATTGAGTCCAGACTCTGCACGATGTATCAATAACCACGACCTCTTTGACACGTGAAGGGTGACACATACCTAAAATCTATCAATGATTTTAAACCGTTCGATGATCGTAGATCAATGGATGAATTTTTATTTTAGCCCAATTTTCTGAAGAGAACATAGCTCACCAGAAAGTGTCCGGAATGGAATTGGATTTAATAGACACGTATCAAATGTCACGAATCACGATCAATAATTTCGTTCATTTAATAAATATCTTTTCAGTAATTGCAATCCACTATGTCCCCATGACTTCCAATGTGATACTTGCCAACTTGGTACCGGTTTATAGCTGTTTCCATTTTCGCACAATAGTGCATTTATGGGAAAGATTTGTAGAGATACGAAAGATTTTAAAAAAATTAAAGCAATTAATAAGGTTAAAGAAGTAATTATTACAATCAAGAGCTTCAACTATTTATATACGATCTCTGCTTCTTTCATCTTCAATTAGCCTTTGCCATTCGGTAGATAAATCATTGGAGCTATATTTAAATTCTTCCGTTGGTTTAGGTTTATAGGCTTAGGTTGTTTAGTTTGTTAATTTGTTTTCTCAAGATGGACACTCCCATCCGCTTGAGAATCATTTCCGCAAAGGACCAGAGGGCCTTTCTAGGCTCCATTGGAGACCCAACCCTCCAATCAGTCTGCAAGGAGGTTGGGTCGTTCACCAATGAGGCTGTGTGGATGGTGCTAGGTAGAGAGTTTCTGTGAAACGAAAATAGGTACCATATTAACACGGACATTACATCCCACTTCTTAGCGTCTCTTCTAGACCTCAGAGGAGACAAGGTGGATATGTTGATGCCGTTGAGGAAGGTTTTTAAGGAAGACTTCCTTGGAGACGACATTACTCTTATCGTCCTTGCAGAAGTAGGGGTGGAGATCCCTTGGGCGAGTGAATTATCCAAGCTTCTCCTCACTGACCAAACTGTGTCAGTGGCCAGGCAACCGTTTCTCCTAAACCTGAATGCGGAGCAGTTGATGCGTCACAGGAAAAGGGCACGGATTGGCAGGGACTTCCTCCGGAAATGGTTGCTCCTGGACGACTTTCCAAACTACATGTGGTTTGAAGAATTCTCTCAGCTTATGTTGTCTGAAGAATTCTACATGGAAGGAGGGCTAGATTCTTAGGGAAAAATTGTAAACAATTCCACTACCCATGCCCTAGCCCGGCCCCCTTGGGCCCCTAGTAGTTTTTTTCCGTATGTCCTCGAACCCTAACAGGCTCAGTGCCAGTGGCTCACTCATTTTGGATTTTAAGTTTTTGAGGGACTCAAGGCTCAAACGTAAAAATTGTAAATTTCCAAAGCATAAATATTAATGATAATTTTTCAAATTCAAGTTTGTTTCAGTTTGCCTCTTAGAGTCTTATGGATATAAATATTAAAAATGCTTTCTATAATTCTATTTCATTTTTATTAATTAAAGTTTTTCAAATGCTTTTTGTATATGAGCTACGTTATTTCAATTATTTGTTAAACAATGGAAATAAATTTAATAATGTGATCTTTTTTATGTAATGCTTCTTCCTCTATATTTAATATATAAAAAAATAAATTTAGTTCGTTCCATTAATTATTTGTACATTGATTATGGTTGATTATAATTTTATAAATATATAGTTAAGATTTGAACTAAAACTCCAACTTACTTATATTAAACTAAATTTAATTATATTAAATTTACTTAATTTAATTATATTAAACTTACTTATTTTAATTATATTAAATTAAAATCTATATTAAACTAAATTTATGTTGAACAATGAACTTTTATATATATTTTTAAACTATTTTTTAAAATTATATATCGTAAACATATTTTTAAAGAATTTTGTTAAACTTTAAATTAATACACTAAATTTATGTTGAACATTTATATATATTTTTAAACTATTTTTAAAAATTATATATCGTAAACATATTTTTAAAGAATTTTGTTAAACTTTAAATTGATATTTTAGATATAATATATATATATATATATATATATATTTATTTGGCAAGGTGACAATGCCACTTGATATATTTTATTAATAATATATAATTTTTACAATATATTAAAAAACTGGTTCAAACTGAGCTCCCAGAGAAAAGAACCAGCAAGAAAAACTCTGGTCATTGGTCATCAACATGACTATAGAAGAGAAGTAGTGAACAATCCTCTAGTTGGAGCTAGTTACAAAATAGAGATCAGCAAAGGAGCATGCAAGCTCATTTACACATAGGAGCATGTAAGCTCATTTTACATAATAGGAGCATGAAAGCTTATTTACAAAATAAGTTCCTGGGATATCTTGAAGGCCCTGCAACAAAGAACTCCTGCAACCAAAATTGACATGCCCCTGCACCAAAAAACAACTGCAGCCAAAATATATATACTACAGAACGCAGCCAATTTACAAGAAATGCAAGGTTCCAAAACATGACTGACACCAACGACATGAGATCTATGGTCCGCCATTATAGACAAATGCCAAAGGAGAAGAGGTGAATGCAGAAATGCTAGAGAGAAATGAAGCCCAAAATTTTTATGTTGTAAATGAAAAGAAAGAGGAGATATATCATAAAAAAACTGACAAACCAAAAGAAGCGGTGTACAAAGATAATCATGAAAACAACGCTACGCCAAACTTTAAATGGCATATGAAGGACAAATTCCCAATGTGAAAATAAATATCTCCATATTTCGCACCAGAAGAGAGTACCAAACACACGAACAACATCAATAACAACCAACTCATCATTAATGAATGCCAAGTGATGATCAAGTAGAGCAAAATACCTCAAATCAAAACCAAATGGAATTATGAAAAGAAATACCTCACCAAGAGAAGAGAATATCAACTCGTATAAATGAGAAATCATATAATAAGAAATATTAAATCCTCAACTCTCTACAGGCTATAATTAATAGATTTGGGAAGCTCATCAAATCACCCCCCAATCGAGAGGAATCAATAACAGTTTTGTCACAACCCATATTAGCGAGGCAATCAGCCAATGCATTACCTTCACGATAAACATCTGAGATGATGAGGTGCTCAAACGTATCAAGAAGAGTCCATATTTGTTCAAGAATATACCAGAAATGCCAATTATAAGCTTTTCTTGCCTTGCAAGCATTAATGACAATAGTTGAATCACCTTCAATATGAAGGTATTTGAAATTCAAATCCTTAGCCATAACAAGACCTTCTAAAAGAGCACAAGCCTCAGCCATATTATTTGTGCCAGGAGAAATTGGCATAGCTTTTAATGCTAATAAAGAACCCAAATGATCACAAAAAACTATCCCTATTCCTGAATCACCAGGATTTCCATGGGAGGATCCATCAAAATTCAATTTACAAAAAGGGGCATTAGGAGGATGCCATTTTATGGAATTTCTGTCTACAAGTGTTTTCCGAATCCTTGGAAAGGCGGGTGATACAGGAATAATGATACTTTTCTAAGAAGAGATCGTCAAATTGTCCCAAGAAGAGAACTCTGAATTCATATTAAAATACTTCTGGACATGAGCATTAACTTGCTCAATAATACTTCTTTCCAAAATCCCAAGAACAACCGATAAATCTGAGGAGTCACATCTAAAAACGCGATTGTTTCTTTCCCACCAAATGGCCCATATGACTGAAGAGGAAATTATAAACCACAAACAAGCAAATAGAGAAGATGAATACAAAACTGGCCAAGACTGAAACATGTCCCATAAACATAAAGGTAAAGGGAATGAAAGAGATAACTTTTGGAGGACAAAAGGCCAACAACTACTCGCAAACTCACAATGAAGAAAAAGATGATTGACATCTTCAAGAGCTTTACCACATAAGACATAAGAAAAGGAGGCTGCAATATTAAATTTGACTAAACGATCACTAGTCAAAATTCTATTTTGCACCACGAGCTAGTGAGAAACACCAGCTTTAGATAATACTAAATTATTCCAACAGAACAAAAAGGCATGATGAGGAGCATTTTGATTGGCCATTTGTTGAACAACAAAATATCCTTCTTTAATAGAGTAGTTTCCCAATTTAGAAGGGCACCAAATAAGTTGATCTTTGATGTTAGAAAGGAAAGCCACTCGGTCTTGCAAAACAGATTTAAAATTTTGAATTTCCTGCAAGGACAATGGCAGAGTAGAGGGATCCTTCCATGAGACCTTGTGAGAAAACAGATCAACACTATCTACATAATCAACCAATCTAACTCCCCATGATTGAGAAAGAACAACTGAAACAAAAGCAAGAGAATCATGCTGCGAAAGAGGGGGAAAGCCATTCCAGGAGTCTTTCCAAAAAAGAATATCCTCCCCCGAATGGACCTGCTAGGAGAGAAAATTAGAGACCACTTCCCTACATGAGATCATAAAGTTCCAAATAGCAGACCCACGTGGAGGATTAGAAATTGTGAAGATCCTAGTAGGATTCTGGGAATCCAAATACTTAGCCTGCATAATTTGGCACCACAAAGATTGGGGCTTAATATACATAGACCAAACTAGTTTGCCCCCAAAAGCCCTATTTCTTTTAGATAAGTCCTGAATCCTAGCACCACCAACTTGCTTGGAAAGAGACATCTTGGTCAAAGAAATCAATGGAATCTTTTTATCTTCTGTCATGTTATTTTTTCAAAGAAAAGATCGAATAATCTTTTCAATTTGGGAGATGACTGATCTAGGAGCTTGAAGAACTGAGATATAGTTATTGGGAATGACAAATAGGACCGTTTTAATGAGAAGTATCCTACCTGAAAGAGACAACCACCTAGCCTTCCAAGCAGAAATACGAGATTTAAGTCTCTCAATAACCGAATTCCAAAAAGAAGACTTAGCAGATCCCATAAAGAAAGGAATCCCCAAATAGGTAGAAGGAAGAGAGTCTACTAGGAAACCTAAGATATTCACAAGTCTATCAGCCATCAACTGAGGAGTATTAAAAATGAAGATCTTGGATTTATGGGGGCTAATCTGTTGGCTAGATCCAACAATATAAGTATCCAGAATAAATTTAATATGAGTAGCCTCTTGAATAGAAGAAGACCCAAATACAAGTGTATCATCTGCAAAAAGGTTATGAGTGATTGACATATCAAAGTTAGGAATTAATACCCCTTGCCAAAAGCCTAGATCCCTTTGCTTAATAACCAATCGACTAAAAGCTTCTGCCATAATGATAAATAAGAAAGGAGATAAAGGATCTCCTTGTCTAACACCTTGGGTTGAAGAAAAGTATCCAGAGGGAGCTCCATTAATGATGACAGAAAATGAAGTAGTAGAAATACAAATCTTGATCCATTTACACCAGCTTTCAGAGAAACCAAATTTTCTCAAAACTTTGAGCAAAAAAATCCCAGCAAACTTTATCATAAGCCTTCATCATATCAAGTTTGACACAAAAGCTGGGATATTGGACAAATTTATGGAATGTAAAGTTTCATGAGCAACAATTGCTCCCTCATGAGTTTCCCGACCTAGAACAAAACCTCCTTGTTGAGGAGCGATGATATGAGGAAGGAGAATTTTAAGTCTTAAATAAATAGCATTGGTGAAGATTTTGTAAATAGAGTTGCAAAAATAAATGGGTCTAAATTCAGCAAAAGTTTGGGGATTCTTAGATTTCGGGATAGGGGCAATATAAGTGATGTTAAATTTTTTAAGGATATACCCACCCCTCCTAGACTATTCCAAAGCCATTAATAAGTCAAAACCAATAAAATCCCAACATTTCTGAAAGAACAAGATAGTAAACCCATTAGGACCCAGAGCTTTGTCAGGGGCCATGGAAAAAACAACAGAATGAAGCTCATCTAAAGAAAAAGGTCTCATAAGAAAGTCATTATCCTCGTGAGAAACAAGGGAGGGGATAGAATCTAAAAGAAAATCCACATGATGATCCATAGAGGAATAAGAAAAAGCAGGAGATAACAATTCCTTAAAAAAAGACACCCCCTCCTCTCTAATTTGTTGATATGAATTAAGGACATAACCAAACCTAGAATCCTTAATACTAAAAATTGTAGAAGCAACTCTTTTAAGATTGGCTGCAGCTTGAAAGAAGGCAGTATTCCTGTCACCTTCTTTAAGCCAAACCTCACGAGACTTTTGCTGCTAATATATTTCAACCCGAGAGCAAAGGATCTCCTAGTAAGCTTGCAATTTCTTTTGAGCATCATTAGTGGAGGAATTAGTGCCATGTCTAATAATCTCCTCATTAACAACCTTCAAATCATTGGCAACTGCCTCTTTTTCATGAAAAATATTCTTAAAGACCAATTTATTCCAAGCCATAATTTGAGATTTCACAAATTTCAGTTTGGAATAAAATTGAAACATCTTAGTACCTTTGCAAAACGGAGCACTTATCCACCATTGCTTTAATAAAGAAAGAAAATGAGGATGAGTGAACCACATTTTCTCAAACTTAAAAGAAGGTCTAACAGAGGGAACATGATCTAATTTATCAAAATTGAGCAAAATTGGGAAATGGTCAGAATCTGAGGAGGTAAGAATCTCAGAAGAAAAGGAAAAGTTGCTCAAACGTAGGTTTAGGGAAATAAGAAATCTGTCAAAGTGAGAGGCAATCTGGCATTTAGATCTCCTATTAGTCCAAGTGAAAGAACCATTAGAAGGGAAAATATCGAATAACACACTGTTTTGTACAAAGGAAGAAAAGTCATCAATAACCTTCTGAGCTGTAGGATTACCCCCTCTTTTTTCATTCGAGGAAAGGAGAGCATTAAAATCACCCCAAGCACAATAAAAAAATCATCATATCGTAAAAACAATTCAGATAAGGAATCCCATAAGTCGGTTTTATCTGAAGGAGAAGTCAGACTATGAATATTAAACAGAACAAAAGAGACTTCAAACTAGTCAACCTTTAACAACTGCCAATGAGAAGCAAAAGATAACATCTCAACTTTGATTGATTTAGGATTCCATAAAGTTATAAGACCACCAGAAGCACCCAAAGAAGGAACAAGAACAACTTTCCAAAGGGACCATTTGGAAATTATGTTATCAAAAGAATCCTGAGAAAGTTTAGACTCTTGCAATAAGATGATATCCACTTTTGAAGAATCAAGAAAATTCTTGATCCTTCCCCTTTTGTCACAGGCATTTAAGCCCCTGACATTCCAAAATAAAATCCTCATTTATCACAAGGAGAGCAACATGCCCTCCTTGTTTTGACTTGGGAATAAAATTTCTTTACAATAGTGGATTGAATACCAGCGGCAATCTCCTCCTTGGTTTTAGCCAATTTTGGTTTTCGACCCCTCTTCTTAAGACTTTTAACAATAGGGGGGAAACAGAAGGAGATTGCTCCAAGGCTAGCTTCTGAGAGAAATCAAATCCATACACATTAGAAACAGTTAAAGAAGGACTATCAATAAGATTCGCATCCACACCTTCAACTAAATTTGGCTGAGAGGAGGAAACATGACAACCATCATGGACAAGCCTCGAAGAAGCAGATGCAGAAGAAAAAGAAAATTCAGGAAATTCTTTTGCAACAATCTCATCAAATAGATCAGAAGAAACTGAAAAATAAAATATCTGAAGCAATAAGCTGAATCTTCTCTTCAGAAATGAAAAGAGAAGAAGGAGACCTTGGAATGGGCAAAAAAGAATCACTATCAAAAATCAAACTATGAACAATTTTGGTATCATCCGCCAGACCCACAAAAGAAGAACGAGGAGAAGAATTAATAGAGCAATGATTTATGCAACCATTCGAAGGTAACAACAATTTTGGAAATGGAACCGAAGGATAAGAAATTTGAAAAAAACTCACAGAGGAGAACAAAAAAGGTTCAAAATGAAATTTAGAAGACCAATAATCCTTGAAAGGACTAGGAAGAAACTTAACCGAGTTTGAAGAAACAAAACAAAACCGACAAATGGCAGACAAAACAAAGAAGAACACAGCCAGAGAGCAGAGAAAAGTAAAATCCATTAGAGGCACATCACATACTGTATATCCAGAAAAAGGAACGAGAGATGTAACAGAAAGAGGTAAAGGAGCAGAAACCTTAACATTGTGATCCTTAAAAGATTGACGATCCTTACTTTTAAAAAGGGAACATTGGCAAAAATCAGATGAAAAATCTAAACAAACTTGTAAAGGTGCATTCAAATCACCACAACATTGAGAGGTGAAATGGCCAAGTAACGGAGCACAAGAATGAATAGCGATCGAATCTTGAATCACCACAGGTTGAATCCATGCACCATATTTGGAGAAAATAGTAATCTCAGAGGGAATGGGTTTAGACAGATTTAATAACAAACAAACCCTAACCAGAAGATGAGGTCGTTCGAAAGGAACTAAATCATGCTTAATAAAAATGCCCAATTTGTTTGCCAAGATTTCAACCATATACATATCACGATACTCCAAAGGAAGATCCGGGAAAGTTACCTAGAAGGGCATAAACTGTGGCTTCGCCGATTGAATATCAAAATGAGGAGACCAAGCATAGGTAAAAATTCCTATCCCAGAACAAAACAACCCTTTAAATCTATGCACGCAATCCCTATACTTTTCAAAATAAAAAATCATAGTGAAATATAGAGAATCTTTATCAAACAAAAATAAATCCTTCATACCATCCCAATTAGACTTTGCCCATGTTAACAATTTACTGAAAGAAACCCGAGAAAGAAGCTTACCAATGAGGGCAGTAGAACACAATAACTTCACAGAGTCCTGAATCATGTAATCGGGGAATATAACCTTATACTGCACAAAAGAATGCGGATTACCCCTTATCGAATTGGAAAATACAGAGGGAGAGTTATGGGGAAGTGGATTTGGATGGAAGGGAGCTCATTTAGCAACATGAATGTCATTCGGGGAAGAAAGGAAGTGAGGGTTCGAAACCAAAGTGTTATTTGGCCAGGTGACATAAGATGGGAGGGAGATCCAGAAGAAGCTAATGGGGAAAAACCATTAGAATGCGGGGAGCCATCACAGATGTCGAATGGTGGTTGAGGCGAAACATATCTATGCTTCCTAGGTTTTTTAGAACCAAAAAAGGAATGAAAATGCTTAAAAGGAGTCTTTGGGTGATCAACAGGATGAGGACCTAGAATGCCCTGAAATATTAATGCCTTGGGAATAGAAGATTTATAATAAGAACGCGAAGGTTTTGGAACTGAATTACCTGTAAATTTGCAAAAATATGACGAAGCTAGTACGAATTTGTCATAAGCCAAGTCACGCCAGTGACCATCCTTGACAACCCATTGAGGGGAATGATCAGAAGTTTGTAATTGAGCCAAATCATGATCATCAAATGGCACATCTACCCATCGCATCTGCCTGTTCGCCATTCCTAGGGGTTTCTTCAAATATCCCTGGATGCCATCACCATCCACCATCCTTTGTGTGTCCTTGTGATCTGTATTGGCTGCCTAGTTTCCGTTGCTTAAACAATCCATGGCCATTCTAAAGCCCTTTATTTTGAGGCATTATGTCAAACAGTTCGTGTGTCTTGTCTATTCTTCCATATTTTTCATAACCCAATTCTAATGCTTCCACTTTGGCATAGGTTGGGAGATGCTAGCAAGGTGTCGTGTATCGGGCAAGTGACGAAGAAAAAACAAGCCCTCGAGGCAAAACAAAGATGGAGGAGGTCTCATGATCGACCCCAACTGCTGTCACAAACCAGGCCCCTTTTAACGTGTCACGGCCCTAAATTTTCCAAGATACAATCTTTTTTCTCCAGCAAGAAAGTGACAGAATCAACGTTTTGCGAGTCTCCAGAGATTGATGTAAATAATTGCCCTTCCCTAGGGCAAATAAAACGGTTTTCCTCCGGTAGGCGGTGCGATGCACTTCATAATTCTCCTTGGTTTTTGAGAAAATCGACATTTATTCTCTTTTTCATCTGTTCTCTTTGACAAAATATATGAAAGTTTCAGAAGCAGTGCAAAGGGGCAATATTGAATGTTTTCTTTTTTATATTTAACTTTTACCTTTCAAATTGTATATCAAAAATTCAAAATTTATATTTTTATTTAGTTATTTGTTTTATTCTAGAAACTAAGTTTTATGTTTTATACTATTTTTCAATTTAATATTTTTAAAAATAATATTAACATTAGATTTAATAGTTATCTCAAACTATTGCACATCTTTAAAATTTAAATGTCTCTTATTATGGGACCGACGACATCTGACAACACTCAACATGTACCATTGTTTGTTGGATGATCAAAGATCAACGACTTACGGTGGATTTCGGCTCAAATGTGTGAAGTGAACACATTTGTAAGAACTTTGCCCGGAATTTAACATTTTAAATTTAATTAAATATAATTAAGTCTATAAAGCTCTTTTTCGGGCGGAATTTTAAAATGATTAAATAGACTTAAAAAATAGACCCGAAAAGTGACACGAGTATGGTGACGTGACAGAAAATGGCAGAAGTCAGAGGACCCATGACATCTGACAACAAGTACCATCGTCCGTTGGTTGATCAAAGATCAACGGCTTAGGGTGGATTTCGGCCCAAATGTGGGAAGTGAACACATTTGTGAGAACTTCGCCCGAAATTTAACATTTTAAGTTTAATTAAATATAATTTAAAATCAGATGAAAAATCTAAACAAACTTGTAAAGGTGCATCAGAATCACCACAACATTGAGAGGTAAAATGGCCAAGTAACAGAGCACAAGAATGAATAGCGATCGAATCTTGAATCACCACAGGCTTAATCCACGCACCATATTTGGAGCAAATAGTAATATCAGAGGGAATGGGTTTAGACAGATTTAATAACAAACAAACCCTAACTGGAAGATGAGGTCATTCGAAAGGAACTAAATCATGCTTAATAAAAATGCCCAATTTGTTTGTCAGGATTTCAACCATATACATATCACGATACTCCAAAGGAAGACCCGGGAAAGTTACCCAGAAGGGCATAAACTGTGGCTTCGCTGATTGAATATCAAAATGAGGAGACCAAGCATAGGTAAAAATTCCTATCCCAAAACAAAACCACCCTTTAAATCTATGCACACAATCCCTATACTTTTCAGAATTGAAAATCACAGTGAAATATAGAGAATCTTTATCAAACAAAAATAAATCCTTCATACCATCCCAATGAGACTTTGCCCATGTTAACAATTTACCAAAAGAAACCAAAGACAAAAGCTTACCAATGAGGGCAGTAGAACACAATAACTTCATAGAGTCCTGAATCATGTAATCGGGGAATATAACCTTATACTGCACAGAAGAATGCAGATTACCCCTTATCGAATTGGAAAATGCAGAGGGAGAGTTATGGGGAAGTGGATTTGGATGGAAGGGAGCTCGTTTAGCAACATGAATGTCATTCAGGGAAGAAAGGAAGTGAGGGTTCGAAACCAAAGTGTTATTTGGCCAGGTGACATAAAATGGGAGGGAGATCCAAAAGAAGCTAATGGGGAAAAACCATCACAACGTGGGGTGCCATCACATATGTCGATTGGCGGTTGAGGCAAAACATATCTATGCTTATTAGGTTTTTTAGAACCAAAAAAGGAATGAAAATGCTTAAAAGAAGTCTTTGGGTGATCAACAGGATGAGGACCCTGAATAACCTGAAATATTAATGCCTTGGGAACAAAAGATTTATAATAAGAACACGAAGGTTTTGGAACAAAATTACCTATAAATTTGAGAAAATATGACGAAGTCGACAAGAATTTGTCATAAGCCAAGTCACGCCAGTGACCATCCTTGACAACCTATTGAGGGGATTGATCAAAAGTTTGTAATGAGCCAAATCATGATCGTCAAATGGCACATCTGCCCATCGCATCTGCCTGTTCGCCATTCCTAGGGGTTTCTTCGAATATCCCTGGATGCCATCACTGTCTGCCATCCTCTGTGTGTCCTTGTGATCTGTATTGGCTACCTAGTTTTCGTTGCTTAAACAATCCATGGCCATTCTAAAGCCTTTTGTTTTGAGGCATTCTGTCAAACAGTTCGTGTGTCTTGTCTATTCTTCCACATTTTTCATAACCCGATTCTAATGCTTCCACTTTGGCATAGGTTGGGAGATGCTGACAAGGTGTCATGTATCGGGCAAGTGAAGAAGAAAAAACAGGCCCTCGAGGCAAAGCAAAGATGGAGGAGGTCTCAGGATCGACCCCGACTGCTGTCACAAACCAGGCCCCTTTTAACGCGTCGTGACCCTAAATTTTCCAAGATGAAATCTTTTTTCTCCGGCAAGAAAGTGACGGAATCGACCTTTTGTGAGTCTCCAGACATTGATGTATATAATTTCCCTTCCCTAGGGTAAATGAAACGGTTTTCCTCCGGTAGGCAGTGCGATGCACTTCATAATTCTCCTTGGTTTTTGAGAAAATCGATATTTATTGTCTTTTTCATCTGTTCTCTTTAACAAAATATATGAAAGTTTTAGAAGCAGCGCATAGGGGCAATATTGAATGTTTTCTTTTTTATATTTAACTTTTACCTTTCAAATTGTATATCAAAAATTCAAAATTTATATTTTTATTTAGTTATTTGTTTTATTCTAGAAACTAAGTTTCATGTTTTATACTATTTTTCAATTTCATATTTTTACAAATAATATTAACATTAGATTTAATAGTTATCTCAAACTATTGCACATCTTTTAAATTTAAATGTCTCTTATTATGGTACCGACGACATCTAACAACACTCAACAGGTAACATCGTCTGTTGGATAATCAAAGATCAACGGCTTAGGGTGGATTTCGGCCCAAATGTGGGAAGTGAACACATTTGTGAGAACTTCGCCTAGAATTTAACATTTTAAATTTGATTAAATATAATTAAGTCTATAAAGCTCTTTTTTCAAGCGAAATTTTAAAATGATTAAATAGACTTAAAAAACAAACCCAAAAAGTGACACGAGTATGGTGACGTGCCAGAAAAATGGCAGAAGTCATGGGACCCATGACATCTGACAATAGGTACCATTGTCCGTTGGATGATCAAAGATCAACGACTTAGGGTGGATTTCAGTCCAAATGTGGGAAGTGAACACATTTGTGAGAAGTTCGCCCGGAATTTAACATTTTAAGTTTAATTAAATATAATTTAAAATCAGATGAAAAATCTAAACAAACTTGTAAAGGTGCATCAGAATCACCACAACATTGAGAGGTAAAATGACCAAGTAACAGAGCACAAGAATGAATAGCGATCGAATCTTGAATCACCACAGGCTGAATCCACGCACCATATTTGGAGCAAATAGTAATCTCAGAGGGAATGGGTTTAGACAGATTTAATAACAAACAAACCCTAACCGGAAGATGAGGTCGTTCAAAAGGAACTAAATCATGCTTAATAAAAATGCCCAATTTGTTTGCCAGGATTTCAACCATATATATATCACGATACTCCAAAGGAAGACCCGGGAAAGTTACCCAGAAGGGCATAAACTGTGGCTTCACTGATTGAATATCAAAATGAGGAGACCAAGCATAGGTAAAAATTCCTATCCCAAAACAAAACCACCCTTTAAATATATGCACACAATCCCTATACTTTTCAGAATAAAAAATCATAGTGAAATATAGAGAATCTTTATCAAACAGAAATAAATCCTTCATACCATCCAAATTAGACTTTGCCCATGTTAACAATTTACCAAAAGAAATCGGAGAAAGAAGCTTACCAATGAGGGCAGTAGAATGCAATAACTTCATAGAGTCCTGAATCATGTAATCGAGGAATATAACCTTATACTGCACAAAAGAATGCAGATTACCCCTTATCGAATTGGAAAATGCAGAGGGAGAGTTACGAGGAAGTGGATTTGGATGGAAGGGAGCTCGTTTAGCAACATGAATGTCATTCGGGGAAGAAAGGAATTGAGGGTTCGAGACCAAAATGTTATTTGGCCAGGTGACATAAGATGGGAGGGAAGGATTACAATCCTGGGAGGGAGATCCAAAAGAAGCTAATGGGGAAAAACCATCAAAGTACGGGGAGCCATCACAGATGTCGAATGACAGTTGAGGCGAAACATATCTATGCTTGCTAGGTTTTTAAGAACCAAAAAAGGAATGAAAATGCTTAAAAGGAGTCTTTGGGTGATCAACAGGATGAGGACCCAGAATGCCCTTAAATATTAATGCCTTGGGAACAGAAGATTTATAATAAGAACGCGAAGGTTTTGGAACAAAATTACCTGTAAATTTGCAAAAATATGACGAAGCCGGCAAGAATTTTTCATAAGCCAAGTCATGCCAGCGACCATCCTTGACAACCCATTGAGGGGAATGATCAGAAGTTTGTAATTGAGCCAAATCATGATTGTCAAATGACACATCTGCCCATCGCATCTGCTTGTTCGCCATTCCTAGGGGTTTCTTCGAATATCCCTGGATGCCATCACCATCCACTATCCTTTGTGTGTCCTTGTGATCTATATTGGCTGCCTAGTTTCTGTTGCTTAAACAATCCATGGCCATTCTAAAGCCTTTTATTTTGAGGCATTCTATCAAACAATTCGTGTGTCTTGTCTATTCTTCCACATTTTTCATAACCCGATTCTAATGCTTCCACTTTGGCACAGGTTGGGAGACGCTGGCAAGGTGTCGTGTATCGGGCAAGTGAAGAAGAAAAAACAGGCCCTCGAGGCAAAGCAAAGATGGAGGTCTCAGGATCGACCCCGACTGCTGTCACAAACCAAGCCCCTTTTAATGCTTCACGGCCCTAAATTTTCCAAGATGAAATCTTTTTTCTCCGACAAGAAAGTGACGAAATCAGCCTTTTGCGAGTCTCTAGAGATTGATGTAAATAATTGCCCTTTCGTAGGGCAAATGAAACGGTTTTCCTCCGGTAGGCAGTGTGATGCACTTCATAATTCTCCTTGGTTTTTGAGAAAATCGATATTTATTCTCTTTTTCATCTGTTCTCTTTGACAAAATATATGAAAGTTTCAGAAGTAGCGCAGAGGGGCAATATTGAATGTTTTCTTTTTTATATTTAACTTTTACCTTTCAAATTATATCAAAAATTCAAAATTTATATTTTTATTTAGTTATTTGATTTATTCTAGAAACTAAGTTTCATGTTTTATACTATTTTTCAATTTCATATTTTTAAAAATAATATTAACATTAGATTTAATAGTTATCTCAAACTATTGCACATCTTTAAAATTTAAATGTCTCTTATTATGGGACCAACGACATCTGACAACACTCAACAGGTACCATCATCTGTTGGATGATCAAAGATCAACAACTTAGGGTGGATTTCGGCCCAAATGTGGGAAGTGAACACATTTGTGAGAACTTCGCCCAGAATTTAACATTTTAAATTTAATTAAATATAATTAAGTCTATAAAGCTCTTTTTCGGGCGGAATTTTAAAATGATTAAATAGACTTAAAAAATAGACCCGAAAAGTGACACGAGTATGGTGACGTGCCAGAAAAATGGCAGAAGTCATGGGACCCACGACATCTGACAACATGTACCATCATTCGTTGGATGATCAAAGATCAACGACTTAGGCTGGATTTCAGCCCAAATGTGGGAAGTGAACACATTTGTGAGAACTTCGCTCGGAATTTAACATTTTAAATTTAATTAAATATAATTAAGTCTATAAAACTCTTTTTCGGGCGGAATTTTAAAATGATTAAATAGACTTTAAAAAAAGACCCGAAAAGTGACACGAGAATGGTGACGTGCCAGAAAAATGGCAGAAGTCATGGGATCCACGACATCTGACAATAGGTACCATCGTCCGTTGGATGAGCAAAGATCAATGGCTTAGGGTGGATTTCGCTACAAATATGTGAAGTGAACACATTTGTGAGAACTTCGCCCATAATTTAACATTTTAAATTTAATTAAATATAATTAAGTCTATAAAGATCTTTTTCGAGTGGAAGTTTAAAATGATTAAATAGACTTAAAAAACAGACCCAAAAAGTGACACGAGTATGGTGACGTGCCAAAAAAATGGCTGAAGTCATGGGACCCACGACATCTGACAACAAGTACAATTGTCCATTGGATGAGCAAAGATCAACGACTTAGGGTGGATTTCGGCCCAAATGTGGGAAGTGAACACATTTGTGAGAACTTCGCTCGTAATTGAAAATGTTTTATATTTAATTAAATATAATTCAGTCTAATATCCTCAAAATTTATACTAAAGTAATGATTCTAATGAATTTTTTGTCCTTCGGGCATGGAATAGTTATTAATAATAATTAATAAAATTACAACATGATTCTAGATATTTTGCCAATTGCCATCGTCCGTTGGATGAGTTAAGATCAACGGCTTAGGGTGGATTTCGGCCCGAATGTGGGAAGTGAACACATTTGTGAGAACTTCGCCCGGAATTGAATGTTTTACTTTTAATGTCCTCAGAATTTATACTGAAGTAATGAATGTTTTATCCTTCGACATGGAATAGTTATTAATAATAATTAATAAAATTACAACATGATTCTAGATATTTTCCCCTTTAGGTATTACTTTTCTACTTTTCAAAGTTTTCAAAATAAGAGACTCATAAATCATAATCGTATTTGATTTCAAGGACAAACCTGTAAGTCGAGGGAGATTCAGAAACAACTACTAGATTGAGGAATGCAAGTTGCAACAGAGACTGTCTGCGCCAATCTAGTGAAATAAAAATTCCGGGTAAAATCTAGAACACCTACATCCCGCCTTTTTTTGCTTTTGGTAATCTCGTGGTCCAATTTGAGGGTTAGCATTTTCAAGTTTTTATCTAGCATTATTTTGAATTATTAACAATAATAGTGATGGGGAAACAGGAAACAGTAGTTCAACAAGAAGCCAAGAGAAATTTTTTTTTACCTAACTGAATTGGTTAAAACACTAGGTTTCACTGATGAATACCATGATATTTATGACCCTGCTATCCATGGTGAAAAGCATATCATAGATATTAGATATGCATTGTCTAGTAAGGCGACAGATCCATGTAGGGCAAAATTTATTGTTTTCAACCCAATGTTACAACAAAGAACATATAAAATTGCATCGTGGGATGTTGGATTGGGAAGCATGGTGTTACCTGAAATATTCCCTTGCCCTAATTTTGTCATGGTCTGCGCCAAAAATTATGATGAAGATAAAAAAGCAATTGTCAATAAAAATACAAAAGAGGAAATTCTATCCATAAATGAGGAAGAATTTGCTCATTTGTTGAACCTAGGATTTGAAGCCCAAAACTCAAACGTCCAAATTAACCTTGAAAAACTGGCAGGGAATTATGAGAGTCTCGATCCATGTCGCAGAGATTCATTTATCAAAGATTTAATAAAGAGTGGTACTGGTATTGTGTTGGATCAGAATCATAAGCCTCCTTATGATTCTAACATTTTTGTTCCATGGGTTGGGGATACTATTTCCTTGCTGTCGTTTTGCCTGGGATTGAAAAATGATAGGGAAGTGGGTGCAAGCCTTCTTGAAATGATTAATAATATCCATTGTGTAGGTCAGCCAGTAAGATATAATTTTATTGAGCACATTGTAAAATCCATGCAAAAACGATTACTAATGATAAAAAAAAGGTTCCTGTAAGACATTTAGGTTCTCATCCTACTTGTGCTATCTCCTTCTATCCAAGTATCATGCAATATTCGAGACCAACAAGCTTCAAATTGTGAGCTATAAGATTGATGAGAAGACTGGGAAGAGAACAGAGTGTCCAATATATGATTGGACACCAAAGATGAGGATGCATGATAACATAAAGAACTACAACCATTTTGTAGACTTCTTTTTGGCACCAATGTATAATGAAATTACAAGCACTCCAATGCCTAGGTTGCTTGTGTCTTGTAGAGATTGCATTCAACTCGGAAGTCAAATAGAATTGGCTGACCGGTTCTTCATGGAAGAATTCACTGTGTTAAGGTTTTACGGATTGGCAACAAAACCATACAGAAATCCAATACATTTGACAAAGAGGGTATTTGCATTAGTGTATGTACGACAATTGGAGAGCACTGATAGGCACTTCCATGGTCAGCAAAATAAGAGCATATTTCCTTCCTTGCCTTTCTCATGTGGAGGATTTCACATTTGAGAGAAAAGCATTCAATGTGGCACATGATTTTTTGACTGTTTTTAACTTTGGTGATGAGGGTCTCTGACAGTATGATCCAATCGGTGTAGTTCAAGCAAGGCTTAAGAAAAATAGGAACTCTTCAGCTTTATGTCAACATGAAAGTAAACCATTGCTAGAAAATCTTAGAAACATGGACTCCTGGGATGAGGTTAAAAAAGAGATGGAGAAAATTGCAGCTGACAATAACATTTCAACAGAAGAAATTTCATAACAAATTATGGCATTGCACACATAGAGGACAACAGAGGAGGGTCAGGGCATCCAAAATAGGAGGTCTTACAATTTCTACCTAAAATCTGCTAATCAATCTAAGAAATCTATTCCCAAATCAATTTTGCATGAATGTAAAGAGAATTATTGGACTCAAACCAAAATAAATGATTTTTGGACTATGAGGAGGAATCTTGGTGAACCAAAGACAAGTGCAAAATTTGAGACCATCGACGAGGATGGAGAGTTTAGCAAATTGGGGAATATGGAGCATCGCACAACACATGACAAGAGTTAAGATGATGATCAGTATGAGGTTGAGCCCACTCAAACAACTACTATAGTCCCTAAAATATTAGGTGCAGTCCATGAGGCAATGAAAGACAAATATAGAAAAAGGGCAAGCATTGTGGAAAAAATGGGTTTTGAAGGTGGTGGTCTAGGTCCCAGAGGAGAGGGCATTTGGTATCCACTTCAGGTACAACTTCCATCAGGGTCAAAATCAAAAGGTCATGTTAAACCGGTCATTGGACTTGATTCTTCAGATTCATCACGGATAGGTACTACTCATTACCCTCAGGGTCCACCTACATTTGTTTCGGGTTCAAATCCACAACCACCACCACATCATGGTATTCCCATCGGTGGTGAATCAAGTTCCACTGCCACTAGTGGGGATTCTAGGGATAGTATTCCTATTATTGTTCAGTCAAGTGCTGCTGTGATTGGTGGGGTTGGCATGGGTACTACTACTGATACTAGTTGTCTTGGTGTTGGACAAGGGTAACAACAACAAATCTCTCGTAAGAGGCCACTAGTGGTAGATACTCAATCTCATACTATTGAGAATCCTATATTAAGTGCCACTGACACTACAAATCAATCATTTGCAGCTTTAGATCACACACCTCAAAAGATTATGAAAACTACACATGAAAGTGTCAGTGGGAGTGAGACAACATCATGAACTGTTGTTGGTAATCCTAGTCAAGCATTAGTTAAAACCACAGGAATAAGTGGAACTAGAGCCTATGGTATTCCTATGTCACCTTTCAAACATTCAATTGCTTCAACAAGCCCAGATTTTCAATTTCGTGATTACTATGAAAAATATGAACACACAACAAAAACAAATAAAGAAAAAAAGAAAACATTTCATAGGGTTTCCCTGACTGAAGTTGTAAACGAACAACCTGCAAAGAACAGGGTATTTCCAACATATGACCCACAGAAAGATATGATGGAGTTCATGGTTGTTATGCCCCCGGCCCCAACTAAAGATAAAAATCCACCACACAGTCAGATAGATCCCTCTGAATTCCAAGTTAGCACCCTCCAAATGGATTTTTCCAAAGTACATAATGTGGACAAAATTAGTGTGTCAAAAAGGACTAACGAAGTGGTCTACAATTCACTGCTAAAGGTGGAGAGAAAAAAATAAATTGGAGAAACAAATAGAAAAGTTACAGGCAGACCTGGAAAACAAAAAATCAAGGAGGAAAGCAACAGATAGCAAGTGCAATGATTTACAGAAAAGGATAAAAAATTTGGGGCTCTGTAGTAGAAATTGCAGAGCAAGAGAAGATGGATGCAGAATTGAAGGACCTAATAGAAAAACTGGCCAAAAGCAGTAAAAAATTTGATGAGGAAAGAGCCAGTTTTCAAAAATTATACAAAAGTTATGAGTCTGCTGCTGCTGAAATGAGAAAATTACAGGACCTATTGGATCATGGGAAGGAAAAAGAAAAACATTTACAAGAGGAAGTAGAGGAAGAAAGAAAAAAGCGTGCACAAATGAAAGAAGACTTGTACAATGCAAATGATAAAATAAAAAATTTGGAGGATAGATTGAAAGATAATATGAAAAATACAACGAAGTATATACAAGAAAAAATTTGGCTGCAAATAATGCAGAGGAGTGACAAGTTGTGTGAATGGTTTCAATTGATTGAAATTCTGAGACTAATTTATATGAAAATCAAAGGGCACCATGAGAAGAGCACACATGTTTATTCAAAAGAGGATATGGCGAAAAAGATTCTGAAAGTAGTCTATAGTTTCAGTGACAGCTACTTGGCATCCAAGGGTATTAAGTGCCGCATTGATGCCACAGTTAAGACATCATCTATCATTCAAAAATGCCAGAAGCTAAGGGAAACATCAAAAGTTATGGAAAATTATGGAAAAAAGATCTTGAAGCTGCAAGAAAAGAAAAATAATTTGATTAAACTTGGTTTGCCTAAGACCGTTTACCTATCAAATAAATTCATTGGAGAAGAAGCTTACAAAAAACGCATGGAGATAAAAATGAAGTCTGATTTATAATTGCTTCCAAAGGACACAACTCCCCAAAGCTTTCTGGAACTCATCCAACCATTTACAACTCTAAATTTGGTATTGGATGAAACAGTGATGTCAAGTAAATCTTCTAAATATGGAATGTTGACGAAGTTGGAGTTGACTTTCCATAGTTTACAGAATATTGACCTTCCATCAGACGAAGAGTGGAGCACCCTACAAAAATTCACACAAAAATCTTAAGAATCATAGTATGTATTGCACAATTTTCTTCTTTTACTCTTAATTTCAAGGTTTTATGTTTTTTTTGTTTGCTATTTTGCTAATCCAACCTATGAATTTATGATGCACAGTGCAAAACTTCAGCCAATAAATTTGTATTCTCAAATTCTCCCTTGCTTTAACATTTATGCATTTCTCTATTTCTGATTAGTAGGTTTTAGGCACTGCTATTGTCTATGTTTAATTTGTCATGGCGTGAATTAATATTTAATTTTGAACTCTGTTTTTTGAACAAGAGACATCAAACATGTAGCAGATGTTAAATTGCTAATACAACCTGTGATGGCCATATAAATTTGTGCTGAGTTTGTGATTTTGATGTTCAGTCTTCACATGTTGCAAACTTGCAATTCGACCTGAAGTTGTTGTTGCTCCCTTGTTTCTATAAAAGGGAATTCAGGGTCATTTGCAAAGGGTTCTGAAACTTTGTATTCACTTTTGCATGGGCATTGGAGAATCACACAGGAGCTGTTGTTGCTCTCTTGTTTCTATAAAAGGGAATTCAGGATCTTTTGCAAAGGGTTCTGAAACTTTGTATTCACTTTTGAAATTTGCATGGAGAATCACACAGATTGGTGTATTACTATTGAATGAATTGTATCATATGGCTATATTTTGAAAGAATTAATGAAAATCTAAGTTCTCGACATGTGTATTACTATTGAATGAATTGTATCATATGGTTATGAAATGTATCACATAGATTTGAGACTCAAACATGTATAAATAAAATATAAACATCTCTGTATCAATAAACACATTATGGTTTTTTTTTTTACTGTGCTATTTTAAATTTGGAAATAGAAAGTTGAAAAATAAAATTACAAATCAATATTAAATTTTAATTGCAAAAAGTAATATGCTTTTGTAATATGAATGATGAGATACAGTAATAAGATTAATAAATACCAATCTCTTACAATTTCCATTCATCCTCATCAAATTCCGAGCTTTCTTGATTCTTGTCTATGGTTTGAGTTTCTTCACTCTGAGTCTACATACCTTCGTCGAACTGCATCTCAATGCTACCAGTAGGTCTAGTACATAAGTCAATAGTCCCACTGGCACTTTGGTTTGAAGTGTTTCCCAAACCTCTTCTTTCACATTTGGACATCCAGATTTGCAATGCCCTATCGTAAGGAAAAGTGTGGACATCATACCTAGATGTATAGAGCTTTAAGCAATTTTCCGAATTTTTGTCTAGTTTGTTTCTTAGCTTTGATTTTAGGAACCCCAAAGCACTCAAAACTCTCTCATCTTCCACCGAACCCAATGTCATGGTAAGACATAAATCAGCAAGCTTCACATATTCTGTCATTGAATCATGCAAGGATGGGTTCTCAGCTATATATTTCCAAAGCCTTGTTACTGATCCCTCTTCTCGGGGGTTCTCCATTATGGCATATTGTTGTTTCATAGTGTATGCAAAACGAGATGATTGCTCTCGAAGATGAGTTTCGTCTAATATTCCATTTATAGTTACTCCATTAAATTCTCTAGATATGCAAAATTGTTTTATCAAAGTCAGTAGCTTACTTCGAAAATCAGATGCACTGTTGAGGCTCCAATAATGAGGAAACACAATAGACATGGCTTCGAGTAGGTTGTTAGGAGGGAATCTACTTCTAATTTGTGAGGAAAGATCATATGCAATTTTCTTCACAGAAGTAGTTACAGTCTCAACAATCTTGTTGAAATCTTCCTTTGTAAATTTTGCTAGTTTCTTCCTGGGGCACTTTCCTGGTTCCTCGGGGTCGACCGTGGCATAGAAGTGCATTGGTATCTCAACTCCCCATACATTGGCACAGACCTCCCCGTCTGCACTGATTTGTAAAAAGTTATTAGGATTGTTCAAATCTGTGAGTGTCTGCCACTTAACAAATTTTTCATCAGATAGTGTTGGTTGATTTCGATAGAGATTGTCGAGGGTCATGCATGTCATCTTACGCAACGTAGCATATTCTACAATATACAGAGCTTTTTTTTGGGCAACCTTCATAATATTCCTCATTTCCTCTAGCATTGGCAGAAGAGCTGCTAAAGTTAAGAGTGTCTCTAAATTACTTAACTTGCGAAGAAGTTTAGGAAATTTCGGTTGATCTGATTTGTAGCGAGTTGTGTGAAATAGTCCTATCAAGGATGGATATTCTGAAAACACTTGATGCGCTGGACCATCCAAAGAGATCCATCTGGTATCATTATCCTTGAGAAGCTTGTTCCCATCAGTTATTCCATCAACAAAGTGTTGAAATTCCATAAATCGCTTGGGACTTCGACAGAAGTGTGAGTAGAGCTCTCTGATTAAAATTTCAATTTTTTTAACCGAAGCAAACTTACTCACAATTCCAAAAACTAGATTCATTTTGTGAGCCATGCAATGAATTGCAGTAATGTACGGTGCAAATGAAGTGTCAATCTTTGTACAAAGACCATTCCTGTGACCTTGCATTACTGAAGCTCCATCTGCTCCAACACAAACCAATTTTTTGGCTACCGTCATGTCATCCATACCTCCATATTCAATTAAACTTCTCTTTACTAGGTGAAATAAATTTTCTGTTGTCACACTCTCCTTCATTTTAGCAACAGATAGTAGATGAGGTTGGCGGGTATGATTCTCTATAGTATAAACATGCATGCATACCCATGAAGTATTGTCTACTGCCGTAACTTCGTCTAAAGAAAATGCAATAAAGTTTGACTCTCTTATTTTTTCCTTTACATCTTCTTTTTCAACCTCAGCAAGACAACTTTCCCATTCCCATCCACTGTTTACTAACCAGTTTCTATTAGGATAGTTAGGAACTTTCAAAAAGTGTAATAAACCACTAATTGATGAGAAATCTGTCATAGCACGCCCTCTGCTCAAAATATAAAAAATAATGCTTAACTAAACAACTTTTCACAGTTGTTCTATTTGGATTGCTTTTCCAAAAATAGCTTCAATAGAACCTTTAACTTTAGCAGGCTTCGTCTGTATTTTCTCATGAAAATAATACTCTTCGACATTCCTCACATGCTTACATTCCTTCTTTGTTTTCCATCTTATCACTGATTTTCAACCCCGTCTATCATTTGTTTTTCATAAACTTTACCCATATGTTTTTCTATGGTGTCAAATTTTAGCTGCAACCTAATTTCCTTGTTATGTTTCCAAGTGCAAATCTTACACCTGCATTCTATTGGAGACTCGCCTTCAATTGGATTCTCCACTGGTTCAATGAATGGATACTTTGATGCCCAATTAATTTGAAAATTCCTCACTAACATATCCCACTCCCGATCCTTTTTTGATTGTGGTTCACCCTTTTTGGATATGGCTTTTCTTTTCCCCTTCTGTGCATTATCACCCAAGTCGATTATATCATTCCGGCTAACTTGGGTATCTACCAGATAATCTTCTTCAAGATCATCTTGATCTGAGATATCAGGTTTGCTGTCGTCTTCAACATGCAGTGTAGGTGGCAAATTTTGTACTTGTACTTGTGATGATGTACCTTCCTGATTTTCACCACAGTCTTTTCCAATGCCAAAGTACGAAGACAACGTTTTGCTTTTTGTTGGCCTCTCCTGGCCTTCCCCACATTCAGGTTTCCTACCCCTCTTCCTGTTCGACATCTCCAACGAAATAAAGGCTAATAAAAAATATCAATTTGTTGAAGAAGCAATAATAGACTATAATGTATAATATACCACTTCAAAAATATGATCGCTCACCTTTAGGTCACTAGCAGTCGCCAATGTAGTCAACAACAATGATTTTCCTTGGTCTGAAACTTCGCTATTGATCAAAATTCAGAGCCTAGAACCCACCAGATTGTGTTGAGATAGATCTGATCTTTGCATGTATTTATACCAATCCTTATATGGCGAATTCTGCGAGAATTTTATATGGTATACAAATATTTGGCGAATCCCGTGTAACTATAACACGACTTATGTAATTTTTGAGGCGATTATAGGTCGTCCAAATACGACTTATGTAATTTTCGAGGCGATTATAGGTCGTCCAAATAATTGGCGAATACAATATAGTTAGTGAAAGTTGGGGTGAATGGAGACACGCGTCGGCAAGATGTCGGGTGAATTGGGTCCCCTTGGCTAACAAACCTTCACATGCCTATAGGCAAATTAAGGTCATCTATTAAGGCAACCTTGGAGAGTGTAGGCGAAAACATTAAATTTACCGTGTGTCCACCATATATTGTATTGGCGAAATCATCGCATAGAAACACTTAATTGCATAAAACATATGGCGATCGGGCCGTAACTATGACAAAAATTGATAATGTTCTAGCGACATGGCCACCCCCAGTCGGTACAAAATATTCGCCATTTCCGACATGGCCGATGTGAAAAATTTGCCATTGGCAAATATTCGCCACTAAAGTAATCTCTAAAAAGCATTCTTATTAGACTCATCGAGTTGGGCAATGGCCTCAGTGACCGCCGAATGAGGAGGGGCTTCAACAGTGAACACCCTGAATTCTGCAGAATGGTCGATCACTGAAAGTTCCTTGTGCGGCTTGGAAAGTGCCTTATTAACGACCTCCTTAAGAGACTTGAGTTTATCCAATGAAGGGGAGTTTCTGAAAGGATTAGAATCAGCCCCGGGTGGGGGGGAGGGGATATTTTGTCACTTGCATTGGTTTCAGAGGGAGATTTACCAGAGTTGGGCATCTTATTAGCCGCTCTTTTAGAGATCAGAATCAGACAATTCCTTCTAATGTGTCCTTTGCATATGCACAAAAATCACACATTAACACCACCAAGGGTTTCAATAAGGCATGAAATCAGTTCCTCTTCCAGTTTGACCTCAATGAAGCAAGGAATGTCCTTACCTAGGTTGATCTAAACCAACACCTGAGCATCTAAATGTGGCATGAGACTATGTGAATTGTCAACCTTAATGACTCTACCAATAGGTTCAACAATCTACGGTATAAATTTCCACAGAATAGGTGGAAGATTTTTAATTTGAATCCACCTAGGGTAGGATAGCGCCTTAATTTCATCATTGACCGCATTAGGGGTCCAACTTTGGGCTCTAAACGTACATTTACCTACAATGCATAACTGTTTTTTGACAACCTCTGCCTAGGATTTATTATCCCTAAAGAAAATCACAAATAACCCTTTTTGGATGATTCGGCATAAAGAAATATGAAAACGTAGTTTTTTTACCCAAAACATTTTTTACTCAATCATCCATAAATTTCCTGGCCGAACATTTATCTGCATCCATGACCGCTAAAAAAATCGCTACATCTTTAAGCCTATTCTTTTCCAAATCTATAGCTTTAGCCATGCAATTGTTAGGAACAATAAACAAAGTATATGGGGCAGGGCTAGGGTTCTTACCTCTTCTCTGTCCTCTGCCATCACTCTTAGAATCCGAAGAACTCACTAGAAGGAATTTAGCCTCATCGGGAATGGAGAAAGTCGAATCCACGAGGGCATCTTTAAAGGACTTCGCATTGTCATTCTCAAGTTCTACCCACGAGGACTTCGACCGTTTGGCAATAAATACCTGAACTCCGAAAGAGTCTCCCGTGGGAGAACATAAATGCCACACACTCAATCCTGGACGAAATACACAAGCCACCACACAAAGAATAAATGCAGAAATAAAAGGAAGTACCAGGAAAGACAGGGCCTTACCAGCGTGAGGAGGCCTTACCACCTCCTCCACCCACAGGGGTCGACCCCTTCCTCAAACCCTCTTGAATGCTTTCGTGGCCGCAAGTTGCAGAGCACTTTTTTCCAATAAAATCCAAATAGGGGAAGAGCACCAGTAGTGGAGCATGTACCAATTGTTGTAAGGGGGGTTGACATCTTTTGTTCCAAAAATTGAACAAATAAAACCTATTGTTTGAAACATAAAATATCAATTTTTGTTAGGAAATGTACCAATAGTTGTTAGGAAATGTACTAATATTGTAAAAAGTAACCAATCAGGTGATGCCATATCAACTTCACAACTATTGGGGCCTCTTTTGCACGTCTATTGATCTCACTTTATTTTTGGGCTGTTTTGGACACCTTGGCAAAAAGCATGCTGATGTGCCACCATACTTGATGATGTGGTGCTGAAAGCTTAGTTATAAGCAGGGGACTTGCCAAGTAAGCTACTGTAAAAAATTGAGAGTGATTTGAAATTTCCACGTAAAGATTTTTGAGAAGCACGAAGTTAGGGTGCTCAACTACTGATGCTCTTCCCCTAATACTTTTAAAATAAAAATTAAAAAAATGCTAAGATTTAGAAAATCTGAACAATCAACTTTAGAAAGTTAAAAAGATCTTATAACAACTTATAATATTACATGAAAATCAGTTAAACCAAAAAAATTCTAAGGGAAAAAGGAGACAGATGTTTGCATTTTGACACAGAAAAACAGGAACAACTTTTTAAAAAGAACTCACTTTTTGCTGGTGCGAAGTTGGGGAGGGATAAATACTTCCCAAAACGGCCAATAAAAAAACAGACATGGCGTTACGTCAATGGTGACGAATTGGCTACGCAGTTTCTTCCACTAAGGAAGTAGTGGAGTTCTCAGCGTGCACAGTCGATTCACACATTGCCCTTAAATAATTGGGCACTCACTTTATTTTCTAACAATGTTTATCAGTTAAGCTTCATAAAAATTCGAAGTGACAGGCGGGTGGAATCGTGCACATCATTTTCTGAGTACCCATTGCTTCTATGAGGATCTCAATTTCATGGGTCGCCATTAATGAAGAAACTAAAGAATAATTACAGCATGAGGCAGGCACGCGGCACTACCCAATATGTCTTAATGGTATTAGAGTAAATTAATCAAGATCACATAATCAAAAAGTTATATATAGTCTGATCAGTGAGTATTATTTTCTCAGCATTCATATCTTGTGATGATTCAATGGTGTTGTTGCAGAGCACTGTGAAGATGAAGATAAGAAAGAGTATATTTGCTGTATTGCCATTGTTGTGCTGCATGGTGTTGGTTAGTTCAGATACAAGTGAAGATGCTTTACATGCCTTGGCGGCTTCTCTTGAGATGTTTGTTGATGAGCTCCCTGACATGCCCAAGCTGAAGGGCTATGTGACCTCCAAGGGTGGAGGTTTGAGTCCTGGTCATCTCCGAATTGGAATGTTCCAGACTAAATGGGTATGTTTTATACCTCTTTGAAGAAAAAATTAGTTTTGACAGAATGGATTTTTTATGGTTTGTGATATCAATATACATGGATGGATTTGATTGGGTAACATTTTATAATATCATTTTGCGGATGAGATAAAGATAGAAAAGAGATCAATGGATCATAGAATATGATCCGAAATGTTTACACATCAGAACCAGGTTTAAACAATTCAATTTAAGCTTTGTTTTGGGTGGTTCATCTTAAATTACACTAGTTTCTCTAATAGAATCCACCTATACATGAATTTCTGGATTTGATTGTGTAACATTTTTTTAGCATCAATGTTTTGGATGAGATAGAGTTAGAGAAGATAATTATGGATCATAGAGTATTATCTGAATCGTTGGTGTTACAAAGTATTACACATCAAAATTCAGCTTAAACAATCCACTTGAACTTTGACTTACTTAGACAGTTCAAGCTTACATTAGTTTTTCCAATATAACTCATCTATTAGTGTGACTTCAGATGAACTACTTAAACAAGTCAAAGTTTAGAATGTGTTGTTTAAACAAGTTGAAGTTTAGATTGGATAACATTTTTGTACATCATCGTTTGAGATGAGATAGAGTTAGATCGTTTTAGACGAGATAGAGCCAGAGAAGAGAATAATAGATCATGGAGTATCATTTTGGATGAAATAGGATTAGAGAAGAGAACAATAGATCATGATGTATCATCTTGGATGAGATAGAGTTAAAGAAGAGAATACTGGGTCATGGAGTATGATCTGAAATGTTGATGTTAAAAAATGATATACACTGAAAAACACACTCTAAGCTTTGACTTGTTTAGATGACATATATGAAATTACATTAGTCTTTCCAATAACAATCATTTATTAGTGTGATTTAAGATGAAGCATTTAAACAAATCAAAACTTAGAGTGTGTTGTTTAAGCCAAACTTAATCAAATCTAGAAATCTATGTATATATAATGGACTCTAGAAAATTTTCATCTCTATCTTATCTTTTGTTTAAGCCAAACCCAATCAAATCTAAAAATCTATGTATATTGGAATAATGAACTGTGAAAAATTCGCTTTTCTAATTCTATCTCATCCCGATGATGAATCATGAAATTAAAAAATGTTGCATAAAGTTTGGTATATTGAATTTAGCTTCGATAAACTTGTTAGAGTTAAAGTGTTAATAACTTAATGTTTTGGCAGAAATTTCACAGGGATCTACCAGCAAGTACCGTGTTTGCATATGGAGTGTCAAAGGAAAGTGCAAGTGTGCCTGGTCCAACCATTGAAGTTATGCAAGGCATCGATACAATGGTGACCTGGGAAAACCATCTGCCATCAAAGCATATTCTTCCATGGGATCCCACGCTAATGGTAGCAAGTCCTAAACAGGGGGGAATCCCCACTGTGGTTCACCTGCATGGTGGAATTCATGAGCCACAATCTGATGGGCACCCACTTGCCTGGTTTACAGCGGACTTTAAGGAGAAAGGGCCGGCCTGGAAGAAGCCCGAATACCACTACAACAATCTCCAGTCTCCAGGCAACTTGTGGTATCATGACCATGCCTTGGGCTTCACCAGAATCAATCTCCTCACTGGTCTTGTGGGTGCCTATGTTATTCGCAATCCCACTTTAGAGACGCCACTGAATCTTCCATCTGACCCTGAGTATGATCGCCATATTCTCATCTTTGACAGGAGCTTCGCAACTGATGGTTCAATTTACTTGAACTCCACCGGCAACAATCCTTCCATTCATCCTCAATGGCAGGTAAATCTGTTTTTGCTGTGTTTAGATGTATCAACAATTTCTATGGATTAGTTAGAATTCGAGGTTATCGCAACTGATGGTTCAATTTACTTGAACTCCACCGGCAACAATCCTCCCATTCATCCTCAATGGCAGGTAAATCTGTTTTTGCTGTGTTCAGATGTATCAACAATTTCTATGGATCAGTTAGAATTCGAGGTTAGGTTCATGCTTAAATAATATACTTTAAATTGTGACTTGTTAAGATGGTGGGTTAGACTTAAACAACACACTCTAAGTTTTGATTTATTTGAAATCAGACTTAAACAATACACTCTAAATTTTGACTTGTTTAAGACAGTCTAAGTTTTAACTTGTTTAGAATCATATTTAAATGACACACTCGCATTCTAAGTTTTGACTTGTTTAGAATGAGACTTAAACAACACACTCTAAAGTTCCACTTGTTTAGGTGGCAGATCTGACTTAAACAACACACTTTAAACTTTGATTTGTTTAGGTGGAGAATCAAACTTAAACAACCCATTCTAAGTTTTGACTTGTTTAGAGTCAGACTTAAACAACACACTCTAAACTTTGACTTGTTTAACACACTCTAAGTTTTAACTTGTTTAAAATCAGACTTAAACAACACACTCTAAAGTTCAACTTGTTTAGGTGGTGGATCTGACTTAAACAACACACTCTAAACTTTGACTTGTTTAACACACTCTAAGTTTTAAATTGTTTAAAATAAGACTTAAATATCACACTCTAAATTTTGACTTGTTTAACACACTCTAAATTTTGACTTGTTTAACACACTCTAAATTTTGACTTGTTTAAAATCAAAGTTAAACAAAATACTCTAAACTTTGACTTGCTTAGTGCACTCTTAGTTTTGAGCTTAAACAACACACTCTAAAATTTGAATTGTTTAAAATCAGAGTTAAACAACATACTCTAAACTTTAATTTGCTTAATGCACTCTAATTTTTTATTTGTTTAAAATCATACTTAAACAACACACTCTAAACTTTGATTTGTTTAGGTGGTTGATCAGACTTAAATAGCTCACCCTAAGTTTTGACTTGTTTAAAATCAAACTTATACAACACACTCTAAAGTTTGACTTGTTTAACACACTCTAAGTTTTGACTTGTTTAAAATCAAACTTAAACAACACACTCTAATTTTTGACTTGCTTAACTCGTTCTAAGTTTTGATTTGTTTAAAGTCATACTTAAACGACACACTCTAAACTTTGACTTGTTTAGGTGGTGGATCAGACTTAAACAACACACTCTAATTTTTGACTTGCTTAACTCGTTCTAAGTTTTGATTTGTTTAAAGTCATACTTAAACAACACACTCTAAACTTTGACTTGTTTAGGTGGTGGATCAGACTTAAACAACACACTCTAAGTTTTGACTTGTTTAGAATTAAACTTAAACAACACACTTAAAACTTTGACTTTTTTAACACACTCTAAGTTTTGACTTGTTTAAAGTCAAACTTAAACAACACAACTAAACTTTGATTTGTTTAACACACTTTAAGTTTTGACTTGTTTAAAATCAGACTTAAACAACACACTGTAATCTTTGACTTGCTTTATGTGCTCTAAGTTTTGTGTTGCTTAAAATCATACTTAAACAACACACTCTAAACTTTGACTTTTTTAGGTAGCGGATCAGACTTCAACAACACACTCTTTTGACTTGTTTAAATTCAGACTTAAACAGCACATTCTAAATGTTTATTTGATTAAAATAAGATTTAAACAACACACTTTAAGCTTTGAATTGTTAAAATGACTCATGTAAAATTACATTTACTTCCTCGTAAGACCTACCTTTTAATATGATTTCAAATGAATCATCTTAACAAATAAAAACTTAGAATGTATTATTAAAATCAAACCAAACCCAAAACCTTTCATTTGCTTTTCAAATGCTTCACAATTGAACTACTAACCTCTTTAAGATCAATCCATCTCTGATCCAAATTTGACCTATTTTCCAACACAGACTAAAACCCAAAATGTAATCTGACCTCACTAACATATGACAATTTGATTGGCCTTAATGTCTGGCAGCCAGAGTACTTTGGAGATGCCATTATAGCGAACGGAAAGGCCTGGCCTTACATGAAGGTGAAGAGGAGAAAATACAGGTTCAGAATTGTGAATGGCAGCAACGCTCGCTTCTACAGATTAGCCTTAAGCAACGGCCTAAACATGACCCACATAGGCTCCGACTCTGCATATCTCTCAAAGCCCGTGACAGTGAAAGAATACTTGCTTGGCCCCTCTGAGATTGCAGACCTAATCATCGACTTCAGCGCTTCATCCACAAACACAGCCATCCTAACCAACAGTGCAGAATACCCATATCCCTCAGGGGACCCTGTCGATGATCTCAATAGCAAAATCATGAAATTTCTCATCCAAGACAACACAGACCCATCTGTCGAGCAGGATCGAAGTCAAATCCCCAAAAAGCTGCTTCATTTCCGTCGACCCAGAAAGGATCTGGTGGTCCATGCAAGGTACATTGCCTTGTATGAGTACCAATCTTCTACTGGAGAGCCCACCCATTTGCTCGTTAATGGCTTACCGTTCAATGCCCCTGCGACTGAGACGCCCAAACAGGGGAGCAGGGAAGTCTGGAATGTTATCAATCTTACGGAAGACAATCATCCCCTGCATATCCATCTCGCCGTATTCTTCGTTGTTCAACAGATAGAGATCACAGATTTGGAGAAGTTCAAGAGTTGCATGGAGCAGAAAAACGATGCAGTGAAATGCGAGATAAAGAAGCATGCAAAGGGGAAAACAATGGCGGTTGCTGCTCCAGATAGAGGGTGGAAGAATGTGTTCAAAATGGAGCCTGGGTATATGACAACCATTGTTGTGGATTTCTCCTTGTTGGGTTCTAAGGGTTCATATCCCTTCAATGCTAGTGATGAGCCTGGTTATGTCTACCATTGCCATGTAAGTAATGCCATCTCTTTTATTGCTTCCTCTAAGTTGAATGAATGTGAAAGGGAAAGGTAACTTTTTAGATTCGAGAAATGGTCATTTGGTTTCCATGCACCCATGCATAAGTGATTATAAGTTGAGTGCCAAAGGGAAAAGGACCTTTTTAGATTTGGAAAATGACAATTCAATCTTTAAGATGCACCAATGCATAAGTGATCTTAAGTAGTTGTATATTAAGTTATAGTATATGATAATAATTTATGCATTGGTGGATTCTAAAGACTGGATAGTTATTTTTCTAATTTTATGTTGGGAATGATTATTTTTGTTTTGTTTTACAGATCTTAGATCACGAAGATAATGAGATGATGAGACCTCTCAAACTCCATTAATAGATTGCAATCCAGATGAGCAGCAAAGAGACGACCATAGAAACTGAATTGCTGACCTCTTTCATGCTACAAATGGTATTGCATGATAGAGGAGGTACTCTCCTTTATTAAAAGCTTCTAAATGGGTGTCATGCACCAAATCTATCTATGACATCAATTATAAGATAACAACAAAATAGACAATTATTGAAGTTTTATTCCTTTCAAGTAAATGCTTTAAAAAGACAATAGCTAGTGTCTTCACTTTTTGCTTGAAGTGGAGGTTGTATCTTATGATATGCAATTAAATTACAAGTTTGTTTTGTTCTATAGGCAATAAATTTTAATATTTAAAAATTAAAAAAAAATCTTTCTTAGTTATATGTGAATGGATGTGTTAGTGTAAGGGTGAAAAAGCATATTAGATCAATATATGTTCTTTAAAAACAAACACATTATAAATCAATTATTGAAGATTAGGACTCACTACTTAGAATTCCACTTCCCTTTAGAAACCAACTTCATATTGGAAGCCAATTATGGAAGACCAAGAACCACTACTTAATATTCCACTTTAGATGTCCCTACGGAGAATTGAATTTGAGTCTCCACAATAAAAACCCAACATTTTAATTAATCAATCTTAACCCCATGGACTCCAATATAAGTTGATCTTCTAGTTATTAAATTCATATTTAAATCCAGGTCTAAGATGACTCCTTCCCTGCTAGACTTTGCTTAACGATTTTGATGGTGAAACACTCAAAGTGCACACTAGGGTGTTGTATAAAAGGAAAAAATCCTAATTCATTTTGAACATCTTGAATCCATTAATCATCCAAGATCAAAATTTCATGAAGAGATAGATAGTAATTAATCTATGCATAGGTTCAACATGATATTAATTATATATGTATTGCATGATTGGTTCTAGTATATCTTCAAAGTTGTTATTTAAAAAAAATAGATCTACAAGTTTAACAAAAGAGAATGAGCCTTGCACAACAAACTAAAATAGATATAATCTAGTTTCATATTGTAGGCTATATATGTAAGGCATGTAGACATTTGACGATTAAAAATATTGAATCTATAAGTTAAAGTTAATTTCACGGTGTTAAGAATTATGGTCTATAATTAACTAATCATTAAACATAAAGATTAAATATTATGAAAATAAACAATTGAAATATAAATTGCAAAGTACATAGGTCATTATGTTACACATGAATTATTTTGGAAAAAGGGTTATAGTAAAAAATACCACAAAAAAATCATTGTTTTATTTAAGAAAACTTTACAATCTTTATTAATTAAAATCAAGAGCCCAACTTTCACAATCTCTTCTCCCCTCATTGCAATGCCTTAATACATCTTGCAATTATGTCAAATTCTCTGATTCATATATCCAATGATATATTGCAATCATTCAATGCATTTATAATGCATTCTCTCTTATTTAAGAATTTTTATTAAATACAGTTATTTAAGTCAATTAATAAATTAGCTAACATTTATTGCCATTCATGGCATAGTGAGATGGTTAAATCATGGCATTGTCCTTGTACCCACCAAAGTTCAAAACCTCATCGAACCATTGTGATTACCCTCACCAATCCATTGTGTCTATGGATTTGAACCTTTAAGTTTGAAGCCATTGATGTTCATTCTAGCGAATTTGTACTCCAAACTCTCGTTGGGTTGGTGTGCTTGTACACTTTGTACCCTTGCTAGACTATTATGTTCATATGTTGGGACTATTCACATTAATGCTATGTATTCATACTAGGGATGAGGTCCCTTGTTTGTGGCATCACTTGGCTTGAACTAGAATAAAAATTCATGTTATGGATAAAAAAGATTAATTAACATTTATGGAGCAACACTTTATAAATCACCCCTAACTTAAAATGACCAATGCCATATTTGTAAGGGTAAATTGTATAATTATAATATATCTTTATTAATTTTATTAGGACCACTTATAAACAAGTGTGATCCATCCTCCAATAAAATTTATGCTTTGACATTCTCCCTTAATGTGTATAGGGGTTCATGATATCAATTTCCTTGTAAGGAAATACACGATTTCCTTGATGACACATTATTTCTTTAAAAACCATGTCAGAAGAATAAAATATATGCCAAGATGAAGATCACGTATTCTAAACTACATGATAATCTTCTCAAGTCATAGTTTAGGTCCTTGTTTTTGTAAGATAATGTTGAAATAGGTCTTATAAAAAAAAGTGAAGCCCTTTCCTCAAAACAACCCCTCGAGTTCTTGTGAGATAATTCTCACATGTCTTACATAAAATGCATCTAGGTCTTACAAATAATTCTTGCACTTAATACATGCACTCATAGGTCTTGTGTATAATTACCTTTACAAATAAAAGTGAATCCAATGACCATAAGTCTTACAAGTTCCTTTAGGTACTTCATAATTTGTAGGTCCTACATGTGCTTTCCTATAGGTATGGGACTTACATACAAAGTTAGCTAGTAGGAAGTGTCATTTTCATGCATACTTCCCTTGAATGGAAACTCCTTCAACTTGAACATTATAAAATCATAAATTTGGGCACTACATAGAGAATTTGTAAACATATTATATATTAGACCGTTGTTATAGTATAATTGGAGTTTAATTTCACCATTGAGAACTTTTTTTCTCAAATGAAGTGTGTTAGAACTTCAATGTGTTTAATTATTTCATGCTAAACAAGATCAATGGAAAGAGAAATACTATAATTTCTCATTCGAAGGACCAAGGAAAAACCTCATGGAACAACTTCTTTTTTCAAAGCAATAATGACAACAATGAAGATACATGATAATAACATGTCGCACTTTCACTACAACATGCACAAAAGTTTTGAGTGAGACACAACAAAATATAAGTAACAAAAAATAGGACAACCTCACCGTTAGATGCACAATGTGGTACCAACAAAAGATTAAAAATTGTAGGATAATTCAACCACAATGAACAAACAAGGGAGAGAGAACAACATTTAAAAGATGATTATGTATAAATTCATGGCCACATTCTCTCAAAAAATCACACAAGGATGGGATGAGGAAATCATCAATCTCCAATCCATGGCCAAAAAATAATTCAAAATACTTTACAACATACTTGGAGACCAACACCAACAAAGAATGCCTAGGAGTCAACATTGCTTGAGTAGATGATCGCATTGTCAATTTTTGAACCAAGAAGTAGGATGAGGGCACATTCACCTCTAGTCCACTCAAAAATACCCCAAAAGAGCCTAAAAACAAAGGACAACCTACATAAGAGGTTGAACCTAACTACAAGATACAAACTCTCCATCAAATCAAAAGATGATTGGTGACTCTCAAATGATGATGCACTTTCTAAATAAAGGAGATTCCATAAGGGTAAGTGCACCAAGATGGTGTGTAAAAAGGGGGGTACAAGTGGACACATTTTTTTCTTCTTCTGAAATTAGGTAAACTCGAACTTGGAAGAGAAATTTGAGACTCATGCACTCAAAATTAGAAGATACAAAAACAACAATAATTGTAGTGCTTTGAATCTAGTTTATAAACTACTATTTTTTAAAAAAAATGGATAAGATTAAGAGGGTCAAATCCTTCGCACATGAAAAAATAATTCTTGATTTTTTTTTGATAAACATAACATAGTGTCTAGTGTGTGCATAAAGAAAGTCATAGCTAGATTTAGTATTTTGACAAATCCTTTGGTAGAAAGATATTTAAGAGTGATCACTAGAAGTTGTGTACTTTTTTGTAATTTTCTATTGAGTATTTTTTTTATGGTTTTTTCGAAATGGGCACACCCTGAAAACTAGACGCATGTTCGTGCACGAAGCATAACTTGCATCAAAATAATTAAAAATGCATTTTTTTTATAAATTGCAAAGAATCAAGCGCACTACAATAATATATATTTTTTTTAAACTTTGGATAAGTAGATCAAAAGTTATTAAAAAAATGGTACTCATATGTCTTTGAGAACTATGGAGACACTGGTAAAAAAAATTAAACTTTAATATGTCCATGTTGTCCAAATATAGAAAAAATTATATGGTTAGAAAGCTCAGAAGACATGTGAAATTATGGTGGTAATTTTACAAATACATAGTTGGGAGGTGTAAACCTGGTGACGAGGAAGTTGAGAAACCAATTTGATAAAACAAAACACGTAAAAAAGGAGGTAAATGGAGAGAAATCAAACTCCCAAGCCTCACCCTTGTCATCCAAGGCTATTCACGAGCCTAAACGTGATCAAGTTTTTTTATTAAATAAAAGTGCAAATAATTTTTTTAAATATAAAAGCCTGATTGGGGTTTTTAGCTCTAAGAACCCATGTAGGTTATATTGACATAAAAACATACCAATATATAGACATATATATGAATGTATATAATATGTGTATACATATGTATATCACATGTCTATGTGTATATGTATATAATATGTGTATGAATATACATATGTATGTAAAATACATGCATAGCTATATATATAATATGTATATCATCTCTCAATATCTTTACATATTACTCTCTCTCTCTCTCTCTCTCTCTCTCTCTCTCTCTCTCTCCTTAAGTCCTTTCGAGACATATCTCCCTTTGTCCCCTTTTAGCCTTTTTAATAATCTCTCTCTCATGGTTTCCTAAGGGGTCATATGGTGTTCTAACACATGTGTAGCCCCTTAGGACCCCATATGACCCCTAACGACACCATATGAACTCTTAGGAAACCATATGACCTATCAGGACACCATATGACCCATTTTTTAACATACTAGTACACAACATGACCCCTTAGGATGCCATATGACCCCTTTTAAAATCCTAGTACACAACATGAACCCTTAGAACACCATATGACCCCTTAGGACACCATATGATGTCCTTATGGGTCATATGTTGTCCTAAGGGGTCATATGGTGTTCCAACAAATATGTGGCTCCTTAGGACCCCATATAACCCCTAACGACACCATATGACCCCTTAGGACACCATATGACCCCTCAGGACACCATATGACCCCTTTTAACATCCTAGTACATGACATGACCCCTTAGGACACCATATAACCTAATGGGTCATATGGTGTCCTAATGGGTCATATGGTGTTCTAACACATGCGTGGCTCCTTAGGACCCCATATGACTCCTAACGACACCAAATGACCCCTCAGGACACCATATGACCCCTCAAGACACTATATGACCCCTTTTAACATCCTAGTGCATGATATGACCCCTCAGGACACTATATGACCCTTTAAGACACCATATAACCCCTTAGGACAATATGATGTCCTAATGGGTCATATGGTGTCCTAAGGGGTCATATGGTGTTCTAGCACATGTGTGGCCCCTTAGCACCCCATATAACCCTTAACGACACCATATGACCCCTTAGGACAACATATGACACTTCAGAACACCACATGACCCCTTTTAACATCGTAGTACACGACATGACCCCTTAGGACACCATATGACCCCTTAAGACAATATGATGTCCTAATGGGTCATATGGTGTCCTAAGGAGTCATATGGTGTTCTAACACATGTGTGGTCCCTTAAGACCCCATATGAACCCTAACGACACCATATGATTCCTTAAGACACTATATGACCCCTCAAGACACTATATGACCCCTTAGGACACTATATGACCCCTTAAGACACCATATGACCCCTTACGACACTATGACCCCTTAGGACACTATATGACCCCTTTTAACATCTTAGTACACGACATGACCCCTTAGGACACCATATGACCTACTAGGACCATATGATGTCCTAATGGGTCATATGGTGTCCTAAGGGGTCATGTGGTGTTCTAACACATGCGTGGCCCCTTAGGACCACATATGAAACCTGATGACACTATATGACTCCTTAGAACACCATATGACCTCTTAGGACCATATGATGTCCTAATGGGTCATACGGTGTCCTAAGGGGACATATGGCATTCAAACATGTGTGGCCCCTTAGGACCCCATATGACCCCTACCAACACCATATGACCCCTCAGAACACCATATGATCACTTTTAACATCCTAGTACATGGCATGACCATTAGGACACCATATGACCGCTCAAGACAATATGATGTCCTAATAAGTCATATGGTGTCTTAAGGGGTCATATGGTGTTTTGACACATGTGTGGCCCCTTAGGACCCCATATGACCCCTAACACCACCATATGACCCCTTGGGATGCTATATGACCCCTCATGACACCATATGACCCCTCAATAGACCATATGACCTCTTAGGACACTATATGACCCCTCGGGACATCATATGACTCCTTAGGACACTATATGACCCCATAGAACACAATATGACCCCTCAATACAACATATGACCCCTTAGGACACTATATGACCCCTCAGGACATCATATGTCCCCTTAGGACACTATATGACCCCTTAGGACACCATATGAACTCTTTTAACATCCTAGTACACAACATGACCCCTTTGGACACCATATGACCCCTTAGGACATCATATTATCCTAAGGGGTCATATGGTGTCGTTAGGGGTCATATGGGATCCTAAGGGGCCAAACATGTGTTAGAACACCATATGACCCCTTAAGATATATAATATGATGTCCTAAGGGGTCATATGGTGTCCAAAGGGGTCACATGGTGTTCTAACACATGTTTGGCCCCTTAGGACCCCATATGACCCCCAATGACAGCATGTGACCCCTTATGACCCCATATGAGCCCTAACGACACCACATGACCCCTTAGGACACCATATGACCATCAAGGACACCATATGACCCCTTTTAACATCTTAGTACATGACATGACCCCTTAGGACACCTTATGACCCCTGAGGACAATATGATGTCCTAAGGGGTCATATGGTGTCCTAAGGGCCATATGGTGTTCTAACACATGTGTGACCCCTTAGGACACCATATGACCCCTTAGGACAATAACACATGTGTGGCCCCTTAGGACCTCATATGACCCCTAATGATACCATATGACACCTTACCACCCCATGTGACCCCCAACAACACTATACGACCCCTTAGGACCATATGATGTCCTAATGAATCATATGGTGTTCTAAGGGGTCATATGGTGTTCTAATACATGTGTGGCCCCTTAGGACCCCATATGACCCCTAACAACACCATATGACTCCTTAGAACACCATATGACTCCCCAGGACACCATATGACTCCTAATGACACCATGTGACCCATTAGGACATCATATTGTCCTAAGGGGTCATATGGTGTCCCGAGGGGTCATATGTTGTCCTAAGGGGTCATATGGTGTCATTAGTGGTCATATGGGGTCATAAGGGGCCACAAATGTGTTAGAACACCATATGACCCATTAGGACACCATATGGCCCATTATGACATCATATTGTCCTAAGGGGTCATATGGTGTCCTAAGGGGTCATGTCATGTACTAGGATGTCAAAAGGGTTCATATGATGTCTTGAGGGGTCATATGGTGTCCTAAGGGGTCATATGGTGTCGTTAAGGGTCATATGGGGTCATAAGGGGCCACACATGTGTTAGAACACCATATGACCCATTATAACTTCATATTGTCCTAAGGGGTCATATGGTGTCCCCTTCTCCCTCTCTCTCCCTCTCTCTCTCTACTCTAAGTAACGTGAATGAGGTTTTTTCAATAAAAACCCGTATAGGTTATTAGAATTATGAACATTGGTTCCTTGGGGTATTTTAGGGACTAAATATGTGAATGGATTAATTAAACATAATCCATATGCATTTCTTTCACATAAATTTTATTGTCAACGACCAAATAAGCACTTTTGGAACTTGTTGAAGGTCCCCCTGCAACTGATTCTGCAATTCTGTGATAGTTTACGTCAAAGTGAACCTTTTTGTTTTATAAGATTTCAAATGATCAAATTGTCCTACTAATTGGTTTGTTCAATTTTATTTTGATTATTAAAAATAATGATAATACACATTTTTTATGGTGATTTGATTGTATAAGTTTTTGTAACATATATGTGCAAAATGATGCTATTTAGGACAATCGTTATTAATGATGGGAAAGAACAAGCGAGGAAAATCCGAACAATGAGAGGCAAAAAAGGAAAGACAAAGGGAGTGTATGAAGAGATTACATGAACTAAGAACAATGGGACAAGAAGGTACATCATCTACACCGTCTCAATTCAATGTACCAAATGAATCTCAAGCAATTGAAGAAGAAATCACAATCAATAATCAATCAAATGATGAACATGCAACAACTTAATTTGATTTTGTTGGAATTTTGATTGAAGATTGCATTCATGAACTATTGTGTTGTCATTGATGTCAATTATAACCGGTAATGATGTTGTTATGCAACCGGTAGTTAAGAAAGTGAAGGAAACTAGTATTACTCTAGAAGCAGTGAGATCAACAGGGGTAACCCTACCTATTGATATGCCTAACCCTAATTGATGGAGCTTGGTGAATCGGTTGTATTGATTTATGATCAAATGGTGATCAGTAATGATTATGCCATGTATTCATGTTGTATGTGATGAGTTTCAAGTAGTTTTTGGCACATAGAGATAACGGTTTTATCTTGGGAATGAGTGAGTACATTGCATGAAGAGGAAACCGCGTGATGAGTTACAGGAATCGATGAGCGGTGATTAAGGAGCGATCGAGGTTGTCTTCTACAATGTGCAATGATTGCTATGTAATCCAACGGTCATGTTTGAACCAATTTGTTTGTAATCTCTATGAGATCTTAGGTTTGTGATGTGTTACCAACCTATTGTTTTGCTTATAAGGTGGATGAGTTATTTTGTTGTAGTGTTGGCAATTTTAGTTAAGTGTCAGTGTGATTGATTGTCGAACCGGAAGGAGTATCTGCAGTATGTGTGAAGGCAGATAGGAGCATGAAAAGGATCTGATCAAGCAAAGTAGTGCTATTTACCAGATTAGAAAACCCATGTTGTCCTCTAGCAATTACAACAGTTAAATACCTTAACCATGTAAGCTTTCACATGCTTAGTACTATCTAAATCCTCTGACCAAGTGATCCATTAGCTTGGATTTCAAATCCTCTATCGAGGTTACTCCTAACAGGGTATTTCTTCTAACAGGGCATTATAGCCAATCCCTTAACAGGGTGGTACCTAATAGGATCTGTTCTTAAACAAGACTTTTTTGTAAAGCTTTAACAGGCTTGGCTCCTAACAGGGTGAACTTTAGAAGAGTTCAGAATACTTGTGGGTATTCATCCCCACCGTGGTTTTTCCCATTTGGGTTTCCAAGTAAAAAATCATTGTCTCAAGTGGTGAATGGTTTTTGTGGTTATGTTTTTGATATGGTTAATTTGCTTAACTAATAAAGCCACTTAGATGTGTAAAGGTGACCGACAATAATATGAAATTTTCTTTTGCTATTGTTAGTAAAGTGGTTTCATGTTTTGATAGAGTGGTTTGATGTTTCAGATATTTTATTCTGTTATATCAGTTAACCGGTAAACTTGTAAGTGCAGTTACAATTTATTGATCAATGTTTGAATTGGTTAGTTCAGGAATTGTTTTATGAGTTGATTTTAAAGTTTGATGAAATATTAGTCTGTTTTCTATCTACTGATTCACCCCCCCTCTCAGTAGTTGTCTGGGTCCTTATTAATTCATCATACCATCAATTGGTGTTAGAGCATTTCAGGTCCTCTAGTGTCTAAGCCTAACAACTTGAGGTAAAGATCTAGGAGAACATGATGAAGAAATAAGGTCCAAAGGCCAATAGGGAAAACTACAAAATCTGGAGTGATAGGACGGAAATCTATATTAAGAGTCTAGGAAGTCAATATTGAGAAAATGTGGTTACCAAATATACCTTACCTAGTGGGAATTTGTTTGATGATCAAAAGAAGGAACTACAAGAGAATAATCAAGCATTAGAGGCCATTATCAGTTCCCTGTCCAATGCAGAGTATGTTGATGTCCATGGTTTGGAGACTGCTCATGACGTGTGGAAGAAACTTGAAGATATTTACAGCGGTGATGAGCATGTTAAGATTGCCAACAAAGAGAGTTTGAGAGGTAAATTTGATGACATGCAGATGGCCGAAGGTGAGAATATTCAATAATATGGTCAGAGGATAAAGGAGATAGTCGGTGAGATTAAAAGTATTGGTGGTAAAGTGGAGGATACCACAGTGGTTAGCAAGGTATTGAGAACCCTTCTATTGGTCTACGCTATCCGAGTTGCAACCATTCAGGAGCTAAAGTCTATTGATAAAACTAAGGTAACTCTTGACTCCATCATTGGCAAACTGACTGTTTTTTAGCTAAATAGTTATGATGGAAGTATTCAGAAATCAGAGTCTTCATTTAGAGCTTCAATTTCTAATCCACCGGTAAGGAAAAACAGAGAAGCCAATCATAGTTATGAATCTAGATCTAGCAGAGAAGTTGATGATGAAGACAGTTTGGTTGAGCACTATTGGCCAAGCGGTTACCTAGAGGTACTGATAAGTACATAGGTAAATTACCTTTGAAATGTTTTGCATGTAATAGGATTGGACACATTGCAACTAAATGTCCAAATGGAGACAATGACCATAAACGAGAGAAGTATAAGAAGTAGAAAGGCAAAGGCAAAAGATATTGTCTGATTGTTGTTGATGGAGGAATCACAGATGAGGAATCCGAAGATGATGCTAATGAGGATATTGTCTTTGTTTCCATTAAAGAGGAGACATCTGATCAGAAGGCATTAATCTCTCGCATGGATAGTTATGATGATTGGATTATTGACAACGGTTGTTCACACTACATGATTGGTGACCAGAGTAAATTTATTACCCTGAACGAATTTGATGGAGGTGTAGTAAGATTTGGAAATGACTCACCCTGTATAGTAAAAGGAAAAGGAACCATTTCTCTTAATGGGAAGAGCAGTGTAGATGATGTCTACTGGGTTGAAGGCTTGAAACACAATCTTCTAAGTGTTGCTCAACTCAACGACAGAGGTTATCCATTGGAATTCAAGAATGGAATGTGCAAAATCTATGGAAGCAAAGGTGAAATAATTGCAATTGGAAAGAAGACAAAAGGTAATTTGTTTCACCTAAATCCTAAAGTCAACAACTGTTTAATTGCTAAAGTAGATGATAGTTGGCTTTGGCATAATAGATTTTGTCATGTAAACTTTGATAACATTGTCAAAATCAGCAAGTCCAAATCAGTAAGAGGTTTGCCTTAGTTGAACAAACCAGTGAATGCTCTGTGTAAGGAATGCCAGTTAGGAAAGATGACATCCTCAACTTTTAAGAGAAAATCCTTCTCAGCAGAACATTTGCTAGATTTGGTTCAAACAGAGCTCTGTGGACCAATTAGGACCATAAGCATTCAAGGTGATCAGTATTTTATGATCTTCACCGATGATTGCTCAAGAATGATGTGGGTCACATTCTTGAAGGACAAAACGAAAGCCTTTGGAAAGTTCAAGGCATTCAAGGCCTTAGTTGAAAAGGAAAGGAAAGAAGATAAAGTGTCTTAGATCTGATCAAGGTGGTGAATTTACTTATGAGGAATTCACTAAATATTGTGAAGACAATGGAATTAAGAGGCAAATTTCGGCACCCAGGACACTAGAGCAGAGAGGAACAACAAGTCTGTTGTTGAAGTTGCTAGAACTATGCTAATACAAGGTGGCGTTGCTAAGAATTTCTCGAGAGAAGTTCTTAGCACATCTGTCTACACTATGAACTGGGTATTGGTTAAAAGAGGCAAGGATAAAACTCCTTATGAATACTGTTATGGTAGATCACCTAATGTCAGTTACTTTAAGGTTTTTGGTAGTAAATGTTTTATCAAGAAAGGTGACTATGTTGGTAAGTTTGATGCTAAGTGTGATGAAGGCATATTTCTTGGGTACTCCACCAAGAGAAAAGCCTACAAATGTCACAACAACCAGACACAAGATTATTGAAAGTTCTAATGTCCGAGTGGATGACTGTCTTGAAGATTCAGGAGAGACTAGTGAGGAGAAGAAGGAAGATGAACCTTACATTCTGATCTTGGAGCCAGAACCAGTGGAGCCAGAAGTTGGTGAGATGAATGTTGCAGTACCAGTTCAACCAGAACAGGTAGATTTTGTAGAAGATGAAGATAGTGAGGAAAAAGAATATGATGATCCTGATCATGTTATCCTAAGGTATGTAAGACTCAATCATGATCTTAATCAGATTATTGGTGATAAAGATGCTAGAGTGTTAACCAAAAGAAGAATTAGAGATAATTCTTGTATGATCTCTACTATTGAGCCCAGAACAACAAAGGAATCTTTTGGAGATGATCACTGGGTCAAAGCTATGGAAGAAGAGCTTGACCAGATTGAGAAGAACAATACATGGACCCTAGTACCCAGATCAGTGAACAAAAATGTAATAGGTACTAAGTGGGTTTTCAGGAATAAATTGAATGAAGATGGAGTAGTAGGCAGAAACAAAGCCAGACTGGTATGCAAAGGTTATGCACAAGAAGAAGGAGAAGACTATGGTGAGACATTTGCACCGGTTGCAAGATTGGAAGGTGTTAGGAATCTACTTGCATTTGTAGCATATAGGGGATTCAAAGTATATCAGATGGATGTGAAGTCAACATTTCTAAATGGAATACTAGAAGATGAAGTCTACATTGAACAACTAGATAGTTATGCTTTGACGGATGCAAAGGATATGGTGTGCAAACTATAGAAGGCATTATATGGACTAAAGCAAGAACCAAGAGAATGGTATGAAAGACTGCATTCACATTTGGTGAAGATAGGTTTTTAGAGAACCAGTGAAGACAACAATATATATCTCAAGACTGAAGGAGATAAGATATTGGTTAGTGAGGTGTTTGTGGATGATATTATTTTTGGAGGCAATGATGACATGAGTAATGACTTTGCAAATGAGATGAAAAGTGAATTTGAAATGTCTTTGGTGGGAGAGATAAAATTCTTCATAGGTTTGTAAATTCAACAGATGAAGAGTGATATTTTTATTATACAGTCCAAATATGTGAAAGAGGTATTGAAGACATTTGGAATGGGAGACTGTAAACCAGTTGGGACACCAATGGTTATAGGTTGTAAACTGTTTAAGGAGGATGATGCCGCATCCGTTGATGAAAAGGAGTATAGGTCAATGATAGGGAAACTGCATTATGTTGTTCACAACATACCAGATATTACTCATGCAGTTGGATTAGTTGCCAGATTTTAGAAGAACCCAAAGGAGACACACATGATTGCAACTAAAAGGATATTCAAATATTTGAAAGGTACTATTAATTATGGATTATGGTATCCATATGCAGGTAACTTTGATTTGAAAGTTTATACAGATGCAGACTGGGCAGGAAATGTTGATGATAGGAAGAGCACAACCGGTGGTGCATTCTTTCTTGGAGGAAGACTTGTATCGTGGAGAAGCAAGAAGCAAAGTTGTACATCACAGTCAATTGCTGAAGCTGAATATGTTGCAGTGTATATGAATTGTACCCAGAAAATCTAGATGAAACACATTTTGGAAGGTTTTAAGTTGAAGATCACATAACCAGTCAAAATTTTATGTGATAACACCAGTGCAATAAATATTTCAAAGAACCTAGTGTTGCATGCTATGACCAAGCATATAGAGTTAAAATATCATTTCTTGAGAGAGAAAGTGCAGAGTAAAGATGTGATACTGGAGCATTTATCCACTAAGGAACAACTGGCAGATATATTTACTAAACCTTTGCCTAAGGCTACTTTTGAGTACCTTAGAAGTCACCTAGGGATTGTGCCCCTACATGAGGTCAATTGAACAGATGTGGAAGACATCAGTCGCAGTGCTAATTGAAGAATCTTAAAGTAGGATTGGTGTAGAGTGGAGCTACTCCACAGGGGGTGCAACTTGATGCAGAACAATGAAGTATGACACTACATGTTTTATTTTCACTTTGGCATTGTTGTCAAAGGGGAGAAGAACTATATGATTATGATGGAGAAGAACTATAGCCAATTACCAGTTGAAGACATGGAGAGTTGAAGGAGAGTACATGGTAAAATGTAAACCAAGATTCCTATACTTGTGTATGTGCATTACTCTCAATCATCACAATCAAGGGTATTGTTATTTGTATTGCCATCAATGCCAAAGGGGGAGATTGTCAGAATTTGATTGAAGATTATATTGATGAACTATTGTGTTGTCATTAATGTCAATTGTAACCAGTAATGATGTTGTTATGCAACCAATAGTTAAGCAAGTGAAGGAAACCGATATTACTCTAGAAGCAGTGAGATCAACCGGTAACCCTACCTGTTGATATGCCTAACCCTAATTGATGGAGCTTGGTGAATCGGTTGTATTTATTTATGATCAAATGGTGATCTGTAATGATTATGCCATGTATGCATGTTGTATGTGATGAGTTTCAAGTAGTTTTTGGCGCATAGAGATACAATTTTATCTTGGGAATGAGCGAGTACATTGCATGAAGAGGAAACCACATGATGAGTTACAATAATCGATGAGCAGTGATCAAGGAGCGGTCAAGGTTGTCTTGTACAATGTGCAATGATTTCTATGTAATCCAACGGTATTGTTTGAACCAATTTGTTTGTAATCTCTATGAGATCTTAGATTTGTGATGTGTTACCGACCTATTGCTTTGCTTATAAGGTCGATGAGTTGTTTTGTTGTAGTGTTGGCAATTTTGGTTAAGTGTCAGTGTGATTGATTGTCGAACCAGAAGGAGTATTTGAAATATGTGTGAAGGCAAATAAGAGCATGAAAATGATCCGATCAAGCAGAGTAGTGCTATTTACCAGATCAACAAACCCCTATTGTTCTCTAACAATTACAACAATTAAATCCCTTAACCGGGAAATCTTTCACAAGATTAGTGCTATCTAAATCCTCTAACCAGGTGATACGGTAGCTTGGATTTCAAATCCTCTATCGAGGTTACTCCTAACAGGGTATTTATTCTAACAGGGCATTATAGTCAATCCCTTAATAGGGTGGTCCCTAATAGGATTTGTTCTTAACAAGACATTTTTGTAAAGCTTTAACAGGCTTGGCTCCTAACAGGGCGAACTTCAGAAGAGTTCATAATACTTGTGGGTATTCATCCCCACCGTAGTTTTTCCCATTTGCGTTTCCATGTCAAAAATCATTGTGTCAAGTGCTGAATGGTTTTTGTGGTTATGTTTTTTATATGGTTAATTTTCTTAACTGATAAAGCCACTTAGATGTGTTAAGATGACCGACAGTAATATGAAATGTACTTTTGCTATTGTTAGTAAAGTAGTTTCATGTTTTGGTAGAATGATTTGATGTTTCAAATCTGCTATTTTGTTATATCAGTTAACCGGTAAACTTGTAAGTGCAATTACAATTTATTGTTCAGTGTTTGAACTGGCTAGTTCAGGAATTGTTTTATGAGTTGATTTTTAAGTTTGGTGAAAGATAAGTCCGTTTTCTATCTACTAATTCACCCCCTCTCTCAGTAGTTGTTTGGATCCTTATTAATTCATCATACCATAAGATTTACCAAATGAACCTAATGCAATTGAAGAAGAAATGACAATCAATAATCAATCAAATGATGAATATAGACCAACTCAATTTGATGTAACGAATGTACCTAATGCATGTAAAGCACCAATGTTAACACCTCCTAGAATTATTCGTAGGAAACCAAAGTATCTAATTGACATTGATGAGAATATTTTGAAGCCAATGCTTGATAAAATACACGAACAAAATTGTGGAAGAATCGTTAAAAGAATATGGAAACACTATTTTGAAAGCTCAAATCAAACTGCAAGATGTCAATTAATTGTTGAAATGATTAGAATTTTAAAATTTAGAGAGACAATGAAAATTTTTAGCTTAAGATCATCCAAAAATAATAGTGAAAGAAGTATTGTGAGAAATATATTTGATGCATATCAAGCAATTGGTTCAAAATCACGTACTAAATATTCTATTGTTACTCGATGTGTTATTACATCAACCATAATGAGCAAGAAAATAAAAAAGATCATTTAATAAGCAATACAAGTAAGTCATTAAACATAAGTAGAATAACGTTACATAATGCATTAGAGAGGCGAGAGAAAATAGAGGATCCTAACAATAATTCTCTTTGGGCATTCTCAGATAGACTACCACGCAAAGACAAGGTTGTTATTGATGCATTAAGAACATTAATTGATTTTTTTTGGAATGACAATACAAGTGTTTCACCCAACCAAAGAGATGTTGTTATAAGGTGAATTAGATCTAGAAATTGTGAGCCACATGCCAAACACTATTTGGATATGACTCAAACAAAATCATATGAAAGATTCCTTCAAAAGTTTCCTCAAATAAGAATTAGTCAAAGATATTTTTAAATGGAAAAAACTTCTTATGTTAAGATTAATCATGTACGCACCACGTGTTGTTGTAGGATTCATATTGAATTTTCCATGCACTATTATATTTATCATCATATATGTTGTACTTTGCATACTAATGATGTTTTATAAGAATGTAGTATACAAGAACCTCCTACTTCACCAAGAGAATTTATTTCAAGTGTACTATGTAAAAGAGATAATGGTTGCATTTATTATAGGATGATGCATTTGAAAGGTTCTTGTGCTACATGTGGTGGTTTGCAACATTTACCTAGATGTCTACATTTAGAGAGCACGCGTGAATTTGGTAAGAAACTAGTTTCTTTTGGAAAATACAAGACAATCACATATGAGGTTAAAGATGGAAAATAATTGAAGAGATGCAAGTTAGTGAAAAATGATGTGTTGCTGAATTTATGAAAATGTTTCAAGAGAAACTAGTTTATGAGTACGTAATGCATACAAATAGAGCTTGGTGGTTAGATGAGAAATTCAATTTATGTAAGGACACATTTCCTCTTGGTACCATTGTATCTATTGTTGATTTTGCTGAGAATTGTACACTACAACCTCAAAATGAAGTGCAGTCTATGTATTACCATTCTAGACAAGTTACTATTTTTGTACGCATAGCATTCTATTGAATATTTAGAATACTAAGAGGGGAGAGGTGAATCGATATTCTCTTAAACTTATTAAAACTTCTAACTAACCAATCACATAACATAATTCAACTACAATAAAGGAAATTAACACAAGACACAACACCAGAGTTGTACGTGGAAAACCCAAAGTGGGAAAAACCACAGAGATAGTGTTCTCCTAGGAATAATGCAATATGTAACTAGTTACACAATACAAGGGGTTGGCTCACTGCTGGTGAGGGCTCACTGTTGGATGATAGAGTACAAAATTGAACTGTTAAAGTTGCATCTGGCATATGAATGAATCATATTTTCATTGAAATGCACAAATTGTTTTATACATCCACTAAACATATACCACATAATAGTATCCATATCCATAGATCTTTCACATACACACAATGTACATAAATAGTTATTTTTCAACAACCATACCTCTAACATGCAAAATTGATGGCTATATATATCTGCACCAAATATCATGATCAATCAGCCCAATCGGAAGGGGTGAGACCTAAATATCCACATGAAACAACAAAAAAATATCTTCAAAATATGTCAGCTTCCAATTTGATGATCAAAAAGTGATTTGTAGAACATGCCACCAATATGTCCTGAGAGGACTAGATCCAAAAATTCCTTTCGGAGTATGCCTTCATCATATCCGAATGGGACCAGACCAAAAACATCTTCCAATAAGGTGAATACCGGACCTCAAAACTGCATAAAGTAAATATACGTACATAATAAAGAAATAACATATACCGAAGCAAACTGCCGGATCAAAACAAAAACATACATGCCAAACCAAATCACATCAATGACATCAAGGCCAATAATCTCCCCCTTTGTCATTGATGGCAACATAGACACAACTGAAATATCAACTATCTAACTATTTGAAAGTTCTGCATAAAATGACACAACACTGGTCCACCTTTTGACAACAATGACAAAGGGCCAAAAACTAAAAAAAAACATGCGCATAAACATAATAGAATTTCCCCCTAAGGAAGACAACTCATGTCAACCAGAGAACAGTTTGAGCTTTTGGACATGCACGGTCTAGGAGTCCTTGCCTTTATCCCAATGTGAGATAGCCTTTGATAGGAACCTGATGTGTACCTACATGGATGCGTGCATTTTTTTTGCCTCTCGAATGGAACTGGGTATATAATATGTGAACTGCATGACACTAGAAAGCACTCGATTCATGATAGATATGCTCTCACTGCTCAGATCTCACAATTTATCTAAGGGAAGAATGATGTCATCCCTTTGCTACTGTAACTCATAATTTTTCTCATGAAGCTCTTCAATTGTTGATCTTCCGAAACTAGATAAGTCCTTAGATAACCTATAATTTGTATAGGCCTGCCAGATCTTATCCTCAATGATATTCATTTCATCCTTGATACTCATTGTGGCATCTAGCCATTGAAGGTTGTATGAGAAAAGTATATTACCATTTTCCAAGTATGAATGACCTTGAGAGATAAGTTGTGTGAGCTGACGATGTGCAGTCTCACACTTGCCCTTGAGTTCTTGCAATGAATTCTCTCAGTCATTTTCTCTATCTTCTCATATTTATCCTTCAATTTCTCAGCATGATTATTCAGTGAACTAATTAACAGTTTACATTTGTCTGCACAGGGGGTGTCTGGATCTAATTGACACCCAGGCATCGCAACATGAAGTGTTGTCAACAAATCTTCAATAATTTTATCTTTCTTCTTAAAATCTTGTCTGGAAGATGATAGAAAGGCTTCTCTAATTCAGAGTTTCTGAACTGGATCAACATTTGAGAAATCAACTGACTGCTTAGATGAAGTGATAGGTTAAATGATTAATAGTTCAATAAACAATTTCTTTCACGAAAATCAACAGTATTGGAGCTGGTACCGATCATTGTCACTGTCCTAGATACATTCACATTTGATTCTTTCACCAGATTATCTATCTTTTCTTTTGATAGAACCTTGGGCTCAGGTTCATTTCTTTCAGCTATCACATGGTCATCCCAACCTTTATCATTAGAACCTTCAATTTCCTTACCTTTTTTAGATTTAGGATTTACTGGAGAAACATCAAAAGTTCCAGGGGCATCTGTCACATTATCCATAACAAATGTATCATTAACAAGACTAACATCAGGATTATTGGTTGTCAATAGGATTATTATCCACATTCTCTAACTCATCGATAGGAGTACTAGAGTCAACAGAGGGTAACATACCAAGATTCTTTTTAACAGATATCATTGTGTCTTTCATAAGAGTGAGTTCACTGAGGAGTATAATGATATTGTTACCTTGTTGTCACAGATAAAAGGGGTTCCAAATTGTCACTTCTTTCAAACATGGATGTGTTGGTATATGAATATCATTAGGAAAGGGAATGATAAAATAGTCTGGGGTGAGAAAATCAATGATGCAAGTTGTGAATAATTGAAGGAAGTCAAAACCACTTTGAAATTTTATATGACTTCCTACCTTGTGTATGCATCCGCCTCCATGAGGCAATTTCCAGGGCTATCTACAAAAAGTGACAGAAGGAAAACTCTAGTATGAGATTATTATTCTCAGTTGACCATTGCTAATTGGAGAAGTCACTTCTGAAGGGTCAATGATGCCTTCGTTTCTTGTATGGAAGTTCTTATTTGACAAAGAGTTGCATAAAAATAAACTTTATGATGCAGAATATAACAAAGTTTGTGAGTATGGATGTGTCTTCTTGCAATTTCCAACATTCACATACATCCGTGTAGGTTGCTTTACTAGCGAACCTTTTATGCTACCAAGGTATCCATCAGATAAGATTATTGTGATGGAGCTATGCCATCAATTAGTGTATGTACATGAAAGACAATCTTCTTCACACAAGATTGGTCTCAAGTCTTACCAGTCTATTGGCAGGTATTCAGTACTAATAACTTTTAAATACAAGAACATGGAGGAGGAAATGTAGTGGGTGACAATGCGAAGATCCAAATCCCGCAATAAATTTGATTTTTGTAGGATGAAAAATAAGATCCATAGGAATTATGTACATGTATATTGGCTGGAGGATGTTTGGGCAGATTGTAGAGATGATGATGTGAGGAAACTTGATTTCAGTCACCTCACACTTAAGCAGATTGAAAAATTGAATCTGGCCAAAATTCCAGATACATGCAAGGATACTACCAATGATGTCATGTATTCTATTTATTTCAAGAACAACATTTCTATTACTCCTCTTCCTCCTATTTATTTCTCATAGAAGAAAAACAAATCCATTTCTGCAAGATTTTCTCCCGTCATGGCAAATACCAATGCATGGTTGCTGAAAAAGGATACAAGGATGAAACAACTCCTTACAAGTTTTGGTGAGGAGTAGTATGATGAAGGTCTTGTGGATAAGATGTCAAAAATGAGAATCAAGAATAGACAGGACCCACATGAGCTACCACCAATTTCATCTCCTAGGTCAAAGGGGAAGAAACCTACATACAAGTTCACTATCAAAGGGCCAAAGAAAGGAGAATCCTTGACTCAAGCTGCACAAAAGGATGTTTATGAGGAACCGACATTACAAGAACTATAAAAAGGACAACAAGAGGGAGAGATACCACAGGAAGAAGAAATGCAAGATGTGGGGGAATCACTTGCATCGCTAGTTACTATCATTTCTACAACTACACAGGTTCCTGCTTAAACTCATGTAATCATTCATTCTATTGAGTCTGATTCAGATGAAGAAGATGAAGAACATAATGATGAAGGCTTAGATGTTGGAGAAGATGATGAAGAATTTGTGACTTTGTGAAGCCTTTCGAGTTTCGATGATGTACCTGCATCAATGATTGAATCTTCAATATTAGACTTTACATAAGCAATGACACATATTTCTCAAGAGCAGCAGATAGTGACACTTCCTTCAGGCGTTGTTATTGCAGAGGCTCCACCACTTGTTTCGACCATTATCACTACAACAACTCCACCATTAGTTTCTATCACTGTGGCAACTGCATATTCTTCTCAAGTTCCTAATGTTGCCAATACAACCGCCCTTGTGCCAGTATCCCAAGCTGCTGCAACTACAAGCTAGGCTACAATACACATATCTGTGACTGCGCAAACTAATATCACAACTCCAATGAAAAAATCAGATCTTGCTCCATGGTTGGATGTTGCGGCGCCTAAAAGAAAGAAGTAGGTAATCTCACTAGATGATTTTGATTTTTATTAGTTAGGTCTTGTCAAGCAGAAAGTCACCAAGAAGCCCAAGACTGTGTCAAGAATATTGGTTGATCCAGTAAGCAAAAGGAAATATGTTGAGGTCTTAGTGCCATCTTCAGACAAGGACAAGGACAAGGACAACATTCAACCTATGGATTATCCTATGCAAAATGTAGAACTTGGTGTAGAAAAACATGAGAGTGTTAAGCAAGACTCTCAAACTTCTTTCAATTCTCTCATGCGTAGATTTGATCAGGAAAGAGATGAGAAGATTGAATGGAAGCAGAAATGTGAACAACTGACTAGTGTTCTTCATAAAATTACGCAGTCATCACAAGAGGTTCAGCCAATAGTTTCTTTAGTTGACATAGAAGCACTTTAAAAAGTAGAACAATTGGCTACAAGGGGAAAAGTAATTGAAGAATAGATCAGTCACTTGAAGTCAGAAGAGACACATCTCATTGATTCTGCAATCAAGATTTTGACATATTTTGAGAATGCACAAGTATAGGTTCAAGATGTATAATCTTTATTATCCCAAAAAATAATAGAACTTGAGAAAGATTTAGGGCTTTGGGATAAAATGAGAGAATATAGAGTAGACATCCTTGTTGAAATTTGGTATTGACTCGGGGAAAGTACATCAAAACCCGATCAATATTGGCAAACAAGGATGAGCTAATGAAAATACTGGTAAAGGAACTGAATCAAGATAAAGAAGCATGTGCTGATGCAATCACAAATATTTCATCAGGAATATCAAAATTACCTTGCTAGTTATTTGATACAGAATATAAGGTTTTACCCAATGAGACCGTCAAATAGGAATTCCTCATCATGATCGACCAGTTGGTAGATGATCAATTTTCTCTGGCATTATTTGATAAGTTGATTGAAATTCAAAACAACTTAAATGATCTTGCATCAATTTTGAAGAAATCTAAAAGGGCTTATGTAGAAGTCGGAGATTCTATCTCTCGTGTTCATGCCATTTCCAATGCGACTTCAGGGCCAAACAAATCTGAGATGCAAGCTATGCTAGCAAGATTTGAGGAATTCCATAAAATCAATGAGGGGGGGAAATAAAGAATAAAGTGTCATTGACACTACGTAGTTTTCATGTAGTTGCATTTTTTCTTACTGCAAATTTTCTCGCAGTTGCATTTTTATTTTATACAGTAGTTATAGTCAAGTGGGACTCTGCAGTTGAATTAGTCAACTGTGCCCAAATTTTTCTCCACTCTTTTTCTATTAAAGGAGGAACCTTGTTTATAAATATTTATCTTTTATATGCTAAGCAAAACTCTGTCGAATTGTTGCCTCAACTAAGACTTTGAGATTTTTGTTGTGAAGATTCAATCAAGCAAATAAATAAAGCAATTCCTTTTGATTCCAAACATTGTGTTGGGTCGAAAATTGTTTATATGAGTGAATGTTCTTATGTTCATTGCTTATATATATTCTTTAATTCCTTGATATTGGTGGTGTTTTTGTTCACGTGATTAAGGGAGCATCTAAATTGTAGCAAATAGACTTGAGCTATTTTCATATTTAGGAATTAGTATTGTCATACAGTGATTAAGTAGTAGGCTTTGTACTATTGCTAGTTACTTTAGATTATTGGAAGTTTCATCTATATATCTTGAAGACTTTGAGCTACAAGTTATATTAGTCATAATTGTAATTAATTTGAAAGTTAGATTGTTCTCACATAAGACTTTGCGCTTATGCAATTTTAGAGATATAATTTAGTCATTGTATGCAAGTTTCATTAGTTGGTCATTTTCTAAGAAATTTCCTCAAGTAAAGGGATATACGCTAATTCTAAAAAAAGAGAATTATACGCCCTAAGCTTACCCTTGAATTTACTTTCAAAGTTGTTGAACTACCCAAATTCTATCAGGGAACCTCCCCTTGATGAGAGGAGAGGCTTTGTCTCAACATAGCTGTGTGTGAAATACATATTTTGTCATTAGTACTCTGGTGACAAAATATTCACCCAACAAGGGTAAAAGCACAAACTTGTGTCACACTTTTATAAAGGAACCAACCAACACAATTAAAATTGTTTAACTTCGACCGCATAAAAGTGACATTTCTAAATTGAATTTTGAAACGATGTAAACTGATCAAATATAGAAATATTAATGAAATTTAGGTCTTACTATTTTTTAATTTTTTTTCAAAAATTTGATTTTTTTTTATAAATTCAAAGATAGATTTTTCATTGCTGAAATTTTTTGAAAATCAGGGGTTCTAGTCGTTGTCACCAAAAAAATGAAAACACTTTATTTTTTCTGATTTTAGTTTTCCAAATAGAGAACATATATATACAGTGTTAAAAAAATAATAATTAATTTTGATGTATATTTTTCTTGTTATAATATTTTGAAGTCCAACATAGCTAAATTTGACAGTTTTCATTCGGCGTCACCTTTTGACTACTATATTTATCATTAACAAAAAAAAACCCTTTTTGAGAAGATTATCTCATCTAGTGAAAAATATTTTTAAATTTTTTTTCTAATATCATTTAATATTTCTTTTTTAATTTCTAATTAGCCTCTTTTTAACTTTAAAAAGCTACTCACAATGTTTAATTAATAAAAAATATTAAAATTAATCAAAATACTAAAAACATTATATGTCCAGATTCATGACTTCGAGCTCTACAAAAGGGTATTTTTTGATTTTTGTAAAAAAATATTCTGCTTGAAGAGAAATTGAGCAGAAGTGAAAAGTTTCAGAAATACAGAGTTTTTCACCTTTTTTGTGCCACATCACATAACACATATGCTAGTCCGGTCAAACTCAGTTGGGCCAAACTAACCTTAGTTTTAACAATTAAAAAAAATGATTTTTTTTAATGGAAGCATTTGAAGCAAGGGTGTTCGATCGGACTTCCGATGCTATTTTAGCGCCACACGGCCTGGGGATAGTCTAGCCGGACAACCCTGAGTTGGCCCAAAGTGTGACACAACTCCATGATTTTACCCCACATTTCTCTATGTGGAAATGAATTTTCTAGTTAGATTGGTTAGGTATGGAGTTTGAGTGATTTTACTCTCCTCTCCTTGAATTTCCTTCATTCATCCCTCTCTATTTATAGCTATCATGAGGGTTTCCTTTAGTAATTCTTATGACTTGGACATATTGAGAAGGATGGTTTCTATGCTTGGAATGAGGTCCATCCACTAGATTAGACAGAACGAGAAGATCTCAAACCTTTAACAAAAAAAATCATCAAGAGAAGTTTTTGTCTTGATGAGATTCATCCTTGTCTTGATGATTATTTTTAACTGAAGACAAACAAATCTTTTAACTGAAGCTAAGAACTAGTGGGAAATAATGTTCTTGACCCTAAACTAATAATTTCTCTTTCACAACATCGGAAAGAGAGTGAGAAGAGGTAGAAGGATATTTCCTCATATGAATTATAGTCCTAGCGATACTATCATCCCAAATTCCATGAGAAGATATAAGTGGAGACTCCTCAATGGGAGGACCAACAATAAATGAAGAAGGGACAATGTGAAGACAAGGAAAAAGGCTACCGTCATCCACCAAAAAAGGTAAGAGTTTCGGCAAAAGTAGCCAAAGAAATGGGAAGAGAGCATGGAATAAGAAGAACCTTAGGACATGAGAAGCCACAACAGAAGTTCGGCACTCATCAGAGACCCAAGAGAGTCATCCATCAAAAAGACACGATCATCAACAGTCAAGTGATCTTTAAAGACATAGGTAGAGAGAAAAGAGTCAATTATTATATTAAATCATACACATAACAATAAATAACAATCATAATCATATTAATGATCTCAATATACATTGTTATTCTCGTATACTAGAAAATAATAATGTTGCATTGTTACAAGACCATAAAGTCATTTAAATCATGAAGTTTTGATACAAATAAAATAATGAAATCATCGGTCACCATGAACCCTTTTGTCTTTTACAACCCATAAGATGACAACATAATCGAGGTACTTTTCTGCACAAACATGAAGCATAAGATCCCCTAGTGCTCTTCAACAAAGATAACCTGACCTTGCATGAAGTAGCTAGCAATTTGGAACGGGTGGGTGGGATGGAATCTAGTGCAATATGTTATATCTAAGATACATTTCACATAAAGAACATACTATGTCTTACTATCACGATATGACATAGTAAGAAACATAACTAATCATTTAGTATCATTAATGATTATAAAATATTTGGCTAAAGCAAATTTTTAGCCTACAACCAATAAATAGACTACTAAAGGAAAATATACCCTTCTTTATTATTTGTATAAAATAATTCCTATCATTAAACAAATTAAACTAATTTTCATTATGGAACATATTTCCTTTCTCTGAAAAATTAAATGATCTAATCCTATAAAGAGTAATGGCAACCTGCAGTATGTTGTAGTTGACTTGGGGATTGCTTCCCCAACTGGTTCTTGACATTGCAATAGCAACAACTAATTGAATTTATTTCTAGTAGATAAATTTGAATTTGAATTTTTTGAGGGGAAATTTTGTGTGAACGGCCCCAAGACAAAAGGGAAGAATGTTTCCCACTATCATTTTTTGAAGAAGAATGTTCTCTAAGTGATCCAGAGTGTGCAATAACAATTGTGTGATTGTTTGTGCTAAGACCAATGATTGCTCTAGGTATTTCATGGCTTCTGATGAGTGGTGATTGCTCCATGCATTTGTAGCTCCAAGAGAGTTGTGTGTGTGTGTGTGTGTGTGTGTGTGTGTGTGTGTGTGTGTGTGTGTGTGTGTGTGTGTTAGAGAGAGCTCTGAGAAGATCCATAATTTGTGAAAGATTCAAAGAAGCTCCAGATTATTCAGTGTTTGGGAGCAGCTCCAAAATGTTGCAAATCTAATTTGTAATAAGTTTTAGTTAATAGTTTATTTTCTAAATTTGTAGTTTATTTTGTAAAAGTTACTTTTTTGAATTTAATGCAAGCAAGAAAGTTGCATTCCTCTAGCCTGTGTTTTGTCTCTTTGTTTTTGGCTTCTGTTGTGTATTGCCAATGATTGGAAAATTTGAGTTGCAATCTTAGAGGTTTGTTTGATTCTCACTTTTAGGGAGTTGGTATCAGAGCTTTGTCTCTACCTCTTCTTTAGAATTTCAGATTCTCTACATGGTATCTAAGTTTTGTATTTGAGCACTTTGGTTTTCCAACTATGTATCAAAGTATTTTATTTTTCTAATTTTGTATTAGAGTCATTTGGCCCTAGATCCTAGTGAGTTTGGGAATTAATTTTCCGGGTATTGATTTTTATTGTGTAGGATACATGGATGGAGATGAAGGAAAGAGCTAGTAGAAACCGCCATCCTTTAATGGACAAAGTTATGATGTATGGACAAAGAAGATGAAGACCGTCGTGGTTGTAAATGATTTGTGGGAGCTCATGGTCAATGGGTTTGTGGATACAACTGACCCAACTCAATTTGTAGCCCTTAAAAACCATCAGAAGACCCAGTTGAGAGAGAAAAGGAGGAAAGATGCAAAAGCCCTCAGTGTAATTGAAGTAGCCTTTATAGAGGCAGTATTTCCCAAAATAGCAGTAGCTAACTATGCCAAAGAAGCTTGGGAAATCCTCCAAACAAGCTATAAGGTGAATGATAAAGTTAGATTGGTGAAGATCCAGATGCTTCAAAGAGATTTTGGAACTCTTCAAATGAAGGATGCTGAGTTTATTTCAAACTTCCACACAAGAGTCTAGTTTATTGAATCAATTGAGGACAAATAGAGAAACGATGGAGGAATAAAGGATTATGGAGAAAATCCTCCATAGTTTTCCCTCTAAATTTGATGCAATCGTCATTGTCATTGAAGAGGTAAAGGACCTCTCTACTTTGACGGTAGATGGCTTAATGTGTTCTCTTCAAACCCATGAGCAATGCCTAAATAGGTCTGGTACATCTTCCCAAAGAGAAATATTTCAAAGCTCAATCTAATGCAAGAGGTAAGGGGAGAAGAAATAATGCTGGAAGGAGCTCAAGAGGTAGAGGTCGTGGCAACTCCGAACAAGTACTGGAGGAGATAAATCTGGATTACCTCAAAGTCATGAGGGAGAAATAAACTCTCAGACTAGATCTAGATAAGGCAAGGAGAACAACAATTCAAATCAAAGATATGACAAGAGAAATGTTTAATGCTACTATTGTCATAAGTTTGGTCATTATGCTAGAGACTACTAGAAAAAGGCAAAATAATCAGTCCAATAAAAGTGCAAAGGTGGTTGATGTGAATCTGGTTTAAAGTAATCAGTCCACAACCTTCATCATGTGTAACATTGGTGAAGAATCTAGCCCTAAAGTTTGGTATTTGGATAGTGGTTGTAGTAACCACATGAGTGTTAATGAAAGTTTGTTTTATTTCATTGATAAGAATGTTAAGTATTGTAGTCACATAAATCTGTCCACTTAATTAAAATGAATATTTGCTATTTATTTGATTAATAAACCCACTAGCCAACCGTTAATTAAATTAACATTTAATTAATTCATCTTCAATCATTCCCCTATTAATTAAATAAATTATTCAATTTATTTTAATTAATTCATTAAACCAAATTCACAATCAATTAAATGAATAAATCATATTTATTTAATTTAATCCCCTTTCCTCTTTTAAATAAATAATTAAAACATTTATTTAAATCATTAAACTCCCCCCCACTTGCATTCTCCTACAAATGCAAGTTGCAACCACAATTGAAATAAATTAATTTTATTTTAATTAAAATCCTATTTTCCCTCACCCACCAAACCCACTTGCAATCCTAAATCCCCTTCTAGACTCTTCTAACCACTTTCTAATCATTTCTAATTAGCCTAATCCATCCCCTAAATATTGTCACATTCCTAAGCAACTTGGAGTCACTTCTCAAAGCCTTCAAAGTCTTTGAAAAGCATTTAATGCTTTATGTGTTCAACAAGCTAACCTCTAAAGTCTTCCAAACCACTAATGGCTCTTACATGACCATTAATGGCTCTCACATAACCATTTATGGTTAAAACCACTTGCCCCCATGGTTAGAGACTTTACCTCTAACCCAACCCTCATTTAACCTATGGGTCTCTTCAAGCATTTATTGCTTTGACCATGGTTGTCCTCACTAACTCTTGCACAAGAGTTTATCCATTGGATAAAGACATTATTTGTTGGATAATGGCTTTATTCTTTCAACTCAACATTAACCTTACCTCCCAAGTTAACCTTCAAGTCATGTCAAGCATTTAATGCTTATTCCTTCTCCTCTCCACCCATCTCTTGTTGACATTTGTCATCTTGGGATTGGATTGAAAGCCCTCACATGGATCATAAATCCATCAATCCTGACCCTTGTTAAGATTACTCAATCTCAACCATCCATTGCTCCATTTTACCTATAAATAGAGCTCATTTCTTCATAATCCAAATCCTGAAATCTTGTATGCATCTAATTTATAGTGAAATTAGAGAGCATTTAGCATAATCATCTGCATTTGTCATTTTGGGCTAAATTAATATTAGATAATTAGATAATATATCATTTTATCTTGTTCACATTTGCATTCTCATAATCATCCATTTTACAATCTTGAATCTCCATAAGACATCCAGAATAGTGTAAAAAGCTACTGAGAGCTACACTCATTTGGGAACTTGGAGAGGAGAGGAACAAGGGAGGAAAAACTACAAGCATGGTGGAAGGCATTTGGAGATGCCTTATTGCATTTATTTTCTTTGTTAAAATCTCTATTTTGCTTTTAGTATCTCTCTTGATATGCTTTCTTAGGATAGTGTTTGATTTCTGATTTTCTAACACTAACAATTGGTTTGTTGCTTGTTTGTTTGTGTTTGTCATCCTAACCATTCCTTTTTGCAAAGCATCAAGTATGATATTAAGATTGGGAACAATGGAATAGTTCTAGGTGTGGGCAAAGGATCCATTATGATCTGCACCAAGCAAGGTGAGAAGAAAGAAATTGAGAATGTATATTTTGCCCCAAGTATAAAGCACAATCCAATGAGTGTTAGATAGATGATCCAAAATGGATACAAATTGTTGATGGAGAAGGGTGAATGTGTCATTTTGACAAGGATGAGAGTGAGAAATTTGTTGTAGCAGTTCAAATGACAAATAACCTGACTTTTTCATTAAGGGTAGAGAATTGTTTTTCTTTTTAGTCTATAGCTACACCTCCCAAGCATGAAAAATGTAAAACAATGTAGCAATCATCCTACAAGGTAGTCATTCAATACCCCTCAAAGATATAACATCTCAGGTATGGGAACTTATGCTATGTTGGTTTAATTTTGTTGTCCAAGAAAAGAATGGTAGATGGTTTGTGATAGTAGAGCCTAGTACCAAGTGTGAGGCTTGCATTTTGGGAAAGAAACATATGTATCCCTTTCAATTGGGAAATTCTAGAAGGGAAACATAATCATTGGATCTAGTTCTTATTTATTTGGTTGTCCCTATACAACCCATATCCATTGGGAAAAGCCAATGTTTCATGACCTTCATTCATGATTTCATTCGTAGAACATGGGTTCATTTTTTATAGCATAATTTTGAAGCATTTGATAAGTTTTTATTGTTTAAGTCCCATGATGAAAAGGATAGTGGACATGTCTTCGAGGTTCTAATGTCAGATAGTGGGGGAAAGTATACCTCCAAAGCCTTTGTGAATTTTTGCAAGCAAAGTGGCATCAAGGAGATAACTGCTTATACTCTGTAGCAAAATGGAGTGGTTGAGAGGATGAATAGAACCATTGTGGAGATGGAAATGAGCATGCTAAAGGCAAAGGGACTCCCGAATGAGTTTTGGGGAGAGGTTGTGGTAACAACTATTTATTTGATAAATAAAAGTCCAACCAAGGTGGTTTGTGACAAGATTCCACAAGAGCATGGTCAAAGTGCAAGTGGACCATTGAGTACTTAAGAGTGTTGGATGTGTGGCATATGCTCATGTGCCAAAGTAGAAGAATAAAAAGTTGGATGACAAGGGTGAGAAGTGCATTTGCATGGACTAGAGTGTTGAGTCCAAGGCATATAGGTTGTATAACCCCATCAACGAGAAGATCAACATTAGTAGAGATGTAGAGTTCATTGAGAATGAGTCATGGGATGGCTCAGTGGACACTTCTTCATCCACATCACATGGAGTACCCATTAATGATGAAGATGATAAATATCATGAGGATCATGATGCTATAGTAGTAGATATGGAGAGCTCCAGACAGCTCCCGAAAACTCCTGACATAGACAAGTAGTTAAACAAACTATCTCATAATTTAGTCTAAGAGAGCGCCAAATAGCCCTAGACAACTCCTAACACTAGTAGGCAGAAAGGGAAGCTATTGCAAATAGCCAGAGAATTGGTTGTAGAGAGCTCCATATGACTTTGATCAAAGTCTACATAGCACAAAAGCAACAGTAGTGAGAGTTCAAATCCCACTCTCACCTCCCTAATGCCAAAGAAGACCAAGAGTCTAAGGGAGATCTACCAAGATGAAAAGTATGATGATGGGTTTGATGAAAATGTGAATTTTGCATTATTTTCTCATAGTGATCCGATTTATTTTGAGGATGCTATTAAAGAGGAGAAAATATGTGAGGCCATCTGATAGGGAGGTAGTGCAAGTGGAATGCTCAAGAGACTTGTATGGTCACTAAGTATAGGTCCTTACTAATTTCAAGGTGTTGTTGCTGTAATCAAAGTGCAAAGGTTCATAGACAACCTAAAACATCCTCTTGATCCACCTCCCTAAGACAAGACTTCTTGGTTGCTCAAAGGCTTCAACCCCATAATCACTCTGGCTTGGTAAACTGACTCCTTATTCACCCTCTTGGATTTCATTCCTCTGTCCTTGACCTGCTCCCTGATTGCACAAGGTCTCCTTTTATTGGTTTACACATTAATACCAAGTTTTGCTCCCAATGGTGTCTTTTGCCTTCTACGTTTTAAGATGTAGAAGTCCTCCTCAAGTGCTAAAACTAAGTTTTTGGAGTCTACCACACAAAAAGTGTTAAAATTGGGTGAAGACAACTTGTTTTAACTGGCATTAATGACTTTTGTGTTTTACATCCACCATTTGTGTACCCAATTTGATAAAAACTCAATTTTGAGGCCTAAAAGGCTACAAGCAATTAGCCCTCCTTTTGGGGTTTTGTGCTCACCCTACTCAAGCGATGGACTTCCTGATTGAAAGCATCACATATTTGGATACCCTTTTGGAGGTTCTTGAAGATTTACCAAGTTTAGGGGTCCCTAAAGCCTTCTCCGTGACTGTCCCAAAAATGGGCATAAAAAGAGGGTTTTGGTAGGGCTTGTTGGCAAAAACCAGATTTCAAACTTGAGATCCTCCAAATGACTCAAGGACACCTAATTCTACCTTGCTATTGACTAACCAGGCCATAAAAAAGAAGGTTTAAACCTCACAAAGTGAAGAACAAGATTTTCATAAAATACACAAAAGGGAAATGCAACATTTGACAACTTTTCACTTTTTGCCTTCTACAAACACAACTTTGCAAGAATTCCAATTACAAATTGAAGCATATGAACATGGAAAACATTAGAGACAAGAAGGAATCCAATTTTCCCTGCACAAAAGGCATTAGGAAATTACAAAATAACAAATAGTTCACTGTCAAGCTAAATAGGACTGCATTTTGCCCTCTCACTGCCTTTTTCACATTGGACCTGCATTTCACACTGTTAAAACTCCTTTTCAAAGGACTTATTTGGGCTTTCTTGACATTACTCTGCCCCTTTATGATTAATATCCTTCATACCTGCAAATTTAGAAGGGAGATTACATGTACAATCTTTAAAACATTGTAAGAATCAGTCCTAGATGACTGTGACAACCTGCTGGGCGTTTTTCATTTTGCCTAAAGAGATCATTATTTGATCTTGGCATTTACAATATCCATGGGTAGGGCTTACACTTCTCTTTGTTCTTGTTTTCAAACAAACAAAGTATTGACAAAGGTTTTCACACACCAATGAATGGTGGAGAGCAAACAAGGAAGGAAAACTACTACCAAACAGTGACTCACTATTTTGGTTTACAATTCACCAAACTGAAACATATAACCCTCCTTTTCCAGGCTTAGGCAGCCTCTTTGCTTGCATATAACACTTGGTCATCAAAACAGGTCTGTTCACCAAAAGAATGCAATTGCTATGGGAGAGCAAAGCATCAAACTTATGCAAGACCCTAGCTAAATGGCATACTTGCCTAGGGCTCCATGGCCACAAAACTCCTTGCACCTACACTCTTGAAACCAAAACACATAGTTACATAATTTACAAATTGACCAACTGGTTCTTGAGAAGCCATGAACATTTTAGGACTTCAAGAAGCCAAGTTGGTCAAGCATCCTTGCCCAAATTCCTAGACAGGGCAGTGAAACTGTCAAATCAAACCAATTTTGCTACAACCTCAAAACTTAATCAAATTTAATGCCAGCAAAGGGAGAAGTTTAAGAAAACATAGTGGAAACTAAAAATGCAAGAACAGTACGGAAAAGTACAGCAGATGTACGGACTGCTGCTCACATCAAGTTAGAAACTAGGGAAAAACAAGGTAAAATGAGTGCAAACTTTCAAAATGATTGATAACTCTAATTGAACAACCCTTACAATAGTTCCAACAAGAGAATAAATACCATTCCAAGTTGGTTAACCTCCTGTACGGACAGGTACATGTCCAAGAACACTAAATTTGACATTTTGGATGCCTAAATGACAACTTTTGATGCCTAGAAGGTGTAGGGTTGATCTCAAAACCCACAAAACACCTAAGAACACTTCTCACACCTACAAACCAAACACAAAACATGCCTAGACCTTTTAAAAACAAAAACACATTAAAAACTCACTTTTACAACATTTTGCCAGGCAACTCCAAAACTGGCAATTTTGAGCAAAAGATGAAAACAGGAAATCAAAACCACATAATGAGTTCAAAACTCATCCAAACAACTTAAAGCAACACTTAAACAACTTAAACAACCATTCCCACTCAAAGCTAATTAAAATCAAACTTACTCTCAAACCTGTGTTGAAAATGAGGCCTAGGTGCTCCTGCACCACCATCAATGAGGAATTTGATGCAATAGAAAAGAATAAAATATGGGAACTAAATGATTTGCCTCCCAACAAGCAATTTATTGGGATTAAATGGCTCTATAAGAACAAGAGTAATGTCGGAGGACGACTAGAGTGACATAAGGCAAGATTGATTGTTAAGGGGTACAAACATCAGTTTGGGAGAGATTATGATGAGATGTATGCCCCTGTTGCAAGGATGGAAATCATGTGCGCAATCATAGAAATTGCATCCCAACATAAATGGAAGGAATTGCAAATGGACAAGAAGTATGCCTTACTGAATGGAGTGTTAAAAGAGGAATTTTATGTGAAGTAGCCACCTGGTTATGAAGATTCGGGTCATGAAGGCAAGGTGTATAAGTTGAAGAAGACTCTTTATGAGTTGAAGAAAGCTCCATGGGCATGGTACAACAATATTGACTCATATTTATGAGCAATGGATTTAGAAAAAGTGATGGTGAGACCACGCTTTACATCAAGGCAACTAATGGTAAGATTCTAATTGTTGTCTTGTATGTAGATGATTTAGTTTTCACAGGGGATGATGATTTCCTCATAGTTGATTTTAAAGAGGTCATGAAAAGAGAATTTGAAATGACAAATTTAGGTCTCTTGAAGTATTTTTGTTGGGAAAATGGTGTCTCAACCTTGCATTTACATAAGGATACTATTTATAGTAAGTTTTTGTTTGGGTACGAATTGATTAAAATTTTTCCCAAAAACTTCTGATTGGCTAGATAAGCATGTTGGTAAATTTTCGTTGCAAGATCATAACTAGATTGAAGATATTAAAGTTTTCATTTTTGAAGATTGTGCTGAAAGGTTTAAATTTAATTTTGAGGTCTTTAGAGGCTCCAAAATGTCTTGAAAATTGGGTTTAACCAACGTATTGGTTTACCAAGTGATAGAGCACTTCGCGAGATTTTTCAGAGCTTCAAACGATTCATCAATCAAACACCCAATTCATAAGTTATGGCCTCCAGAAGTTTGGTCTCCTGAAAGAGGAAATATAAAAAATGCATCAAACACATAAATGAGTTGTAAATGGGAGGAAAACGTATTGACGTGTGTTTTGAAACATCATAGGGCATCTAGATTGGAGATAAGGTTAGTTACACTTTATTGGATGCGTTTAGCCCATAGTTTTGTAATACCGTTTGGCGATTTCATGTATTGTATCTCCTATATATGAGGTGTGTGAGATAGAGGTTGGGTGTAAGAGTCTTAAATAGCTATTGAGCTACCTTTGAATCTCTTGTTGGTGGTACTCCTGTGAAGAGATTTCTCTGCAAGTATATTGTAATCTATTATTTATTCCTGAATAATATATTGGATGGCTTTTGGAGTGTGGGTTTTTTTCTCAGGAAAGAGTTTTCCCCACATAAATCACTATGTTGTGATATGCATGCTATCTATGTTTATTATTGTTAAGTTTTTGTAACTATTGTAATGATCTGTAAAATTTTTTGCATTATCCTCCTCTCAAGGTTAGTGTAGGAAGTTGTTCTACTACTTAACTTCCTTACAAGTATTATTAGAGCATGATCACTTTTGGTTTCAGTTGTGGCTTGTTGGGTTTTTTGAACTAATCTAGATTTGAGTGGGAGCTTAAGAAGAAGATACTTTTGATCTTGTTTCAGGAATTTTCAGATGGCAAGTTCATTACAGAGAATAGAGGTGGAGAAATTTTCTAGAAGTAATTTTGAGATGTGGAAGTTGAAGACGAAGGATTTGCTAATAGATTGATATTGAGGGATGTTGTTGATGTGAATGTCTCAAGACCCTCAGATCCTACTGCGGCTGCTCATACGATTTTATGGACTGTAAAGCCAAGGGTCTAATCAAATTGTGCTTGACAAACTCTAGTCTAATCAATGTCCATGAAGAGACCTCTACAAAGTAGCTATGGACCAAGCTTGGTGAAATGTATCAAGCCAAATCTTTATTGAATCATATTTTCTTGAGGAAGAAATTATATTCCTTGAGAATGGAAGAGGGTGGATAGATAATAGAACACCTAGAAGTATTTAATATGTTGGTGGCTCAATTGCTGTTTGTTGGTGTCAAGATGGATGAGGAGGAGAAATGTCAAATCTTATTTTGTTCTTTGCCTAATTTGTGGGATTATCTTGTTATGGCTATTAGTAGTACTTCTGTTGTTTGAAGTCTAAAGTTGTGGTGGTTTCCTTGTTTGGTGAAGAGATGCAGGGAAAGGTATCCATCAGTTCAATGGAACCCCTAGCTGTTCATGGAAGACCTAAGGAAAGAGACAAGAAGAATAAGAAGAATAATAAATCCATGTCTAGAGGGAGATCAAAATCTCCTAGAAAGTCCAAAGTCATTTGTTAGAATTGTGGCAAATCGGGACACATCTGTAAGGGTTGCAAAGAAGAAAACAAGAAGAACAAGAAGAAGTTCAATTCTGATTTTGAGTCCGAGAAGGAAGATGGTGATGCATTCATTGCAACTTTGTCTACTCATGCAGGTAATGATGCATGGTTAATTGACTCGGGTGCATATGATTTCCAATGGAGATTGATTTTCTGAATAAGAAGAATTAATGGAGATAAGGTGTACTTGGGTGATGATTCACATTTAGATATTGTTGGTTGTAGTAAAGTTAGAATCAAGTTTCATGATGGTAGAATAAAAAGGATTAGTGGTGTGTTGCATATCTCTGGATTAAAACAAAATTTATTATCTGTGAGCAAACTGATAGATGCAGGTGTGCAAGGAGTCTTTTCTGATGCAGAAAGTCTTTTCTGATGCAAGATGTAAAATTGTTAAGGGTTTTATGGTGATTGTTAGAGGTGTTAGATTTGGCACTTTCTATAAGCTATAGACGTACACTATTGAGAGTAATAGCACTTCTGTAAAAATTAAATTTGTGAATACTTCATTAGAAGATTTGAGGGTTTCACCTTCAACAAATGGACATGGAAAATGGGTATCTAAGGGTGCTCTTTCTTCTGGAGAAAAGTTACTTGCAGAGAAGACTATGTTATGGCACCAAAGGCTTGGCCACATTGGAGAAAAGGGTCTAAGGACCTAGAAAAATAAGAACCTTGTTAAAGGTTTGAATGATTTATTGTGTTTATGGAAATGAAAACTGCTTTAAATTTTACTCGAGTTCTCATAAATCTTGTGGTGTTTTGGATCTTATTCATTCTGATGTGTTTGGTCATGTAGATGTTCTTTCCATTGGAAAATCCACATATTATGTTTCATTTATTGATGAATTTAGTAGAAGGACATGTGTATACTTTTTAAAGAGTAAATCTGAAGTTTTTTAGTCGTTTTAAAGAATTTAAAGCAATGGTTGAGTTGCAGATTAGAAAGAAAAAAAAATGTTTAAGGACTAATAATGGTGGTGAATTTTGTTCTAATGATTTTGATAGATTATGTAAAGCCCGTGGCATTAATAGGCAGAAGACAACTTGTATTCTCCACAACATAATGGAGTTGGAGAAAGAATTAACAAGAAACTGATGGAGAAGGCTAGCAATATGTTGAGTGGTGGTAGTTTGGAACAAAATTTTTGAGTTAAAGGTGTTGCCATTGTGTACTACCTAATTAACAAGTCTCCTACATCATCTCGAGTTGATAAAATGCCTATGGAAGCATGGTCAGGTCACAAGATTTCATTGAGACATCTTAGAGTTTTTGGTTGCAAGGCATATGCACATGTGCCAAAGGAGAAGCGTAAAAATTTGATGAACAAGGTTGTGAAATGTATCTTCATTGAATACAGTTATGGTGTGAAAGGGTACAAGCTTTGGGACCCTATTGCACAAAAGGTAATACATAGTAGAAGCGTTATTTTTAGAGAAATTAAGTCGCCTTTTGTTACATTGTAGCTAGAACAAACTAAATAGGAATATGTGATTCAATTCCTTTCTATGTCAGAAATAGTTGAATCAAGACCCCTGGATAGGCAAGAAGTTGAGGAGAGTGCATCTATATTTGAATCTTTAGAAGAGGAGGAAGAACCCCCAACTTAGCTTATTTGAATATCTACAAGACATAGACAACCACCTAAAAGGTATTCACCTAATGATTGGAGATGTAGTTTTGCTTTGAATACTAATATGGATGAACTTAGAATTGTACAAGAGGCATTAAGTATGAATGATGCAAAATTTTGAAAGATTGCTATAGAAGAAGAAATGGAAGATTTGAAAAAGAATGATACATGGGGTCTTGTACCATTGCCTGAAGGATGAAAGCATGTTGATTGTAAATGAGTGTTCAGGAAAAAATTTGGTTCAGATAGAGGCATTGTGAAGTATAAAGAAAGGTTGGTGATCATTTCTCGTACATTGCATTATATGTTGATGATATGTTATTCATTGGTAAAGGGGAAAACATTATTTTAGAACTAAAGTCTTAACTCACTGCTAAACTTGAAATGAAATATCTTGGTGTAGAAAAACACATTCTTGGGATGGAGATTAGAAGAGATAGAGTGAACAGAAAGCTATGGCTAGGCCATATGTGAATTCAATTTTACAAAGGTTGAACATACATGATTGTAGACCATTGTGTGTTCCTTTTACAACTGGGACAAAGTTCTCTATTTCAGATTGTCCTGCATATCGGTTAGAGATGGAAGACATGAGTAGAGTGCCTTACCAGAGTGAAGTTGGAAGTTTGATGTATGCTATGGTCTGTACTAAACCAGACATTGCCCAAGTAGTGGGAGTTCTTTCCAGATATATGTTTTAATCCTAGTAGAGTTCATTAGGATTCAGTTAAAAGAGTCTTTAGATATTTGAAGGGTACCTCAAAGTATTCTTTGTGTTATCTTGGTAATTCGGTAGGAGATGTGATTTCCCTTGATATTTATGGTTATGTGGATTCAAAATGGGTAGGCGATATTGATAGCAGAAGATCCACTAGTGTTTATGTGTTTACTTTATTTGGTGGTGCAATTAGCTGGATGAGTAAGGGACAGGTTGTGGTTGCTTTGTTCACTATGGAAGTAGAGTATATGGAAGCTACTCATGCTTGTAAATAAGCCATTTGACTTAAAAGATTGTGTTCAAATATTGTAATAAAACAAGGTGTAGTGACAATATATTGTGACAATCAGAGTGTGATTTGCCTAGCTAAGAACCTAACATTTCATTCCTCGACCAAACACATTGATGTTCAGTATCACTGTGTCAGAGATATGGTTGAAGATGGCAGGGTGAAGCTAGTTAAGGTAGAAAATTTAATGAATGTTGCAGATTCTTTAACAAGTTTGTGAGCATAGAGAAGTTTAGATGGTGTTCGGAGTCTATGGGCCTCATGGCCCCTAGCAATTAATTTATTGCATAGATACTCTCTTTTCTCTTGTAAGGTGTTCGACAAGTGGAAGAATGTTACAAAAATGGTGTCTCAACCTTGCATTTAGATAAGGTTACTATTTATAGTAAGTTTTTGTTTGGGCATGAATAGGTTCAAAATTTTCCCCAAATCTTTGGATTGGCTAGATAAGCATGCCGATAAATTTTCGTTGCAAGATCATAACTAGATTTAAAGATATTAAAGTTTCTATTTTTGAAGGTTGCGATGAAAGGTTTAAATTTAATTTTGAGGAATTTAGAGGCTCCAAAACATCCAAAAAAGTGGGCATAACTAGTGTAGTAGGTTACAAGGTTATATAGAACTTTGCAATCTTTCTGGTGCTTCAAACTGTTCATTAATTGAACACCCGATTCACAAGTTATGGCCTCAAGAAGTTTGGTCTCCTAAAATAGGAAATATACAAATACATCACACATAAATGAGTTGTAAAAGGGAGGAACACATGTTGATGTGTGTTTTTACACGTCATAGGGCATCTAGATTGTAGATAAGGTCGATTTCACTTTATTGGGTGGTTTTAGCCCATGGTTTTGCAATACCATTTGATGGTTTCATGTATTGTATCTCCTATATATGAGGTGTATGAGATAGAGGTTGGGTGTAAGAGTCTTATGGCTATTGAGTTACCTCTGAATCTTTGGTTGGTGCTACTCCTATGAAGAGATTTCTCTGTAAGTATATTGTAATTTGTTATTGATTCCTCAATAATATATTGGGCGACTTTTGGAGTGTGGGATTTTTCTCCCGAAAGGGTTTTTCCCATGTAAGGCTTTTCTTGACATAAATCATTGTGTTGTGATATGCATGCCATTTATGTCTATTTGTGTTAAGTTTATGTAATTGTTGTAACGATCGATAATTTTTTTTGCATTATCCTCTTAAGTTAGTGTAGGAACTTGTTCTACTACCTAACTTCCTTACAATTTCGGTTTCACAATGACTAATAACTTCAAGTTTATGTATTCCATGAATCCAACATTGTATCAATATATCTAACTGTATAGAAGAAAAAAAAATTTAATAGGTGAACAAATCTCATTTACATAAGGAAATGTTTTCTCAAATCATGTGAATCATTTCAAGAAATGTGAAATGAGGGCCATCAAGTGCACCTCATATCATCCATGAACTTGACTTGATGATATTGTAAAACATAGTGTGATATACGACCTCAAAGCCTTTATCGTGAGTTAGTTTAAGAATGTCCAATATGAATTGGCATACCATGTAGATGACAGATGAAACAATACAACATATAAGAAGAGAATGTCATTTTGTTTCACATTTAAAATGTTACACAAAAAGGATGAGGGGCAAGTACACCAGAACCCAAATATGTCCATTGTTGCCACCAACCTCAACATAAAGTGTGTTGTTTACATTGGTACAAAGAAAGGTCAATCGATAATAGAAAGAAATGGGGAAATCCTAAAATATGATGCATCCTAGGAAGCATGACTAGAATTTGTGCATATTGCGATGAACATTAAACAATCAGTCGTCACATCTTTTATTGGTTATGTATTTAATTTTGTATAGTGAAAAGAAAGAGGAGAAGACGATAGACAAACAATAGAAGAAGAATTTTTAAAATAATAATATGAGACCGCACTGCAAAACTAAATATTTCAGTAGCAACAACAACATATGGTAACTTATATAGGAGGTCCAGAAATGAGAATGCACAGCCTCTTAGAAAATGCAATTGTAGAAAATGCATTTTATTAATTACCAAATATTATAATTTGTGTGTCTGGCCTAACTTATATAGAGAATAGCTTCATCCCATCTCTTCTAGTGGGAATTTAAATTGAGCTTAGGCATCATACAAACTAAAAACTTGGTTTTTGCAGGTTGCAAAACATGGTGCATTATAATACAGGTGCAACATTTTATTCATATTCAACATAACAAGAAGCCAATCTGACTATTGAACATCAACGACCATGTACAAGGGTATCAGTATATAATAAAAATCCCATGATGTCTGATAACATACAAAAGATGGACAATGCATCAAATGAACACAAAACTTCATTTGTGCGGGTTCCAATACACATGTTTTTCAACCTTGAGGCTTTTATTCATATTCAAAGTTACAAGAGATAGTACGAGTATCAAACATCAAAGCCCACATAGACTCTTATAATAGATAAGAAAAAGTCCTTGGATATTTAAAGGAGTGATGTGGAATGAACAAAACAAAGTATTCATAGGAAGAACGACTTCTATTCATATTGAACGTTATGAAATATAGTGTCAATATTAAACATAAAATTCCACACACATTGTTATAGTGGATAATATAAAATTCATCCATATCCAAACGAGTGATGTGGAATTAGAAGAAACAAGACATCATACACACTGAAAACTTGGTTTTCATGGTTTGAAAAATATAGTGTATTTTCCTGCCTGCAACATTCTATTCATGTTCATCTTAACAAGAAGCCAATTTGACTATTGAATATCAATGCCTGCATACAAAATTTCAATATATAATAAAAATCCTATAATGCCTTATAACATACAAAAGATAGAAAAGACATCATATGAACATTAAAATTGGTTTGTGTGTGTTCCAATACACATTGTGTTTTTGTGGTTCCATTCCTTGCACATTTTGCAAACAACCTATAAATAAATCAATACGTACAAAACCATCGCATTTTTTATACATGTGTTTTTTAATTTTAAGAAAATTAGGGATTTTGACATATAGAAAATATAATTTATATGTTTCCTAAATATTATTTTGAATGCCCACTTTTGATAAAAAATTTTTTTTTGAAAAAGGTGGCAGTGCCACTTAATATATTTTATTATATAAAGCTGATTCAAAGAGCTCCCGAAGAAAAGAACCAGTAAGAAAAACTTTGATCCTTGCTCTACAATACATAGAAAGGTTGTGAGATTTAAATCTCAAGTATGCCAAAAAAATACAATATCTTATAGTGTCCATAATATCGAGTGCCATAAAACATCCCCCAGTATCGAATGCTTTCTGGAATATATTGAACAAGATGCAGTCCAAACCAAAACATCACGAGAGTTGTACACATTTCCATAGCAGTCCACAATCTATCTCACTTATGCATTTATACAACTTACAATCCAGCATGCTTCTCAAATCGACATCCCTTCACAATATACAGATACAACAAAACCATAAGAGCCTACACTTATAATACCACACATACCAATTTATATCATTATGAAAAAGACCACTGCATAGCTATATGTAATATTATCATGTACCCATATCCTCCAAAATTTTCCCCTTAAGAATTGGATAAGAATCGAAATCACAATTCGGACCCATCATATTAAGTTCCTCCTTGGAACTTCCCATATTTGCCAAATGATCTGCAACCCAGTTCCCTTCTCTATACACATGTGAAATGATGAAGTTTGTAAATATATCAATTAGTGTCCATGCTTGTTCAAGTAAATATCTTATCTGCCAATTATCAATATTTATCTTTATGCAAGCGTTGATAATAATAGTTGAATCGCCTTCAATGTGAATATAAGAGATGTTCAGTTTTTTTACTAGTAGAATACCTTCAACTAAAGCATATGCCTCTGCAAAGTTGTTAGTACCCAGTGGAATAAAAGCAGATTTCAAAGCAAAAACACATCCTGTGTGATCCCTTGCACATACTCCTATCTCTGCATCACCCGGGTTCCCTTTAGAGGATCCATCAAAATTTAATTTGAAATGCATTGAATCCAGAGGACACCATTTCACTTTATTTCTATCAATTTTACTAGTTCTCACTCTCGAAAGACAAGGTGATACAGGAATAGAGATGCCCTTCCAGCAATTATTAACTTGACCATCCCAAGAAGAAAATTCTCTATTTGAATTGAACTGATTTGAAACACAAGCATTAACCAGTTCTGATACTGATTTTTTAATATAATTGAAGACATCAGAAAGAGGAGATGTTTTCTTTCTAAAAATATGCTTATTTCTTTCCCACCAAAGTGACCATACTACTATGGATGGGATAACTTTCCAAATACATGCAAAAAGAGAGGATGAGTATAAGACTAGCCATGACTGAAACAAATCCCATACATTATCTGGAAGAGGGGTGCTAAAGAAAGCTTATCAAGCACAAACATCCAACAATAGTGAGCAAAATCACATTGGAGGAGGAGATGATCTAACGTTTCACTGTGTTCACCACAAAGTACACAAGCAAATGGATGTGCAATATTCAATTTAACAAGTCTCTTACTAGTAAGTATTCTCTTATGTAGAGCAAGCCAAGCAAACATCCCTGCCTTGGGAAGAACACTGTTGTTCCAACATAAATTGTAGGCTCTTTGTGAATAGGATTGAATAAACATTTGATGAATTGCCTTATACCCTTCCTTGAAAGAGTACTTTCCATTCTTCACAGGGCACCATATCAATTTGTCCAAACCATTAGAGATAAAGATAATGCAGTTCTTGAGAATTAGAAAAAATTTTACCTTTTGACCAGGAGAGATTGGGAGTAGAGTTGGCTTCTTCCAAATGACACGATTTGAAGGCTTCTCAAGATCATCTATGTAATCATAAAGGTGAGAACCCCAATGAGAAGTAAATATAGGGATCACATCTACTAGGGACTCCTCAAGATTAAGAGGGGGGAGACCACTCCATGAATCACGCCAAAAGTTGAGTTCTTTGCCACTATGTACTTGCCACGATAAGTATCTAGTAATCACATTCCTAGAGTCCATCATGAAGTTCCAAACTGCAGACCCTGATGGAGGATCATGGATAGTAAATACACGTGAAGGGGTAGGAGTATATAAATACTTTGCTTGCATAATTTGACACCACAAAGCATGTGGTTTTTCATACTTATTCCAAACCAGCTTTCCCCCAAAGGCCTTATTCCTTTTTGAAAGATCGTGCAGACCCACCCCGCCCGTAGATTTGCTTGGAGTCATTTTATTGAGAGACACAAGCGGGATCTTTTTATCTTCTGAAAGATTACCTTTCCAAATAAAATTATGAATAATTTTCTCGATATGAGAGACAATAGATTTCGGGGCTTGAAGGACTGAAATGTAGTAGTTTGGAATTGTAGCCAAAACAATTTTGACAAGAAGGATTCTGCCTAACAGAGATAACCATCTAGTTTTCCACACAAAAAAAATTCTTTTTAATCTATCAATCGCAGAATTCCAAAAAGAAGGTTTCCCTACTCCCATAAAGAAAGGGATACCCAAGTACAATGATGGAAGAGAATCCACTAGAAATCCCAATGTCTGGATAATATTGTTAGACACCATTTCAGAAGTATTGAATATGAATGGTTTAGATTTTTGCGCACTGATTTTCTGTCCAGATCCAGAAGTATATATGTCCAATATTTTCTTAATATGCCTTGCTTCTTGTATATTGGAATAGCCAAATAAAAGTGTATCATCTGCAAATAAAGTGTGGGTGATAGAAATTGAGGTATTAGGGATGCATACCCCCTTCCAAAAACCCAGATTCAACTGCTTATTGACCAATCTGCTAAAAGCTTTTGCCATGGTAATGAAAAGAAAAGGTGATAGTGGGTCACCTTGTCAAACCCCTTGGGTGGCTCGAAAAAACCAGAAGGATTACCATTAACAATAATTGAAAAATGTGCCCTAGAGAGGCAATTTTTGATCCATTTGTACCACTTATCCAAAAAGACAAACTTTTTAAGCACTCTCAAAAGAAAGGACCAACATACTTTATCATATGCTTTCAACATGTCTAATTTAGCTATAAAAGCAGGGGACTGTGAAGAGTTAATTGAGTGCAGAACTTCATGGGCCACAAGCGCACCTTCTGATGTTTCCCTGTCAGGAACAAAACCTTCTTGTTGAAGAGATATTACTTTAGGTATCAAGGATTTTAACCAGAGATAGATAGCTTTTGTGAAAATCTTGTACATTGAATTACACAAGGAGATAGGGCTAAAATCTACAAAAGATTGAGGGTTATTGGATTTGGGGATAAGAGCAAGATGGGTTAAATTGAAGTTCTTGAGAATAAAATCTTTTTGTCTTGACTCCTCCAAAGCCATTAAAAGATCAAAGCCTAAAACATCCCAACACTTTTGAAAGAATAGTATGGTGAAACAATCAAGCCCTTGAGACTTGTTGGGAGCCATCGAAACTACCACCTCTGTAATTCAACAAGAGAGAAAGGTTGCATTAGATAATCATTATCACGTTGTGAAATTGAGCAAGGAATGAAGTCAAACAATATGTCGACACTGGACTCCTCAGGAACAAAAGGAGGGGAGGGAGCAAGAAGATTTTTATAGAAGAGTTCACCCTCTTCCCTAATTTCTTGTTCATTAGTTCATTTTTCTCCCAAAGAAGAGGCATTTATAGAAAAGATAGTAGATGTGGCTTGCTTAATCTTTGCAGATGCCTGGAAGAATTTAGTATTTTTATCTCCTTCTTTTAGCCATAATTCCCTTGATTTTTGTCTCCAATATTCCTCCTCTCTAGAGCACAATTCTTCCCAGTAGCTTTGTAAATTCTTCTGCTTTGAGAAAATCTTCGAATTAATCCCAGTAGAAAAGATAAGTTCATTGACATCCTTTAATTCCTTCTCTACCTTTTTTTTTTTCTGCAAAGGTATTTTTGAATACTTCCCTATTCCAGACTTTGATATTTGCTTTTACAAATTGCATTTTCATATAAAGTTGAAACATTTTGTTCCCCCTACAGAAGGGGGCACTCACCCACCATTGACAAAGCAAAGCATGAAAATGTGGGTGTCGAAACCACATTCTTTCAAACTTAAAAGATCTATGATGAGAAACTTCATGTTTATCTAGGCATAATTCGATAGGAAAATGGTCAGACCCGAAGAATGATAGAATTTTAGAGCTAAAAGTATATTTCTGAAGGATCCATTCATATGAAGTGAAAAACTTGTCCAATCTACTTGCAATTTGAAGGGAAGTTCTCCAGTTTGTCCATGTAAATTGACCATTAGAAGGTGAAATGTCAGAAAGGTTGTTATCAGACACGAAAGATCTAAAGTCTTCAATAACCTTAGACGTTGTAGGATTGCCTCCCTGTTTCTCATCCTGAGACAAGATGGCATTAAAATCACCTCCTAAGATGATTTTCTGAACTCCCTGTTGTTGGATATGACAAGTTATAGTATTCCAAAGAGCATGTTTCTTTTGAGGATTTGTTGGGCCATACATATTAAAGATAACAAAGGATAACAAAAATTTCAATAAGAATAAGATGCCAATTTGTCCCTTGGCTCAAAATTTTTGCTTTCATTGTCCTAGTATTCCACAAGGTCAGAATACCACCGGAAGCCCCTACTACAGGGATATGTATGAAATCCCATAAATTCCATTTTTTAAAAATCTTTTGAGAGGCTTCATCTGAAAGCTTTGTTTCTTGTAATAAAATGATGTCTGCTTGGGAGGAATCCAGCTGCTGCTTGATATGTCCCCTCTTGTCAGAGGTATTCAAACCTCTGACATTCCAAGATAAGATCCTCATTGCATCCGAGAAGAACAACATGTTCTTCTCGGTCTTGTGTGGGGTGAAAACTTATCTACAATTGTAGTCTAGATACCTATTGCAATCTCTTCTTGGGTTTTAAGAATCTTTGGCTTCCGATCTCTTTTTTAGGTGTTTTATATAACAGAGGAGATGAAGAAACTGTTTGAACAAGAGAGAGATGTTGAGCAAAATCAAAGTCAACCTGTGTGGAAGGCTAAAAGGGATGATATGAATTATCTTCAACCACAAGGGGTTCAACATGACTAGATTATAATAAGGATGAGGAAATGGGTGGTGAAGTATTGAGAGCAAGAGGCATAGCATCAATTGCAGGGATACCCTGAATTTCTGGAAATTCCTCAAGAGCAATTTCATCTATCAAGTTCGATGCAATAGAGATAAGGATATCATGTGCCCTTAATTTAATATTTGGAGTATCCGATGAGGATCCAACAATGGGAGGACTGCATTGAATCACATGGAAAGGTTGGCAATTAAACATCAAGTTGTGAATCAGGTTGACCTTTGCATTCTGTGATATATAGAGTTCTTGGAGTTGAGTATCTGAGTTTCCCACAGATGTTAGACTCAAAAAAGAAGAAGTGGGCTGCCTAAAGAGAGAGGAAGCAAATATTTTCTTATACAACCAATCAACCAGGATTGAAGAGAAGTGGATCTTAAAAGATACTTTCTTGTATCTCCCCCAAATTTTTGCAGAGAACTTAAACCATAAATAGCAACCTGATAGTGAGGATATTTCTTCAAATGGGAGGGCTTTGTTTTTTTTTTTGCTGGAAGTAAAGTGTCAGTCATAGAGCCCAAAAAGGATTGAGAAGGAATCAAAGAGAGAGGAGGAACATCTTAAAACCGAACATCCTGGAAAGGTCTTGCAATATTATCAACATTGTTCGGGGGTACGGAGCTCTCTATTGAGTTAATTACACTTGTTGTCCCATTTGGTGTAGAAGGAGGAGAAGGAGTAGGTTGATAAAAGGAGCATTTATGGTAATCAGTCACAAAGTCTTTGCAGACCCTAACATCATCAATGCCCGAACCTTGACACTGTGAATTAAAATGACCCAATTTATCTATACGGTCATCAATATCTCTAGTACCCTGTATGCAAATGTCTTGATTCCATTTCCCTATGGAGGAAGTCATTATAATGGATTTGGGAAGTGGCTTTGTGAGGTTTAGCAATAAGCATACCCTGACGGTTAAATGGGCTAGTTCATATGGGATAAGATCGTTCTTGATAAAAATACCCATTTGGTTAGCCAAAATTTCCACAATATCTGGATCACAATATTCAAGCGGGAGCCCTGGGAGAGTAATCCAAAAAGGCATGAAAAGAGGGGGAATTGACTCCAGGCTAAAATTTGGAACCCACGCCAAAGTGATAATACCAATACCCTTACAGAACCATCCCTTGTATCTATGAACACAATTTCTATGTTCTTTAGAATAAAAAATGGGAATAAAAAAGAGAGTCTGCTTATCCATCAAAAAAATATCCTTCAAACCCAGCCAATTCTGTTTAGCCCAAAATGAAAGTTGCATAAAGGAAATAGTAGAATGAAGTTTACCAATGAGGGTTGTGGCACATAGCAGATCTATTTGAAGCTGAATAAGGTGGTCCGACAAGACAATCTTATACACACCTTAAGATTTGCCTTATTTTCCAATATTAGCAGCAATCTTGTTCTTTGGCAAGACTGGAGCTTGACTACCCTCTTTAGTTGTATCATTTTGGTGCAGGAGCACCTAAGGGTGAACAAATACCCTTTGAAGTTTTGCAAATTTTCATTTTTTTTTTGGCTAAGGATTGCATTTCAAGCCTAGAGCAGTTTGGAGCACTTTTTGTCTTCTTTTGTAAATATTCCCTTGACCACCAGTAGTGGAGCCCACCATTGACGATCGACATGACTTGTTCAAGCTACCCCGCGAACTCGAGAGAAAAGTGAGTACCAGAGGTCATCGATGAAACCGCCTTAAGTTTGCTCGACGTTGATGAAACTGACCCATCGATGGAACTTGTTCGGGACTCATCGTGGCCTTAGTTTGCTTGATGTCGATAAAAGCGACCTACATTTTCTCGATGTCGATAAAACCGAGCCATCGATGGAACATTTTCGGGGCTTATCGCGGCCTAAGTTTGTTTGATGCCACTCTTTGAAAGCCAAGTGTTTATGTTGCGTTGACTCGATGACCTGATGGAGGTTGAAGGATGGTTACTGCAGGCAACTGATTGTGTCGAGGGTGCATCTCATTCGTTCAGGGATGATGCACAACATGTGCACAAGCTATAAGACCCAATAGGCATTATGTAAAGGGTTCGGTTGGATTTTGGAGTTTTCCATAGGACAGTTTTTCTATGAACAATAAATAAAAAGATCATTTCTTGGTTTCCTCTCTGTTGTTAATTTTGGCTTAAATTTTCAGATGGTGATGTAGATAGTGTAGAAGTTTCTTTCCTGCATTGTGTGAGTTTCAATTCTGTAATCATGCCAAGTTCAGCTCTGTAGATAGCGTTTTTGTTATGTTTTCTTGTTTTTCCTTTTGGTGACAAATAATTGCAGCCGTGGCTCTGTCTTGAAGCTCCATCGTGGAATCCTCATGACCATTGGAAGTTGTCAAGAAGAGCCAGACATGTACTATAGGATTCCATTTATAGGATTCCACGGAATGGTGATGGTCGTTTCAGCAGAATGGCCCTAGGCGAGCTTGATGATAGCCCAGCTAGGTACTAGTGACTAAGGAAAATCATAAGCAAGGTTCTTTGGGAGTCTAGACTATTAGCCTTAGAACAGGGGAGATGGGATCAAATGGAGAGAAGATCCTAGGATGATTGAGAAACAACTTGAGAGGAGTTGCAAGATTAAACTATGGCAGAGCAACCCTACAAGGTGTCTGATGAGTTGGTGAAATTACAAAAGTGAATTCATGAGGAGTGAGGAACAAACCTTGATATGAGGTCCTAGAGTAGATTAGGGGAATAGAGAAGAGTATTCCTAAACTAGGCTAGGAGAAAAGGCCTTGGAGTGAGGCAAGATGACTCATGCAACTAGGAGCCTCCCTATCACATTTAGACATTACCCATTACCTTTTGCATCCGAGTTTTGTGTTTGTGGATCGGGAAGTAATGTGCAAGGGGTTTTCTTTCTCTAGCCCTATGTAATCTATTTTGGTTTGAAGGGTGCTCCTTGGTGCAAGTTGTTTATTGGGAGATTGTTTGGGGTTGAAAGAAATTTGGGGTTTATCAACTGGGTATTGTTTGGCCAAGTCACATATGATGGAAGATTAGCAGGATTAGCCTACGATTCAGATAGAGAATGATGTGAGAACGATGGGTGTCCCCTCACAAATGTCAAATGGGGGCTGTGGTGTTTGATCTAGTCGGCATGCAAACCGATGTCACATGAATCTTCTTTCTCTCCCCTTATCCTGAACTCCATCAAAAGAGCGTCTATTCTTTGATTTATCATCATGTAGCTGCCACGTAACCCACCTAACTCCCACAAGTCCAGGTCCTAGTAGCCCCGGTTGCATGTTTTGTTGCATCACTCTGAGTTACTCAATGCTCAACTTCCTCTCACCATGCACGATCATGAAGAAGAATGCATGGTAATACTTCCAGCATCGATACTACGCATGAAGCACTTGATGGCTTCCGCCTCACGTCCTCTTGCGATGCCTGCCTGTAACCCGCTGTCAACCCTCGCAACCTCTCTCTTGGCTTGGGATTTGAGAGGATTGTGTTGGCAAAGGATCGTGTTCGTAGAGAAGAGGAATCTGTAGTGAATGTTGGCTGCCTATTTCTTCCCCAATTTCGCCGGCTAGGAGTCACCAACAAAATCTTCATGAATTGTTGTCGCATAATGCTTCTATATTACGACACCCCCTAATCACAACCAATGTAGATATTATAGACCATTTAATCCTTGCATATTCAAACACCCAGGCACAATGTAAGCCCAAGGTCACAACCCAGCTAGCAATGGCAGTTAGGGTTCGCAGAGGATCACGTTCACGGACTCCTCCTAACGACTCGACCAACAATATTACTTATAAATAACTCCCTCCCCACTTTTGATAATTATTTTAATTTGTGTTCAATTAATTTCACAATTTCCTATCAACCCAGAAATAAAACCCTCGTAGTTTCTTACCAGTTCGACAAGTTATGAACAGAAAAGTAATAGACACGAATTCCTTCAAGAAAGGGGCCCCCTTTCACAAATTTTGTATAAAGAATATATCAATAAACCCATTCGACATTTTACTAATAGCCCAAAAGAAACCCCAAAAATCACCCACTTAAAACAATGTTTGACATTTTACTAATACCCTAAAAATAAACCCATCTATACTAAACCCCTCATGTTTACGAATTGCATCTATGAATGTTGAACCATTGTGAATTTCAACAACTTCTTTTAGTTATGGACATAATAGTGCTAACAAAGACAACTTTCTACAACGGTTTCAAAAATGGGTCATTTAAAACAAAACAAAATGCCCATTTCGTAGCTCAAAAACCCAAAAAAATACTATCTAGAACTAAAATTTGAAAAAAAAAAAAGTTTTTTACTCACTATTTTTTTTACAGTTGCAATTCTTTACTATCCCTCCTCCAATCAAATCTTTCTCTTTCATGCGCTCACATGTTCACCAAGAGATGAAAAATGACAAAAACCCTGATTTGTTTTCTTTTTAGTGTTGCAATGCTTCGAATCCCATGTGTTTTGGGAAAATTTTCACTTGCCTACTTTAAAACCCATGGTGTTTTCCACATAGTTGTTGGTGATGAAAATTCCCATCGATTCTCATTTTTCATTTTTATTTGTCAGTAATATTTTTAAAGTTGTTTAAAGTTGTTTATAGTCATATGCAAGTCTAAAAGTTGTTTAAAGTTTCAAACTAGAATGCAACAATGTCAACCTGCTTGCTCAAGAAACAATGTTTTATTTTTAAAAGTTACAAATGCAGACAACCTAATGTGATCTCCCTAAACATATAAGGATTTTTTTGGAATGCAAAAGTAGTTATTCCATGGTAATGCTGATACAAAAATAAAATAAAAAGTCAATAAATATATTTATTAAATTTGAAACCGTGAGAAGTCTTTATAGTATTTCACTTAGTTAGAGCCTTAATTTGAATGAATACACAATTTCTATTGATATATTAATTGACTTCCACAATTCCAAATAATAAACCCTTAAGTATCAACTTTAAGATTGCAAACATTAGTTTCTTGAGTGTGTATTGTTTCAACTCGTATGATCTATGCTATAGTTCAATGACATCAATCATGGTACTCATTATGACTACCCCTAAAATATTTATGCTTAAGGAGATACTCAATTGTGAGTGTTGATTTTTCATCTTGGATGATCCAAATAAGGCCTAAGGTGTTCATGATCCATGCTTAATGTCACGCCTCGCCATGAGGCCCAGAGGATAAAACAACCAAGAACATGAAAATGCAATTTTTTTTTGATGAAACAATTAAAATAACATAGCAAATTGTAAAACATAGATAAACCGGATACATAAAGAAACAATTAGCAAATGTCCTCAAGGCCCCATAACGATATTATACAAAGATGTACATAATAAAAAATAATTACAAGGAACTGCTATACATTACATTACAAAATAGTACATGGATACAAGATTCTTGTTACAATGCCCGAGAATTTACATGAGAATTACAAATACAAAATAATAGATCCACATTATACAAATCTCCAAAAAATCCCATATAGGAAAATATACATAAATCTGGTACATCATGGAGTCTTCAATTCATCTCCAAGCCACCATGAACAGGAAGCTGAAGGAGCCAAACCCAATGGGTGCGAAAAGTACTCCACCCAACCATGTGGCACCAAAATAGGTCCACCCCCCATGCTAGGAGGTACCAGTCAAACCCACCAGGCGGAAGAAAAATACACAAGGGTACCAACTTGACTTAAAGGAGAAGCCACATATCAATACAATCAAGGAATCAATTAAACTTAACAAGCAAGGGGCTCACAAGAGAACATCATAGAATCACAATAATTAACTACAATACACTGGAGGCTCGAGCACAATCACAAATGCAACAAGCAAGAGAAAACATCCACTTCTGAAAAACTCAACAATACATGGAAGGAAGAGATACGGGATACCAATACGATTGCAAAGGGAAGAGTGTCATCACTGAGATGTCATGGGTTATCTTAGTAGATCTTCACTATGTCTCAGCCCCCATCCTGGGTTACCTTGGTGACCTCTCCCAACCCTCGACCCCCATACATACACTAGTGGACCACACCAACCTCTCAAGGAGACAAGGTCGCTGGAAGCCATTCCAGGCCCTTCTCCACTTACCCCCAAACCTATACGAGCATTTGTGGGCAAGGAGGCATCAAACAACTTATCTTTATTCGTGTGATCTAACTACCCACCCAAGTTTATTAGTTAGGTTATCACTTGTTTACCAAACTTCTATTGGGTTACCCTTGTGACCACTTTGGGTCCCGACCCCCAATAGAAGCCACTCTCCCTACTTGCACCTAGGACTCAAAATAAACTCATGGTCATGATAACAAGACACAAGATGACAAGTCTCCAACCATAGAATGACTCAATTTCACATGCTAGAAGGGTTTCCAAGGAGTGCAATCAAGAGGGATAGGCAGGTAACAAATGGAACACATACATAATCCTAGACTCTAGGGTTAACAAAATTACACAACATGACTATACAATCCCCCATATTTAAACACATTCCAAGAAATCATGAAGCGACAATAAGTCAAGAACTTCTAATCTCATATTACATCCATAATCTAGCTTTTAAATAAAATCCAAAATCATATCCTAATCATTCACTCTACCTAAACTATCTAATTCTTTTATTACATTTAGTTTAATTCTTTTAAATCTAAAATATCAATAGTTCATTTGATTCACATACACAATTTACGACTAACTTGAGAACGATTAATCCCTTATAAAAAAACTAAGTACATTTCTACAGTTTTCACAATTCAAGAATAAATTAATAACAAGAATGAATCTAAAACATAAAATTAAAATATATGTTTATTTCTATGCTCATATAATACCCCAAATAAATCTGAATACCGTTATGAATTTTTTCTTTATTCCATAATAGATCATAAATAAATAAAAAGAACTTTTGAATATACATATATATATGTGCAATAACATATACACTGAATTTTGCCATAAGACCCAGAGATAAACCAAAAATCTGAGAGTGAAATGAATATTGTACTCATAAAACAAAAAGAAACTTTCTTTCTTTCTTTCTTTATATATATATATATATAAACATTCGAAACTATGAATATCAGCTGACCAATATGCAAACACCCATGCACAACAATAAATCCTTAACACTGTGAAAACAAATCAAATTGAAAAACGGTTGAGGCATGGCAAAGAGTGTCGTGGGGATTGGGAGTTCCCCACCCTACGACAGTGGGGAGGGCTCTCCCCAATCATTCAATGTCAACAAACTTCAAATTAAAACCCCGTCGATAGCCAATAAAAGATGCTTAAGCCCGACGCTATCAAGTAAAAATTATGCAGGGATGTTTGTGTACATGTGCACATGTATACTATATATATATATATATATATATATATATATATATATATATATATATATATATATATATATATATATATATATATATACACACACACACACACACACACACACATATATATATATATATATAAGATTAAGTTCTTAATTTCATATACCCAGATTGAGAAATTAAATATTCAAGCAACCCTAGATTTACAATTTTATCCAATCTAGCTATGGATCTCTGAAGAATCCAAATAAAATGAAATATAAAACTTGCAAGATCAAAAACTTATGAATACATTTACTTTTAGATATTAGATTTGTAAAGAACACAAAATTGTATAATCTTTCCAAAAACTAATCCTAATATTTTCCTCAATTCATCATTCTGGAAAATCAACATGCAAAAGAATAAGAGACGGAGCCTTACCTCTTCTCTTTATCTGGTAGGCACACATAGATGAAATAAGAGGAGATTCTCCTAAAAGATTCGCGCCAAGACTCCCAAATTCAGAAAAACTTCCCCAAGAGCAATCCAATTCCTTCGCCAATATCTTCAAAACTAGATTCTTCCCCAAGATTCATAGAGAAAACCCCCCAAAATTTCTTCCAAAATCCCCAAAAACCCAGAACAAATTATGCAGGAAAAATATCCACGGTCGAGCTCTTTTCCAAAAAGCAAGAAAACCCCATAAAATAACATTTCAATAAAATATGCAACTCTCGACATGCAGATTCCTCCATTAATTAAAAACATTAATTATTTTATTGATTCATTTGTAACTCCCACACACATGCAAAAATCTAAATTAAAATAAATGATAATTATTTTATTTTATTTAAAATAAATTCTTTTCCTTAAATTAATTTTTTTTAAACAACTAAGGAATAATAGTTTATTACAAGAATAATTAAAACACTTAATCGAATATTTATAATTTCCTATTCAATCAATCCTTCCAATTTATAAAATAATCTAAGCCCTCAAGTCACTCAATTAAATAAGTTAAATGTAGAGACCATAATTAATTATAATAAATTAATCTTTATATACATAAATATTATTTTTGAATTAGTTAAATAATTTAAATCTTAATTTTCTACAAAATCCAACATATTAATTAATTAAATAATTTAATTAACTACATCCCCAATACTAAGAGGGTTTAAAACAATAATCATTTCTCAAAATTATCAACTATAAGCAAGACCGACATTTTACGACAACTCAAAACATTGTGTACTAATAAAAAGGTTGACGACTAACAAGACCTAACAAACAAGGACATAGGGTGCATGAGAGGGTCTGGTTGATAACTCCTTGTCCACTTTGTCATTGGGTTGGAGAGCACGCTTAGACCTAAAAATTTAGGTGGAGTTGATGCTCGGTACCTGCAACTGCATAAACAAACTATCAAACAACACACACACACACACACACACACACACACACACACACACACACACACACACACACACACACACACACACATATATGAGCCACAAAATATCATACCGTGAGTAGGCAATGGAAGTGACGTAGCGTGCTCGTAGAGAGCAGTGCGAAACTTTTCCCCCTCACCCAAGCACATCAAACATGGAAACAGAGCACATCAAGTCAGTATACATCAATAAATATAAAGAACTCATAGGGAAACTAATGAAATATCATGTATAAATAACATCTAATAGTCACATCATCAATTGCATCATATGTTTCCATCGAAGACATTGTCAATCATAACCACATTACATCAGAGATAAGCAGATAAACATCTAAGAGCATCAGGATAAAATTCTATTATTACTAAAATGTCCCATCTATAATCATCAAACACACAGAGTGAAGATACATTGTATAACATCACATGCTCAATACATCCAATAACATCACTGTTCCGACCAACACATAACATGAAACATCATAGCCATATAGGAATCCAGGTAGCAAAAACAAGAATCACACTCCAAAACCAAAACTGACCAACACCAGAATCAAGGTCGAGCCACATAGTACACAAATCACAAAGTCTGACAAGCCAAAAGAGGGAGGGGCACTACACTTAAATGAAAGCAATGACTATTTTCAAATTATTGAATCCATGCATGGTAGATGAATTGAATTTTTTTGTTCCATACCATTGAGTGTGAGAATTTACCTTTCACTCTTTGAATTTTATATTATATAATAAGTTGTTCTAAATATATATTAAATCATAAACACGTTTAGAGACTTCATCCATAATATTTTAGAGGTATATTAAAATAATTATATAATGTATAGGTTAATAAAATATCATGTGTATGCATTGGAATTAGTGTTTGAGAGTGTTAGACACAATGCACCACTGAGAGGGGGGTGAATCAGTGGTTCTCAATTCTTTTCCCTTTAGCTATCCTATGTGAGTATACCGGTTATCAGATCTAACTCAATGGAAACTTACCGGTTAGAGGGGAGACCAACACAAATGCATTCACACATAAAGGGACATCACATAACACTAGCATATACGAGGAAAACCCAAGATGGGAAAAACCTCGATGAGAAATGTTGTTGGAGACTACTGCTCCAATCCACTCTCACAATGAGTCTCTGTTTACAATGTTTAGGGTACCAACCCAAGGAGCACCAACCCAAGGAGCACCAACTCATGATTTAGGGAACCAACCCAAGGAGCTACAACCCCTGCACTGAGATCCAACTTAGTGAATACAAAACATATTCATTTACAAGTTAATAACCTTGTTACAAATGGATTTTGTAACACTTCTTCAAATCTCTCTATTGGATCTCTTGTCCAGTTCACTGTCGGTTCTCTCTGCCAATTCTCTCTGTCGGTTGCCTCTTCTCTCAACTACTTTGCTGCTCTCCACCGGTACAATATTATGCCAATTTTTTGCTTGCCTACTTTGCACTCTTCTGCAACTTTTCATTGTCAATTTTGTCACCACTGGTTTACTTCTCTTACAGACTCACTTGCAGACTACCAATTCCTCACCATTGTTGGTTGATCCTCTCAACCTAATTCACACTCACACACACTCAGTCTCTTTTCAGATACTCGTTGAGTACTTGACTAATTTTCTCTTACATGCAGCAACAACTCTCTTCTTCAGCAGCCCTTTCCATCGATTTTGGCTTACCTATTTATCAACTTGTTTTCCCGCTAAAAGCCAATTCAAATCTAATCAGATCTCATTCGATCTGAGCTCCAAGACATCTATCTGCACATCATTGTAACATGCCTTCCAATACATGTTTTATAAACTTAGCAAACACGGTCCTGTATATCGACATGCATCTATCAAAATGCCATAAATATCTCAATTGTTTCCTTCTCGAGATCCTCCTGCAATCCAATTTCCTTGCTTTGATTCAGGCACCAACAACTCCATGATCTTTCTCTGTCGTTCACTCTTCCTCAAGTCGCGCTCTTGTAGTCTGATCCACAAATCACTGGCTCCAAATCAAATGCACAACTATAAAAACACCTATCCCTACACGACACTTCACCGACCTTTGCGATCTTGCCACTTCAACTCCATGTGGCATCCATGTCAACATCCACCTTAGCTTGGACCTTTGTGTTAGTTTAGAAAGGATCACCGACAAAACACTCAACTGGTCCTTCTTTTCTGTCGGTTCACCAACCTTTCTGGTATCTCTCACTTTATCAGTTACCCTTCAAGTCTGCACTTTGCTGAACTATCGATGGAAACCTTTAACCGGTCGCCAGACATGTCTATCCATAGCATGCACATTCTCATCGAGTAGGAGCACATCACTTAGCCTCTTTGCTTCCTTACCAGTTCTCATGCTCACTGGTAGCCATCCTGATGACACCATGTCATCAACCTTCAACCGATTCCATCTAAGGCATTTGTATACTGGTTGCATTATCTATTTGTAGCCGCTCCACATTGTCTTCTTCACCATCAGACCAGACCATATCTCAATCGGTTTGTCAAAGTGACAAACCCATCTCCTTCAATCTCTGTACTGACAACTCAACATGCCTTCTCTATCGGTCCAGTGCATATCCTTGATTTCATGCACTTGAAGCATCTTAGTGTTTCACCGATGGATTCGGTGTGCGCCTTCAAACACCTGTCTTTAACTCATTTGACTTATCTCACAGAACTATGATGCACACTTTGCACAATAGGAGATAAGTTCCACTTACCGGTGGTGATGGATCCTTGTCATCTGCATCTTGCAATGCATTCATGTGGCTTCCCTTTTTGCACAGCATATCTTCAAACAGGCACATGTGATCCAATGTGGGCATACTCACTGTCAGATTTCTCTTCTCATGGTGACTGCATCCTTATCCGATGGGAGTCTTGTTGTTCTGCATCCACACAGCATATGGGTGACCAGTACATCCTTCTCCTCTTGTGTTGATGTGATTTAGGTAACATTTTGCCTCTTCACCACAAACAATAGCTCAAGCTTGTACATTGGTCATAAGCTTACCATTTGAAAACCACTCAGTTGGTTGATTTGTCTTCTCCATGTCAACATATCACATATCGGTTGACATCCTCTCCTTATCGGTGACGAACTGTATCGATAACCTGTGCATATATCCCACTTAAGTCAGGCACTAACTTATGTATCGGTGGCTCCAATGGTCATTGTACTGAATGACATTCTCTCCTTTACCTTACCGGTAATCTGTAACACAAGGTGATATCAATGACATATCATCCTCTCATCCTGTATGCATCCATGATAGTGTTGCACATACATCTCTTATACTAGTAGCCATCTTATATCGGTTGACATCAATGACAACACAATGCCAACAGAGAGATGTCATGGCTTAATGATAGTACTAACTTTTGATAAATGCACATTTTCCAACTCTATTTGACACATTGTTGGGCCACACAATGTACAAAGAGGTAATAATAGTAAACCCTCTCAAAATTTCTATAATCTTGAACCTAACCCCTTTAAAGAGTAACAAAAATTAAAGCATTTGTGGGGTTTATTAGTTACAACCTAAAGTTTATAAGAAACCATGCAACCTTCTTTGACCAATTGAGGAGGTTTTGAAGAAAGATAACAACAAGAAATTCAAGAATAGAGAAAAAATTATCAACATCCTTTTGATATTATGAAAAACAACATTGTAAAGGCTCTTATTATAATTTTCCTAAATTAGAATAAGTCATCTTACATACAAATGGATTCATCAAAGGCAACAAACAATTTGTGTGATATTGACAACAACATAGAGGATTGAAAAACCATCAAACTATATTTTTGAGTAGGAATTTAGAAACCATGAACCATTAAAGTACTTGATGATCTACTTCTTAAATGAGAAATTTGAAGCCTTAAGTAGTTCTAGTTTAAGAAAAATGAGTTCAACAATCATCTCACATTCTCTCACACTCCTCAACAAAATGGAATAGTTGAAAGTTGAACAAAACTAAGATGAATATGGTCCAAGAAATGTTATAGTTTAAATGGGTAAAACTAATTTTTTAAGGAAAAGTGGCAAAGATATTAATATATATTTGCAACGTCACATTCAATAATTCTTCAAATTATATGAAGTTTGGTGTGGTTAACCTCCATTAATGTGACATCTCAAAATCTTTAGATCCATATGATATGCATTGATTACCAAGGAGGATGGGAACATGTTGAACCATAAAGGTTGAAAATTCATTTCTTAAATACTCATTATCGTCATAATCTTATATAGATTGTATGATGAAAATGCTAAGAAATTCCTAATTGTTGGGGATATATTTTATAAATCTGTAAAATGTACAACCAATATTGATCAGCAATTGACCCAACTTGAAAATTTTACAAGGTTTTATGTTTTCAAGGAAAATAATAAGATTCTAAACATTGAAAGTGTAATATATAGTTTTGTACCAATTTTAGAATCTTCAACTCTAATAGGAAGATGAAGCTCCCTCATATGAAAAATTGAAATTCCATCAATAGATGAACAAGTTTCAAGAGACTTTTGGGCAATAGTCAAAAGAAGAAAATTATTTAGATATTATAAGGCACTAATTATTCCATATGAAACACATAAAATATTTCCAAAATGGAAAAAACAAGTATCAAAGATATAAGGTTTGGTGAAGTTGGGATGATAGGCACTAGGATGCATACAAAGACACATAATAAGAAAACCCCATTGAAGTGATCAAATATAAGATAAAAAAAAAAGATAACCTTGAGATGGTATCTTGATGAAGAAATCATTTTTTTTTTTAATTCATAACCAACTTACTATAAAGAAGCTTTGATGAAAATTGAATATGATGCTTTGATGAATAAGGCAACTTGGGGCTGGTGGATACTCTATTGAACTATAAACCCATTGGTTACAAGTGGATCTTTCAAAACTAGTATAGAGTAGATGGCTCACTTAACAAATGTAAATCATGGCTTGTCTCAAAGGTGTATGTTCAAATATAAGGTATAGATTATGGACAAATCTATATGTGTACAATGAAGTGAACTACCTTTCAGGCTTTGTTATCTTTGGTAGCACAAAATAGGTAGAGATTCCACCAAATCGATGTGAAAAAAGTATTCCTAAATGGTAATCTCAAGGAAAAAGTGTATATGCCTCAACCAAAACAATTTATAGGTTAAGGTCAAGAACAAAGAGTGTGCAGGCTTATTAAATTGTTGTGTGGATTGAAGCAAGCTTCATGAGAATGGAATACACAAATTCATTGAGCACCTCTTGAAGATGAATTTCATGAACTTTGATTTTGACAATGCAACTCTTTTTATCAAGAAATTCTATGTTTTTTACTCACTTTCAATGTTACATTTAGTATTTTTTACCATGTATTTATCCCTTTATTCATATTTTGTCTCATCTTGTGTATCTTTCTTTATCTCTTATGTATTGTGTTTCCCCTTTTCTATGTGTATTTAGATCCTTGTGTAAACATTGCTCATGTTTTGGACCCTTTTTCAGCTTGTTTCTCTAATATTTTTCTCTTGATGATTCAATTCACATGAAATCATCCCTCATAATCTTATATTCATCATCTTTACCTTCCCTAGATATTAGAGTTTTTGGCACTAAGAACTAGATATAATGTCGACTAGAGGAAAATCATATTGCATTTTGTTGCTTGTTCTTTGACTGACAAGGTTGCTTTTGTTGAATTTTGCCACCAAAATTTATGAGAAACTCTTTAAAAATCGTCCTACCCATTTTTTCACCTTCACTTTCAAGTTCCTTGAAAAACCTATAAAGAAACCCCTATTCCTCTCATTTATAAATCCGTGTGATCCATCTTCCACAAGCACTTACATTTTGAAGCAATGGCTTCATTGTGCAAGTGAACTCTTGCATGTGATCTTGGAGGAGGTTTATTAAAGCTTGTGGTATTGGAGTTCTACCATGATTTTGGAACTCTATTTCTCTTTTATATATCCCTCTTGTGGCTTTCTTTCTTTATTTTCCCCCTAGATCTTCTCTGCCCATTTTCCACCCTCTTTTTAACCATTAAAAACCCAACCTTTTATCTAATTTTTTCAACCTCTTGTAATCATCATAATTTATTGTCATTTGATTATCCCTTTCCATCTCCTAAGGTTAGATTTTACATCCTTAAGAGTTTTCTTTCCACCATTATGACCACTTGATTTCATAACCTAGATATGCATACATCATTTTCCACATTTTCCATGTTCTATTTTGTTAAAATAACCCATAAGGGGAGATAACTAAAGTAGGATTTCCTTAAATATATTTTTTTGGACAATTTTGTTGTGTTGTGGGTCTTCACTGAAGATTTAGGAAAAGTATCAACTAACAAAAATCATTGCAAATCATAATGGAACTTCCCATAGAGTTTTATGTCATTCCATGATAAAATCAATTATACACCATTTGCATCTCTTTATTAAAGGATTGCTCTCAAAATCATATAAATTTCCTATAAATAATCTTCTATCATTTACAACTTAATTCATCTTTTACATCCATTTTTATTCAAGATTAGACAACTCAAATCCTTTATTTTGGGTTTACTTTTTTAGTGTATTTTGCATATTTTGGCTGATTTCTTTGAGTTAAATATTTCTCTTCATGTAGTTCAAAGATAAATGACAATCATTTCTAGAACTCAAGAGACCTTAAGACCCATGAATTCCAATTTGGGGACATTCTAACATAGAACTGCCTACACCTCCTAATGTAATCAACCTTGTCTCTTTGTCAAAGGACACCTCTTGGAGCCTCCAAACTTTCTAGGAACCTTCTTGAAATCATTTAAGAAATTCAATTTCACATAGTTTCTTTTTCCTAATTGCACAAGTTCTAGTTTTGACCCTTCCAAAGTTTACAGTTTCTATTTCATATCGTGTTTCCTTGTAGTATTATTAAACTCAACTCCTATGGATGTTAATTGATTCAAGTTAAGACCACTTACTTAATAGTTCAAAAGTATTTAATTTGATATATATTAATATATACTTTTAAAAAAGCTCATTGTTGTTCATTTTTGTTATTTCAAAAAGTTGACAAGATGATTCTATTCTTAGATGTATATAGAAATAATTTGTACATAACAAGTAAAAATGAAAGATACATTATAAATATGAAAGATGAACTAAAGAAATGGTTTAAAATTATTAACTTGCAACACATCCATTACTATTTATGTATTGAAGTCATTTAAAAATCCAAGTATATCTTCATCGCCCAATTAAAACATATAGCTAAAATTATAAGTAGATTTGGAATATTAGACTCAAAGCTCTCAATATTCCTTGGAGTAAATTTTGAAATTGAAATCAAATTATACTACAAAGTATGAGTGTGAAAGTCTAGAGTTATGTCACACTTTGATTCAACAAAATAGTTTACGTACAACAATTTTACCTAAAATAGTTTCGAGTGAATTGGTTTTTCCCAAAATAGTTTTGAGCCCAAAGATAGTTTCAAGTGAAATTGTTCAATTGAAAGTATTTCGCCTAAAAAATGTTTCAATTGAAATCTTGCCATAAATTAAACTCAGTTTGCATTTAATGTTAAATAATATTGATTTAATAGTGTAAGTGAAAGAATTTCAACCCAAAATCTTGTTGCTACATAGGCATCAATTAGTTTCAGATGAAAGAGTTTCAAGCAAAATTATTTCACCTAAAACTAGATGGCACCTATGTAGCACCAAGGGTTTGGGTTGAAACTCTTTCACTTGGACTATTAAATTAATATAATTTAATATTAAATTCAATCCAAGTTCAATATATGGCAAGGTTTTAACTCAAACTTTTTCAGGCAAAAGAATTTCAATTGACACAATTTGAACTAAAACTATCTATGTGGCAGTCTAACTTTTCTTATGGAAATTTTTTATCAAAAATTCAACTTCAGCTCTATATTTCTCTAACCAAGGCTACTCTCATGAAAATTTTAAATTACCTTGCTGTAGAGATCGAAGTCTACAATTTTTTTATACACTTTCATTTGTTTTATTATGAATTTTCTAATTTGGAGTGAGTAGGTTATTATAATTAAACATGAAGCTAATTTAAAAATATTAAAATATATTTTTTATTTTGAAAACTATATGACACACTAAAGCAAAGAATCATGTCCATGAGGGTTTTTTTATTTATAAATTTTTTTAACAAAAGTTGACGTCCTATCAAAACTATGAGACTTTAAAAATATTCATTAAAAACTAATTGTTATCCTCTATTTACTAGATTTTTAAGTCATCTCACTACAGAAAAAGATTAAAGAACTTTTTTTAATTTGCTATTTTTTGCAACATCCCATCAATCTCGCTTTTTAAAAAAATAACAATTAAAAAAATCTTAAGTTTATAAAAAAATATATGTAATTAATTTTTACAAAATATAAAATAATAATAAGCATAAACTACATTTTGTTCTATATTCCATTAGTTTGTATCATTTAAAATTCAAACCATACATGTCACTTTTAGGCAGTCCAAGTTGAAAAATTGTATTTATGTTAGTCATTTTTTTTTATAAAAGTGTAACACATTTTTTAACTTTCGCCCTTGAATGTGCAACTAATTATAAACTACTTGTTTGTTGTATGGTCTATGCAATAATAACAAGATCAAACATCTCTTTTGTTGTTGGCAATCATTCTAAATTCCTGCAATAACTTATAGAAAATCATGGGATAACAACAAAGAAAGTTTTTGGGTATCTAAAGGGAACTCAAAACTATGGGCTTAAATACTTCAAGGCAATATACTTCAAAGTAGTCAAATATTAAAATTTATTATACACACGTGATTTGGAAGATGATAAATTTACTTTAAGATTCTTAATCCATCTTAGGGTTGATAGGCATTTCTTGGCATTCAAATATGCAAATAGTATTAATTCTCTTATAAGTAAAAGCAAAATATAAGGTTATCTTAAAAGAAACTAGGATTAGAACAATTATGAATATTTTCAAGAGAAGAAAAATTCATCAACAACACTCATGGTTGCTAATGCTTTTGCAATCAAAATGAGAAGAAATAAAAAATTTCACAACCCAATCAAGAACATTAATACCAAATTTCATTTGATATGGCAGCATGTGAAAAATGACAATCTATAGTTGAAACATTATCCAACTACAGTACAACAAATAGATATCCTAACCAAAACACTAGTTAGAGATAAATTTGAAAAATTTAAAGGCATGTTTGGTCACACAACAATCCCTATGAATTAAGAGGGTGGATGTATGTTCACTAAGGTATATAATGCCAAGTGTAGGAAATTAATGTAACAATAATATTTGTGTTCTTATTAATCAGTTGTAAGTGAAGTTGAACAATCATTTGAAATGAACTAAAGAATCTTTACTTCCATGATGAATGTTTATCTTGGGAATTTTTTTCGGAATTCAATACAATTCTCATTGGCATCAATTACATTTCAAATATATTTTCTAGACCATTTTCTTTGCCTAACTAGTACAATTAGGATGGTGTAGCCAAGGGATGGGAACCAATTGAATGGCAATCTTTTGTTTGCAAAAACACTTTATAATACTCTATAGGGGTTACAAAAGTCTTCATGTTTTACACACTAAAATATGGAATTACATATTTAGACCAAACCTAAGCAACAAAATTGTGAAAATTGTCTTCAAATTAGTGGATTTCTAAGATTGCACAATTTTCCTTACCTACTTTTATCTATTCACCTTGCTAATTTATTATTGATCTTAGATAAACATTATAAGACCCCAAACTTATTTCATTTGTAGACAAAGTTGGAATTTTTTTCTCACAATTTGTTGATTTTCATAAACATGAATAGAGGTATCTTCCTTATAAAACTTTAAAAAAATAATCTAAATCATGTAATCCCATAGAAGACTTTCTTTTAAATATAACTAAACAATTACATGGAAACTAGATAGCCCAATGCTAAGATTAGCTTCAAACAATGACATTGAACTTCTCCCTTAGGCTCCAAATCTTCAAATGGAACTTTCTATGCCTTCTTCCACCTTCAACCTACAATAAAATGGTCTAGAAACCAGCTTTCATAAGCTCCCTTCATCCCTTTTCATCAATAGCTTCAATAGGGTACTAAAATAAGAACATATCCAAGAAAACTTCTAGGTGAAATCCAAAATTGGAAAGAAGTCACTGTGGTGCTCTTGTACTTGGGCAAGACTTACAAGGATGCTCTAGGAGTTTGTCATAGTGTTGAATCTATCAAGCTCCCTTCTTATTGCATCCCTTGTTTATCCCATTTCAAGAACACGCCAAAAAGGCTTCAAAGTAGTTGTGGTGTCTAAAAGAGGCATGCGTACCCATATAAAACAATCCACGGTCCTCTACTAACTCAGACACTCATTAGAGATTTGGATATGGCACACATTTCAAATCTAGCTTCATAATATTCACATTAGATGTTGAATTCTTTATACTACCACCATCTAAAATAACTTCACAGTATTTTACAACTTGCTTACATTATGCTACAAATTTTAATGTCTCAAAAATGGTTCCTTTGGCTTCCTTAGATTCTTAAAGGTACTTTCTTAGAAAGAAGTTATTTATGGACTCTTTGGTTGACAATTGAACTTCTTGAACTAGTTGTTTCATCATCAATTTCTTCTTCCTCCAATGATTGAATTGTTATGCAAGCTTGATTTCTATGGCTAGTTCATGCCCTTGATGAGATTCAAAATCTTTATGGCCATACATAGAACATTTAAAAGCAACTCTCTTAGAAGGATAATCTCCTTAGATTCTTGAAGCATAAAACTCATCATTTTTCTTTGAACATGTTTATTCTTATGTTTGCAACATTGTCTTTTGTTTGCATAGGTTTCTTCTTCACATCCTTATGTATCCTTTACTTAGATTTTTTCATTGATGCATCTACCAAAGTATGTATCCTCAACACTATCAAATATTCTTGAATACTCAACCTTTGTCCATGAATGTACCTCATTGCCTTCACTTGATCAACTTCATCAAAAGCAAATCTAATGGTCAAACCATAGAATTATTTAGAATGCCCTTTAAGTGATATCTCCTTGTCTCAAATTTTGCGACTTCTTTGATATAGATATCTTGTAATTTATGGGAAGATTGTTTTCCTTTCTCTTAACCACCATCTTGTCCAACTTGTGATTGGTGCTTTTCCTTAAGAGCTTTTTTTCTATTTGCAACTTCTTTCACCAAGGTTATAATTCCCTTTAGCATAGTTTATGCTTCCTCCACTCTCTTTGGATCTTTAATTCCCTCATCTCTATCTTTATTATTCGGTCTATTAATTCTTCTCTGCTCAAATTACTAATAAAGTTCAATATTGTCATATTTCCCCTTCTTACTATACTCCACTTCTTACATATTCATGGGATTTAAACATCTCACACATACTCAAACCTACTCACTCAACAAAAATAGATTATGAAGCAACTAGACAAACCCTTTATCCAACAATTTTCTTTTCACAATATTTCAACATAAACATCTTACTTCCACATGACTTAATCTTAGTCACTCTAATAACTTTTAAAGTGATCAAGGGTAGAGAACCAACTAAATGTTGATCTTCCCCTTGCAACAATATTTCACATCGTTCTTTCATATGGACTACAAAGGATTGATTATTCTTTGCAAATTGGAACATGGAACTCTATGTAGACAAAACTTAGGAGAATGAAATTATCAAAACTAGTCTTCAAATTAGAGGATTTCTAAGTAAGCTTGCCTAGTTTCCTTTATGGGTTTTACCCATTCACCTTCTTGATTATTTACTAATCTTGAACCATTATAATAACCCAAAAGCACTTATTTCAAACAAAAACAAATATGAAAACCTTCTGCTCACAACTTGCAGATTTTAATAGCTATTTATAAACACCAAACATGTAGGCATTTGTTGATTTTCAATACCATAAAAGAATAAGATTGCATCATAGTTACTTGTGGAAATTTGGATGACATGTCCCCTTACAAAATTGATACTTTATTTAATCAAAAACCATAAGAATATATACAAGACTTTATTTAAACATAACTAAATAATTAAATGGAAACTAGATAGCCCTACGCTAAGGCTAGCTCCAAACAATGATTGAACTTCTCTCTTGGGCTCCAAAATTCATAAAACACCTCCAATGCCTTATTCTACCTTCAACCTACAACAAAATGCTCTATAAGTCAACTTTCATAATATCCTTTCATCCATTTTTATCAATATCTTATGAGAAGGTATCCAATGAGTTTCCAAGAAAGATCAATAGAGATTTAAGAGATACAATAGGAGATCCTCAATCAATGTAGCACATAACTCCAATGCCAAGAGATCAATTGGGAGTTGAACTCCAACAATCAAGTCTTGAGTGACAACATTCTTCAAGAGTTAAATATGAAATGCAAGACTCAAACAAGACCCCAACAACTTCGCAACTAGTTGTGGACATGCATGATTCAACCATGACATGCAAAACTCTCTTAGTTGCAACTCTTCTTCAATATGGGTGCACCAATTGGGGATCCAAGTATACAACTGATAGCTCCAAGATTAACTCCTCTTTCCAAGCACTTGGATTGTAAAGTCAACTTATGTGGTAAGTGGAATCCTCCAGGTATCTAGGGCATCAATTTTAGAAGATAAGTGATTTGAAATTGAATGTCCTCCACACTTTAGAAGACGACAAAATTAGAGTAGCAAAACAAAAACAAAAAATATTTTTTTATGTTAATGTTGATTGTTCAATTCCCCAAGATGCTCCTACATTACAGGGAACTCAAATATGGGATAGAAGGTTGAGGCCTCCTATATACAAGATCAAGTTATGTAGGCACTACTTTGAAAGCCCTTTATTTCAAGACTAAGAAGGCATTGAAAGGAAAGGAAAGGGGCTTTTATATTCCACGATGCCAATCATTTGTGTATGGGTCTATAGATGGGTTAGAGCAGTATGGGACTACCTCGTAGTCCTTGCAGGAGGTACCTAATTGCACTACAAACGAGGCATACATACCTTACCCCCTTGTGGGATTTGAACTTGTGACCTCTCTTTCAAGAGCACAAGTTCTCCACCACTAGACCAACTCAAGTTGTACCTACTTTACCCCCTTGAGGGAGAGAAGTGAGAGGGGTGAGTTCTCGAGTCTGTGGTGAAGGTGGCAATTTTGGAACTAGAGAGCAGAGTTGGAGCATGGACAAGCAATGGTACTCAAAGGTATATCAAACCCCATTAGAGTTGTTTGTCAATGTCATAGCTAATAGTTCTCATAAGGTACTACTAGATAGGGTCAAAGGGACCTCAATACCACCATTAATAAGTTCACAAACCTTAGGAGGGAAGAAGAAATGATGTATTATACAATGGTCAAACCTAGAGGTAGTCCAAAATACACCACTTCCCATATGTGCTAGACCACAGATGCTATACTAGTTGCTAGAAGCATGAGAGCCATATTTGTGAGGAGTGCAAGCATTAGAAATCCAAGTGTGTGTGGATGCAAACTAGCCTAGCAACACCAAAGGTAAGACTGCAATCTAGTAGTGAGAGATTGCATGATTGCAATAGAGGCAACACTATGAACACCAAATGGAGGCAATCCAAGGATTGAAGAGCATATCACCACACTAGAGAGGTAGCTAGAGTAATGATGTTGGAATCATGAGTAGGGTAGACAAGAATAGTGCCCGTGATGGCAAGGTCATAGTCTATCACTAGGGGAGGCCAATAAAGGGCCAAAGATTGACCTTGATGTACGTATAATAAGTAAAGATAAATTTCTTAAGGCCTATATGCATACAACTCAATAATCTAAATGTATCATAGACTCACATTTTATTCAAATTGAGTTAAGAGAAAATTTATGATTCATATAATTAACGAGTGTAATTAATTAAAAAAAAAAGACTAATTGTTGAACCGTACATAAAATTTGGTTTTGTTTTATTATGGTTTAGTGATGAAGGATGGCATTCAAGCAAATTTAAAGATAATAGCATGTACCATTCATATGGATACATAAAAAGGGATTTAGCAATGTGTATGTCATGCTTGTTAAGAGAATGAATAAATTGGTACTACTTAGGAAGAAAAATGTGTATGGTGTTTTAGTGATACTCATTTAGAGAGTTCCTAGTAGGAAGAGTTTTTCTACATAATGTAATGTGGCAACATGCAGTGAGTTTTAGGTGTTGTGGTACAATGTGCACGTTGGCTTATGTGGTGATGTTTTGACAACAATCACGTCATATGATGAATTCATTACACAAAAAATAGTGTTGTCTGAAGCATGAATGGCAATGCAAGGGCACTTATTGCAGAGATGGAGTTCATGTGGCACGATGTAGAGTAATTTTTTGGAAGTTCACTAAAGGTACCATAAGTAGGAAAAATGTTGTTAACATTTGTATGTGCTATTCCAAGCATGGAGCTAATAGTGGTGGCTATATAGGAAAACATGAACTCATTGGTAGTGTTAAGAATGTAATTATTGCTTCATAGTGTGGTAATGACTGTATAAAAGGTGATTATCCATGTGGATATATCATGTTTAGTGATATGTGGTATAGGTCATCATCATAATATGGTTGATGTGTAATTGCATGACTCTTTGCATCCCACATGTTGATTGGACAATTAGATAGTTAAGAATTACTACGTGTGCATCTATATGTATCATCTCATGTGAAGACACCAAGGTTGACTACTTGTACAACCTAAATAGACTAGTATTGGATTGAAAATTGTCAATTTGATACATTAGAGTGATTGCACAAGAAGTATGTTGTAGATTGACAATGTCTAAAAGGGCCTCCTTCTCTGGAATCTTTGAATCTGAATAATATAAATATGAATGTCTTTTGGTGGTGGGTTTTCTTCAACAAGAGTTTCCAACATAAATCTTTAAATCTTGTGTACACATGTTGCTCCATTAACTTCTATGAAAGTTGTTTGATAGTTTTTATAAACTATTGACTATTTTTTATGTACATAATATTAAGTTTCTTTAATTACATTATATCAATAATCTGAAACAATTATGAGAATCTTCAACAAAATTTAATTCACTTCTTTTCATGAACTCGACATTTTAGAGACCTACTGCAAGGTAAGGGGCAACTTTTTAAAATAAAACAAAGGTAAACACTTAATAAAATTGATATATTTGTAGTGGTTACTCAAAAGTTTCCATTAATATGAAACTAGTACAATGGCTAGTATTTACTCACTTGTGTGAAAAGATTTGAAGATATATCACTAAACATATAAGCTTAGTAAAAATTGAGGATGTTGACTTAATCTTGCCTTAAAAGTTTTAACCAGCCTTAAAATTTTCTCCATTGTCCAATCCTTCCATCTATGTCATTTAATGTTAAAACCCTTAAATATTAAAAGTTTCTCTAACAAATTGGAGTAGATGGTGGTTTTAATAAGTCATTTATTCAATGCGAGTTAACCCTAATGATTATGTTTTTTTTTTGTCCAAGCCTATAATTTGTCAAACTTATCCATATTGTAGAATTCGATGCCCTCCAAAGTTTCATTGTATTCTTCGACCAAGAAGAGAGACAAGTAAGCAACATTAATTGATGGGTAGGTTAATTGAGGGTTCAAAGATAAAGAAGACAATGCCAAGAGGCAAGAGCAGCACTAATTATTCAGTATTCCAACCCACCTAACCTCCCCCTACCTGCCCCTTCCTCCTTTGCCCACCCTCAGCACCTACCCTTTCCCCCTCCCTCCCAAAATAACAATTAAAAATCATGTAGTTAGTTTAAGGCATTAAGGCTAAAGTGAAGACCAACCACAAGAAATAAGTTCTATTTTTCCCCTAAACACACTTTTTTTATCTCACAAACGAAGCAAAATTCCCATTTAACCGTGGTATTCTGAAAGGAAAAGAAGCTTTTGGTCATTTGCAAAGTTTTGGGCAAGTTTTACCATAGTTCAATGACATCTTCAAAGGTTCTAGAAATTTTAGTGATTTAGGATAGCCTTCAAATGGTTTTCAAAATAATACCAAGGTGCAGTATTCACATGGATAAATGGTAAAAGGTTTCAGCAATTTGTATGTTCATCATAGTCTTCTAGAAGAAGCATTGTTTTATGCTCAGTGGTTCTTTGGGAGAATGAATTCAATTCACTTGCTCTCATGGGAACGACATCTCGAACACCTACTACAGGGACAAAGGGCAGCTTAATAAAATAGAGGGAAAAGCTTAATAAAATGATATCTGTGCAATAGTTGGGATTAAAACATATAACCACAACCGCTGATCCAAATCAATCTCAAGTCTAGTGCTTTCTCACTCTTATGAAACTCAAATGCTTCAAACAGACAGCAACTAACCATTAGATATCACGACAAACCAAGTGCCTTGATTTAATCTTTCCTTGTAAGCTTTACGATAAGCTTTGTGAATCTGCTAGATGCTCAACAGTTTGTTCTTCTTACCCTGCTATTAGATATGAATGTCAAAGGCCTGAAGTGGATCGATCTTCTGTCAGTCTGCATAGTATGGCTCAAGATGTGCCTGATGCTCCAGCCAAAGCAACTTCTGAGGCCACAAGCTCACAAAGTTGAGAACAAGGCCCAACATATTAAATAGATAAGCCTCTTCCCTCAATCTGAGTTGGCAAAAGCAGACAACCTGAGGCGATGATTCTAAAGGAACAAATGGAATTGTGTTTTGAACTTTTCTCCTTTCAGAAATATCCTCCAGCAAAGATAGGTCATGGAGCCTCTGTTCAACCCTTTCGAGTTGAACAATCATGCAACTTTTGGTGTTCCGTTTCACTCATTGCTAATGAATTGTGGTTATATATTTTATTAGATGTAGAGTAAGTTTCTTCTTCAGGCACAAAATACAGTCAAATGACTAAGTGCCCAAATCTGACTAGAACCTAAAGTTATGCTCTAGAATTGAACCTTACGTGTGTATCAACTTCCATTACATATGTTTCTTCTTCAGGCACAAAATACAGTCAAATGACTAAGTGCCCAAGTCTGACTAGAACCTAAAGTTATGCTCTAGAATTGAACCTTACGTGCGTATCAACTTCCATTACATATGTATTTATTTGTATCTTCCAGAAGGTACTGGAGAATTAATTTCATAAAAATTCAATATTATTGTATTTGTGAACCAGGTTATATGCTCAGAGTGAAACCACAATCTGAACAAGACTTTACAATTTTAAAGTAACATAACACTTACAAGGAAGTCAAGCATCCAAATTGTATGCAGATCTACATATTACGCATTTTTGTCTTATTGGTTTACAAAGGGAACCCGCATGCACAGAATATGCTGAAAATTGAAATTACTTTCAGATCTAGCTCACAAAGATAACTCTCAAGAGGAGGGATTAAATAAACTTTTATTACCATCAAACAAACCTTTTCAATTAAAAATCTTGATTCTTAGCCAAGAAGAACAAGTCCCTCTGTGGTACCCTTGTCCTTGTGTTGCTATTTATGGTGAACAAACAAGGAGGTGCACAGTAGAGTATCCAATCGAATAAGGTTACACAGATGTCTAATTTTGACCCTTGATTACTTACAGATACAAACCATCATCCATGATAGTGGGTCATAGAAAAGACAAAATAAGAGAAGAGTAAAAGAGACCTAATTGGAACATATAAGGACAAATAAGTAAAGCCAAAAAGAGACCTAAGCTAAATTGGAGAATGATCCAAGATAAGTTTACATAACTTGGTACATATCATATACAATAAAAGTTTTGACACATGTTTTGGTGCATATTTCCTGTATCCTATATAAATTAGTATGTTCCATAGAGTTTCAGAACAGTGGGCATGGGGACAGTTTAGGGGGCATCGAGACTATGGACCAAAATTCAGATACGGCAAGGGGGCAGAGGCATAAATATAATATATAAAGTTGAGCATACAGACGCACGTGTGTGTGTACACACACACACATATATATATACATGCACATATATAGTAAATTTTATTTATAATGTTCATGGAGACCTATGAACCACAATATGGACTGTTTTGGGTACAGAGGCATGCAGGTGGGGATGTTGGAGGGGCTCTCTGACATCCTTGAGACAGCAAAGGGACTCCCGGATGTCCCTTGACCATCCTGGGGACACTGGTGAGTCCCCATATGGACCAATGTGTCTCTATGTTATGATAAAAAAAATTGATTTGTGTCACAGCTTTGAACAAACAGATAGCTTGATGGCACGTAAAAATGGTTGATCTTGCAAGAAAGAAGGAAAATTTGCATGGCATGGAGGTAAAATACACTATGAAAACATCTATTATTGTTTTTGTTTACTCTGATGCATGCTCCCTTCTCATAACTTTGGGAAGTTGCTAATGAAATATCATTATATTTCTAAATTCATATTTCACGAACACCTCAGGCTTAACAGAAAGTGGAGGAAGCTGTGAGATGGGGTGGTAGTGGATGTTACCAAGTTTTTCATAAATATTTCTGCAGACTGCTGTAAGGAATTTCTTCAAAAAGAATAGAAAAAAAAGACTGATGATATTCTGTCTTGAACTGCACAGCTCTTGTCATTTAGACCAATCAGATTCCCGAGCTCCACCATTAATTCTCTCAAGAATGAAGATTTGATCTGATATTGTGAGGATTTGACATCAGAGAAAGCTAAGGAATTATGGGAAAGACTTTTAATTAATATAACATTATATTTCATATCGATTGGTTTAATAATTAAGATATTAATTAGTTTAACTAATTAATTACATACACGCGCGACCCTCTAGGCCAAGTCTTTAATCTTTTAAAAGAAATCATCATTAGAAGTGTGTATAAAGAAACTTCAAATTAAGAGTACAAGAAACGAAAGGCAATGAATAACTGGACAAGATTGCAAAAGATAACATATGTTTTTGTTTGCGTATCAATATCCGCATGATGAGGAAATCTTTGAGCAAAATAATATTGCTAAGAGCGATATCACTGAATCCTTTTTTCCCCAAAAAAATAAACACTGGTGTGTTTGTATTTCATACTACACATACACAGACCACAACCCCACCCCAAAATCACAAGCATATCCATGGCTGTATGCATGTGTACCACATCAAAGTTGGCATGCTTAGTAACATGACCAACAAATTATGCTTTATAGGGAAGGATAGTATCTGTCCTGAAAAAATGGAATATTACACAAGAACATAACCAATTCGTGTGCATTGTGAACTATGTAAACACAAAACTGCGTGCTAAATGGAATATAGCATTGTGAACTATGCACATGAATAGAAATGTGCTAAATAAAGATCAAAGCATGCAGCAAGACTATCAAGCTAAATAAAAACATGGTGATGATTGTTTGACATGAACCACTATTAGATAGGATTACAGTGGTAATTTGAGCATTGAATTTTGTGATCTGGGATGTGCTTAAGAAGGTCCAACCATGTTACAACTAGACCACTTATTCTCATCAAGAGGCCTTAGAGTCTTAGACACAGCCACCCAAAGATGAAGCCTCCCATATCTCTTACAGATGCTTAAAGTTAAAGAGAGACAAATGAGAAACAGGGAATTGCTTGGTAATCATATCTGAATGAGATATGTTCCGCAAATTACCCAAAATAAGCTCAAATGTTTGGAAATTTGCCCAATATTTGACCCATGGCTGGTTAATAATGAAACAAGCTTCAGGGCTAAAAAAGTAACTCGCATGCTTATATAATTGGTTCCGTCTGGTGCACAAAGTTTTCCATAAGAATAATCAATATTTATAGCAAAATATAAAAAAGCTCTACTCAGTCACCCAAGTCAAAGTCAATGTTGGCATGCCGGAGTGACATCACGAAGAATATTGATAATGGAAGTCATAGCACCTCAGCTATTAGATGACGATCACAGATTTCAAGAAGAGATTGTTTCATAGTGAACATGTTTAAAAGGAATGAAGTTTTCCTTCCTCCAGTCTTAGTAATACACAGTTAAGATTTATAATATATATTACAAGCCAATCAATTTATAATTAGGAGGCACCTTGCCTTCTTAATGCTATATACTAATGCTAAATCTTTGGACTTCAGTCTACAAGAGTCAATCCTGGCTGGAGAAATATGTGTTTTTTAACTTACTATTACTTTAGGTTTTTCACTCAGCTTCTTAATTCTATTAGATTCTGCCAATTATGCTTATTAGAAGCCACGGATGAACATCTTGTAGATCCAACATGTAACCAACAAGTTTTGAACTGAAACTTCATAGTTAAAACCAAATCATTCAATCAATACAACTTCAGAACCTCCAGATAGTTTCAAAAGGCTATAAAGACAATCTGCCAGTAAGAGAAGCTATGTGACAACTCCCTACAAAACATTATAATCAAAAGGAAAAAGGAGAAAAATATCTCATCTTTAATAGCAGAGGATTGTGCCTTTGGAAGATTGACAGAAAGTTTTACATGAACAAGACATAACTTCAGTTAGATGAACATTATCATTTATACCATTGACAGTACCAGCGTCCTTTATATCAAATTATAAGTGGATAGTTTGGCTGAAGGTGAATAGAAAACACAGCCTTAAATACAGGGTCCGATTAAAAAATTAAGCCCATAGTGAATCTACAGTACCAAGATCTTTAAAATTTAAATACTGTACTGCATAGTAAAATTCCATACATTCTGGCTCAAATGCAAATAAGCATCTCAAAAATGACTTTTGTAACAAAAATGACACAAAAAGCTTTGGCAGCTAATGTGGCACATATTTACTATTAGCCGTGTTTGTCTCCACATTTACTAACCTGTTACCAGCATTGGATCCCATGACCTACATCTCACTTTTTAAAGGCATAGAAGCAATAGACCCTCTATAATGATCTAAATTTTAGCAACAGTACACCGTGATTTACATGGATAAAGGTAGCAACATTCTTCGCTGCCTTTTCTTTGCAAGTTTAGTTTGCCTTACAATTTTTAAGCATATTGGTAAAAGAATTGCAAGACATACAAAACTGAAGCCAAGCCATGTGTATCTTAAGTATAATGAAATAAAAGAAAAAATTATCAATGCAAAAAAGAGCAGCCCCCATAAGCCAGCTTTGGCAGCCTCACTTCTGCATCCAAAACATAGATATATGCAGTCAGATACTAGGATCAGTTCAACATGATTTATATGTCATCTCACTGCCATCTGTAAGGAAACATTAATTAGTTACTTAAGAAACAAAAAGGTAAATTATATGGAGGTGAGATATCTTAAGGTTAATTGTTCTGGATTTAAGTTTAACCTATAAAGAATATCATCCTCAAATAGTTTATATCCCCACAAATAAATTCATTCATCAAGATCTATTGTCAGAGGGATATTTTGGGAGAAATTTGCTTGAATTTGTGCTCAGAATATCCCTCAAACAGTGTCTTCATAGGAACTGAAAAGATCCAAATATAATAAGAACCAGTCTTCTTTCAGCTGCCACCAAAACGCAGGGGTATATATCTCTATAGTAGAGGGGTGGTCAGCGGGGGATTTTGGGTGTGACAGAGCTCTGATTTTTCCTTTTCTGTTTTCTTTCTGATCTTGAGCTAATGAGGCCAGGGGTGAACGGTAAGAACTCAATAGTCTCAACTACATCACATCTGAATAGTCAGAAGTAGAGTTCGCCCCACAAAATCAGGTTAGGGCTCAAATCGGACTTCGAAAAGGACAGGACAGGAACTCATAATGTGGGTTAAACGGGCTTAACAAACTTTTCCACTTTGAAAAACTGGACCATTTGCGGTGCAATTATTGTTTGCTAATTGCTTTATAATGCTTCCAGTTTTTGCCAGAGGCACTACAATACAATTTCATGGACTGGAAATACCATGACTCTAACCTCCTCATTTTTTCCCATTAATCTTAACCCTAGATTTGGGTTTTACAGTCACACAGCTAACTAAGCAGACAAAGCAACTGTTCACAAAGCAATGTTAAAGCCCATATCCCCAATAAACAATTCGACACAATACCCAACAAAACAAGATCAAATTGCATATTTCGTTAAATCTGAGGATCACTTGAAAGGAAAAATATAACATTAAAGAAAGGAATTACTCAAAGGTTAATTTCCACAGGTCAATTCAAAAAACGGCGATGTAGGGCAACATTAATCAGCCAACCCACCAAAGAAAACAGTGAAACCAGTGCTAAAAGAAACAAACAATCTTACTGCAAAATAGCTCAACTTTTTGATAACTAAAAGAGATTCGGCCAGTTTCCTACATACCCGGATGTTATTTGGGCTGTTGCAGAGAAGAAAGTTAGAGAAGCCCATTTGTGCTGGGATCGAATCTGATAGTCCCTCAGCTGTTCTGCGAGATTCGAACGAGTTATCATGTCTTTTTTCTTTCCTAACATCACATTAACTTATATTTACTCCAACATTTGGATTGATAATAGTCAATCCCCAAAAAATCCCTCTCTTAGATATGAAATCGGTAATATAGTAAGTCAAAATTTCCATGGATCAATTCATATATTCAAAATCCTTTCAGATCTGTCCCCAACCATGATTGTATGATTGTTCCCTGTTGTTACTGCTGTTGAAAACTTTCAAACACGCAACACAGAGAAGTGGGAGAGAACGGAGGCCTGTTTTGTCACGAAAAGTGGTGTTCGATTGAGTCCACTTCTCTCCTCCAAGACTAGTCTGCCAATGCTGAAGAGCATTTCTTAAGACATAATCGGGACAGAGTGGCAATGATACCCACAATCATCAGCTCCCGGTCACGTAAAGGCAAATCCTTCAGCTTCTACCAATAAGGCTATGGTCCCATGGAGGGTGTTCCCTGGGATGTTTTAAAAGTGTAACTTAGAAAGTGCAAGAGCCTTTTTAAAGAAGTGGTCCACGAATCTCAAAATTATTCTGAAAAATCACTCCGAAGAAAGTATGTGAGGAATTATATGGCATTGGTGATTGGGCTATCTAAAATTTTGTTAAAATTTACTTTTTCCTTATTTAGTTTTGTCTTTTCTAATATAAAGATAAAATATATATTAAAATATTAATTACTTATAAAGTGTCGTTTTGAAAAAGAGTTCATATATCAATTTCAAATCATTTTGAAAGTCTAGATGGACTCAAGATAGACAATTAGTTGAAACGAGGAACCTTCCAGACCTCATAGACAAGGTATAAGCTCTTGTTACTCTAAAGATTGTTCATATTGTGAGTATGAGAAGTAATATTTTTCTTTATGCTAAAAAAATTGGACCAAAAGAAACTCAATTATCTAACGAAAACCCAATTATCTAACGAAAAGAATAACAAAGTTAGCAGAAAAACCATCCCAAGAACTAGAACATCAATGGGAATCAAGAATCTAGAGAGGCATTGTAGTCAGCATTCACAAAAACACTAAAGGTTGTAATCAAATTTCATATAAGGCAATCATGATTATTTTTAGTATCAAACATGATAGTGATTTGGCCAAAAAATCAACAATTTGATTTATTTGGTTCCACTGAACAACATTACTACCATGAATGAGGATGTTGATTTATTTCTTACATTACTTCAATTGTCGCTATTAGAAGTAAGAGGGAGACTTATTTTTAAAATTATCAGCTAAAATTTTAGAGTCAAATTCTAGAATAATATGAGAAAACTTACTTGTGTTTATTTTGAGGTGAATGCCTTAAGATATTAATATATTGATAAATGACATACTTTATGTAAATTTGAACTCCCTGTCCTATGCCACCTATATATTATTTACACATATTCTTAAAAGTTTACTCCTTACTCCATATGCATGTTGATTCATCCTAATATATTTGTCTTGTCTATTCATTTATTATAGTTATGCATATACATATTTCCTAAATGATTTGATCTTTTTTTTTTGTTTGGGATTATTTCTACTAGATCAAAAGGTTGATCCCTCCAAAATTTAAATATAAATAACTCCTATCTATACTCCTCTTGTCTAGAGCTAACAAAATATATATTTCTTCGATATGTTATTTGTCTTTGTATTTAAAGGCGTTCAATACATTCATTTCCCATCAATGAATCCAAACATTTATTTGAATATAATTCACAATCATTCTAGAAGTGTATGCATGTCTGAAGAGTATTTTTTATTTTATACGCATATTTACAAGTTGACCTAATAGAATGTATTTCCTAGCGACACAACAAAGAGGCCTACCAAAATATTCTTAATAATTCCCAATACCTAGATATTAGAAAAGGTTGAAGAGACAGAGATAAATCAAGAAAAATCAATAATAGAGTTTTATAATTTATTAAATCAAGTCTATAGGTGAAGAACATTTCTATGATTGTAGATCTGAACCTAATCTCTAGACTTGCCCTTGATCGTTAGACTTGACCTTACATGTAACAAAAGGAATATTTCGACATTAAGGCAAATGTCAGACTATCACATCCTATTAATAATTTTAATATATTGCAAATGGAACATTCATTCTTTAGTCAACTTCCATAATACTTTTTGAAACATTCATTCTTTAGTTATAATCCATAATATTCTCTTCAAACATTCATTATTTAGTCATAGAACTAAGTGTCCTTATCCATTATATTTACTTTCTTAAAATGACTATTACAAATTATGATAATTATCATGCATGATGCTTTCATTAATTAGTCTAGGTGTGCTTATCCATATCCACATTATTTGACTAGTTCATACTACCATTAAGAAAGTTAATTTTCTTTACAAAATTAAGAAGTCTAATTATATTAAGAAAGTTTGTATTATGACATTAATAGTTAACCATCCAAAATTTTGCCAAAATTCACTCACAAGAATCTAAAAATATGCAATTAGGCCTTGCAATGCTACAAAATAGAATTAAAAAGTTTAAACTTATTTGAGAAGCTCTTAGCACCATTATCGTAACCCAAAATTTTGGTTATTTATTATAAATATAATTATACATATTTGGGACATGGGATAACATGTGTAAGAAAATAATTATAAATACAAATAAGTAATAATATGAAGATCTATAAATATGAACAAAGCCAAAAACACTACACAAACATTTTTTCATAAATATGCATTAGAATCAATAAAGAGGATTGGAGTTCTTAACTCTAGGTGTAAGAGTTGGCTATAGAGACAATCCCACAAGATTTAAAGAAGGCCCAAGTGAAAACACAAAGAAGACCAATATGACAATATTTTTTTCTATTCAAAAGATACACATGATACAAAATTCATGATTACAAATTGATTGCATGAGAGCAAGAGGTAGATATATATAGGATACACCACCAAGAGATGCAAATGTACAACCAATGCATAATTGAGATATAATCACATGTGCACAATATCTCTAACAAACTAGAAAGCATAAATCATATGATGCAAGTGTGACAAGTACCTAAGCAAGTTTATCTTATCCTATATGCGCATAATCCAACAAACTAATTAACTAAATGCAAAAATAAAACAATGTATCAACACCCCCATAATTATATCTTAGATGGGTAGAATATATGGAATCAATAAGTACGAATAAATACGTAGCTATATTAGGTACTCATGTATAAAATGATCTCATCAAAAAAAAAAACCCTATAGAATTGAACCCCATCCAAGAGAGGATGAAGAACAGGACCAAGTGGCCTAGCTCAAAATAATCAAGAATAAAACCTTGTGTGAGGATAACCCCCCCAAAGAGAGAGAAAGAGAGAGACTTCAGAACCTCCTCCAATTATAGTCTCATGTGCCAATGGTAGCTATTTGACACTAAATGGTTAAGATAATCACTTGACGACCAAGGCTCCTGATTTTGATGATTCTTCATATTTTGATGTGGACTCCTCTCGGGATGACGGTGTGCCTCTTACTGTTGTTGTGGCCTTTGTTGGCCTCCTGGATGCTCCTAGTGTGACCCCCTCTGGCCTTGTAGTTTCATCGTCTCTTGCTCATGTTCTGCAACAATTATTTACTCCCGATGAGCCAGCTCAAAGGGTTGTTCTGTAGCAATAGTTTGCTCCAAGTGTGGACAATTTCTCTAAGGGGGTTTCCCCACTTGATCTTCCTAGTCATGATATCTTTAACAATAGCATTGTTTGGACTATTCTTGGTCATGGGCATAAAGGTAAGTCCTCCCCCTCCCAATATTTGTGTCTAGGTGGGGGTGATTCTCCCCACTCTTGAGTTGGGTTCATATATTTTTACTACTATGATTTTTTTTGGTTTGGTAGGCCTTTGGCAGTCGTCCTCTAACCAGTTGTTTTTGGCATGTTTGACCTAAGCTTGTATAGGGTCAACAACCTTGTTTGTTGCCTTCTTTTTGTCACCCATGGGTTGTTTGTATACAGGTCCAACACCCTTGTTTTATTTCTTATTTTAATAAAAAACAAAGCTAAACATGCATGAAAGTATCTTCTCATTCCTAATAATAATAGGAAGGAAGAAAATTCAAAATGTGTATCTAGGAGTTGCTCAAATATTTCCATTACATGGCTAAAAGGTGACAAATAAGGAGTCATAGACCTAACGAAATTAGTTGACAAGTTAGAACCATGTAGAAATTAATGAAAAATAAGAACTAAAGATAAAGATGATACCTTTGAAAACTACTCAAGCTTCTCCATATCAATGTCAAACTATGGTAAATATTGATAAGATGAATAAAGTATCCTGTAATATTTAGGTACACTAACCAAGGATGTATGTTCTCATCATAAGTAAGACAACTAAACTAATAATAAGCTTGTAGTCCTATAAAAGGTGTCAACATGAATGGTGAACAATTCAAATCTATGGACTCGTGAATATCTACAAAACCTCACTATGAAAGTATGATTAGGTGAGCAAAGAAATTAGGAGGGTCTAAATGTGCCCTCATGACATCTAAAGAGGATAATGCAACTTCATTTGAATTGTCATCAAAGAGGAGACAAATGAATTCAAATGTGTGCTCAAGCTCTAAAAGATGGGGCTTCATGAACACATGTGAAATATCTAGTAAGTAGATCTCTCAATGAGATGGATTAGGAATATCGATATGCACTTACTACAAAGAATCATTTGAAGAACCTAATCAAACAGGATGCAGGAGCATCCCTGGTTCTTGGCAATCTTGCATCAACCAAAAACATTTTCTTTTCAGTTTGTTCATGTTTTGCAGTTCAGCATTTCATTTTGTGTTTCTTTGCATTTGCTCCTGGGATTTTACGAAGTTGGATTTTTATTGTGGACATGTTCATCTACCTTAACCTTGGTCTGTGGGATGTTTGGATCTTTTCCTGGCAAGTTATCGCTTCCGGAATCTGACAGTTTTCTAGCTTAGAACACCAAAACCGCTTGGACCTATTTGCTATTGGTGAATCTTGTGGATCTCTTTTGTAGCTTGTGGAGCTTCAGTTCATCATTTCCAACATTCCTTAGCATGTGGCCGACCTTCCCTTGGGTCCGCACTTCATTCTATATATTTTCTGGAGGGATCTCTTTGGTGGAGACCGACCTTGTTGTTTTACATGTTTCATCTTGTTGATCAGTTACGGTTTCATCTTGGGCCGATGTGGATCACCCTTGATCATATAAATCAATGTAATTAAGCATTTAGAATCAAGGTTTAGAAGACAGTATAAGAAATATCTAAGGATTAGGAGATCCGAAGTTGGCTCGCATTCTTGTTGGAGCCGAATGTTGCATAATAGCATTGTTTTTTACTCAGCATGTGAGTTGAATCTGTGAGTCCACATATTGCAGACAATTTGTAACTGATTTTCAAGAGATAATAAAGTTCATTCTGCATCGCCTCCATCACGATTGCATTGTTTCTACTGTGTAGCTCTTGTTGCACATTCTGGATTGTTCTCTTTGAGGACTCTCTTGATGTGACTGCACCAAGTGGTATCAGAGCAATTTTTTTATTCGGAGATTGCGGAGTCTTGTTCGATTTTGTTGTAGGGTGGCAGATTGAAGATCTGGCCTGCAGCTGCAGAGGACTGGCGTAACGATGGCGCAAGGAGGAAATAGTAGAGGTGGTCAAGCGCGTGAAAATGCAAACCTTGTTGTGATGGAAATGTTGAGAGGAATTGCAGACCGATTGGAAGTTGTTGAAACAGCCCAAAGAAGAGGTCGACATGTTGAAGATATGAGTGATAATGAGGGAGAAGAGGTAACTAGAGAACAAGAAGCAAATCCACTAGCGAATCATTCGGATGAAGAAAGGTTTATAAGAGCATTGTCTAGAGCGAATACCAGACCAAATTTTACCCCACCGGATAATGATGGCAAGTTGGAATCAGATGAATTGCTAGATTGGATCACGAAGATGAAAAAGTATTTTGATTTTGAAGGTACTGCGGAAGATAGGAAGGTAAGATTTGCTTGCACTAAGTTGAAAGGAGATGCATCTCTTTGGTGAGAACATTTGCAGGTTGATAGATAGAGAAGAGGTAAAGAGAAGATCAAATCTTGGGAGCATTTGGTCATTAAGTTAAAATCAAACTTTCTACCTGTTGATGATCGAGTGAATCTGTTCTGGAAGTTGCAAAACCTAAAGCGGAAGGAATCTAGTGTGAAGGAGTATACAGAATCATTCTACAGGTTGAATATCAAATCCGGACATGTTGATGATGAGATCGAATAAGTTGCTAGATATTTGAATGGGTTGCGGATGTTTATACAAGATGAACTTAGTCTAATCAAAATACAGAATGTTGAGGAAGCTTATCAATATGCCCTGAAAGCATAAGAGAAGTTGAACAAAAGACATGAGCAGAAGCAAAGAGGTAGAGGTGGAAGGTTTTCCGAAGGAAGATTTCAAGGAGGAAGAGGCTATTCCGGAGGAAGAGGACCCTGTACAAATTAGAACAAAGACAAGGAAATTAACAAAGATGGTAGTTCATACCGGAAGGATGACAAAAAAATTTACCGGAGAAGAGAACTTGATGAATTTCGGAATGAGAGTTATGGCAAAAATGATATAAGATAGGATAAGAGAGTATTTAGGAGAACTTGCTTTAAGTGTAGAGGAGAAGGACATCATGCTTTTGAATGTAGGAAGGCAGAGAGCAGTGGGAGAGCAACATTGGTAGAAGAAGACCCTACCGGATCAGCTAATAAACTGGAAGATGGTGAATTGTTGGTGATGAGAAGAGCTATCTGCCATATCGGAGATGATGAGGAACCCTTGCAAAGGAGGAACTTGTTCAAGACCGGATGTAAGGTATCTGGTAAGTGTTGTAAAGTTATAATTGATAGTGGTAGTTCGAATAATCTTGTTTCAGAGGTTATGGAAAATAAGTTGAATTTGGAAAGGTTGAAGCACCCTAAGCCTTATTAGATAGCATGGATTCAGGATGATCATAAGATACTAGTAAGTGAACAATGTTTGGTAAAATTAAAAATTGGATCTTATCATGATGAAGTTTTGTGTGATATTAAACCTATGGATATATGTCATATCTTGTTGGGTAGACCTTGGTAGTATGATAGACATACAATACATGATGGGAGGAAGAGCATATACACTATTGTTGCAAATGGAATGAATCAGACCTTGTTACCCTTGGAGGAGCCCCTGAAGTGTGAAGTTTGTACCAGTGCTAGAATTTGTTTGGTGGATGGAAGTAAATTCTTGGATAGGATGAGACATGAGAATGTATGTTTTTCTATAGTTCCTAAGAAGACTGAATATCCAGAGCGTGAAGAAGAAGAACCAAAGGAAATAAAGGAGTTGTCGATAGAGTATGCAAACATCATTTCAGATAATGTACTTGATGGATTACCCCTTGTGAGAAGTATCAGTCATTGCATGGACTTGATTCCTAGAGCTATTTTGCCTAATAAAGCAGCACATCGGATTGCACCGGCAGAGAATGAGGAGCTGAATAGACAAGTGCAGGGTTTGTTGAGGAAAGGTTTGATCAAAGAAAGTTTGAGTCCTTGTGGGGTGCCAACAGTGTTAGCATCTAAGAAGAATGGAGGATGGAGGATGTGTACCGACTCTAGAGCAATAAACAAGATCACGGTAAAGTACAAATTTCCCTTACCTAGGATGATCAACATAATGGATTGTTTGAGTGGAGCCAAATACTGCACAAAGATAGACTTGAAAAGTGGATACCATCATATTAGAATCAAAGAAGAAGATGAGTGGAAGACAACATTCAAGAGAAATGAAGGACTGTATGAATGGTTGGTGATGCCTTTTGGACCGACTAATGCACTGAGTACTTTCATGAGGTTGATGAATGAAGTTGTAAAGCGGAAAATCGTGATCGAACCCTAGTTGCTCTCCCCTCTTCCAACTCCAAGGAGAGAGAAGGGAGATTCACTAGGGTTGATGGTTTTCACTTAGGGGAGAGACTTTACATTCAAAAGAGGGGTTGAAACCCACAAGATCCAATCCCACACAATGCAAGATTGGATGCTAAATGTGTTTCAAGGGTTAAGAAAGCAAGGCTACCCTCTTTTGTAAAGAATGTGCATAGAAGAATTAAGCTAGGAATGCATAGAAAGTGAGAAAGATTCGCTTATAAACTGAGTTAGGGATATAGGATGAAGCTGCGGACCTGGAATTAGCAGTAAAATGTCGATACGGCGTTGTCCTGCAAATTTGAGCGAAAGTTCTCGGGACGATGGCGCCCAGCGCCACAGTCCTCCAAAAAATCCGTGAAACGAAGGGGGATCTGTTCGTCTCTGCACAAGGATTCCAGATCTTCAATTTCAGTCGCGTACCTGCAACCTACACATAGAAAAGCGAAGACGATTGGGGGGTTAGGGATTAGGGGTTTGCCTTTAGGTCAAACCCCGGTTTTGGAATTAACCAAGAAATGAGCAAGTGCTGTAAATGTAAATGACTGTAAAACAAGTACTAATACCTTGTTCTAAGGATGTTTGTATCCTTATGTGCGAAGGTATAGATGTTGTATGTTGTATGTTGTAGCATGTAGTATGTGATCTCCTCTTCAATGGTTGAATCCTTGACTTGAATGCAACACTTAGCCTTGAATGGAGACTTGGAATGAATGCTTGAATGTTTGAATGCTTGAATGCTTGAGTATAGTTTCCACGCTTTTGCACATATGTCCTCCTCATTACTTTCATCTTCTACCCAAAATGAGAGAGAAAAATGTAGTTTATATACTTGTCAATTAGGGTTAAAAGACTGATTTTCCCGACCTTAGGCCGACCAGGGAATGTAATTTCCAATTTGCAAACAAAAAGACCCGAGACCCCTTAGGAGACCGGGCCCAAAATAGGACCCAGGGACCAGGGCGCTGGGCGCTCTGGTCCCACTTCCCGGGACAGCAAGGTGCAAAGGAGGTTCAGGCCAGGGTGCAAGAAAATGCAGTTTTCAGTGTCATAATCAGGTTTCGGGGTCTCCATTCAGGTTGCGTGTTGCGTCGCCATCGTGAAGACCGAAATGCAGTCGAAATTGCAAGTGTCGCAATTTTAGGACGCTACATTTAGCCCCCACTTTAGCGGGAGTATAAGCGTACGCTCATACTTCCGGTAAAGTACAAGGAAACAACATTGAAAGACTTTCACCACGTCAAGGAGGCAAGATACACCAAGCCCCCAGTGGACTAAGGATCTTACGACTTCGATTGACAAAGTAAAAGGGAAGATCACGAGGGAGAACCATGACTGTCAGTAGTAAGGTTCCCTCACTATGAGTCATGCAAGAAAGATATCAAAAATTTTCAAGGCAAGGCTAAATTTACCAAGAAATTTTCAAGTATCTTAAAAAGATATGAACGGGATGTATGCCCCCCTACGTTAAAGCGATCGCACACGCCTCACCGGGGGTGATTGCTTTAAGGTAGTGATACATATAAGAAATGAGAAAGGAAAGGAGCACGTTATCGCAAGGATTTAGCCCCCAAGTGTGAGATAAGCCCAAGGATAATAGACACAAAACACAAAGCACGAGGTGACTTCGCTTTCCTCGGGGTCAGTATGCTGTATGATAATTCATGTATATCATATGTATGTATGCATAATTGTTCTTCATTCCCCAATCAAGGAAGGTCACCTAGAAGAAGGGAACACATGTGTCTTTTGAGTCAACATGAGAGAGACCAAAAGAGATCTCAATGCTTTGCATCGTCCTCAAGTAGACAACAATAAGGACAACAAATAGAAGAATGAGAATAACATATAGAAGAAGTAACAAAAGAGAGGGGGAGAGAATCTGCTATGCTAATGTAACTAGTCTAGCACGTCATCTACCCCCCGATCTTGCTGATCAATGTTTCGGGAAGGCAGGGAACACGCTAGAGGAGGAACATCCAACACAGCAGATGGAGCTATCACAAGATCCAAACAAGGGCTATGTTCATGTTCCAAGCCACGTTGTTCTTGTCTAGGAGCTAGGATAAGTGCTTTAGAAAATTCATTAGATAAATGGTTATCAATATCAACAAGTTCATATTCACTATCAGAAGCAAGAGAAGTAACATTTTCATCATGAATAACATTTTCATCTATATCATCATCAAGATTTATGAAAATAGGATCTTTAACTCGCACAGGATCAAGACCATCATGCATCTTATGTTTAGGAGATTTAGGCTCAATGTCCGGCTGAGGAGAAAATGGAATAATGCTTGTTGAAGGTGTTTTTGGAGATTGTAAAGTTTGAGAGACAGCTGCCTGAGCTCTAAGACGACGCTTTCGTCGGCGTTCACGTGCAGAACGATTTCGTCTAGTCTTAGTAGGAAGTGGAGAAGATTGAGGAGGAGGAATATTCTCATCCTTATCACTTGGGTGTTTAGGTTGTGGTCTCTTAGGTTGGATAATAGGAGAAGAAGAAGGTCTCTTCTCTCTATAGAAGGAAGGAGGAGGAACTGTTCCATATAAAGGAGGAATTTTTGGTTTAGGAAGAAGACCAAGTCCATCATGACGAGGAGGTATAGGTCTACTTTTAGAAGGTTTATTAGGCATAGACATAGTCACATCCATGGGGATGGGTTGGGAATCTTCTTGAGGAAAGACATTAGTTTTACTTTTCAGAGGAAGAACTTCCTTCTCAAGAATGATAGGAATATCAAGTTTAGGTGTTCTAGGTTCACTTAGAGATAGGATCATATCTGTTTTCCACTTTTGATAAGATTTGAAAAGATGATCACTTCGCGGAGGAAGAGATTGGAATTGTTTAGGCCAAAAGTAATCAAGAGGAACGCTAGAAGTTCTTTCAGCTGGTTTAAAGAGACTATGATTGACAGTAACAACTTCACCATTATGGGAAAATTTCAAACACTTGTGAATAGGAGAAGCAATAGCTTTCATGGAAGATAGCCAAGGATAGCCAAGCTTCACACGAAATTGTTCAGAAGATGGAATAATAGCAAAGTTCACATCAAGGGATTTGTTATGGACCTCAATAGGCAATGTAATAGAACCAATTGCAGGAGAAGAAAATGCATCAAATAGTTTCACAATCACATCTGTTTTGTCATAAATCACTTGATTCAATTGCAAAGTAAAAAGAAATTCTTCAGTAATAACATTAACCATGCACGAAGGATCAATAAGCACTCCACGGCAAGGTGTATTCTTGACTTTTGCAACTATGTATAAAGGACCATCAGGTGCCCTAATGGTTTCACTAGAATCAAATGTGATGGAAGGTTCTTTAGGGTTTTCTTGCTGCTCTACAAAGTTAATCACATTCGGAGTCATAGACACAAGACCATCAGATGAAAGAGAGGAATCATTAGTCTCAATCGCATTAGAGGTATGAGAAGGTAATGGATCAGTGAAAATCTGAAGATTTTGATTAGGAGGAGCTACAGATGTATTGCCTTTATCATTCACTCCAGAAACATAAATAGTATTATTATCAATCAAATCTTGAATTTTACCCTTTAAAGAAAAACATTTTTCAGTATCATGCCCAGGTTGACGATGAAATTGACAAAAATATTTGTTATCAAAATAAGGTGAAGTAATCTTTGCAGGATCAATTTGTCTTATAGGAGGAAGAGTAAGCACATTTTGTTCCAATAACTTATTCATAATACTATGCAATGATTCATTCAAAGGAGTATACTTTCTTTCTTTCTTGAAAAATTTAGAAATAGGAGGCACACCTGATGCTGCATTCACATTGTTGTTGATGATGTTTTCATTGAATTTGATGGAATCTCTGTTCGGTTTAAACTTCCCAAATGGTTGTTGACTGCTATCACCCTTATCACTCGGAGCCATAGGATGTGATTGTTCCATTTGACTCATAGTCAGTTGATAATTGTGAAGAGTTGCACACAACTGTTGGAAAGAAGTAAACTCAGAAAACAGAAGTTTGTCTCGAATATCTTTTTGCAAATTAGAAATAAAGATTCTTTGAATATCATTGTCAGGCACTGGAAAAGAAATTTGAGCATACAAATGCTTATATCTACCAATGAAATCAGTCACTTTTTCTTTAACACCTTGTTTACAATGCATTAAATCAATCAAAGTAACTTTAGGACTTATATTGTTTTGAAATTGTTGAATGAAATCATTTGCAAGTTGTTCGAAAGAAGTAATAGAATAAGAAGGCAACGAGCAATACCATTGTAGGGCTTTGTCTCTTAATGTTCTAGTGAACAGTTTTGCAAGCAACCTTTGGTCATAAGCAAAATCAGTACATATTGTTTGAAAAGTCTTAACATGTGTTAGAGGATCACCTTTACCATTATAAAGCTCCAAATGCGGGATTTCAACATGTTTAGGAGGGATAGCTCGAACAATGTCAAGAGAAAGTGGGCTCGCAACATCAAATGTGGGCACACTAAACTTAGATTGATTCATAGAGGCAATTTGTTGCTGTAAAGAAGAGACAGTTTGTGCAAGATTATTAATGGTCGCTTCAGTCGAAGAATTCATATTAGATGTGTTAGATTGAGATGGAGGTGTTATGTTATTGAAAGAAGGTAGAGAGTAAGGTGGTGGGACCCTATGATAGTCAGTCATAGGAGATGATTGGACAGGAGGAACACTACAAGGAGGAATGGAATGATTAAACGAATTGCCCCCCTGCGTCATGTTCATTTGTGGAGATATAATAGGAACACTCCTTGAAGGGATGAATGAAGAAATCTGATTAAATGAAGGAAGAGGGTTAATTGAAGAAGAAGGATTTCCCCCATGACTAGTAATCACGGGAGGAATGTCTTGTATAGAAGTGGTCATTATGTTTGATGTAAAGGTAGGTATGCTAGCAATAGAAGTTGTCAAAGGAATAGAATGATTGACTTGTGTAGGAGGTTGTGTATAACCTAAAGATTCGGCACAACTCTTCATAGGCATCACATTCGAATTCACAATGTGTGAAATACCACGCAAAATATCAATTCCATTCTTATCACTTTGAAGCATACGTTTTAGACCCTCAATTAAAGGAAGAGCTTGACTATCGGGGTATTCTTCAGACATCCATTGTCGAAAATCGTCAAATTGGTTATCCAATTTCGAAAGTTGTTCTTCAGAAACCTCATGGAGAGCTTCTTCATCATTAAGAGGATTAGAGGAATTACCCATGTCCTCATTAAAAAGGCTATTCAAATTAGGTTCCATCTCCTCGGTAGTTAAACCTCGAAAAGACTTAATTCTACAGCTTCGTCTAACGGGAATAGTGGAAGTAGGGCTTATTGTTGTAAAACTCATGCACTAGAAAGAGAGAGAAGATTTTGAATTTAGAGGTAGCAAATTTCAGTAAAATCAGCCAATCTTCTGGATTTAAGCTGTTAAATGCAATCACGACAGTCTCCCGAAATTTCAGAAAAAAATGTCCGGGACCATGGCGCTCGGAGTGCAACACGGTCCTTGCAACTTTTTTCGAAATTTGCAGGGATGAAAGGTATGATGATTTTAAAGCTAATCTGAAAAAATTGAGTGATTTTACGATCTGTAGATAAGCCAAATTAAAGTTGCAATCTCGAAATTGAACCCTACCAAGATTGTCGAAAAATGCAAAAATTTGAATTTTGAAAAAGAGAGGGAAACTGAAATTTTGAATGTTATGATTTTAGAGGGAATGTCAAGAGCAATGCAAATTTTGAAATTTAAAAATTAACTCAATTTCATGCAAAATTCAATTTTGAAAGCGGAAATTAAAGTTGTTGTAATTAAGCACTTAATTTCAAAAGTCACAGATTGCAAGAATTTGAATAAAGCACTGAAATTTCGAATGAATGTTAACACACTTTTCAGACTTAGGACTGTAAGAAACACAATTTTGACACAAATTTCAATTTCGGTGATTTTTGAATGTTTAGAAGCCTTAATCCAAGCAATCACAAGACCAACTTTGACTGTAATTTTGAAAGGGTTAGATTTGATAAAATCAGCCAAAATTCTGGATTTTAGCAGGAAAATACAGTAAGATCTCGCTCCCTAAATTTCGGAAAAAATGTCGGGGACGATGGCGCTCGGAGTGCACACGGTCCTCGCAACTTTTTTCCAAATTTTTCGGGATGAAAGATATTGTGATTTTATTGCGGAATCCAATGTTACAGCTGATTTGGAGGTGTTTTGATCAGTGAAATTGTCGGACAAAGGTTGAATCAAGAGGGTTTCAAAAATTAGGGTTTTGACACTTAACCACTTAATTTTCAAAATTAAAGCACAAATATGAATTGATAATTTGTAATAGAAGGGCAGATCTGAAACAAGCATTAACAATTAAATATTTCACAAGTTCAATTACTAACAAGAAATTTTAGGGTTTTTATGCAATCACCTCTAAAATTTTACAAAAGATCAAACATGGAAATGTAATCAAGGAATCCAATTTCAGATCTAACCATGAATAATCAGAAAGGATGTTCACGTCAGGTTCACCAAAATGTAAAGCGGAAAATCGCGATCGAACCCTAGTTGCTCTCCCCTCTTCCAACTCCAAGGAGAGAGAAGGGAGATTCACTAGGGTTGATGGTTTTCACTTAGGGGAGAGACTTTACATTCAAAAGAGGGGTTGAAACCCACAAGATCCAATCCCACACAATGCAAGATTGGATGCTAAATGTGTTTCAAGGGTTAAGAAAGCAAGGCTACCCTCTTTTGTAAAGAATGTGCATAGAAGAATTAAGCTAGGAATGCATAGAAAGTGAGAAAGATTCGCTTATAAACTGAGTTAGGGATATAGGATGAAGCTGCGGACCTGGAATTAGCAGTAAAATGTCGATACGGCGCTGTCCTGCAAATTTGAGCAAAAGTTGTCGGGACGATGGCGCCCAGCGCCACGGTCCTCCAAAAAATCCACGAAACGAAGGGGGATCTGTTCGTCTCTGCACAAGGATTCCAGATCTTCAATTTCAATCGCGTACCTGCAACCTACACACAGAAAAGCGAAGACGATTGGGGGGTTAGGGATTAGGGGTTTGCCTTTAGGTCAAACCCCGGTTTTGGAATTAACCAAGAAATGAGCAAGTGCTGTAAATGTAAATGACTGTAAAACAAGTACTAATACCTTGTTCTAAGGATGTTTGTATCCTTATGTGCGAAGGTATAGATGTTGTATGTTGTATGTTGTAGCATGTAGTATGTGATCTCCTCTTCAATGGTTGAATCCTTGACTTGAATGCAACACTTAGCCTTGAATGGAGACTTGGAATGAATGCTTGAATGTTTGAATGCTTGAATGCTTGAGTATAGTTTCCACGCTTTTGCACATATGTCCTCCTCATTACTTTCATCTTCTACCCAAAATGAGAGAGAAAAATGTAGTTTATATACTTGTCAATTAGGGTTAAAAGACTGATTTTCCCGACCTTAGGCCGACCAGGGAATGTAATTTCCAATTTGCAAACAAAAAGACCCGAGACCCCTTAGGAGACCGGGCCCAAAATAGGACCCAGGGACCAGGGCGCTGGGCGCTCTAGTCCCACCTCCCGGGACAGCAGGGTGCAAAGGAGGTTCAGGCCAGGGTGCAAGAAAATGCAGTTTTCAGTGTCATAATCAGGTTTCGGGGTCTCCATTCAGGTTGCGTCGCCATCGTGAAGACCGAAATGCAGTCGAAATTGCAAGTGTCGCAATTTTAGGACACTACAGAAGTATTGAATAAATTCTTGGGTAATTTTTTCATTGTATATTTGGATGACATTTTGATATTCAGTAAGACAGAGGAAGAACATATATTTTGCATTTAAGACAAGTTTTGCAGAGGTTGAGAGAAGAGAAGTTGTTGATAAACATTAAGAAGTGCAGTATCATGAAGGAAGAGAGTCTATTTGGGATTTATGATAAATGTGGATAGATTAAAGATGGACCCTGAGAAGGTAAGAGCAATTGTTGAATAGCCTACACCAGAAAGCATTGGAGAGGCAAGATCATTTCATGGATTGGCTAGTTTCTACTGAAATTTTATCAGATATTTTAGTTCAATTTGTAGCCCTGTGACAGAAGAAATGAGAGGGGATAGAAAGGATTTCAAGTGGACAACTGGAGCAAATATGAGCTTTGAATTGTTGAAGCAAAAGGTGATAGAGAAGCTTGTGTTGGGTTTATCGGATTTTAACAAAGTCTTTCAAGTGGACTGTGATGCAAGTGGGAATGTAATTGGAGTTGCGTTGAGTCAGGGGGGAAGACCGGTAGCTTATTTCAGTGAGAATTTAAATGATGCAAGGAGGAGATATTTAGTGTATGATCAGGAATTCTATGCCATAGTTCAAGCATTGAAGAATTGGAGACATTATTTTTTGCCTAAGGAGTTTGTGTTGTATGTAGATTATCAAGTTGTGTAGTATTTGAAGAGTAAGAGTAAGCTAAATTGGAGACATATGAGATGGGTAGAGTTCTTGCAGAGTTATACATTTGTTTGAAGCATGGAAGTGGGAAGTCAAATAAAGTTGTTGATACATTGAGTAGAAGGAGGAATCTACTGACAAAGATGAGAGTGGAGGTATTAGGTTTTGAATAATTGAAGGGCTTGTATGGAGATGACCCGGATTTTGTAGAGCCTTGGAAAGGTTGTAAGGAAATGGTTATGGTGGACAGATGTAAGTGGTTGGATTATTTCATTCAAGATGATTTGTTGTTTAGAGGAGTTCAGTTGTGTATACCTGGGAGTTATATGAGAGAGAGTATGATAAAGGAGAAGCATGGTGGAAGATTAGCCAAATAATTTGGTGTTGATAAGACAGTAGAATTGGTGAGTGAGAATTACTTTTAGCCTCAGATTCATAAGGATGTCAGAAAATTTGTGCAGAACTGTAGAATTTGTCAACTAGCAAAAGGTAGTAGTTAGAATGTTGGATTGTATAAGCGTTTGAAAATTCTGGAGAGACCTTGGGAGGACATGAGCATGGATTTTATACTTGGATTGCCTAGGACATAGAGTAGAAATGATTCTATATTTGTAGTGGTGGATAGATTCTCGAAGATGGCACATTTCATACCTTGTAAGAAGAAAACAGTTGCAATACATGTTGTTGACTTATTTTTCAAAGACGTGGTGAGATTGCATGGATTACCTAAAAGAATTGTTTCTAACAGACATACTAAGTTTGTTGGATATTTTTGGAGAACACTTTGGAAGAAGATGAAGATAGATTTGAAGTTCAATTCTACTTTTCACCCACAGACTGATGGACAAACAGAGGTAGTGAATAGGAGTTTGGGAAATTTGTTAAGATTCTTAATTGGAGAGAAGACCGGAAGTTGGGACTTGATTCTTGCACAAGCAGAATTTGCCTACAATAATTCAGTGAACAGGAGTACCAAAAGAACACCTTTTGATATTGTTACCGAAGTACACCCTAGAGATACATAAAAGTTGAGAAACATCGGTAATGAAGATAAAAGGAGTGTAGAATCAGAAGAATTTGCAGAGCATATGAAGACAGTGCATACTCAAGTTAAACAACCTTTGGAGGACATGAACAGTAAGTATAAGGAGAAAGAAGATGAGAAAAGGAAACATGAGGAATTTGAATTTGGTAATGAAGTAATGGTGTACCTAAGAAAAGAGAGATTTATAGTTGGAACCTATAATAAGTTGCAGATGAGGAAGTTTGGACCTTGTAAGATCTTGAGGAAATTCAATTCCGGAAATGCATATGAAGTGGAGTTACCGGATAGTTTGGATATTTCACCTATATTAAACATTACAAACCTACATCAGTATCATGAGTTGGAATTCAATAAGGGCAACGTAGCAGACTTAGAGAAGCAAATACCCCAGAGGGAACTAGATCAAATTGAGGACATTTTGGACAGTAGGATTGTGAATTGGAAAGGTAGACTAGTTGAAGATTCATCATGGATTTCTCAGGTAGAGGTAGACCATCTTGTTTTTCCTCTGACCCCAACAAAGTGAGGGACTCACTTTTCAATGAATCTCAGATGTCTGATGCAGGAGCATCCCTGGTTCTTGACAATCTTGCATCAACCAAAAATATTTTCTTTTCAGTTTGTTCTTGTTTTGCAGTTCAACATTTCATTATGTGTTTCTTTACATTTTCTCCCCAAATCTTGCAAAGCTAGATTTTGATCGTGGACATGTTCATCTACCTTATCCTTGGTCTGTGGGATGTTTGGATCTTTTCTCGGCAAGTTATTACTTCCGGAATCTAAGACAGTTTTCTGGCCTAGAACACCGGAACCGCTTGGACCTATTTGCTATTGGTGAATCTTGCAGATCTCTTCCATAGCTTGTGGAGCTTCAGTTCATTGTTTCCAACATTCCTTGGCATGTGGTCGACCTTCCCTTGGGTTCACACTTCATTCTATGGATTTTTTGAAGGAATCTCTTTGGCAGAGGCCAACCTTGTTTTTTTACACATTTTATCTTATTCATCGATAATTGTTTCATCTTGGGCCGATGTGGATCACCCTTGATCATATAAATCAATGTAAATAAGTATTTAGAATCAAATTTTAGAAGATAGAATAAAGATCTAAGGATTAGGAGACCCAAAGTTGGCTCACATTGTTGGAGCCGAATGTTGCATAACATGCATGTTTTGTACTCAGGCCTGTGAGCTGAATTTGTGAGCCCACATATTGCAGGCAGTTTATAACTGATTTTCATGAGATAATAGTATGTTCTACATTGCCTCCATCACGATTGTGTTGCTTCTATTGTGTAACTCTTGTTGCATGGCCTAGATTGTTCTCTTTGAGGACTCTCTTGTCATGACTACACCAAAACAACACTAAACCCTTATATAGAAACAAGTGGTGATAGTGGAATCTTAGTGTATAGATCATTGGACTACATTGTTCCTCCCACAATTATGTGCCCACACTAAATGTTTGAGCATGAATGTTCAACAAGTGAATGTACCAATACAAGAGTAGACGAGTTTTGAGCCTCGTGATATTGATTAGAAGATAAAGAAGATGAGCCCTTTGAATCTATATTGGGAGTCTTAAAAGTTGAAGAATCATTGGGAGTCTTTGCAAGAGGATTAGGCACATAATAATAAGTATTTATGCTATCACAAAAATCAATCTTTTCATGTTCATTGGGCACCTTAGCTATTTTATGGTCATATGGTTGAAAAACACTAAGTGGTAGAAGACAATCAACAATAAGATATTCTAGGAATGGAGATTCATTTGAGTTCCAAATATCTCCCATTTTCTAGTCCAAAGGTCATGAGAGAACTTAACATTATTCTTGGCCATCATGGTTCAAATATCAATATTATGCAAAATTAATCCCACTACTTGTTCAAAATTTTCACTCCGCACTTGCCTTCACCAAGAATAATAAGGTTCATGAACAATTTTATAAATAACTAGGTTCAAGAATAGTTAATTTAGAGTACTCAAGAGTTTAAGAGCCATCTTACAAGTACTTGTAGTTTTGTTTACTTAGTTTGATAGAAATAAATGTCATTTAATACACATGGCCATCTCCTCAAATTAGTCACATAATAGACCAATCAAAAATCTCATCCAACAAAATCGAACAACCACCAAATGATCACCCTAAAATTACACAATCAAGGATCCCCCAACACAATATGATTTTGGCACTTTATATTTAGTGCAAGTATAATTTCCACTTGCAATTATTATCAAGTGGATTTGATCCTAGTATTTTATAGATATCAAAAAAGGCTACAAATTTGAACCTAGGATTATGATAATAATAAAAAAGAACTAATAGAAACACTACATCAAACTTAAAGAATCATGCATTGTAAAAAAAAATGGTATTTAAAATGTAGCTCTTATAATAATGAATTGGGTATCAAATTGTCTCACAAAAAACCACATAACAACACCTATGATAATTCATGAATTATAGAAAATTCATGTATCAAAATTAAAAAAAATAATTGCACCTCTAGAAAATACAAAAATAATATCTAAATTAAAAATTTACATTAAATGATACCTCTTTACGAGTAATAAATTTTTCTTTAAAGTTATCCTATCAAATTGAAAAAGGTCAATGGAAAAGGATCTAGCTAGTAGTAAATGACTAATGTAGCTAATGGAGGTGTTTTCAAACCAGTAAAAATTAGTAGTGCTACTAGTTTAGTGGCAGTCAACCTGTAAATGACGATTTCATTGCTTAGACAAAAAATAAGTAGTTGAGTGTTGTAAGTTGTGGGGGACCACTCAAGGATTGATGTAAGGTGGTGGTTCATCAAAAACTATTGGTTTAGGTGGTTGCAACAAAATGAAATTTTGTTAGCAAATGCTAGCTATTGGCTATGCTTAACAAAACCACTAGTGGGGACAAGTGGGGCCAACTCATTAGTGATGTCTTTTGGGTACTTGAAAGGAAGAAAAGGTGTGGAATATGATTCCTACACTAATCTATGAGAGGAGGTATGGGCAAAAAATTAGGTGATCGAGTTATAATACCATAACACGGTGATGTATATTGAGAAAACTCTTTTGAGAGTAAACCTCACACTCTAAGTCAACTTGATGTATTTTTAGTAAATAATGGTTACAATAGACTTATAAACTCTAATCCTTTAAAGGAGTGTCTACAAGAGATCTAATGGAATTATGGCAACATAATGGAGCTACAAAAATCACTATAAAACCTCTGCCTCAAGCACCTAATAAATAGGATAAGTAATACATGAACCATCAAATAATAATTAGAAAACCAAGAGTTAAATCCACCCAAAATGTGATGCCTAAATCTCTATGTAAAATATAATGCCCAAACCATATGATGTGCCCACAAGCTAAAACTAGCACATTCCTTATGTACTGATCCTAATCTCACCATAATCCACCCACCAACTTATGGGATCAATTATCTCCAATCAAATGTGCCTTGTGATGTGTCCTAAGTTGGTTAATGAGTGTAACCTTCTTTTACAACTCTCTTATGTGTCATAGATTCTCTTATATTTCTAATGTGGGAGGTCTAACTTCTGAATGCCATACATTTCTGATCAAGGAAGTTAATGGGACCTTTTTTTTAACTCAAGGTCCCAAAGAGTTTCATGTCAGCATAACCAAATTTCTTGAGTTAAATCTCATTTCAACATTTTTAGGGCCAAAAATTGACCTCCAAAGCCCAAGAATTTTATTTGTGTTTTATAACACAAAAATTATATTTTTCTATTCTTAACATTAGGATACAAGATTGAGAAACCTTTCCTAGCTTTCTTCCACTTTTTGAGTACTTTACAAGAGAATAGGGAATACCAACACTTTTAACTATCTAGTAGGGGTTGATAATCCCATAGACTCACTACAATACTAATACTATTTTGGGATAACTAGCTTTGTTAATGCATTTTCAACATTTTACAAACTATTAATTTTATGTATAATCCATCTCCCATCCTCTACCATGTCATGAATGAAATGGCACTAGACATATATATTCTTCATTCTTGCATAAAAGATCAAGTTTTTTGCAAGACATATGACACTCTAAATATCACAAAGAACTTGGATAGCTCAGTAACCAAACCCCACATCTAAACATAATCTCTTAACCTAGATGGCCTTACTGGCATTAGTATCTTCCATGTACTCAACCTTTGTAATGGATAAAATTACCCTAACCCAATACTTTCCCATCCAACTAATAAAACCATGAAATAAATTGAACACATACCCACAAGTGGATATTATACTATAGTCATCTCTTACCCAATCTAAATCCATGAAATGATGAATAGCCGCTAAGTGTTGGTCCTCTATAGAATAAACATAATAAAAATAGAGCTATCAAAGGTACCTCACAAATTTTTTAAGACCCCCTTTATTGCATCCCAATGATCTCATCTAGGATTAGCCATAAATCATTTTAAGACTCCCATTTTTTAAGAAAAATCTAGTCTAATACAAATAATAATATACATCAAATGTAATTATATTGGCATAAGGAATATAATCCATTTCCTCTATCTCTATGGGTGTCATAAAACACTAAATTGAAAAAATAGCTCCCACATAAAGAAGAACACTCAATGTTTTATTATTTACCATGTTGAAACGTTACAATATTCGATTCACATACTTACCACATATTTACACTCACTCTCTCTCTCTTATAATCTCCATACCCAATAACTACTTGGCAAACCCCAAATCCTTCATCTCAAATTGTTTGCAAAGCCAAGATTTTCTCAAATTGTTTTCAAAGCCAAGACTTAAAATCATAAATTGCATCCTTACCATTACCAAAATCATGATATTACATGTGCATAATGTGATAATAGGGAATCAATCATAATCATGTTTATAGTAAATGCTATGATTTGATTTGTATCTCAAAAAACCTAATACCAACACAAATGAGTCAAACCTCCAATATCACATTCTAGAAGATTGTTTGAGACTATACAAAGATTTTTTTACATTTTCTAAACAAGAGATTCCTTATCTTAATAGCATAATGCTTTGATAGTTTCATGTACCTAGCTATCTCCTCCAAGTCACCATATAGTAAGTTTATCGAATCACATTCATCTATGTTATCTCTAAATAAAAGGTTACTAATAGAAATAACAAGAACATGATAGATGTCTTCTTAGGAACTAAAGAAAAATCTCACCAAAGTCTATCCCTCAACTTGGGAATATTCCTTTACAACCAATATTGCCTTGTAATTTTCAAATCCACCATGTAAATTGATCTTCTTCTTGAATACCAATTTGTTATCAACATACTTCTATCCATTGAGCAATAATGTCAAGTCGCGTGTGGACCATCATTTTTCAATGCAACTATCCTCTCCTCCATAGCTACTCTCTAGGAGAAAAATCCATCCATATATCACTTTTTTCACAATTTTAGGCTCATCAATATTAGTAATTAAAAAAAAAAGTATCGCTAATCACTAAGCGTGTACCTGTTGGTTGTTGTCTCTATCAAGTGGACCTCCTCAAGAACTAAGGTGGAGGTTCTTTTTCCTCTTTAAACTAGATGAACAAACTAATTGGTCTCTCCTCCTCTTTAGGCCTTCATAGATTCTAGCTCAACCTTCTCAATCTTGGGGAGTACTTGAACTACATCTTTCTTCCCATCCTCTTTTGGCTACAACACCATGGAAGAAGGATTAATCTCTTTCAAAATAACACTCGTATTGTATAAAATTATCGTAGTTATAAGGTCTGAAACCTTGTACACTTTGACACCAACATCATAGATGATGAATAAACATTTAGCTAACCTTAATCTTCAACTTTGATAACTTTTCCCTAGGAACATGTGTCTATTCCTCACAACCAAAAACATGAAGATGTTGTATTGAGGATTTCTTCCCATCTATGCCTCATAGGGGTCTTGCTAACAAGAGTTGATGTAATGATATAAATTTCTTATTCTTATAACTTCAACTACAAACTCCGATAGCATACTCTTAGCCCTCTTCATCAACATTCTATTAATTCTTTCTAAATTTCATTTAAATAAATGGAATCTAGAGTAGCCTTATGTTCTCAATTTTGTGCTTCTTAGGAAATATGTCAAAAATTTTAGAACAAAATTCATTGTCATTATAAATCCTCACATTACTTTTCCTACTAATATAATTTCTAAAAGACCTTTAAACTCCTTAATTCAACTAAAGACTTCAAATTTACTCATAAATAAATACATCCATGTCATTTTAAAATAATCATCTATTAAAAATGCATGATACAAATACATAAATTGAAGGAATGCATCTTTATGAACCATATCCAACATCCCAAAAGATTTCTGAGAACTAGAATGAAACCAAATGTACTTCTTTTTACAATATATAATGTTCATAATAATCAAGTTCAAGAGCACAATCATTCAACCCCTCAACAACTGTTTTTTATTTTTTAGGATCCTTGGACCCTTTTCACCTATATGGCCTACCGCCATAGCATTATGTTCTTTGTGGTATTTTTTTTTCTCAAAATTAAGAGTTTGCTTAAATACCCAAAATGCACGGAAATCAAAACTAGATACAACAAACAATAGTGGCATAGTGTGAAAATTAGTTGTGGTATTGTTGTTCTTGCCATCAAGGTTCAAACCCCACTAGGGTGGTATTATTGAATGTTTAAATGGGGATGAGATCCCCCCGATTGTGATCTCACTGATTCATAGCTTAGGGTCAAAAAAATTTAAATAACACTCCTCTTTATTGCTATTTGTAATGAAGAACATGTGGATTCTATAGATCTCTTCACTATAAGAATAAAATAACTATTGCACTAAATAGTGCATGTATACAACTATATAAGGTTCCCACCAAAATATTCTTAATGAGCACCATAGCTCTTTGCACCATATTATACCTTCCATTAGATAGAATAACTTGCATGCCTCCATGATTTAGCTCACTAACTAATAACAAGTATACTAAACCTAGGATATGTAGAACAACATATCCCCTTCACTCATCCATCAAATAAGCTAATAACAAATCTAGCATGGCCAATAATATTTATATGAGAATAATCAATAAGATACAATTTCCCTCCATCGTATTCTTCATGTTTTTAAAGCCACCCCTAATCAGAAGTCACATGGAAGATAGGTTTAAAGGACCTATCAAATACACTCCTTCAAATACATGTGTCACAAGGGTTTACATGGGGAAAATTATTTCAAGAGAAAAGATCCACACTTCAAAGTAACTCAACATAGAATTTAGTAATCAATTGTTACAATACACTTGCAAAGTCTAAGCCTTCATAGATATATCACCTACAACAAATCTATCTATAGAAAAAAGGGAGTAACTAAACAATTATATATGTTAACAATGAAAATTTCTATCTAACTATGATAATAGAAATGGAAACAACAATAGAGAAGCTAATTTCATATTGACTTGCCTTGTTAAAGCATTAATTAGTTGAGGATTGTTTCTTCCATTTGAGATAATACCCATGGAGGCTCTACATGGATAGGTATTTACTAGAATTTGTCTCTTGACTATGTTACAAAGATGGAACTAGAACTAGCTTGTTTGTCAAGGAAATATTCATATATATTTTGTTTATTTGTACTAGCTATTTGAGATGGAACAAAATTTAAAGGTCTCATCATGAAATAAGACTCAGTTGGTTGTCTAGTACTTCTCCTTAGAGGCCCTTCCTCCTTTACTTTCTCAATTGTGGTTTGATTAGGATTGTAGATCATGTCTATCACAAAAAAACCCTACTCTATAGATGTAAATAAATTATATACTTAGGGTTTTCTTTGTGAATCAACTCAATAATAGGAACAACATATCAAATCCCCTATGTTCTATATGATGACCATAATCGAGAAGGGTTGAGTTCCCTTCTAGGTAGGAGACACGTGTGGGAAAGTTAGTAGGTGGAAACATGGTATTTAACAACAAATATGTGTATCTTCCTTGTACAATGAAATAGACTAATCTATTAGGAAAAGAATCACAAAGCAATATATAATTAAATGAATCCAAATCTAAACATAAAATAACATAAAAACAAAGACAAAATATGTGTGGTTCACTCTATATGGGCTATGTCCATCGAGAAACAACTAGTTTGTTTATTTATCTAGCAAAATAAAGGGGTACAACCTACAACACATTTGGGGTGTGTGTGTGTGTGTGTGTGCGCGCGCGCGTGCATGCGTGTGTGTGTGTGGCTTTTATGGTCAATACCCCTAAAACCCGTCAAGGCACATGGCCCTCAAACCCCACCCCCACCCACAATGTCATCCCTCTAAACCTTGTGAGGGAATGGCCTCCAAGACCAACAAGATCAAGCTCCACAACCAACATAATCTTAGGGCTAAATATAATCATGTAATTTGTAAAAGAAAATAAAATGTATAACATATATTCTCTCTTCTGAGATAGTGGATTTTTTCATAACTTTACAAATGTTATATTTTGTTAACTTTCCTTTGAATTATGAAACAACTAGGTATCCCACTAACCATCAATGCCTTTAGGCCCATAGAAGCATCCATTTTGTCCACCAAACTACACATTAAAGAGGAACCAACAAGAACAACAAATGTCATATGAGTGGGAATTGCCACTAAAATTATGATCACATCATTTTCTTTTTCTTTTACAAGGTAGGGGAAGTAGAAAACCCTAACATAACCCTTACCTAGAGCCACCATAATCTTTTATAGCAAGAGTTGGGAAAAAACAAGAGCCCAAAGACATCTTACAACCATTAAAGACTAGGTGCTACTAGGCTTTCAACCACAAGTTGAGCAATCTTTCTTCCTCATCTTGATCAAGTGACAAATTACATTCATCCTCCAACACCCCCATAGAAATGTCTTCAAAAACACATTGTTGTTCTTGTCCTCTTTGTCTTCCTTTGCACCTTTTAGACAAATCTCACTTGAGCCCTATCTAGACGATGGTCTCCTACTTGATGTCATTGTGTGCACCAAGGTTCAAACCCCTGTTGGGCCATTGTGGTCGCAACCTTGTGCCTTCATTGATCCAATGTGGTGATCACGGGTTTGAGCCTCAACATTGTTAAATGGGGATAAGGTCCCCAGTTTGTGACCTCATCAATTCATAGCTCCGTGTAAAAAGCATTTCACATGGTACCAGAAGGTATGTTGTGACACTGTCACTAGTCACATTAAAAAGTTTACCAACATTTAAAAAAAAAAAAATCTTCTAAATTATAAAGGAAAATTTACAACAAAATGATGTGATTTGTAGTTGTAGACACATAAATCTGTCCACTTAAATAAATGAATATTTAGTATTTATTTGATTATTTAAACCATCAATCAACAATTAATTAAATCAATATTTAGTTAATTCATCTTGAACCTCTTCTCCTATTAATTAAATAAATTATTTAATTTATTTAAATTAATTCATTAAACCATATTCTAACAATTAATTAAATGAATAAAGCATATATGTTTAATTAACCCCTCTCCACATCGAAAATAAATAAATTTTTATTTAAAATCTCTAAACTCCCCCCCCCCCCCCACCCCCCACTCGCATTCTCCTACAAATGCAAGTTGCACCAATAAATAGATTTTATTTCTAAATAAAATCCTATTTTCTCTCACCCACCAAACCCACTTGCCCACTTGCCTCTTAAACCCCTTCTAGATTCTTTTAATCCATTCCAAAATAGCCTAATCCCCCTCCCTAATTATTGTCACATTCCTAAGCAAAGAGAAGACACTTCTCAAAGCCTCCAAAGCCTTTGAAATGCATTAAAGGCTTTTTATCCTTCAACAAGTTAACCCCCAAAGTCCTCCAAACCATTTATGGCTCTTATATAACCATTTATGGATCTTACATAACCATTAATGGTTAACTCAACTCACCCACATGGTTAGAGGTTTCCCCTCTAACTCAACCCTCATTTAACTCACGGGTCTCTTCAAGCATTCATTGCTTTGACCATGGTTATCTCCATTAACTCTTGCACAAGAATTTATCCATAGGATAAAGGCATTATTCATTGGATAAAAGCTTTATTCACTAACTCAAGCCTAACCAAACCCTCCTAGGGTAACCTTCATGTCATCTCAAGTATTTAATGCTTCTTCCCTCTCCTCTCAATCCATCCCATGTTGACATTTGTCATCATGGGATTGGGTTGAAAGCCATCACATGGATCACAAACCCCTCAATCCTAGCCCTTGCTAAGATTATTCAATCTTGACCATCCATTGGCCTATTTCCCCTATAAATAGAGCTTTTGTTCTTCATTTTCATAATCAGAAGTCTTTGTGCATAAAACTTATAGTCATTTTAAAGAGAGCATTTAGAAGCATTTGCATTGTTATTATATTAATATTTACATGGAATAATTAGGTGCTTTCTCATGGTAACTTATTTACAATTGCATGAGCATTTGTTGTCATTTTCACAACCATCTTGAATCTTCATATGACATCCATGAATAGTGCAAAAGGCTGAGAGCTACACTCATGTGGGACTTGGAGAGGAGAGGAACAAGGGAGGAGCATCTATGAGCATTTTGGGGAGCATCTTGGGGGGTTTTCTTTCCCTTTTTCGTTTATGTATGCTTCTTATTGTTTGCTTTATATCTCTCTTGATGTGCATGTTAACGTTTTTAGGTTAATTTGTATTTGGTTTTGGTTGTGACTAACATATTAACATTTGAACTGTGCCTTGTGCCCCTTTTAGCGTGCATCATTTGGAGCCCCCAACGAGGATCGAACTCGCAACCTTCTGATCTTCAATCTGACTTTTGTTTTTGTGATTTTCTTATAATTTTCACACACAGGTTGCGCTTTGGCGCTTTTGTCTCATGTTTTGTCGCCTTTGTCAGAAGAGTTTTAGCGCTTTCGTTATAGTTTTGGTGCTTTAGTTAGAGTTTTAACGCTTTTGTTCATAAATTAACATTGTTGTAATAATCTAGTGCTTTTGCACTCTCTGTCTGTCAATTTTTTTATTTCGTCGATCATTTTAAATTAGCGCTTTTGTTAATATTTTAGTGTTGTTGTTATTTGTTTTGCGCTTTTGTGAGTACTTCGGTGTTGTTGTCCGAAGTAGCGCTTCTGTGTTCTCACAGAGTAGCGCTTTTGTAACAGAGAGCTAAAAAAAATAAAAATTAACCCAAAAAAATTAAACTTAAGCTTGTGGAAGCCCACCAAACTATTGGACATTTCATTAACTTTTCTTCTTGCAGGTCACTAACAATTTATTGCAAGATTGGAGGAGTTAGAATTAGGAGTTTGATTTCTTTCTAGCTTTTCAAGCTGGGTAAAAAGAATTCATTTTCCTTTGATTTAAAAAGAATCTCATCTTTCATTTTGGGCTAAAAATCAACTACATCTTCATTTGGGCTTAAAAAGAATCTCATTGTAAGGTAAAAAGAACAACAAATCAAAGACTTTGCTTTCTTGCAAGTTAGGGAAAAACATTTCAATTTGGGCTTTTAAAAGGAACAACAATCTTGCATTTCTTGCAATTGTAAAATTCACAATCAACCTTTTATTTGCAAATTAAAAAGAACAATCAAACTTGTCCATTTATTTGTAAAAGCGTTTTTTTTTTAAGAAAACATCCTTTCATTTTGTTGACTAGGATTTCACTTTCCTAGTTAGAAAACAAATTGCTTTGTGGAATAAAAAGAACATCATGTCTGTTGGAGCAACATCTCCAAATAGAAAATAGATCATATTGCAATGAAAGGTTAAAAAGAACAAATGTTTTTCGTGTTTGGCGCGCTTGTGCAAATCTGTAGAGTGGCCCCATTTCTAACACACACTATCCTCTCCCTTGGCTCTCGTGGTCCTAGGTGCAAGAGAAAAGTGTTAGTAACACTCTAAATTTTTTATTTTTAAGAGAGGCCTACCAAGAGACACATCACTCTTGGGATGACCTTGAGTGGTAAATCCTTTGAGCCGCTATAGAAATCAGGTGAGAGCAAAAGTTGTAGCCTTGGGTGTAGTTGTTCCTACACTGTAACTTGCCGAAAGGACATATGGGCCCCACCACAAGTTACAAGGCTCTTAAGTGAGTCACTGCAGAATGAACTTATGTCCAAAGACATTAAACATTACTAGACACCTCTTATTTTAGAATCCCACCCGTTCTATTGATTGAGGATATTTGTGAAAAGTTCAGTGCAAGAGCATAGATGGTTTTGCTCCCAAGATACTCACCATACATATTTCCTTGAGTAGAAACAGGGCTTTTTGAAAGGCTACTTGTAGATTGATGAAAGTGGTGACTCCCCCATCATAAGGATCATCTATCTGTTATCCTCACGCAAGACTTGGTATATCATATCCTTACCTGCCATGACGTGATACATAAGGTATGTAGTACCAAAGTCAAAGAAATATCAAGATGTGGGCTGAAAATATCGCAACTGGCCATGAACCTTAGGGATAAAAAGTGTTTGAGTTGTCTTCATCTTGTTTCATACCAGTAAAAATTTGGGCCGACTTTAGGCCTTGGGAACGTAAAATACATTTATAAGGGTCAAAAAGTTCATGGCTGGGTTGATTTAGACCCACACTTGTTGTACCTTTATTGAAAAGGGGCAAGATTATTGTGCTTGTGTGCTTGTTGTGTTTTCTTGTCAAAGGATTTAAAACAATTGAAACAAAGTATCCATCCAACAAATCTACATCAACATTGACAAATATACCTCAACAAGTGAAACAAAGTATCATTTTGTATGACCGTCACTCATATCTTGAGAAAAAGAAATCTTCATCAAAAGACCAAATTGAAGAAGAGACAAATTGGTTCAAAAGCTTTTATCAAGAAAAGGAATTTTTTCTATATCAATAGACAACTCTTTCTCTCACATAGAGTATTATTGCATCATATGCACTTGTACCTTCAGGGCAAATCCAACGAATTTGACAAAGAGCCTTTGAGCAATAGAGCTTTCACTCAATATAGAGCTTTTGATTATCACAAAAACAAAGGGGGCAAGATCAATCCTACTTTCTTTCCTAAAATTTGTATCACATACAACGAAGCTCAAGGGGAACCACCAACCCCTGTAAGAGAGGAAGAAGTATAAACCCCCTTCATAATAGAAGAGTTTTATTGAAACACATATTCTATCCACTTTCACATCCAAACATCACAAATTCACTCAATTGTCAACACAAAGAGGTCTTGTCCTTAGTCTTTTCAAATATTTCTTAAACAAACCAACAAAACAATTTTTAGGGTGTCTCTACATCTAGGATCAATCATCCTAAGAGGAATTTCTACACATCTAGATAGGTTAAAACTAGTTTATGAGTGCATCCTCTCATTACTAGGTAGCTTGGATTGTAACACATCTCAAACCTTGCTACACTTCATCGCATCAAATTGTTGAAAAACACAAAAGCAATTCACAAAGAAACTTTGTTGAGATTCAACCTTCAGTATTAGAGATCTATCGCCCACCAAACATTTCACAAAACTTGTCTTCCATCAAACATTTCATCACAACCTCATAGTCATTTTAACAAACATCAACTTTTAAAACATGGCTCAAACAAGATCAATGAGAAATCGACAACCAGAAATTGAAGAGGAGGAAGAAAACCTCAACGATTTTCATGAGGCCTTTGGAGGAGGCACTAATGATGAAGAACCCAACACTCCAACTCCAGAAGATATAGAAAGAGCACAACATAATCCCAAATTCAACAGACTCTTTGATGAAATTCTTAGAAACAATGCCAATGCTCATTTCTTGAAACTCGCTCAAGAGGGTGCCAAACTTCCCTCCAATTTTGATACAACACAATTATGACAAACATCTGAGCAACATAGCCATCATGATGGTGGAGGAGGTAGAGAATACTTCTTCTATGACCCTAATCATCAAGGGAATCCTCCACCTCCTCCTCCTTCAGAAATAGACATGTTGAGACAACAAGTAGAAAATCTTGCCCAACAACTGAATAGTGGTGTGAAGACCAATCGGTTCTCACTTAACGACATTTTTCCCTATCCATTTGATAGGAACATGCTTATGCCACCTTTTCCACGAAGGTTCGAAACACCCAAATTTGAAAAATATAGAGGCAAAGGAGATCCTAGGGACCATGTACGAGAATTTCACTCAGCTTGTTTAGAGGTGGCTTATGAAGACAAATATCTAATGCGCCTCTTTCCTCAAAGTTTGGGAGGCACAACCACACAATGGTTTTCACGAATGTCCGGTGGTATTAGAAAATTTGAAGAACTAGTCCAAAAATTTATCGCTCATTATGCACACAACATAGAGCATGACATCACCATGGAAGGTTTGTTCAACACAAAACAAAAACCAGGGGAGTTGTTCTCAAATTTCCTACATTGGTGGTAGACAACTATCTAGCAGACTCTCCCTTCATCTACCTGAGCAAGAATTAGTGGAAATTTTCATTTCCAACTTAAATGATGAGATGGAATTTCATTTGGACATGAAGGGCATAGAATCCTTTAAAGAAATGATAACTCAAGGGCTCAAATGTAAAAGAGCCCTCATCAAAAAGGGACTTATCAAAATTTATAATGAACCCAAAGATGGTCCTCGTCCACATTATAATAGTGACAAACCAAAATTTTGGAACAAAAACAAGAACGTTGTCAATGACGGGATAATGGACACAAGAACAATAAAAATTGTACAACCTGTGGTCAGGTTTGCTGGACAAAATCACCCTCCTAACAACAACACCATCAATAATCCACAAAATCAAGGTTGCAATACACAACAAGAGGAACCAAAACAAAAGCAACAAAACTACAAACCAAAACGCACATAGACACCCTTAGGGGAACCTATTGAAACAATCTTAAGCCAATTAATATCCTCCAATCTTATGACCTTACCAAAAACATCCAATTATGAGCCTCGGGTCAAGCCTCCATGGTGGCGAGATCACGAAAATTATGAATTTCACCAAGGATGAGGGCATAAGACAAGCAATTTCCATTGACTAAAAGATCTTGTTCAGGATCTTATTGATAGAGGAGAAATTGAAATTGAGGGAAATGACCCAAAAACATCCAATGATGATCACTTAATGTTCAATAATCAACTTCCATCACATGATCAAAGGGGTCCTTCCACCTCAGGGAGAAACACAAATACCACAACCATTTACACACAAGCCGCATACAATTATATTGTGAATCACCTTTATGATGCGGATGAAAAAGTTGCAACTCTTACCATAAAAGATCAAAATCCTACATGCAACGTTGTTACGCATCATAGCAAGATTACTATTCGAGCAGCACCACAAGGAACGACACCCCTCCCCAAACACTATAATCTTGTAGAGCAATTGGATAAGACACCAGCCCTCATCTCCATATTAGATCTTTTACACTTATCCCCCTCACATAAAACAATCTTGGACCAAGCTCTCCAAGAAGCGTTCGTCCCCACCAACCTCAACACAAATCAGTTTCAAGCCATGGTTGGTAGCCTAAAGTCATCACCATGTCTCACTTTTACCGAAAGTGACAACACATCCTTCCAACAACCCCATAATGCCTCCCTCCATATTGAAGGATTCGTAAACCAACATAGAATCAAGTGGGTCTTGATTGACAATGGAGTCGGATTAAACATATGCACCTTGCAATTAGTCGCAACATTGGGTTATGCAGTAGAATCAGTGGATGTCAGCAAGAAAATAACCATCAAAGCATATGATGATGCAGAACATTCTTCCAGAGGAGCTATTATATTACCCATCGGGTTGGGCCAGTGGTGAAGCATTAGTTTGCCCAAGTTCTAGACCTTCCTTTGCCATACAAACTCTTATTAGGGAGACCTCGGATACATGCCATGCAAGTCGTTCCATCTACCTATCACCATTGTATCAAGTTTCCAAATAATGGGGTAGAAATTACAATCCTGGGTGATGCTAATCCATTTGCATATTGTAATAATATTCACCATCAACCAGAGATCACCGTACCTAACAAAAGGGAAGCTATCTCTTCCTTATCATATGTTAATCCAACCTCTCTTTCCAGCTTAACAACCCCTACACCAAAGCAAGAGAAATTGAAAATGGAAATGGCTGAGCAAGGTCTCGGTGAATATAATCTTAGCCAACTCTTTTGCATTGAGTAGTTACTCACATCCCCTAGAACTCATGGCAAACCCCAAGGTTTACCTCAAACACCATTGGCCAAAATAACTTGCACTTTGGAACAATTCACCCCTAGTAAAAGTCAAGAGGAGGAAACCATGGATGAAGACCTAGCAGAATGGATCTACACAGAGCCTCCCAATAAAGAAACCCCGAAGGCTAAGCTCCCCACTGACAAATATGGCAAAGGCTTCACTATAGTGCAAAGAATGGGCTATGATGGCCATAGTGCTTTGGGACATTGCAAGTAAGGATGACAAGAGCCCTTACAACCTGAGTTTAAACCAAGAGATAAAACTGGAGTAGGTTTTCAAAGATTAACTCTTCCTAAGCTTTGATTCAAAGGAAAACCCAGCAAACCCGTGTATCAGCCAATTACTCCAAGGATGCAATCCTTGACTATATCTGTAGCACCAGCAGCACCAACAACCCCACCACCAACATCATCTGCACCAACAACACCAGCAATACCAACAACCCCATCTCCAAAAGTACATAAGCCAATAACTAATGCATTATTCAATACAAAAGACATCCCATCTTGGTACAGTAATCGGATGCTAGAGAGTGATTATGAGACAGACTCACATGAGTGGGAGTGGGATTCAATGCATTTAAATACTCCAGACGAGGAAGAAACATCACCCCCTCCACCTCGTAAGGATATACCAGTTTATGGAGAAGCATGGATTAAAACTTTTTGGGTTCCTGAGCTAGAAGCAACTTCCACAAGCCCTACATCAAATCCTACGTTTGAATCTGACAAGGAGAGTACCATCAAGGAACTTCACACCTCCATATTAACCCTCACTGATGGCTCCCACAAACTCAACTTAATCGATGAAGTAATGCCTATTATTTATCCCGAACTCATTGAATGGAACCAGCCAAATCCCCCATGCCTTGACCATTTCCAAAACGATGAGGCACTCATAGGCTTTCCAGAATTACGGGATAACATACCAAGTGTGGATCATAAAGATGGGTTTTCCATTGAACTTAACAGCGCAACATACTTTGGGGCAGATGCCAAACCTTTCAACTGCAAAAATATTACAATAAAACATGGATCTTCTAGTGAAAACCACATAGTGACACTTTTTGATCCCAAAAGAGAAAAACAAAGAGCGTATCCAAAGGTGAAAACCTCTCCGAGGTGCCTGAGGATGAAAGGTTTGACATCCTCCCCTTTAGTATGAATCAGGAGAGATCGACCATCCTAATAGAAGAAACAAAATAATTCAATGTGGGAACTCCTAAGACTCCTCACAAGATACATTTGGCATCTCTATTAACTTCTGAAGAACAGCCAAATCAACTTTGCGTGGTCCTATGTAGACATGCCCAGCTTAGATCCAGATTTGGTCATGCATCACCTAACTATAGTAGAAGGAGCTAAACCTGTCAAACAAAATCTCAGAAAGATGCACCCACAAATTGTCATTCTTGTCAAGGCTGAACTTAAAAAGCTCTTGGATGTTGGTTTCATCAAACCAATTGATTATGCAGAGTGGATCTCTAATATTGTACCTGTTGGTAAACCTAATGGAGGCATCTGTATCTGTACTGACTTCAAAGATTTAAATAAGGCATGTCCTAAAGATGACTTTCCATTACCAAACATCGACATGATTGTTGATCTAACAGCAAGTCATGCAATGCTTCCCCTTATGGATGGCTTTTCAGAGGATACAACCTGATTAAAATTGCTCCAGAGGATCAACACAAAACTGCTTTCACATGTCTATGGGGAACATACTGTTGGAATGTAATGCCATTTGGTCTAAAGAATGTAGGGGCAACATACCAAAGAGCCATGACTACCATCTTCCACAACATGATGCACACAATAATGGAAGATTATGTGGATGATTTACTAGCTAAATCATTAACAAGAGAGAGTCATCTTGCAGTACTAGATAAAATCTTCAACATATTAAAATAATATCACGTCCGTCTCAATCCAAAGAAATTTGTCTTTGGAGTAACTTTCAGGAAGCTCTTAGGATACATTGTCTCAAGTAAAGGCATTGAGGTAGATCCTGCAAAAGTCAAGGCAATCAAGGACATGCCACCTCCAAAGAATATCAGTCAATTGAGGATATTATAAGGGCGGCTACAATCCATTCGGCGGTTCATTGCACAATTGGCTAATAAATGTCATCCCTTCACCCATCTGTTACACAAAAAATATCCGCTTTCAATGGGATGCAAAATGCTAGCAAACATTCCAAATGCTTAAAGACTACCTAATGAATACACCATTGTTGATTCCACAAGATCCAAGCAAACCTCTATTGTTATACATTTCAGCTACAACCACGGCATTAGGAGTACTGCTGGCACAACATAATGTGGAAGGAAAATAATGTGTTGTCTACTACATCTCTCAAACACCTGTAGGCTATGAACTCAATTACACACCTATTGAGCGAGCTTGCCTAGCAGTTATCTTGGCAGCCACCAAATTAAGGCACTACCTGCTAACGCACAAAGTACAACTTATTACCAAGATAGATCCACTCAAGTACCTACTCAACAAGGCAGCATTGACAGGCGGCTTGGCCAAATGGGTTATGATCTTGAGTGAATTTTATATCGAGTATGTGGACCACAAAGCTATCAAGGGCCAGGTTATTGCAGATTAGTTGGCCGATGCACCACTCAAAGGTGACCATCCCCTTATTTCTAACTTTCTGGATGAGGAAATCTTCATGATCACAGCTACACAACCCTGGAAGCTATATTTTGATGGCTCATACACCAGACATGGCTCGGGGGCAAGTATTCTTTTTATCACACCTCAAGGTGACAACATCCTGAAGTCATACATGCTCACTTTTCCATGCACAAATAATATAGCCGAATATGAGGCCTTGATCACAGGACTCAAATTGGCCATACAATGGAATTTGAAAGAGCTACAAGTATATGGAGATTCCGAGATGGTCATCCGACAAGTCACTGATGAATACCAAACAAAGGATGATAAGCTCATGTCGTACAAAAGGATGGTGGATAGTTTCAAAGAATAATTTACAACTATCACATTTGAGCAAGTACCAAGAGATCAGAATCAAGTTGCCAACGCAATGGCTACAATTGGATCTCTCCTAGATCTTCCAAAAAATTCAACACGCTATGAGTTCTTGGTAGAACAGCTTTGGATGCCCGCTTATGATATCCCTAAATCTGAAATGATATGTCGCCTTGTCGGTTCCGATTCCCCATGGTACGGTGAGTTTTTCACTTACCTACGTGATCACACACTTCCCCCTAACCAATCAAACAAACAACGAAAAACCTTTATCCACCAAACCGCTAGATACACCATCATTGTTGAAACCCTATACAGACAAAGTCTTGATGGTACTCTCCTTCGATGTTTGGAACAAGATGAGATAACGAAAGCCTTGGAAGAGGTACATGAAGGAATTTGTGGGGCTCACTCAAGCGGTCCTTCACTAGCAAAGAAAATCATGTGAGCCCGATACTATTGGTCCTCCATGGAAAAGACTCCTACTACTTTGTTAGAAAGTGCAAGAAGTGCCAATTTCATGGAGACCTGATACATGCCCCAACATAGGAATTACAACCTATCACAACACCTGGCCCTTTTGTCAATGGGGACTTGACCTTGTGGGTAAAATCCATCCATCTTCATCCAATGGTCATAAATTTATCAGTACCGCCACAGAATACTTCACAAAGTGGATCGAAATCATTCCACTCACCCAAGTCACTGACAAGCAGATTGCCTCATTCATCCTCAATTACATCATCTGCCGATATGGTGTACCCATGTCCATCATCACAGGTAATGGGCTCCCTTTCAAAAATCAAGATGTATGTGAACTCTGTGAGAAGTTTCATATCCAACACTGTTTTTCCAACCCATATTACCCACAAGGCAATGGTCAGGCCGAAGCATCCAATAAGAATATATTAAGGATCCTCAAAAAGACAGTCAATGATGTTGGTCGTGATTGGCACATTCGTTTGAATCTAGCACTATGGGCCTATAGAACTAGCATTTGAACCCCTACATGCACAACCCCCTACTCACTGGTTTATGGAGAAGAAGCCATCTTGCCTATTGAGGTTGAAATACCATCTCTATGGGTCTCCTTGCACAATCTAATAAATGATGAAGAATATCGAGTCTCGCATCTTCAGGACTTGGAACTGCTTGATGAAAAGTGACAAGCTGCCTACAGTCACCTAAAAGCCTATCAACAGTGCATGAGCATAAGCTACAATCATAGGGTCAAACCTCGCACATTTGAAGTAGGAGATATGGTTCTCAAGGAGAATCCTCGCAATCAACCGAACAGAGAACACCAAGGCAAATTTGAATCCAATTGGTTGGGTCCATATGTCATCACTGTCGTCTTCGCGTCTAGGGCATATCAATTAGCAACTTTAGAAGGAGAACCACTGGCAGATCAAATCAACAGCATGCATCTCAAAAGGTTTCATACATAAGCTGTGCAGAGCATCAAGCTCATTCAATATCAGAAAATACCAAAAACATTCAAAAAATAGTCCTGAACAAAATACAAAAATACAAAAAAGCCAAGAAAATAGTAAAGAAAAATCATTCATCCAAACGGTGAAAACCACTCCAGTGATGCCTTGGGTAAGTACGGTGGTGAAAACCTGGCAAACAGGCGCCATTCGTAAAGGTTATGGCTCCATTGTCTTTCAGACTTGTTGCGATCACATCCATTGCATCCATTCACCCATCATTTATACCATGTCTTGTTATTGATCTGTAATCAAGGTTGTTACTTCATGTGTCTCGCGTCACGCTTTCATAGTGACATCTAATTGGGGGCAAATGTGCTTAAACCTACTGATGGGAGTGGATTATCCATTGCTTGTGATTCATTGAGTTTCTCATTCAAAAATATCTTGAATTAATACCAAAAACATTCATAAGAACTCAGAAAATCCCCAAAAAAATTGCAAATGTCCTAAAGAAAATACCAAAAACATTTACAAACATTCACAAAATCCAAAAACATGACAAAAACATCAAAAATCAATCAAAAACATTACAACGTATATCATTCCTTGTACATACACATCGCAAAAAGACACAAAACAACATTTTTTACCTACTCAAATGATGCCCACCTATCAAATCAACCAACCAATCAAAACATCTACACACAAACCGTCTTCACAAGGATGCATCCTTCCCCACAAACAAGACATGGTAACATTTTCTTTGACAAGAAAATTTTGTTTGGCTGATAAGTACTTGGTCGATTTGTTATTTGTTTATTTATATCAGGTTCCTATGCTACTCCAGGATATCCATAAGTGATTAGGGTAGACAGGATGGTTCCTGATATCTTTTTTTTTGTTTGTTGTCTATGGATTGCTCCAATGAAGTCTTGGGGCATATACTAATAGAGTCTACATGGGAAGTTCACTAAGCTACGTGATCCTATGCAAAAATACAATCATGAATCACTATGGCTTACTGACTACAATGTAACCTCGATCATTTGTACATGAACCAGAATGGATGGGAAACTTTCCTTGTCTGCAATGTTTGTTTATAGGTGAAACATTCCACCTTGGTTTCTGCTACCTCGGCCAAGATCGATACTACCATGTTCAAGGATGAAAATTAAGCACTGTGAATAAGCTATGGATCGCCATTTCATCTCATCTATATATATTGCATTTCGTTGCATTCCATTCATCCATAAATTCATATCGTTGCATATCATTCATACATATTCATGACAATGGATACTCTATTTTGTTCCTCTTATATAGGAATGGGTCCTAGGTCCTTCATACCTTTTATCTAACATTGAATCCCCCCTCACCCTCCCCATCTCGGTCATCAGCATCACATACCCTACATTGTCCCATCAAACCAATCAAGCCACGTTCATCACCGTCCATCTCTAATAGGAGGGGTTGTGTTTCCCATCCTTAAGTCATTCTATAAGCAAAGCAAGTTACTCTGTCTACACAGGTATGTCGACTCACGCACACCTAGACTATCAACAAATACTTTTTGATCAAGTATCTACAGGTCTCATCAGGTAATCAATTATGGTAATCCTAGACTACAACATGCATTTACATCAATTGCCTAATCTCCATAGGTATGCAAACTCCACAAACAACCTACAATGCAAACATTATCAATTGATCAACCAATCAAACACAATCAAAACAAACAATTACATCAATTATCTAAGTCTCAACAAGTATTTTGCTTCAGATACCTTGACTTCATCAGACAATTACATCAATTGTCTAAGTCACAACAGGTCACTTTGACTCACTTACTCAGAATTTAGCATGTCCAAGCGAACAACTGACATCAATTGTCATGCTTTGACTCAACCGAGAAAATTCAACCAATTGCACCAGATTGTCCAACCAATTTTGATCAATTGTACATCATCAATCACAAGCACAAACACTACATGTGCACCGTGACCCCCGTGTACTTTCGAGGCTTGTCGTTTCTCCGTATCCACTCCGTCTTCTCTCATTATTTCACTATTATTTCTAATTTCTTTTATTCTACCTCCCCCCAACTTCTTTCTCTTTTTCGAGAGATCGCCCGATTTTTTGAAATTTTTCGGCTCATCTCTTGAGGGGGCATACCACCCACTAAATTAACATTTATGGGGCATATTTTTCATACCTATCTTTCTTTCTTTGAAATGACACGGTAAACCGCACCGTCTCAAAGAGGGGCAAATGTAGACACATAAATTTGTCCACTTAATTAAATGAATATTTAGTATTTATTTGATTATTTAAACCATTAATCAATAATTCATCTTGAACCTCTTCTCCTATTAAGTAAATTTATTATTCAATTTATTTAAATTAATTCATTAAACCATATTCCAACAATTAATTAAATGAATAAAGCATATTTGTTTAATTAACCCCTCTCCACATTGAAAATAAATAAATATTTATTTAAAATCTCTAAACTTACCCCCCCCCCCCCCCCCACTTGCATTCTCCTACAAATGCAAGTTGCGCCAATAAATAGATTTTATTTCTAAATAAAATCCTATTTTCTCTCGCCCACCAAACCCACTTGCCTCTTAAACCCCTTCTAGATTCTTCTAATCCATTCCAAATTAGCCTAATCCCCCTCCCTAATTATTGTCACATTCCTAAGAAAAGAGAAGTCACTTCTCAAAGCCTCCAAAGTCTTTGAAATGCATTAAAGGCTTTTTATCCTTCAACAAGTTAACCCCCAAAGTCTTACAAACCATTTATGGCTCTTACATAACCATTAATGGTTAACTCAACTCACCCACATGGTTAGAGGTTTTCCCTCTAACTCAACCCTCATTTAACTCATGGGTCTCTTCAAGCATTCATTGCTTTGACCATGGTTATCTCCATTAACTCTTGCACAAGAATTTATCCATTGGATAAAAGCACTATTCATTGAATAAAAGCTTTATTCACTAACTCAAGCCTAACCAAACCCTCCTAGGGTAACCTTCATGTCATCTCAAGCATTTAATGCTTCTTCCCTCTCCTCTCAAGCCATCTCATGTTGACATTTGTCATCATGGGATTGGGTTGAAAGCAATCACATGGATCACAAACCCCTCAATCCTAGCCCTTGCTAAGATTATTCAATCATGACCATCCATTGGCCTATTTCCCCTATAAATAGAGCTCTTATTCTTCATTTTCATAATCAAAAGTCTTTGTGCATCAAACTTATAGTCATTTTAAAGAGAGCATTTAGAAGCATTTGCATTGTTATTATATTAATATTTGCATAGAATAATTAGGTGCTTTCTCATAGTAACTTATTTACACTTGGATGAGCATTTGTTCTCATTTTCACAACCATCTTGAACCTTCATATGGCATCCATGAATAGTGCAAAAGGTTGAGAGTTACACTCATGTGGGACTTGGAGAGGAGAGAAACAAGGGAGGAGCATCTATGAACATTTTGGGGAGCATCTATGAGGGTTTTGTTTCCCTTTTTTGTTTATGTAAGCTTCTTGTTGTTTGCTTTATATCTCTCTTGATGTGCATGTTAAGGTTTTTATTCATTCGTATTTGGTTTTGGTTGTGACTAACATATTAACGCTTGAACTGTACCTTGTGCCCCTTTTAGCGTGCATCAGTAGTAATTATAGGTCAATTTCAATAATTTAATAGGTACTTTAGGTGTACATCTCGAGGTTTGTTAATCTTGCTATTAACTCTTTCTACTGGGAAATAACTCCTTGTCAAATAGAGTAACTTGAATTAAATGCATAAGTGATTCACAACCTTTTAATCGTACTTCATCTTACAATATAAATTTGATTTACATATCTAATCATCATCAATCAAAGATAGAAAAAATTTGATACTGCAAAATAAAACCTTAATGCTATAATCTATTATTTATTTATAAATTTTGAGTAGCCATAATTTTCTAGTCATCATACTATAACATAAGCAATAAATGCCCATTATTTGCTAATGAAGAGTCCTATCATGAATTCTTGACATTGAAAAATTAAACCCACTCAGCACAACCAAGTTTTAAGTAGCCATAATTTCCCGATCATTATAGTATAACATTAGCAGCAAATGCCCATCCACCACTAACAAATGGTATTTTCCTAAATTCTTAGGCATGTTGGATTAAATCTTTATATACACCAAAAGCTTGCCATGTGAACAATTTCTTTTTTCTGGGAGTTTGCATAATAGCACGTGTATGGATAAGTATCTTAAGCATGGATCAACATGGATCTATATTATATATGTCTATAATTTATATTAAAAAAATTCTAGGGGTGGTAGTGCCCAAGATTAGAAGAGGTCCTCCAAAAACAACCTCTACGACTTAGACCACACTAAAAAAATTGAGTCAACAAATAAATCAAAAAAATCCTTTAAATTCTGGTTAATATTTTTTTTGTGTTCATTTTACATTAATTTCATGAAATTATTACAATTTTTTACAACATCAAGTTCAATAATAAGTTTATTAAAATCTATACAACAATTTTAATAGTAATTATCAATTGTGCAAATAAATGTAATGTTTCAACTTGTATATAATCTAATTATTATTGATGATTTCCATAAGATAAAATATCATTTTTCATTACATCAACCATAAACATGGTGTCAAGAAATGAAGAGCATGCTCCTTAGAAAATGAAAGTATAATATGAGAGTTCATATACTCTCCAAATATAGTTATTGGTAAAATATCAAAAATAATTTATCAATACTATTGTCTTTAATTATAAGAATGGGGCCAACAATATGAGATAGTCACTCTCCAATGGTTGGTAGTCATGACACTCTCCCCTGTTACAACAAAATAAATTTCAAATAGCATACTTGGGTTTTGTTGCCTCTCTCTATTGTGGTCACAACTAAACTTGTGAAAGAATTGTTGCCCTTTAGTTTTGTCATCCTACCCTCTATTGTTGTCACAACTAAGCTTGCCAAAGAATTCCTATGTCTCACATGGCTCGCAATGCCTCTATTTAAGATGTATTTAGGGGGTAGCTCAATGACCATTTGCCCTGATGCCACTCTCACACAACCCTACTCGTCTTTGTCCTCTATTGACTTAGGTCATCCATTTGACCTCTTGGTACTAGCTAAGTGCTTGCATGTCACTAATTTAGGTGCCTTGCCCTTTGCTCATGTACTTGAAAATGAAGATTTCTATCTATGTAGGGGTCTAGTTTGCAAACTCAACAGTTTTTCACCTTCTCTTCCCAATCTTCAAAAGTATGTTTTGGATTACTAAAAGCCTATCATTAAGGCAAGATTGAGCTCTTTCTTTATGTCAAGGATTTCTTCATTGTGTCTTTTGATTCTCCAAAGGATAGGGTTTTGGTGTTGATTGTGGATGTGGGGTGAGCATTCTCTCTTGGTCAAGCCTTGGACTTCTTTTAATCCTCTTTTTAAACCTCTCAATGTCAAACCTATGTTTGTTTGCCTACTAACCTCTTCAATTGTGGGAAGATTATTGCTATGAGGATATTGACAACTCTACCAGTTGTTTCCTACGGGTGAACTCTACCACTTCCTACACAGGTGCTCTACTTTTACTTGTATTCTAGTAGACATTGATATCTCCAAGTGTCTTAATGGGCACATGTTTTAATGGTGAAGGATAGGCCTTGGACTCAAGAACTTGTCTATTGAAGTCAGCCCTTTAAATGTAGATGATGCTTTGGTATCGACTATCTAATTGTTGATTGTCTACTTTTTGTCGCAAGGGCACAATGATATGGTGCAAGAATGCCTACTAAAACCACTTGACTACTCATGTTGTTGACTCTCAAATTGATGGCTCCTCTCAAGATGTTGGGTCTCATGCAATTGGTGCACCTCTAGTAAGCCCTACCCTAGTGCCTCATAGGCTCTCATTGCTAAATCCCAACCACTTTTTGTTTCGATCACTGGTCTAATATCCCATCAACTTTAGATCCACTTCAACCTACTCATGTGTTGGTTCTTAGATATTTGATTGCTCCACCCTAAAATACTAGTGTTTCTAACGCACACATAAATAGGACCTCTAGGAAGGAACTCCCTCTAGGTACTCTATGTTCTAAGGACTTGAATGATAGCATTTCATGGATTGAGTGAAGGGTGTGAGATTGAATAGGATTAGGTGTGGCATTGTTTAAGTTGTACCAAAAGGTACCCTATAGTTTCTTGCTTTTTTATTGTTGTATATGGCAACTTTGTCATAATTGTATCTCTTTTTATTTGCTTTGATGGGTTGTTTGGTTTGCCCCATATCTCACAATACTTGTTTTAATTGTCAAATGGTTGATCTATTCCAGTTGAAGGTTTGGGCTCTTTCAAAACTTGCTTTTATCACTATCAAAAACAATATGAGAATGTCACTTAAGAGTACAACAAATCAAGATGTGAGCTCAAATACAATCCTATTATATTTGTTGACATTTTATAATGAGTGGTAACTTATCATTCTTATTGTAAATTATTATAAGGATTGGGCCAACAATGAAAAGAATGCTCACTTTAAGAAAACACAAATCAATTGAGCTCAAACTCGCTCCAAATTTATTTGTTGATATTTTACAAAGGTGATTTACTATTCTTATTGTATATTTTTTTAAATGACAACAATGAAGGCTATATAAACCTATGAAAAATGATATACAATTTCAATAATCAAGGACATGATGTTTCCCCAATCCATTATAATTGTAAAACAAGTTTCTCATAGAAAACTATGTTCAAGCTTTCTACCAGATGCTTGAAGACAGTTTTCTACCAAAAGCTCATTTTACAATGGCAATAATATATTTTAATGGTTTGTAAAGGTGAATAATCATTCAAGATTGCATTTAATGATAAAGATGGTGCCAAATATGAACAGAGTGCCAATCCAAGGAAAATGAAATGCAATGTAACAGTTTGTGCACAGATCTCAACAATATTTGTCGTTGACTTAGGTGGGAGAGGAGGGAGTAGTGCGGATGGCCAATTCATCATCTTATTAACTTCAATGATGAACATGGTGCCCAAAATTAACATAATTATAACCCAAGGAACTATATGATCTCCAGCTTCCGTAAGCCTCATAAAAAGGGGAGTTTGTTCCCAAAAAACCAAATCCAAACATTCACAACATAACAAGGTTAAGATTTGATCACTTGTCCATCTAAGCCAGCAGCCTTAACAAAACCATCTACTCCCTAAAGATCAATGCTCAATGGCAGTTTGATAAATTTATTTCTTAAATATAAAAAGAGAGAATTTCCAAGCATTGCCTCTCTCCAAAAAGGAAAAACATATAAAACCACAATCATGTCATGGATACTGTAAATGCGAAACCAAGAAAGAAAAACGAAAAACCCCTCAATTAAATCAACTGCACACCTTGTGAACTTTAAACATGTGATATACACACAAACATAGAAAAATTCAGGTCACCAACAAGTAAAATGGAATGCCATAGTTTTCTTCATATTTTCATACATAATGAACACTATATATTCTATTACATTATCCTCTGTACACTGAGCTGTGAAGGTAAATCATCGTGTATGTTTGTACTGCATATATTGCTGTATCCAGCCATATCCAGATAAGGTCTCAAAAAGAATCCGTACCCATATTGGATACTGTATCCATATCCATGTCCATGTAACTTCGATTTTTACACATTTATATATGCTTCTTTAAAGTTAAAAATACAGGGCAGAAAGATCAAGCAGGGTTAAAATCATTTAACCTATGAAGATTTTGACATCTTTATATATGATGTTTATATATAAGCAGGGTTAAAATCACTTGAGCTATGAAGGTTTTTGCATTTTGATTGCTTGAAATGCTCAAATTTTCAACTTGGTAATAAAAATAATGTAAAAGATCCATTAATTAGAAAATGAAAAACCATATTCGATTTCAGCCATGCATAGGAGTCTAAACTCAAGAATATAAAGGAACTGCATAATGCGAAATTAGCTACTTACAATCACTGCAATCTAACATCTTGAAGTAAAGGATCTCAAAAGCTAACTTTCAAACAATACTGATAGCCTATCCTCTCAACACCAAAATAAAACTTTATCCGAGAAAAAACTCAACAATGTTGCATGGCACAACTGCAATATATCTGCCGAACATAGTTACAATGGTTGAAAAAATAAGTTCATTTGGAAGGCCAAAAAATTTGGAAATGTTGAATTTTCCAATAAATTAGTCAAAATTTTATAGGAACTGAAAATTCCGGACCACATCAAACAAATCCTACCAGTCCAAACAAGCCGGATCTGGCTGGATTTGGTAATAATGCTGCCACTTACATTCTTCCCCCATAAGATCTCTTATAAATTCTTTAAGGTTCGAGTTGGGCGCTTTGGAGTTAGTTTTGCAAGCAAAGCCTTATTTGGGAATCGGTCAGCATCAATGAAGTAGTAATTTCCTTTTGCTTCGAATGTCACATATGGTCTATTTGTCTCTGCAGGTTTAACATCAGAAAATTGAATTGTCCTTGGTACGTATGTTGCTAACCATGATAACATTTCAACCTCAAAGCTGTCAGAGCCAGGTTGCCATTTGAGCTTGTGAACATAAGGACTAGCGAACCAGTGCAGGGTACCAGTGGTGGATGCACTGATAAAAATAACACTAGAAGCAATAGCCCCCTTTAAAATTACATTCATGTCAGGTGACGTAAGAAAAGTAACAGCAGGACCAAGTGACACAGACAAGCAGCACGTAGAAAGTGATAGAAGTTTAACCCTTCTAATTGTTTCAGAGATAGGACCATAATATACAACATGATTATCCCTCTCAGTCTCGGCAGATTTCTGTGGCCCTATAGTTATTTTATTTTCATCTGTGTCAACCACATTCACACCGGTTTTTGAAGAATAGCTTCTCTGAAAATTAGGGATCCAGACAGACATCAGGCTCCCATTTGGAAAAGGAAATTTCTGTGACAGGTGAGAACTGAAGCTTGAGCATTGATTTTGCACATCACAAACAGGAGAGACATAACCTGATCAAGAAGCATTCAAAACAACTATTAAAAACTCAAGAAATATACACCATATATGACTCGAGCATCTAAAGTAACAACCATATAAAACCACTGAGCATCTAATTTTTTAGTTACAATGCTTAAATTGTAGGTATGGAAACAGGAGAATTAAAAAAAATAGTCCAGCTAGTTCATGTTCTCCTAACGAACATATAGTCATTACTATATTAGATGATAAGTAGTTGCTAATCCGAGTGATAATGCAATTTTTTATAAGAAGCGAATGAATTACTATTTTCAGACACTGAACAGTTTAAGCTTGGTTTTAGACTTTTGTTGGTTTTCACTTCAGTTGCAATTGGACAGTTGTGACAATTAGCTCTTTAGTGCCCCTAGTAAGTTGAGTTTTTTCTTAAAATTTATCAATATTAAAAACTAAAGATTAAAAAATTAAAAGAAAACACAAAATTTTGGGATGGGGTTACTTCTTTCAAAAGTAAAGTTGAAACCGGAACTGTCAAATCCTGGGAAGTGCTATAACTACTGCCATTGACATGTATAAAATGGCTAACTTTTTATCGGCTGCTTTACATTCTGGAAACCACCACATACGAAGCAATTTTTTCAGCAGTACAAATTTTCTGAGCATGCTTACTTTTTGCAGTTTAGCTGCTAAAACATCCTCAATTGCTGCAATATTCATGAACTTTGTAAAATTTCTATTGCCAAAAAAGAAATATTTTGAATACTAGGGATGAAAAAAATTCCAGTTGTGGAAAAATATGTAATGTCCCCTTATTAGGATGTTGCTATATTTTAATTTTACCCTAGAACACCAAATGGGGTATGAATTATATAAAGGAAGTGTAACTTACCACTTTAAGTCTTTATTTAGACCCTGCAAACAGGTTAGTTATCATTATAAAAGATGAAAAAACATATAACCAGCAATATTATAAGAGATCCTAATCATCATTGTAAATTACATAATGGGCATGTGGGATTCAATAATACTTTCCCTAAGAATCTATCCTCGTTACGGAGTCCCCTAGAACATCATATAAGGCACCTCGAGCTTATTCTTTTCCATCAAGCACAAGAGCACGGAATGACACCCGCCATTCGACCTCCTGACCCCACCCAGGGTTGCTCTACTTGACTGGGACCTTGTGCTACTTGCATCCCTTAAATGTATTCTACTCTACCTTCCATAATGAGATAGTTGTTGGATGAAATGTTAAGGAATCTACTATATGTTAATATGCCCAATATCATAATAGCAATGACAGAAATATATAAAAATATATTAACAATAATATGTTAATTACATCCATTCCTACATGCAAGCAAATTGGTAAGATCATGGTCTATGCAATATGCATCATACCCAATACTTGTAAACATATGAATCTGCCGAATATTATTATTAAATCTGAAGCTACTTGCTTCCTCTTGATCAATTGCTCTTCTTCTTCTGTTCGATGCCCTTCCTCCAAATGAAATCCTACCTTATATAGCCCTCAAAGAGGACGTAAAGTCACAACCTTTGCATAAGAGTATCTCTTCCACAAAAGGGGTGTCCTTTCCAAAATAAATCACTGGCCCTTCACCAATTGTTCCTTAACCAAAGTTAATAACACACATGTATGTGTTTTATCCTATTGTATGGTGATCGCTTCAGGAATGCCCAGCGCTGAAGCACGACATGAACAACCAATAGTTCCCTGATTTAACATACAAGTTGGTGCTCAGAGAAAAGAAAACTGCAAACTGAAAGGTGAGTGCTTAGGAATGAAGACCAGTGTTAAAGATTGGAGGAGTCACCCAAGAATAGACCCACACCAAGAACAGTCCACACTATATTTGGAATGTGCATCCTAACTCAAAACTGCTTCCATAAAGGAATCTCCTCACCATAATTTAGAGAAATCGCATCATATGAGTCTTCAACAGATCGCACCATATGAATTATGACTTTAATCAATATTGTACTTTAGAATAATGTGACCTTTGACTAGCATATGATTTTGTTTGCATCTCTGATTATTATCTTCTGAACTGCTTCTATCATAATCTTCAGATTACCGATTTCTTTTTATCACTCTTGCAAACAATTGTGGCCTTATCTTAATCGCCATTTAAGTTATGTTAATCGCTGCTTACTACTAATTAACCTTTTAATGACACCATCACGAATGGAAGACGGCAGCCTACAGAAAATCATCTTAGACATAAAACTTTACAATTTTCTAATGAATTTGTGGATCGATGCATTCTCTAGCTTATTTATGTTCTTGTTTGAATGAATTCGATTAAGAAAATAGTGAATAAAATTTTAGGCAACCACATCAATATGAATGTCACGACTGGCAACAAAATTTCAATGGATTAAAAAGTTAACTGGCACTACAAAACATTTGCTGAAGCATGCACATAATTTTTCTGTAATTGTGCTAGAAGTGCCATATATAGTTTGCAGGTATAGCACTTCCAGAATAGCGCAGTTCTCACCTGTCACTGGCTCTATTTATATCATTATGTTGTTTTACATGAACACGAGCTCCAAAATTTGTGATTTGGTATAGTTTTAGTAAAGGCATTAGCAGGTAAACGTTTTAGGAGCCACATTCAAGACATTTTCAAGTAATTACATGAACTCTGCAGCATATCAAAGCATATATACAGAGAATTTTGTAGTCAAACATTCCATACATAGTGCAATCTTACAAGTAACTTACTTCACAACAGTTGAAATAAGAAAGTTTTATTAATATTAGAAAAAACAACCTTTACAGAAATCTCTGGTTATATGCAAACAATTAGAACTATATTGCTGGTTTGGGTTTGGATTTTTTATTCTTAGCGAGGTCAAAGCAACATCAAAAGACCCTGTAAGAACAAAATAATAAGTTACCATATTCTTTCCCCCTCTCATAGATGTGCATTTCTGTGTATCCAATAAATATCAAATCAGATAGTTCCCTGATGTATTTTATTTTTTAAATATGCATCTTACTGGTATCCATATCCAATTGCTTCCTAAAGTTGCAAACTGTATTGGCTATGGCCAGAACATCTTAGCTGTGTCAAAAGTTACAAAAGAAAAATTCAAAAACTAAAAAAAACATAGAAAATTCATAAGCATTATACTGTGAGTGAAAACATCTTCCCTTTCACACATAGCAGTCATCCTTGAGCTTATATATGGATGGTTTCCAGGGCTTTATAAAGATAAAGGATTCATTTTTGAGCTTATATCTAACAATGTAGCAGATTGATATGTAATATGAGTTGAATGGAATAATGAAACACTCATTTTGTGTAAGAGTCACCAATGGACTCAAGCCTCTAGGATCACCTGCAAAACCAAAAGATGCCTTCCATAAAGAGCAGAAAGAGAAAAATAATGCTTGATTATGGGCACAATGGATTAGATTGAATTGGATACTACACCACAAAATGTACATAAGATGCCATGCTTGTATAAGCAAGGTTAAGAGATAGGATTACACAAGAATTCGACAAGTGTATTAATCTTATGACATGAGACAACTAAAGATAAGAAAAGATTAGATGACAACTAAGACCTTCTAGAAAGATTCCAAGATCCCAAGTAAATTTAACATGTGAACATGTGTGAAAAGGGCTTATATTAGTCTAGTTAGTTAATGTACCTTGTTCATACTACAAAGGGGAAAACCAGTTAGGAAACACCCTTGTCCACACCAACACGAGTCAACCTAGGGAGAACGTAAACAAAAAATGATGCAAAACATGATTACAATTATGGGTCTTGGCTACTAGGCCATGTTAGGTACCCATTTATAGTGCAATCCCTCACATCCGGAGAAAAGTAGATAACCAATAGGACAAAGTCACAAAACTCCTCTAAAAAAGAGATAAAAGATACAAACAACATGAACAAGTGATGGATGGAGAACACAAGACCACCCCATGAATGAGATTCATCACAAGTATACAATCAATTATCCCTCCATAGAAAGGAAAGAGAGAGAATATGTAGCCCCATCACAATGTGTAAACATTAATGTCCTTCAAAAATGGTGAATGCTTGAAGACAAAACATAATCTAATGCCTACAAACAACATTTCTCCCTTTGGGAAGCAGATAGACCAAGTACAAGTGTTCCGAATAAGAATTAAGAGGGAGAATGATCCAAATGTATGAAAATTGTGTCTCTAAGATTTATCACGTATCACCAAGTCCTTGGTAGATGATGATACCACAATCAAATCAAGTACATGCCCAATCAATGTAGAAGTACAAACCAAGATCAAGTGCTAACTGATGTTGAACTAGATCCAAAGACAAAGATGATGTAACAACAATTGCACCATGACTTTCACCAAACAGAAGAGATAACCCCTCAAATTGACCTCCAAATCAGATAAGTGAGATTTTAAAAACAAGTCTGTAATATCTGTCAAGTAATCATCCCACAAAGATGAATCTGAAAGACTATGATTTATCTGCTGTAAAGAAACACTAGAAGCTCTCAATGAAGCATCTCTAGAATCTAATGAAGCAACAGAAGATGGATGTGATCTGAATTGAAGAAGTGGGAGCTATAGGAGAGGTCTCTTGATCATCAAGACGCTCAAATACTGCATCATATTCAAGATCCTCTAATGCATCATCATCAAAGGGTTGATTATCAACATTGTCAAGTTAAAGGAGGCAATTTGATGCAGGATCATCTAGGAATGAAGCATTATGTGGATCTTCATAGGTACCTCAAATCCTGGTGCAAGTTGTGTGTGGGCACCTAATTCTAGAGATATGATAATATGTCTCCCCAAAGATGCTTGTACTAATGGTTGTACCAATCAATCCTATGATGTGATCATTTTTATTACCCTAGACTAATTTCTTGTCTCTGGCTCATGGATGAGTCCATAAAGATGAGGCAAACGATTGAGCCACCTGCAATGTGTCAAGAAGCCTTTTTGCCAATACTCATAATTGTTCTTAGTAATAATGATTCATAAGGACAAGTTGCATAACCCATGATTACTACAATGATTACGATAATTGTTCTTAGTAATAATGATTCATAAGGACAAGTTGCATAACCCATGAAAAATGGCCCAATTTCAAGCTTTAGGGGGCAAAAAAAATAAGCCCTTGGGCACTAGCACACAATCGCTGAGATAAACAACGTTGTTGGTTTTAAAAACGGGTTGCTTGAGCGTTGCTGGTGGAGTGGAGATGTTGCACTAGTATGGTGGATTGGTGGCGGTTAGAGCCGCACTGCCTACTGGAAATTAGACCAACGTTAATCAATGTGACCAAGCACTCAAAACCAATCACTAATTGTTTAAATAAACCAATGAAAAATAAATAATATAAAAATCAAAATTTTAATTAAAATTTTGATCATCATACCTCTATCAACAGACACACCGAGTGAGGCAAAACTTGCACAATGACAATGAAAGCAATAGAATATGCCACAATTGATGCCAATAATAACCGTTGTTGATGCCAACTAATGCGTACGACCCGTGCAATATGGACAATTATACAATTGTATAGACAAAAAGACATCAAGAGGCCAAAAACCCTCTAGAGGCCAGGGGCAAAAGTGTCTGATTTTACGATTTGACAATTGATCTTAAGGTTTTTGGTCCATCTAGACACAATGGCAAGGTCTGTTGTGGCCATTGTTCCATGGGGATGCGTCACCCCTCCCCCCCCGCCTTGAAATCTGGGAATTTCGAGGAAGAGGGTGTCTCCAAGGCACAGGGACACAAGGGGCATCCCACCACCTCCGCCAAAACCATTGGGATGCCAACGAGACAGCAGGGATGCTTGGATGTCTTTGAGACATCTTGGGGACACCTAGAAGAACGTCGCATCCAATCATGCCAAAAATTAAAAAAATATATTAATTTTTTTCGGTAGCAAAGCCTAGGGCTGAACCATAATGGCCAATGAGCCCCACTAATGCCTCCTAAACCCTTTTTTAAAATCCACATCCCTCATTTTTACTCACAAATTCATTTCAACAGCTAGATTGAAGAGGAGCAAAAGAGTGAGTAAAGGAGTGAAAAAGTGTGATTAGATTGTTGCAAGTGTAAGAGGGATGAGAAGGAGCAAGAGGAAGAGGAAGGAGAGGGATTTGACAACAAGTTGGAACGATTTCCCAAGCATAAGGTAGGATTCTATGACTATTTTTTTGAATTGTTTTGTTTTCTTTATTAGTTTTATTTTCAAAATTTAAATTTATTCATAATTTCATAGATATGGATACAAGTGCTATTCAGTAATTCATTGCAATGTTCATTGTTCATATTGTCATCAAGATTCAACATTGAAATTTAATATTTATTTTCAAGTTCGTCAAACTAGGCTGAAACTTGTGTATCCTTTGCTTTTGCGCTTCATGTGACCTGAAGTAAGTAAAACAAAAAGAAAATCTTTATGTCTTAATCCTTTGCATTATGTTGCAACTTGCATGCATAGTTTGAATTTTAATTTTCAAATTATAAACTTATAAATTTTATATTCTTTATTGCAGTGTCACAATGAGTTCTCATGACATGAGTGAGGATGAGGTTGAGGTTCGCAGTGAAAGTACCGAATCCAATTATGCACCTAAGGCTGATACTGAGAGGGACGACCATGACAATGAAATCCAAACCACTAGTTCCATGGCAAGTGCAGTTGTAAGTACTATTGATTGCCCCTCCACATTATTGGCAAAGTATGCTGAGGGTCATGTTGATCATAAGTCTCCTTTGAAGCAATACGCAACATATGCAACAAAATTATCTAGCAAACTTGGGACATCTAAGGGCACAAGGTTGTGGAAGTGCCACTTATGTGCCCTTGAAATTTTTGGCAGCATGACCAAAGTTAATGCCCACCTCCTTCATATCCGAGGAAAAGGTGTGGAAGCATGTACATTTTTGGAGAGACTCGTAAACCTGAAATATAGAGCCAAGACATATAACCTATAGGGTGTCAATCAAGACAATGCAGCTGGACCTATATCTGCTTCTTTGTCGGATAGATCGTAGTGTCACCAAGGCCAGCTACATGGTTCTCCTTCTACTTTGTAGAGGCAAGTTGCACGTACGCCAAGTTCTTTAGGGGCCCATGCAATAGAAGCTAGGGGAAAACGCAAATTGACAAGTTCAATTGCTAACCCAATAGTTGAATTATTCAATGTGCAATTGAAGGATGATATAGATGATGTCGTTGGCAAATTCTTCTTTGCTAATGGCATTCCATTCTATTGTGACATTTTCACACATCGCCCCATTGCAAATGGGGACCCCCACTTTTTCACTTTAGGCTTAGGGTTTTAGTGTTGTTGTCTTAGCCTAGTGTCAATCCCTTAGTCGTTAACCTTTGCTTGTGAGGAGGTTAGTTCTATCGGATTAAGACTTGCATGATTAAGTTGTATGAGGTGATCAAGTCATCGAGATCTCATTTGCAAACATGAATAGGTCTTAGGGTTTTTGGATGTCAAAGGCTAGGTTTGATGGATGGTAATTAGAATTGCTTCCAATGATGAAAAATATCCAAAAGACGAAATGTGAAGGCATTGGGCTTATCTAAATTTTGGGGATGAAAATTTGACTAAGGCAAAATCTTGTTCAAGGCATGCTCTTGGCAGTGGCTTGCTCATCAAGCGGTATTTGTGGGAATGGACCCTAGAAATGCGCCCATGCTAGATAGGCAAGAACCATGAAACGATCAAAGGACAATGCTAGTAGGTGATCAAAATTGATGAATTTGGGTGGATATGAAAATTTTGACTAAGTTAAATTTTTGCCCAAGGCATGCCTCCTTTGAGCGCTTGCAATTTAACCTCAAAATTCCGCCAAGCTAGAGATTGTGCAAATGAATTCATGATATTTTCGCCCTGACTTTGTGCAATCAAACATGAAATCTTCGCCCTTGTGCAAATGAAGGTCAAAATACTGCCTTAGCATGTGTTTGTGCAAATGGAGCTCAAAATGCCGCCTAGCAAGGAAGATTTGTGCAATTGCATGATGAAATGCCAACCAAGGGAATTCAATTTGTGCAATTGAAAAGGAAAATGCCGACCAAACAAGATACATTTTGTGCAAATGGAAGGCAAAATGCCGCCAACCTTGTGCAATCCAATCACCAAAAGCCACCTAAGCAAGAATGTCTTATACAAATGACACCTAAAAAGCCGCTGAGCTCAATGCAAATGAACATCAAGAATGCATCCAGCATCAGGTTTGTGCAAATGAACACAAGATTTGCGCCAAGGTTGTGCAATCAAGAGGGCAAAATGCGCCCTATCTTGTGCAAATAAGAGTAGAAAATCTGATCAAGCAAGGCACTCCTAATTCACGTTGCAAGTAGTCAAGTCGGCCACACAGGAGAAGAAACATTTAAAGAAGATGAAACATTTTGTTTACTAAGTCAGCCTTCAAGATGAAGGATCACCACCTTTGATGATCAAACGCCTATATATGAATGGATTGAGCATTTCATTTGCTCAACCATTTAAGGCATTCTATCCAATTCAATCAAAATCAGATCTGAAAGCATGAAAATCAGACCTCTAGGACTTTAATCAGACCTGAAACATCACATAACCAAGTCTGCAAATCAAAATCAGAGCACATAGGGATGAAAGATAGGTGAAATTAGTATGTGTTATATGTGTATGATTCGCTTTGCAGGTGACTAAGGAAAAAATCAGGAGCACGTCTGATTGTGGGAGGATCAGAACAGCACTTCAAGGAAAGACTTCACCACAAGGAAGAGGGTTCAAGACATTGCAACATAAGAGGTACCTTTTAACATGAAAGATGTATTCCACATTTTTAGAAGATCAAGGAGAATCAAAAAGAGATGTAGCTGAAGAAATCCAAACATCATCACGACTTCACAAGAACAAGTTAACAGCAACATCAGAACATTCAAGGCAAAGGTGTAAAAGAGGCTAGTACAAGGAATCAGATCAGAACAAAGGTGAATACCAACTGAGATGAATGCAAATTCAGGACAGGGGAAATCATATTTCCAAGTCAAATGATAAATGAAAAGGATGAAGAGCTCTACAACAATGCTGGAGAAAGTCAATACTCAGCAAAGTCAAGGGAGGGCAAGCTCAAAGAGGGTACGTCAGAAAGGAACTTACAACCTCAATATTCAAGAACAACATGAGAAGCAGAAGGCATTCCAAGCTCTCATCACATCATGGCAACATGAGGAAATCAAGGCTTTATGGCATGAAGGAGAGAAAACATACAAGATGAGACGATGTTTTACAATCTTGAATTTCCTCCGAAAATCCAAGAATCATTGCTAGTACACCGAAGGGGGAACCTCAATGAGGGACGTCAAGATGAGAGAATCTAAGATCGAGGATAGAAATATCACGAAGAAGAAAATTCCCAAGTTAGGAGGCGAAATTGTGTTAGGGGATCAAGGAGATAGTTCCAGAAAAGTTGATCAAAGTTAGAAAAATTGACCCCATGGATGTTGCGATTTGGGAATATGATCATCATCACACCACGCCAAGCTTGAGATGTTGAATATCAAGAAATATTGCCCAAGGCATCAAACTTGCTTGTGATGAGGTATCATGTCTATAAGAGCAAGTTGAGGTGGCATCCTTGTCATCACTCACCCAATTGAGAAGTTCCACATCAACATGTCCAGATGCAATGTACCTGACTATATCAAAGTAGGCACAAAATTCAAGATACCTAACCTCATTTTCTATTGGTTCACATGCAATGTGGAACATATGTCAAATCAAATGCAATTTTCTCATTGGCCGAAAAGGAGTTTGTTGTAACAAACCCTAATTAGGGTTTTATCTTGTAATCTCGGCCATTGATTCTAAATCAATCTGAGCCACTCATTGTAAAAAGTTATCTATATAAGGCTTAGTTTTCTCATTTGTAAAGGGTTAATGGGAGAAGAATAGAAAACAGATATCAGCCAGACAATTAAAAATTAGAAGTTAAAATAGACGTTAGAATAGGAGAAGGCAAAGATTGTTGTTAGGATCTTGTTGCAAGAGATATGTTGTTTTCATTGAAGTTATGGTGAATTCTATATGTTAATTCAACATGTTGCATGGTCTCTACTTCTCATTTGCTTTAAAGTTGGTTATATGAATCGAAGATATCATTGTTGATGAATGGTGTACCTAATGTTCAACTTCATACTACTTGTAATTTGTTGATTTCAAATTGCACTGCGTAGTTGACTGAACTTGTGAGACAGCTTATCTTTTATTACTTCATGCTCATTGTTCATGTGGTTGATGTGCATTGGTGATATGAAAATCATTCATTTATCCTTAGGAGATTGCACTAGTTTTGTGTAATTGTTGCTTGATGGCGAAACAGAGCTTGGTTTGGTCACACCTAATCAACAATCAATTCCTACATTCTTAGAATTGGATTAGCTTTCACAACCTTTTAACTTTTTGCTCTTTTTTTTAATTAAGTGAATTTCCACGTTCAGCAACATTCAACATTCATGTTCAACGTAAGTCCCCTTGGATTACCAGCAATCACATCAACCATTGAACTATCTAAAAGTCAAGACCTGACAATAGAAACCTTGAAGTCATCTCGGTTGATCACATAGTTTAGCATCCAAGGAGATTTTGATTAAAAGAGGATAGAGTGCATTTGGCATTTTATTATGTGTTGAATAGTGCATAAAAACACATTAACTACATTAGAAGCTAGGGGGAAACGCAAATTGACAAGTTCAACTGCTAACCCAATAGTTGAATTACTCGATGTGCAATTGAAGAATGATATAGATGATGGCACTGGCAAATTCTTCTTTGCCAATGGCATTCCATTCCATGTGGCTCGATCTCCTTATTATAAAGAGATGACGATGATGGTAGCAAGGGGAGGACCAACATATGTGCCAGTAGGGGAGATAAAATTGAGGACCAAAATCTTGGATTAGAACTATTCCAAGATAAATGTGTTAATGGAGAAAATGAAAGAAAATTGGGTGCAAAGCGGATGTAGTATAGTCATGGATGGGTGGACGAACATTAGGCATCATGCACTAATCAATATCATGGTAACATGTACAAAGGGCCCATATTTTCTTAAGGTAATTGATTGTTCAAGGTATCGCAAAGATGCCGAATTTCAGTTTTAGATCCTTAAGGCTGCTAAAGGTTGGAACACAAAATATGGTCCTGTTGTGACCATTTCACACATCGCCCCATTAAAATGGGGACCCCCTCTTTTTTGCTCGGTTTCGCCTGTTTCTCTCTCTGCTTTTAGGGTTTTTGAGTCGTCTGGATTAGGGTCAAGCCTTAGGGTTTCCGTTTTGATGATTTTAAGCCAGAGTCCAGTCCAATTTTGAGAGATTGTTGAGCTTCCTCTCGTAGGATGCAATTTTGAAGTGGGGTAAATTCGTCAGAGGTCAAATGAGTTTGTCTAGGTTCAGTCAGATTTTGAATGTAAGTCCAAATTTTGCCTAAAAGTGTTAATGATGGAATTTTGAGATTTTGTTTGAGTGATTTGGACCAAATTTTGGAAATTTTGATAATTGATCCCAGGCATTGGAAAAGTCTTATTGTTGCCTTGTCAAGTGATTAAAACTCTAAAATCATGATATTTTGGCCTAGGGAAGCAAAATCGCTCCTATCCCTCAGTCAGGGACCAGGGCGAAAATGATATTTTAGGCATCCTGGTTATTAATTTGTTTCATTTGTCTTGTGCAGGGTCGCCAGGAGATGCAGTTGAACGCAAATTGGAGGCTTTGAAGATTTTGAGATTTGAAAATGGCGAATTTTTTGGAGTTTTAGGACAAATCGCTCCTGTCCCTCAGTCAGGGACCAGGGCGAAATGTCTTGTCTGGACCATTCTGACTTCATTTGGATCAAGCTAAAACGTCAAGGACGTGATGAAAGATGGAATAAACATGATGGAACGCCAGGACTTAGCCATTTGCAACAAAAGTTGAACGTTTGCCCTCAGGGACAAAAATCGCTCCTGTCCCTCACTGAAAGACCGGAGCTTGTTTCTCAAAATTTTACTGTCCTTGCAGGATCAAGATGAATTTTGGATTGGAAGAGATAAGGGGAGGCATGTTCTTTCCAGTGAATATAATTTGAGGAAATTTGCAAACATGGAAATGTGCCAGGAGCAAAAATCACTCCTGTCCCTCACTGAAGGACCGGAGCTTAAAATCCAAAATTGCCTTGCCCTTGCAACATTTGAACGATTTCGCGATTTGAGAGGAACAAAGGAGATACATCTTATCAGTTGAATATAACTTGAAAATGTCATCATGAGGAAAATGGACCGTAGAAGCAAAATCGCTCCTGTTCCCCAGCCAGGGACCAGGGCGAATTTTAGTGGTAGCTCCCGTCCCTCTCTCAGGGACCAGAGCGAATTTCCTTATAAGGCAAGATTTAGGCGAAGATCAAGTAATTTTTAACTTTGAGGCAAGCAAAGGAGGCATAACGAACCCGTTGAAGATAATTTGAAGATTGTAAAACGCCAAGTGAGGCCTATGTTGTCCTAGGCGCTCCTGTCCCCCAGCCAGGGACCAGAGCGATTTCTTACTAAGGAGGATTTCTCACCAAGTTGAAATGAATTCCATCCTAAAAATGAATGAAAGGGAGCATGACGAGTCCGTTGAAGATATTTTTAAACATTGGCAAAGTGTGATTGAGCTTACAAATGCAAATTCGCTCTTGTCCCTCAGCCAGGGACCAGGGCGAAATATTAGTTATGTTGCCTTCCTTACAAGTTTAAAATCACTCCAGACCAAGGTACGAGGAGGCAATGATGTTTTGAAGGTGCTTCAAGAGAAACGAAGTTGCAAAGATCGCCAAATATGATGGAATGCCTAAGTTCGCTCCTGTCCCTCTCCTAGGGACCAGAGCGAAATCTCTAGGTGTGCTTAAATTTTGAATATCAATCCCATTTCATACGTTCAAGAAGGATCAAGGGACCTCATTTTACACTATGAAGGCAATTGCGAGTTGATAGGAACAAGAATGAGCCCAAGACACCAAAGATCGCTCCTGTCCTTCAGGCAAGGACCAGGGTGATATCCACTAAGTTGGTCATTTCCTTCAAAAAACAATAGCAAGGCGAAGTTACACAAGGTTGAAATCGTCATTTGAAAGGTAACAAACAAGGAGTGAATATTTAAAAATCGCAAATTTGAGCTAGGAAATGAAGTTCGCTCCTGTCCCTCAGTCAGGGACCAGAGCGATATGGTTTGTACCCTTACCTCTCTCATGTTTTGGCGCCAATGAAGTTTGAATTATATTAAATGCTAAAAATCGATGAAGTTTGAAATATCCAATTAAAATTAGCATTTAAAAAATTGCGCAAAACATTTAATTAATTATTTTTGCCTTTAAAAGATCGAATTAATTAATTACGAAGGCATTTTTAATTAATTATTAATTTTAAATAAAAAATAAATTGGAGCGCTTGGGTTTTGTTTTCTATATTTTGTAAAAGTCGGCCTCCTCTTTTTATTTAAAATTTATTTATTTGCAAAAGTCGGCCTATGGGGATTGAGGAGGTAAGCGCCTATAAAAGGGGGTGTGATATCTCATTTTAAATCATCATTTTATCATCCTTTCATATGCGATTTGGAAGACAAGGAGAAGTGCGAAATTCCATCCAAGGAGAGTGCGCATTTGGTTTGAAGTGAAGCGAATTTGCCATCAAGACGTTGAAGATCCCTAAGGTTGGCGAAGTTACTAAGGAAGGTGTTTGCTTGAGGAAGATCACGTTGAAATCTTCAAAACTCCAATTTTTGTCTAGACAATCGCCTTATTTTGCATTTTTAGAGTTAGCTCGCAGAGAGGTACGGCGAAGGTCCCTTGTCTTAATTTTGAATGTTGATCGTCATAGTTTAAATTTTGAATTTTGAAATTCCATTAGCTTAATCGTTTTTAGGAAATGATAACTCAAAGACTTATCATGAAGTTTCCTAAATTTAATCTCTAATATATGTTTATACATTGCAAAATCTATTGCTTATTATGAAATGTTGTGTAGGTGTTACGATGGCAACCCCGAAGGCGGGAGCATCCACCAGTCGTCCAGCTCTTATGAAAGAAGATCAAAAGAACGAAGAACTGGAGACCAAGATCGTGTCTAAGTGGAGCAACATTGGAGATACCAACTTGGGCAACTTCAGTACGAAGAAGTTTCGAGAGGTCCCTTATATTGGCAAGCCATCACCTGTCGCCAGGAGGATAATTGAAAGTGGCATCATTAAGGCAGCCGGCTTCCCTCCAGCGGTCCAGTGCCATGAGTTGATGATCGAGTGTGCTCGCCATTATGATCATCAGTACCAGATGCAATCATGTTGAGGAGGTTATCCACCCGATCCAGGACAGAGTGTTTGAGGTACTACGTACTATCCTTGGCAGGAGGATCGAAGTTGAGACAGATGTGGATTTGCAGGAATTGGAAGATAGAGTCAAGGTCATCTTTTGCAAAGATGAAAATGTTATTACAAATGAGCAACGAGATCCGATGTTTGCCACCATGCTCTTGATTGAGAAGACCAAGGAACTTGAACCTGGTTGGGACGCTGCTCTTCTCAAGGCATTTGATCAGGTCATCCACTTAGAAGAACGAATGAAGAATCTTCCCGAGATTCCAATTGCTAAGATCGAAGGAATCGTGTCTAGATTCATTGCATATGCTAAAAAGGAGCATTGGAAAGGGAATAAGATTCTAGATGAGAGGTTGTTATAGATGATGTGGCACCTTAATTGTCATTGGTCTATGTCTCCTAGATTTTCGTGCCAAAATTAATATTTGGCTATGCATTTAATGTTGTGCAATAAAAGGGGAACTTTTGTAATAAAACCCTAATTAGGGTTTAGGTGTCATAATCTTGGCCATTGATCTTCTTTCGATCTGGACCGTTCATTGTAATTGAGGATGCTATATATACCCTCATTTCTTTTCATTTTTGTAACTAGAACTAGAAAAATTAGAGATTAAGGAGAAATTAGAAAGATTAGAAGCAAGTTGTTTTTGTAGCAAGATTGAGCTTTGAGGGAGGAATTTCAAACAATTGTTGTACATGATGGCTTTGAGATCAATAAAATATTGAAGTTATGGTGTTTTATTGCAATTCTCGTGGTTATCTTCATGGTTGTTCATTTTCTTGAATCATTCTCAATCAAAGTAGTGTGTTAATTCGAAGGACAAAGTGTTGGACTTGATCTTTGGTAGGATTCGCTTTCCAAACCACTAGCTTCTTGCTGATTGTAGGAACGCCTTGCGTGGTCGACTGGAGATATTTGAATCGCTTAAACCTTCAATCACTGTTGTATCTTGGATATGTACCTTCGTGGTAGTGTCCTTGATACTTGATGTATTGAAAAAATCATTTGTTACCTTAGAAGATCGCATCAATTTCAATTGAGTTGTTAATTTATGGCAATATTGAAGTTGGTAGAATCTTGCCAAGTCTCGTCTACATGGAGTCATTCTTAGGGTTAGACTAGATTAGATCTCTTGCAAACCCTGCCCTTTGATATTTTTGAGAGCTTGTTTAGTTTAGAAAATTCTTCGGAAACGTAAGGCCCCTTGATGACACAGCAATCACAACGACCACTGGTGCTTATCCACACGTAGAGACCCTACTTACAAGAACATTGGAGTCACCCTAACTGATCCTTCTTGCGATATCTTCAGCAGTTAGAGACTTTATTCAAGAGAGGATAAGGTACCCTTGGGTATTTTATTCTGTGTATGATTGTGTACAAAATACACGTCAACAGGTCCAAATAGTGATAGATGTGGCCCATGTATGCAAAGCTGCAAAGAAATTGATTGAGGCAATTTAAAGACATATTTGGTGGACTCCTTGTGTGCATGCCATGAATAATGCACTCAAGGACATGGTAAAGATTTATTGGATCAAAGTAGTGGTCAATGATACTAGAGATGTGCAGATGTTTATCTACAAGGACCACACTTCACATACACTCTTTAGGAGCTTCTTTAAGGAGTTCTTGAAACATGTCAAGACTAGATATGCATCCTACTTCATTCTCTTGGAGAGAATGCTTGAGTTGCAAAAGGCATTGCAACTAATGCTTATGACAATATAATGGAATTGGTAGCCTAAGTCTAGAACAAAGCAGGGCAAGAGGTGAAGGATGTAGTGAAGAGTGATGTTTTTTGAGGTGGTGCAAAATATAGTCTCCATCATTACTCCATTTTTCCAAGTCATTAGCTATCGGGATGTCAATGCACCTAACCTTGGAGATGTGTATGACTGCATTGACAGTATGCTTGACCAAATGAGGGTTATCATGCAAAAGGACCCCACATTAGCATTCTACAATGAGAACATTCAGCCAATCATTCATTGGAGATGGGAGAAGCTCAACACTCCCTTGCACATGGTTGCCTATGCATTGAACCCCAACTGGTACAAGCATTGGCCTAGGAGAGTTACACCCATACAAGATGCTGAGGTGAAGTCAAGGTTCTTTAGGGCAATTGAAAAAATGTATGATCCTACAGAGGCTAGCATCATTCATACTAAGTGGACAAAATTTGCCACTCTTAGGGGTTATTTTGAGGCAGCCAAGATGGATATGGCAACTATTGCATAAGAGGACCCAATTTTGTGGTGGAATTGTCATGGACCAATTTCTTTTACTACCACTCTAGCCATTTCATTGCTATCACAGGTTTCTATTTCTTTAACTTCTAAGAACTGGTCTACTTATAGCTTCATCCACTCTCTTAAGACAAACAACCTTACTTCTAGGAGAGCAGATAAGCTTGTGGATGTACATAGTGCTTTGCATCTCATTGATCGCAACACACTTGTGTACAAAGAGAGTCCAGTAGCACAATGGAATGTAGAGCCAAAGGAGCCAGCACAGATTGATGATGATGCTACAATTACATAGACATGACTGGTTAGTATTAGTTTGGCAAAGCTTGACCATGTGTCCACTTCTAGCAGTTTTAGTGATGAGGAGTTTGGAAGAGGCCTCACTTCACTCCATTTTGTTATTTCAACATCATTGTACTCAATAATCTCACAAATTCTGGATTAGATTGTGTATTAGTTTTTTGCACCAACATTTCAGATCACACTCCGTAATCCATCATCAAGATGATACTAGAGAGTTGAGAATATGAAAATGATTTGAAACGTTGATGCAAAACACTAATACACAATCTAATCCAGAAATTGTGAGCTGTATTAAGCAATGGATTGTGGAAAACTCATTTCATAATCATTGTAATCATTAATTGAATAGAAATTTTGAATTCAACATTTTCATTGTTCAAACTTCAATGTCAATTGCTAAGTAATATTTAAATTTGCTAGTAAGTAATATAATAGTATTTAAGTATTTTAGTTTTTACTAATTTGCCAAGGTTTCACTCGTAAATTCAACATTATAATTCTTATACATCTCTTTATAACTATTTTTTCGAGATCTGAGTTGAGATGTCAGATTTGGACAAAACAAAAGTTAAAACTGACTTTCTCAAATGCCCTGAATTCAATGCTAAGGTCTAACTGACACCAAAGTGCACCCAGCAATAAACTCAAGCTTGATTACCTCTCATAATTGAGAAGGGACTTGCAGATTTGAAGCTCTGATACCATCTTAAAGTCACCAATGGACTCAAACCTCCAAGATCACCTACAAAACCAAAAGACCCCTTCCACAAAAGAGCAGCAAGAGAAAAATTAAACTTGATTATGGGCACAATGGATTAGATTGAATTGGATACTACATCACTAAATGTGCATATGATGCCTTGTTTATATTGGAAAGGTCAACAGATGGGATTAGACAAGATTTGGACAAGCATCTTAATCCTATGACATGAGACAACTAAAGATAAGATTAGATGACAAGTAAGACTTTCTAGAAAGATACCTATGCCCCTAAGCAAAATTAACATGTGAACATGTGTGAAAAGAGCCTAACTAACGTCTAGTTAGATAATGTACCTTGTTCACACTACAAAGGGGAAATCCTATTAGGAAACAGCCTTGTTCACACCAACATTTTGTACATAGATTGATCATTGATGATGCATTTTCTATCTATCATCTATTTTTGATATCCGAATAGTAAATCAAATTCCCTCTTTTGAACTGTATCTCATAATTGATCAAATGAATTGTTAACAAATATGTTTTATGAGGTTTTCAAAATATATGCTGGAATCGTCAACAAAATATATTTTATGAGGTTTTCGATATATGCTGAATAGCCAGTGTTTCTCCAAGTTTTTGGAACCGGGGATGCAAGAACATGGGGGCAAGGTTTTAGGGATGTCAAAAAAAATTCCCAAGTTTTAGGGAGCATGGGAGAATGGCTATTAAAATAACATTAAAAAATTAAGGACAGCTGGAAATTTCTAAGGTGCAAGTTTATATATATATATATATATAAAGCCTAAAAATGAGAATTAAGTTCAAAATACCACACTGCATGCAACGAAACCACCATAAAAATTTAAAAAACTACTATGATGTGAATTTGTCAAACTCAAATGTCACAATAGATATTCGTTGTTCAATATTAAATAATAAAATCAATAATCAACATCATATGGATCTTCATAAACATAATCATCCTTATCATCATCATCATTGACATTAAATGATGTAGATAGATTAGAAGAACCACAAGGAGTGTTGCTAACACTTGAACCAAAAGCATGTTGGACCTCAGCTATTTGACTCATCAAAAATGAAGATTGTTGGACATTAAAAGCATCCAAGTCAATATGATCTACCTTTACATCCCACAACTTTGTTGCCCATTCCTTGTAGTCATTTTGTTTGCACAAAAGAAGGGGCGAGACAAAATGCACATAAACGAACTCATCTATCTTTTTTTATGCCAATTATGTGTGCTTTATTCAGTGAATGAAGCAATGTGTACTCCAATTTGTCTCAGATGATGACAAATTGGCATCCCATTGAAACAAAGTTAAGAGAGGTGAGAGTTACAAAATTATAAACCAAGATTCAAACTTGAAAATATTTCAAAAATGAAAAGAAATTCAAATTTATGCGAGTTTTAAATTTAAAAAACTAAAAAAGTTGTGATAGAACTTCTATAACAAGAGATTGTAGGTGTTGGAATGTTTGGCCATGGGAGTACTACCAATTGTGAGCATCCTTCTTATACATGTCACAGAGAAGAAATGCTTTGACCATTAGACTGTACCAAATCAAAAAACTCATTTGTGACTACATCCTTAAAATCAAGATCACAAAAGGGTCTAGCAAATGCTAGCTTGTATCGCAGCCCTACTCAACAAAGAAAGGATCAATGTTATAATTTTTAGAAGTCAATGAAAAGCGAAGAAGATGTAGTGAAGTGGTCATTTTGTTCCTTTGCTCAACATAAATTGTTTGCACTTGTTTGAAGCAAGTTTCTTCTAGATTTTCCTCTTTCTCATTCATGATGATCTTCATCTTCTCAATCATTGAGTTGATGCCATCATATACCTCTCCTAAGCAGGGCTTTATCATGCCAATATAATTGATCATACCCAATGATGGGCTCGATGAAACTAAAAAAATATTCCACAAGATCCCATCAAGTGTCATCTAGAACCATCTACTTAATATTATTTGCCCTCTCATGATTGGATTGCCTCCATATAAACCAAAGTTGGTCGATTACCCTGCTAGAAAGTGTCTTTCGCACTTTTAGAAGTCATCTCAATACAATTGTGTTCGAGGCAAATCGGGTTTCATCAACCTATTCAAAATAAAAAATAAAAAACAAATTAAAACGCACTTAAATTTTAAAAAGTAAATTACAAATTTGAAATGCAAAGATTTATTGTTTTGCTTACCTTCAACAAATTCAATTTTGAAAATTATTTAAATATGCCTTGAAACATGTGGTGGTTGGTGATGAATGTTTTAATCTCTTTGGTTTCAGCCTACATATTTTGATCCAATCAATTTTGTTGCAATTTTTTGTAGAATAAGATTGGGCAAGTGGATAGCACAAGTTGTCAAGAAAATGTGTGAATAATGTTCCTCAACCATCAAATTAGTTACTCTACAATTTTTTGTTGTTTAATATGACTTGGACAACATTACTATGCCCCACTTCCTTAAGGACTCCTATGAGGATGTTAAAAATATATTTTGCACCCTTTATCTGCCCCTCACAATCCATAGCTTCCAAAAGCAATGCTCCTTTAGAGGACACTACAATCACATTGATCAAAAATCTACTTTTGGTATCCTTTCATGTTTCATCCATTGGAAACAATGGACAAATCCTTAATAGGCTTCAATGAATCTTTACAAGTTTCATCTCCTTTGTCAATAAGGTACCGTGGACCTTCTTGAAATTGGTGCCCTTGTACCCTTTGGAGCACCATTAATTTTTCTTACCATTTCTTGCCAATATGATGAGTGAACGACATTGAAAGCCGAACCATTTGCATAATGCATCTTGCAATGTATTGGTAAGCAATCTCTTGGGATTCATTTTCACTTGACTTCTCCAATAGTCCCTTCATTCTCTTGTGTAGCAAGCTCCTCTTGACACATGGCAAGAAATGGATGGCTCTTTCCCACAAATTTAGAAATAGATGAGGAAGAAGGGGACTCGTTGCTTGAGTTTTTCTCCCTACCAAAGGATGATTTATTCTATGACCAATTGCTTCTTCCACTTGCTCCTACTCTCTCAAATTATTTCAACACTTTAAATCTATGTTACCAGTTTTTGTTGAGGTTCACCGATTCAGTTCGTGCATCTAGCAAAAAACACTTGAGGTTTGGGTTCATTTTGGCTGCTTCCATACCAAAAAAAAAATTGTGTGTGTTGGGGGAGCAGCCTAAAAGCATGAATTAAGTTTAGAATACCACGTATCATCATATAATCAACAAAACCACCATATTCAAAATATAAATGCTAAATATTATAAAATATTCATTGCTCAAACTTCAAGTTCACTATTCAAATCATAATATCAAGTTCAACAACAGGGTCATATGGATTTTCTAAATCATCAACATCATTATCATCGTCATTGGCATTGGATAATGTAGGAACATTTAATGAAATACAAGCAATACAACAAAAACTCACACTAAAAGTGTGCTCACTTTCGAACTTCTCAAGTGCAACATGCTGGGAGGTGGAAGCATACAAGTTAGTATGCTCTAGCTCCATATCCCACAACTTTGCAAGGACCTGGGAGTAGTGCTCCTGTAGGATCAGGGAGCAATGCCCCTCATGACGATCTGGAGCAGCAAACCTAGTGGGATCAAGAGGCAATACCCCTTGCAGAGTTCAAGAACAGCACCCTTGGCAAAGGGTAAAAGGGCAAAACCCCCACTATAAAGCCTAAATGAATAGCTTCAAAACCACACAAACATTCATGATGCACACCACTTTCATAATTTTTTAAAAGGCAAAGTCAAAGTTCCAAAAAACAATTTTAAATTTAAAAAACATAAGAAAATCAACAAGTTCACCCTAACTTGGGCTGGGTCCACCTAGATCCTCCTCGAGTTCACTCAACTTTGTCCTTGACAAACCCACTTCCTCAAACTTGCATCCTATCTCTGCAACATACCAGACCAATCATGGATCAAATTCAAATCAGACTTGGATCTAGCTGATTCCCTAGTAGATCCAATAATATAGCTTTAAATGATCACACAACTACATCCTTCTCACTTAGGCAAGCTTTAATACCCATTCGAGGGATACCAAACAATTGGTTTTTCACCCAACTATATGAACTTGTATATTTCTTATCACACCCAATGCAAACTCAAGCATATACTCCACCACCCGAAACCTACTATATAATGTAAACATACTTTGATAATGATGCCTTTGGTTTTGTCTTGAAGTAGGGTTGGCCCACTCAAAGATGGAATCAATTGTCATTGTAATCCCTAATGGCAACATATTTGAAAAACAACACATTCCAAACAAATGAAACAATATGTGTGTGTATGTATGTATGTGTGTATGTATGTATGTGTGTGCGTGTGAGTATGTATGTATGTATGTATGTGTGTATGTGTGTGTGTATGTCTGTATGTGTGTGTGTGTATGTATGTGTGTATGTATGTATGTATGTATCTATGTATGTGTGTGTGTATATATGTATGTGTGTGTGTGTGTGTGTGTGTGTGTGTGTACACACACACAGAGCTTAGGAAATTTTTTAAAGTAAACACAATGTGCTAAATTTGCAAATGACAATTCTCCCCCTTTAGGTTTTCAGCATTTTATACTTAAAAGTCAACTTTATTATTTTATGCACCAAATGGAGCACGTTGTCCAGTCCTAAAAGTCGGGACATTCCCTCCAAGTCCCAAGTCCTTGGGATGTTAAGATTGTCACGAGGACTCTAGGGACATATCTACATGGAACTCTATAAATAACATTCTTGTATCCTAAGTCACAGAATACGGCGAACTTCAAGGTTGAAGTTCGAATTTTTTCGAATTTCAAATTTTTTTCAAATATATGTTCAAATTGGGCCATAAATTTGTACGGCCACGACGTCATTTTTTTTATTAAAGCTAAAATTTAAAAAGCGTTTTTTTAGGGTTTTTGAAAAGCGTTTAGGTTTTTTCGTAGATTTTCGGCGGATTTTTTTATAAAACCTACTCTCCACCTCTGTAAACACACGACTCTTGTGAAGAGATGATCTTGTAGATTTTCAGCAGATTTTGAAGTTGGAGTGCGTGAAGAGGTGATCTTGTGTCTGTTGGGTCGCGGGTATCGACTGCCGGGTATTCACTCCCGTGGCTGCAAAGGCTGGAAATCGTGTAAGGGTCGTCGGATTTATAATAGACTGGAATTCATGGCTGCAAAGGCCTTCACAAGGGTCGTCGTTGTTAATACATAATAGCTTCGGTAAGATAAATGATTGAATGAGAGATAAATGAAGTCTCTCATTCAATCATTTATCATATCGTTAACTATGATAAAATCATCAAGCAATTAATTCATCCTTGATAGCGATTCTATATTTGCATATGAGCAATCTATGGATAATCACATATTCATCTATATAATGAAATTTGTATTTAGGTGAATAACAATAATGATCACACCGATTAATATATACCGAATTGAATATATATTATCGGATTGCATATATATTATATCGGATTGCATATATATTATATCGGGTTGCATATAGAGTATATCGCAATATATTGGGTGGCAATGAATTAACCACCGATAGTTATCGGTGTGTTAGTCTACACCGATAGTTATCGATTGTCAAGGCTAACACACCGATAACTATCGGCTGTTAGCATTGACAGCCACCAATATGCTATCGGTCAATTAGCATTGGGTTAAATACACCGATAACTACAGTTGTGATCACCAATTTGCATTTACCGTAACATGCCTTTGTTAGTATTAACAAAAAGGTACGATCAAGTAATGTCTTGATCGGTCATGACCGATCAAGGCATTGCTTGATCGTGCCTCCTTTGTCATATACTTATAGTAAGTGGCATTCTTGAGATAGGACATAGAAAATATAAAATGCTCCTCTCATCTGCCACAAGCAAGAAGATAGTTAGACATATACAATAAAGAACGTAATAATACATATCAGATAAATAGAAATATAACTTGTATATTGAATGTAAATTGAACATCTTTTACAGTCGTCACTGCCATCATAGATTGGAGTTGCCATCATTGTCATTGCATCGCTGCTTGTTCAGGTAGGCGCCCAATTTCAATTTTTTTCAGATTGCCTTTATTTCTTTTGTGTGCATTCGATATTCATATAGTCATGTTGATATAGTTTTATAATTTATTTTGTAGTGCAATAAAAAAAATTTAAGATATATTTTTGTGCTTTTGTATATATTTTATTATTACTAGATATATTACTGTATATTTTATTTACTGTATTCTATTTTACTTTATTTGCTGTATGATTTTATTTACTGTATATTTTTAATGTATTACTGTATTATTTTATTTGTTGTATTCTATTTCAATATTCTATTTACAAGTGTGAATGTCATCACTAGCTTTATTACAATGCTTTTATTATATATTTTGCTTTTTAGAGTTAAATATAACAAATATTATATTTAAATAAAGTTTTAAACTTATTGAATTAACATATTATATATTTTTTGTTTTAATGTTTTTAAATAAAATTTAGTCCATTTTATAAATATTAACAATCATTTTTCTTCTAAATTGTACAGATTGTAATGGCTCCCAACAAATCAACTTCAGAGGGATGGAAACATGTGACCCGCAAATGGTACTTATCTTCATTGTAACTTGTGCCTGAAAATTTATATCAGAACTTTAACAAGGATAAAGGACCACTTGCTTGGTATTTCAAGGGGTAAAGGTGGAGGTGTTACTACATGTCCAAATGTGTCCAAAGAAATTAGAGCTATTTTAGAGAAAGAGCAAGCCTCTTCGATTGCAGAAAAGATGCAGGTGGCACAAAAGAAACAGAGAATTGAAGAGGATGTGTCTAGATCCACATCTATTATGTCTTCCTCTTCAAGTCTACCCAAGGCCACAGGGGCATCCAAAGAGAGTGGAACTTTAAAGAGTCTTTGGAAACCAGTAGGGGCATCCAAAGAGAGTGGAACTTTGAAGAGTCTTTGGAAACCAGTAGAGAAACAACAGGTGGATGATGCACTAGCAGATTTGTTTTACACAAGTGCTATTCCATTCAATGTAGCTACAAATTCGCATTTTCGCAATGCAATTCAAAAAAGTTGCAGAGTTTGGCAAAGGGTACACACCTCCCACTTCTGAGGCTTTCAGGACAAGTCTTTTGGAGAGGTCAAAAGAAAAAGTGACTGAGAAACTAGTTGAGGTCAAAGCCTCTTGGAAGGCAACAGGTTGCACCATATTGAGTGATGGATGGTCAGATATATGTCAAAGGCCATTGATCAATGTTTTGGTGGCTTGTCCTAAAGGTGTTGCATTCTTGAAAGTGATTGACACCATAAACCACAAGAAAACTTTTGAATACATATTTCAAATATTAGAGGAAGCCATTCTTGAAGTAGGGGTGCAAAATGTGGTTCAAGTGGTAACTGATAGTGCAGCAAATTGTGTGGGAGCTAGAAAACTGATTGTTGAGAAATACCCACAAATATATTGGAGTTCATGTACAGCACATTGTTTGGATTTGTTGTTTCATGATTTGGCTAAGTTTCCATGGATACATGAAGCAATTCATATAGGAGGAGCAATTGCAAACTTCATAAGAAATCATCGTCTCACATTGAGTCTTTACAGGCAGTATGCATCTAGGGAGTTGTTGAGGCCTTGTGACACAAGATTTGTTTCTTTTATATCACTTCGAAAAGAGTTGTTGAAGAGAAAGCAGCTTTGAGATCTATTGTTTGTTCCAATGAGTGGGAAAATTCAGCTCTTTCTAAAAGTGCTAGGGGCAAGAACATAGAGCAAATTGTTTTAAATAGTAGCTTTTGGGAAAGTGGAACAAAGGTTTTGAGTATATGCGAGCCAATTGTTGATGTGCTTCGTATGGTTGATGGTGACAAACCTTGCCTTGGCATACTTTATGAAAGCATGGATCATTGTAAGGAAGCTATTCAGAGAGCACTAAATAATGTAGATGCAGAGTACATGGAAATATGGGCAGCAGTTGATTCCAGATGGAAAATGATGCACACATCTTTACATGCAGCAGCTTGCTATTTGGAGCCTAAGCTATTTCATATTGATAGACAAGCTGATTTTGAAATTATGGCAAGGTTTCATGCAGCCATCAACAAATTTCAACTAGATCCAGCAATTGCATCTCTAATCAGACAACAAAGTTGGCTATACAAGAGAGCAGAAGGGTTGTTTGGAGTAGCAAGGGCCAAATATGATATGACACGAGATGCGGTACTTGGTTATAGATGGTGGTGTTGGCAATTGACACACATCCGGGATCATGGTGTTGTCATTGATGGCAACACACATCATTTTGGGTTGGATACTTATCCGGTATTCAAGGATTAACATCCGGCATTCAAGGAAACCGGCAAGCGAGGGAAACCGGCAAACTAGGAACCGGTATTTGGAGGCCGACATAGAAGATTGATCCAGCAAAGGTTTTAGCGGCAACGGTCACGAAGATTGATGTTTATATTTTTGTCTAGGCTGACATGTATTTATCTTTTGTAATATGATTGTAAGCCGACATAAGGCATTCATGTTTATGTATGTAAAGGGTATATAAGTCAGTCCGGCTAGGTCTTTATAGTATATAGATGTGATAGGTTATGTGATATTATGCGACTGAGATATTGATCGACAAAATGTGAATGTAATGATCTGTTGTCGGTCTTGGTTATTTGTCAAGAGGATTGGGAAGCGAACAAGGTTACCGGTAAGGAAGGAGACAGTGATAACCGGTACAGTCAGTACTTAAACCGGAACTCATCCAGCATAACAGATGCACACTCAGAGTTCAAAATTTTGTTTGTAATTCAATACTTTATATCTGTAGTCAGTGAAGCTCCTTTGTGATGAGCAATGTGCTCTAGGCAGTGTGCCTTCCTGCATGTGCAACCCCCTTCTTATGTAATATTTATTCAACTGGCTAGTGGATAGATATTGTAGGTCACAAATCCCACCGTGGTTTTTCCTCTTTGAGGATTTCCACGTATAAATCTGTGGTGTTATGGTGTTGATCTTTGTGGTTGCTTTGTTCTTTATTATATCTTGTTTATATGCTTACCCGTTGTTAATTGGAAAAGTATGTAAAGGAATTAAATTCTTAATTCCGGCAGAACACTGATTAAACCCCCCCCTCCCCCCCTCTCAGTGTTCTTGAATTCCAAAAATTGGTATCAGAGCCTAGTGCCTCAAAATAAGTCTAACAACTTGAGCAAAATCCTGCATCTGGAACCAATGGAGATGAGTTTGAGGAAAGAACTTGAAGTGGCACTTGAAGACTATGATTCTGAAAGATTGAAGAACATGAAGCTGGAAGATGAGCTGAATTCTACTAAAGATGAGTTGAGATTTGCAAAAGAATTCATCCTTACTCTGCAAAAGAGGTTGTCATCTGCACAAGCGTAAAGGAAAGAACTATGTGATCAATTACAAAATCAGGATGATGAAGAGAAGAATGCTTTAAAGGAACTATGTCAAAAGCTGAGTCAGGATAATGGTGTCATGAAGAATGAGATGCAAGCCCTAACCATGAGGATGTCCAAAGAGATTGAAGACCGGAAGAAGAATGAAGAAAATCTTGCCAAATCTTTGAAAGATAGATCTGATGAATGCATTAGGTTGGCGCATGAGAATGATGTGTTGAGAACTGAATTGGTGCAATCACAAAACAATGAGCAGGAGTTGGAGAGAATGATAAAAGTCCTAAGAAGTGATCTGGATGCTGCAAAAGAATACAAAAAAAAGTTTAGGGTTAGTTATGCAAAGCTTGATGAATTATTGAAGAATCAAAGGGACTCTAAAGACACTAGAGGTCTTGGATTTGAGCATGGAGAAAGCCCCGGAAATGCAAATCAAGAGAATCCACCAGACAACCAGAATCAGAGATCATCGGTAAGGCAACCCAATGCACATAAATTTAATGGTCAATGTTTTGTTTGCAATAAGTTTGTTCATAGAGCAAGTCAATGCAGAAATAGAGCAAATTAGAATAATAATTCAATATGGTCATAGGACAGCAGATTGTAGAATGAATGTGAAATGTCATGCATGTGGAAAGTTTGGCCATATGGCTAATCAATGTAGGTCAAGAAATGATCAAGGTTATAACAAGGCGATTCAGAAGAACAATGTCACTTGTTATGCATGCAACAAAGTAGGACATATTGCTAAATTTTACAGAAGCAAGAACCCACCAGCAGGAGATGATGAGAAGGGAAAACAAAAGGTTGATGATATCTGGAAGGAGCATGAGAAAAAATGGATTAGAAAGTCTGAGGATCAATCGGCTGAAGCTAATACCTTGGTTACTCAACCGGCAAAGCAGAATGCTACTGCACTGGCAGGAGACTCATCCGGTAACTAAGGCATTAGCCTTAGGGGGAGGCAAATTGATGACAGATCTTGCATTACCCCCTGTAGTAGTTTGAAAGCTTGTTGCATTACCGGTGCAGATTTGATGGATCTTGGATCCAATATGATATGCCGGCAAGCATTTATATCAATGAGGAATTAGGGTTCCACAGGTTAAAAGGCAAAAGTGATTCATTTTTCATCACCAAACATTCAGAGCGAAGCTGAGCGAGTTGAAGGCAATTTAGAGTGATCTTGAGCATTTCCAAGCGAATTTTAGTACATTCAGAGCGAATTTTCCAAGGCTTTTCACCGGCGAAGATTCTAAGGTATTTCTCAGTTTTCAAGCTATCTTTTTTGAAATTGCAATGGCTTCTGGATCTGCCCCCGCTTCGGCAGAAGTTGCTACTCTTGTTGTGGTTGATATTAAGGATCGTCCACGCCCGGTATTCAAGAAACACCCTCAGATTGCGAAGGTTGATGATCCAGTTAGCGCATTTTCTAAGGTTCCCGATGGCATTCTTTATGTCGAGGATGTCAAAGCTTACATTCACTGCACTTTGGAGGATTTGGGCACATTAGAGATGAAAACCATGTATATGACAGCCTTGTTGGATAAGAATGGTGTGATCAAACCGGAATTCAGACATTTGAAGGATCTAGGGTTTACCGACATTTTGGAGATGCCTGAGTTTAATGATGAGATCATTTGGTATGTGCTGAGCCATGTTCATGGTGAGTTTATGTGGCTTGACCGGCCTCATAAAATCACTAAGGATGCCATTCGAGCAATTACCAGTTTGCCCCAGGTTGTAGTTAGAGACCGCATAAGAAGAAAATCTCGAACAGTGAAGCCAACAAGCTCACTGGTGCTACATTCGACAATCGATCTATGAGGATTAGTACAATCAGAGATAAGGACGTGCAATTTGCCAGCATGGTTATTGAGTATAAGGTAACTCAATCTAATCAGTTGAATTCTGTTTCTAGTTCTTGTATCTACTGTGCACATAAGATGATCAAAGAAAATGAAAAATATGATCTTTGCCAGTGGATGTGTGATGAGTTAATTTTGAATCTTGGGAATATTAAGGGTGAAAAGAAAGGTGCATTCCGGTATGGAAATCTTGTTGTGTGTCTGATGCTATTCTTTCTTAATGAGACCCCGGGATCCGGTAAAAGGCAATGGGCCTTTGACATTCCAATAGGGAAGTAAATCAAAGATGCCTTAAGAAGCATAGGTTAGGACAGAGACTCCACCTTATGGGTATATTTCAAGGCTTTTCAGAAGGCAATGAAACAAAGGGAAAGAGTGCCTAAGCACATTGTTGATAAATACTCTACTGAGATCTGCTTTATGGTTAAGAAAGATGAAACTTTAATGGAAACAGTGCAGCCAAGAAAGGTATGGATAACTGAGATGGGCTATGAAGTTGATGCAAAGATCTTGGATCTATATGCCAAGACACTTATAGTTGCCCCGGTAGATGAGTCAAAGAAGACTTTTGGGACAGCTAAACAGAAGGAATTGGAGGTGCAAATAGGGTTCAGTAAGAAGAAGAGGGAAGGTCAAATAAAGAAGGTAGGACCGGTTGTTGAGAAGATGTCTACTTAGATCAAACAAATTATTGGACTAGCATAGTCATCCTCTCCGGCAGCAGTTCAGGCCTCACCGGTAGCAGCAACCGGCAAAGGTGTGATGAAAAGGAAGAAACCAGAAACCTTTATTGCCCCTATTACTTCTGGATCTGAGACTAAAGATGAACCTCTTAAGATACCCAAAATTTACATGAGAATTCAAAGGAAGAAGCCTGAGGAAGGAAAGCAGCAAAAAACAAAGGTCACCCCTCCAACAGTTCATAAGCAACCTATGAAGGAAAGGAAGCCTACAGAGAAGAGGAAACCAATAAAAGAGACAGCTCCCACTCCCGGTAAGAAGAAGAAATCTGATTTAGATATGGCTCTTGAATCTAGTAAAAGTGTTAAAGTTATCCCTCCTTTATCTGTAGATGAATTGGTAGAACAAATTACTAAGGATGGAATTTTGAGTAATATACAATATTACTATAAAAATATGGATGATGTTGAGCAAAAGGAAATTGAGGAAGCAGTTTTGTTATATTTAGATATATATAAGAAGGCCTTACTTGAGATAGAAAAGAAAATTCTGACAAAGTTGTATAACAAATTAGATGCTAGGAGATTATCAGCTATTGAGGAAGATAGGCATATAAAGATTCAGGAACTGTTAACTGTATGTGGTGCTATAACTGAAGAAGAGATGCAGCAGTGTCTTGAATTTGCTAATAAAACAATTTTCCGGAGTAAACACAAGCATATTAGCTTAATGGTAGGAAGAGTGAATGAAATAGTTAAGGAGACACATGAGGCATGGGTAAAATTCTTTGTTGATAATCCAAGATTCTTTACATCACCGGAAGTTCCTCCTAAGTCTGTGTTAGGGGTAAATAACGTATGTTGGTAAGAACAATATTTATAAGTGTGTTGTGTTTGTCAACGAGAGGTTCCTGTCAGTAAGTTGGGAGTTGGTGACGGTTGGCAACTTGACCAGTCGTCGGGTCTATATATTGTTTGGTTGCAACCTCGGCAAGGGGGATTATGTATGGACAATTCTGCACACTGGAATAAAGATATAACTTTTCTGGTCTAAATATTATCATTGTCATTTATGTTATGATGTACAATTGTTCTGTTTCATGAATACTTGGTACTTGCGAGAAATACTATTTATCTTATTATTCACCAACTATACATTTAGGACTAAACATTTTGGCGTCGTTGCCTGAACAGACCTGGAGATAACTATGGCGGCTGGTGGAAGCAATTAATGGGCCAACCATTTAACCAGCAATTAATTGTCGTGGACAACGACACGCACGAAGAGAGTACCACGGAAGAGGAACGAGAGGATCAATTGACGACAGACTTGGTGGAGTTGTGGGACGTGTCGGCCATGCAATACGTGCAGCGAGAGGCTCAGGAGAGAGTCGTCTCGGAAGGCACGGTACGTGGTGAACTCACCATCAGCACCCCTGTCTTTGACCTACTCGGGAGTATTCCAAGGTTACTCGCCAGAAATTTGATTGCACTCCAAGACCAAAGGGAGGAAACAGCAAAGGAACTTCGGCAGCAACAAGTTCTCCGACGGTATGAGGAACGGAGTCGTAGGGAGGAAGAGGAGAGGGAGGCTAGTCGGCGCCGTACCTCTGGCACTTGATGCCCCTACGGCCAAACAAAGACAGACGTACCACTGGTACCGAAGGAGAAAACGAGGGAACTGTACAGAGATCTCTCCGCATAAAAGAACAGGCCGACAGGAGACGGCGACTAAGGGAGGTTGCCGGCTCGAGGAGTCCGGAGAAACACAACAGAAGTCGGAGTGTGAGTCGAAGTCATAGTTGGGAGAGGAAAAAACCATGTCCGTGTATGTGGAAGGAATTGGCCGAAGTCGGCAGGAACCTACCACTTCCAGACGTAGTGGAGGAAGATCTCGCCGACTAAGCCCCACACTCGACATCAAGTGAAGAAGACTCCAGAGCCGAACCACAAAGCACCCAATCGAAATTTTCCGAAAAAGGAGAGGAGGCGGTATGAGACCTGCACGAGGAAATCGCCACTATTTTTGAAGCAACGTTGTCTGGCATGAAAAATTTGTCCTTGTCAGAGGGCATCAAAATAGGAAGGTCAGATCTGGAAACCCCGGGAAGGAGGGACCATAGAAGTGAAGGTGACCAAAGCCCGATTGATAGGGGCCCGATCAGACCAGGAGCGTACGGTACCTCCCAGACACATAGTACCTTCCCGGCATATAGCCATTTCCAGGCACTGCATAAAACCGTACAAAAAAGAACAATGGCACACACTCCGGAGAAGCAGAAACTCCTGAAGTTCATGGGCGACGGGTCAGAGGACCCTGTACGGCATTGCAAGACATGCGTCACCATCTGGGAAGCAAATGGCCAGGACGACCGACTACTGGGTGAAGGCATTCTCGGCCACTCTGCGAGGAATAGCTATTGATTGGTACACAGACCTCGATGCTCAACATAAAACGTCTTGGAGCAATCTGAAGAAGGCCTTCGAGGAAGAATTCAAACTCTTACCGGATGACAACGAAATTGTGGTGGAAATTTACAACACCAAACAAGGAAAAAACGAAAGTGTGCGCGCATATAACAGAAGGCTGAGGGAACTACTTAACAAAATGGAGAACCAATCGGCGGATGGCCTCAAGAAGCAGTGGTTCGTGGAAGGATTGGTACCATCCCTGAGAAGGATGATGAAAGTGGTCCCTCCGCCATCGTACGATGAAGCATACAACCGCGCCATGGATATTGAAAGTGAAAACAAGACATCCCGAGGGAAGTGACGGGCGAGCAATGGTGACAGCACGGACGAAGATAGCGATAGGGGATCCAAAACCGTGCAAGCACTACGGAATGATATGATGAGGATGATGAAGGAGTTAAAAGGTGATAAGGAAAGTGGTAAGGAAGGAAAAGAACTATGGTGTACTGACTGCAAGACTGAAGGACACACTAAAGGAAGTTGTCCCCACAGTTTTTTGTGACATCTGCCAAGTAATGGGACATTCCACTAAGGAATGCATGTACAACTTGAAAGCACAGAGCACACAAGTGCTCTACGCCCAACCGGACCAAGCCACACCGTCGGCGACACCTTCGAAGCCAACAGCAAACTCTGACGCCTTCCCTGGAGGGTACAGAAACAATCGGCGGGGTAACAATAGATCCAATAATAACACACCAAGGAGCAGAATTCAATACGACGGGAAGGGGCGACCCATGATTCAATGCATGAAGTGCAACGAATGGGGTCACTTTGCCCGAGAATGCCAAAACGGAGGTGATGCAGGAAGTTTGTTGTGCAGATGGTGCGGTCTAGGAAATCACGAGGACATAGATTGTCCAAAGCAAAAAGGGGTGAACATGCTCGACGTGGAGGGATCAGGAGAAGACGTACTGGCAATCACAAGGTTGCAAAACAAGAAAGCCATGTACCTGGACCCTCGCACAAAAAAGGAAAGGCTCCAGGAGGCGAGGGCGGATATCGAGCAGGCGATGGCTGGAGAGCGGAGGGCCTCGCACCTGGCTGCCGATACACCAGTCCGATCGGAACCAGAGAAAACTATCATCAAGCAGATGTTACAAACCACAATACCCGTACAGGTGTCTAACCTTCTACAGACCATGCCATAGTTAAGGATGGCTCTGACAAATGTAACCGGGGACACTACCCTCGGTCAGGAACACCAAACGATGGCGAAATCTGGTACGGACCCGGTCAAGGAATCTGGTACGGATGCCATGAATCCTATGCTACTCGCAATGGGTGTTGGACGGAAACCCGCGATAGTAGAGATGGATATAATGGGACAAAAGCTTACGAACACCATTGTTGATGGTGGGTCCGGAGTCAACGTACTACCAGAGGAAACTTGGCGAAGCCTCGGTAAACCTACACTCTGGCCACCAACCTTCTACTTGGTCGGTGCGGATCAACACGGTATCAAACCCCTCGGTACCCTCATGGCACAAAAGGTGGTAATTGGGACGCAGCAATTCCTTCTGGATTTTGTAGTTATTCCACTGGAAAGGAAAGCGTACAACGCTCTTCTAGGAAGGGGGTGGCTGATCATGGCCAAAGCTAATCACAACTGGAAAAGGAATACGCTCTCAATTGAGAGTGACAGTCATAAGTATGTAATTGATCTAAGGAACCAGTCCGTTAGCGAAGAGCTTGCGTCATCGGACTTCGACTCAGAAGATTCAAATAGATGGAAGTGGGGTTCTGAAGGAGACAGAGGAGGGAAAGAACCCGACGAGGAAGGAGTGTTGGAACTGGATGGATATTCCGAGGATGGAACCAGTTCACTGGCGAGACTTTTTCATTGGCAAATGGAGGACTATGAGGTCTTCCACCTGGAGTGTCACATGCTTCAAATATGTGAGATAGGAGAATCAAGCGGCGGGATGGAAGAACAATCCTTTTCCCCAGAGTACGGTAGATACCAAGAGGGAATGGCACGAATGAACAACACGCCAACCCACCACTTTGAACGGGATAAACCCATCAAGTACGAGGAACGGGGTGTGGAGAAGGCTAATCTGGGCAATGAGGCAGAACCACAGGTGATACTGGTAGGAGATGACTGAAACCCTATGCTAAAGGCAGCAGCCTTCAAGATATTTCTGGTATATAAAGACATCTTTGCCTGGACCTACAAGGACTTGAAGGGGGTACCGTCGGAGCTATGCGTGCATCGCATAACCCTCGTACCAGGAGCCCAACCGATACGAAGGAGGCCGTACAGGATGAACAAAAATTACGCAGCCAAAGTAAATGAGGAGATCAATAAAATGTTAGAAGCAGGGATTGTATTCAAAGTGGAAACTAGTGACTGGGTTTCTCCAATAGTCATCTCTCTTCAAAAAGAGGGTAACCAGATAAGGATATGTGTGGATTTCAAGTATCTAAATGCAGTAACCATCAAGGACCCATTCCCGATTCCATTCACTGACAGCATTCTCGAAGAAGTCGTCGGGCATGAAATATACACATTTCTGGATGGATTCTCCGAGTACAATCAGATAAGTATTGCAGAAGAAGATAAGCTGAAGACCAAATTCGTGGTGGAGGAAGGAGTGTATGCCTATAATCGCATGCCCTTCGGGCTATGCAATGTGCCCGCGACCTTCCAGAGAATAATTTTGCACATTTTTTACAAGATGTCAGTAGGGAATTTCAGGGCATTCCTAGATGCTGGTCAATTTTTAGCAATCAAGACACCCATTTGAAGGCTTTGGGGGAATGCATGGAAAGATGTCGGAAGGCTAGGTTAGCCCTAAATCCAAAGAAATGCAGGTTTATGGTACCACAAGGGAAACTCTTGGGCCACATCGTCTGTAAGGAAGGATTGAAGACAGACCCAGACAAGATAGGAGTAATTGTCAACATGGAGAGCCCAACGAACGTAACAGGGGTGAAATCATTCCTCGGCCATGTCGACTACTACCGGAGATTCATCAAAGGCTTTGCACAGGTGTCCTGGCCCTTAGATAAGTTGACAAGGAAGGGAGAGTCGTTCGTGTGGGGTATGGAGCAAGAAGAAGCCTTCAAAGAATTGAAAGACCGACTAGCGAGTGCACCGATATTGATATACCCGGACTGGAACAAAGAATTTCACGTACACGTCGACGCCTCCAACTTTGCAATTGGTGCTACCCTTGCCCAGGTAGGGGCGCAAGGACTAGACCATTTTGTCTTCTTTGCAAGCCGACTCCTGTCAAAGGCCGAACATAACTATAGCACAACGGAACGAGAGGCACTAGGGATGGTGTACACAATACAGAAGTTCTGGCACTACTTGTTGGCTACACCGTTCACATTTTATGTGGACCATCAGGCACTAATGTACCTGGTGAATAAACCAATCATCCAAGTGAGGGTAAGTCGGTGGCTACTGCTCTTACAAGAATTCACCTTCACCATTGTCGTACAGCCAAGGAAGTCCCATGTAATAGCCGAGCAACTATCAAGGATCAGATCAAGGGAACCGGCCGAGGGAGTAAACGAAGACTTTCCATATGCACACTTGTTCCAAATTGCAATACTACCAACCTGGTATGAAAAGATAGGCCAGTACCTATCTACCTCCACATTTCCAAGCGAAATGCCTTCAGGGGAACGAAGGAAGTTGGCACTGAAGAGCAAAACCTTCCAACTAATTAATGGGCTTTTATATAAGACGGGTCCCGACCAAATCTTGAGGTGTGTCATGGAGGAGGAAATTCGCGGTGTATTAAAGGAGGCATACGACGGATTAGCAAGCGGACATATGGGACCAAATGCAACCGCCAGGAAAGTGCTTCTGGCAGGTCTATGGTGGCCAACTCTACACACCGACACTCGAGAGTGGGTGATCGGATGCGACACTTGCCAACGAGCGGGAAAACCTCTCAAGAGGGACTTCATGCCTCTCTTTCCTTCGCAGCCACAGGAGCTATTCGAACGATGGGGTTTGGACTTTGTGGGACCTTTGAAGCCAAGTAACCTACACCGGTGCAAATAAATTGTAGTTGCCATGGAATATCTCACCAAGTGGGGAGAAGCTAGGGCCTTGCCGGATAACACGACTCTGAGTACGGCACGGTTCTTGTACGAACAGATTGTCACCAGGTACGGGATACCACTCCGAATCACCAGTGACAGAGGAGTGCACTTTGTCAATCAAGTCATCCGTACCATGACCGTGGAATTTAAAATATTCCATAACCTATCTAGTTGGTACTATCCCCGCGCTAATGGACAGGCAGAAGCAACCAACAAGGTGTTGGTATCAATAATCTACAAATCATGTGGGGTGGAACAAGAAGACTGGGAGGAAAGACTACCAGCCGTGCTATGGGCCTACTGTACAACATACAAAGTCACTACCGGGCATACCCCGTTTCAGCTCATGTATGGGCAGGAGGCAATGGCACCAGCTGAGTACATCGTGACGAGCCTTCTGGTGGTCGTGGAAAATAGACTTGGGGACCAAGAAAGCTTGAATGCAAGGCTTGATGGTTTGATAAAGTTGGATGAACAAAGACTGATGGCACAATGGGCAACAGAGGTGGCACAACGCCGACGAAAGCATTGGCACGACCAGCATCTGCCGAAGGCCAACTTCCGGCCGGGGCAGTTAGTTTTGAAGTATAACGGTCGGAATGAACTTCGACCAGGGAAGTTCAAGGTCCGTTGGCTCGGACCCTATAAGATCAGAGAGGTCGGTAGGAACGGAGCAGTAAAGCCCTAGACTCTGGACAACAATCCAATCAGAGACCCGATGAATGGTTCCAAGTTGAAAATCTACAGGGAAAGGAATAGACCTGTGATTGGGATCAACAAGCTAGGATACGCCACGAGAGGGCATTGGACCATGGGTCGAAGCAAGGAGGTCGAAGAGGACTTGGTGGTAAAAGGAGAACCCTATCGGAGGGATGATGACTGGGCGAAGCCTTTGGCGGCCATGGAAGAACGACTTGTACCAAAAAGGGTGGAAGGTGTGGCGGTTCCCAGGATCCACAAACATCTCACGAATGCGTATTTCGGGGACCCAGCTGTGTGGGTGCGAGTTTTAGGATACTGGAAGAAGCGGGCCCCATACGAAGGATCTCAAGAGGGATACATAGCATATGACATTGATGAAGAAGTGGAAGCCCGGAGGAGAGCTGAGAACATAAATAAAGAGGAGCCGGTGGACCTGGAGGAAGAGCTCGACTTGGAAGTATATGGGGCAACCCTAGGCCCATGTTTAAAAATGGTGCTGAAAACAGAAGACCTATTCGTCATCGCTTCCAAAGCAGGCGAGGTAGAAGCCGGACCTAACTCATTGTACCGAGTGATTCCTAACCCGGCTGGGCCACCAGAGATTGACGAAGAGAGAGTAAAATGGTACCAACTGTACGAGGATCGCTACATTGACAGTCGCTACAAGGGTGTGGGACCCGCCCCATTGGTGGACAAGATATGGGATCTGGAGTACGTGGGGACGTGTTGTGCACAAGAATGCTACAAAAGACTACCACATGTATGTACATGGCTACACGACTTAGAAATAAGAATGAAGACGCCCAACAATGCCTTAGGGGTAAAAAGGAACAACAACGGGGATGAAGACTCCGAACAGGAACCAAGCAAGAAATGGAAGGAAGACAGGGCGAGGAACAAAGAAACACGAAAGAAATTGAAAAAGAAGCAAGGTAGGGGGCCAGCGAGAAGGAAACAGAGGAGACAGGGAAACTCTCCAGCTGCAAGAACAAACACAATAAACTGGCCAGTGGATTACAGAAGGCCAACTAGAAGGCACAATTAGGCAAAGGGATACCTAGGTAAATTAAAGGCAAGGAGACTAATATTGAAAAAGTCGTGTTAGATAAAGGAAGTAAGACGACTACAAAAAAAAGGGGTCTTAAAGGGTGAAGAGGAAAAATACAGGAAAAAAGCAAATAAGTCCAAGTCGGCAGGTATTAAAAAATTGAAAGATCAGGCAAGTACAAGCAAAAACAGTAGGGAAAAATTAAGACTGCTGAAAAGACAATTATTTTATGTTAAGTTAATAAAACATTTATACCTAACCCTAACCCTGGCCAAGAAAAGTGCTTATAAAAGCCTCCACAAGACCCCATTAGGCACAGCGCAAGGAAGACAGCAAGGTGAACCTAGCAGCCAGGCGGAATTGAGCAGACGGAAGCAAAGCAACACACCGTACAAACCAATTGTACGTGCCAATTGTACGGACGCAATACACCATATGGACCAATTGTACGGACACAAGGGCAAACCTGGAGGAGTTGATAAATCCGTACGGTGTACGGATTGCACAAGCAGGAAAGCACGAGTGCCAGGAAGCTTCACCGTACGGCATACAGATTGCAGAGAGGTGCCAAGAAGCTTCACCGTACGACATACGGATTGTAGAGAGGTGTCAGCAAGGTGTACCGTACGGCGTACGGTCTCCTTGTACAGACAAGCCAGAGAACAGAAGTCGACGTACTGAGCAAGACGGGTGGAAGCAATTTTCTACCATACGTGTACGGCGTACAGAGTTCGGGAGAGTGCCAACGAGGATAACCGTACAGCGTTCTGTCCACACCTACCGTACGTGTACGACATACGGAGTTCGGAGTTCAGAAGCACGAGGAGGGGAAGCACGTTTTTTGTTGTACGTGTACGGCATATGGAGTTCGGGAGAGTGCCAGCGAGGATCACCGTACGGCATACGGTATTGCCATACGAACGGATTCAGAAGAAGGAACATACTTTCACCGTACGGTGTACGGTCCACACCTATCAACACGTGCAGGGGAATTCACCTGAGGAAGAAACCGTACGGTGTATGGTATAAGGAGGGCAGACAGAGAAGCGTACGGCATACGGCGGCAGTACCTTGTCCGGACGGTGGGTACTCAACAATCCATTTAAGCAGGCAGCACGCAAGAATAAGAAGCAAGGGGGTTGTCTGGCAGAACACGATAAGGAAGTTGTACGGCAAGGAAACTGTGAGTGATACAATGGGCCGTACAAACTAGCGAGACAATCTTTCCAACAGTTATAATAACGACCAAGGAAGGAGTAAGGGAAGAAGAACGGAAAAAGGCAGTTGCAGTGCAGCCATGACTGCCACAGAGCCTGCCAGCAACAAGAAAACCAAGAGCAGACCAAAGACACCGAAGGACTCAGAGGGACTCACGGCGGCGAATGTAGCATTTGAGAGTGTGACCGGCAGTGAATGTCATACCTGGTGGGAAGAAAACCCTCCAGACCATGTGACGAAGGAATCTCTCAGGAGGGCACAGGTCGATCATGCCATCCAAATGCCCACATTCAACATTAAGGAGTTCGAGCCAGTCCTGCGAACCATGGTATCGGGCTATAATCCACAGGAAAGAGCTTCAGTCATTCAGTTCCAAGGGTGCACAGTGCGAGTTTCGTTCAAACCTGAGGATTTCAGGTGGGTATTTGGTATACTCGAGAAAGGAGCATCTAGGGCCAAACTAACCAAAAAACTCACCGGGGAAAAGAAGTGGTTGATGTATTTGGTGTGCAGAGACGACCTCACGGAGGAGCAGTGGAAAAGTGCCTGGGCCGACAGCAGAGGAATGAAGCGTGCGTTTATCCCACCTGGTGAATGGAGGATGTTAATGGACCTGGTCAAAAGCCGCCTTACGGGAGCCAGCAGTGCATCTAACATAGCTATATGGATGATAGGATTAATGAATGGGATCAGATGCGGGAAGGTGTACAATTGGGGGCAACTCCTAGCAGAACGAATCCACGACTTCCTGAGACTGGAACACAAAACATTCTACATGTGCCATCATGCTATCAGCTTGTTCCTGGATGTCGTACGCTTGCAGGTACCACCAGAAGTATGGGGGACATTTGAACCACGCGGAAGGGTAGAACCAAATAAACCCACCATGTACTACTATATCCACCTGGACACCCTAGGTGACACAGCGCAGCCGACAAGGAAAAGGAGGAAACTGGACACATCCATGGAGATTGAAGAGGTTAGCAGCACAGAGGATTCGAAGGAGGTGGAAGAGATGGAAGAGCAGGAAAGCGGTGATGAGGGGTTCCATCTATCAGGACACACAGCTGTGGAGGAGGAAGAGGAAACAGAGTCATGGCAACAAGAAGAAGAGGAAGAGGAGGAGCAACAGGGAGGATTGCGGGCTCAATGGAAAAGTACGAGGGTAAAATTCACACCCTCGAAACTATCCTCGGCACACCTGGTACCTCAGGAGGCACTTGCAGTAGCCAGCCCAGTGGGAGATGTACGACCAATTGGGGTGTTGTTCCAGAAAATTGGAGAAGGGGAGCCGCCAGTACAGCGACGGGTATCCCTGCCGCAAATCAGCTTGGCCGTACTTGCAGCAAGAACCGGTACAGTGCCAGCAGAAACTGGTACAGGTGACTTGGAGGCAGCGGTAGCTTTGGATACTCTGACAGGCGAAGATATAGACGCCTCGCTGGATGGATGGCTAGGGCAGTTCGCACTCACCCCACACCTTCCCCCTCCCCTGCACCGCATAACATGGCCATTGGGCCAGGCATGACCACAGATAGAGATATTACTATCCCAGACCTAGACAGAGAGAGATACGCTGATCAAGAACAACAGGGAAGGGACAAGCAGAGCAGTGGACAGGAGGGAGCTCTCGCAGGGCTCCACATCACACCACCCGATCCGAATGATCCAGCAGGCTCACTCAGACGATTCCTAGAGGAGCTACAGGGGCTCTCTGATGTTGCACGCAGCATGGCTCAGCGTACGGGACAGATGGAGGCAGGCAATTCAGCCGACGCTACACAATTGTGTCACTTCATGACCGAGGGGTGCAAGGAGGAGTTCACGCACCACTTTGAGCAGCAGGGGTGGCCGGACCACAGTACACCTGAGATGATTCAGAACTAGACCCACAAGCACCTAGTAGGGGGCACAGGCACCTTGGGCACCACCTTCCGCTGCATGGAGGTCTTCCGGGAGGTGTACTTACAGATGCAGAAGCACCAGGTGGAAAAAGCGGCTCAACGGATGTACATAACAACACTGGAAAAGGAAGGTGAGAAGCAGGCACAGTTGGCCACAGTTGAGAGGAGCTTGAGGAAGGAGATGGAAATGAAGATGACTACCTATGAGGCCCGTTGCAGCATGTAGGAGAAGGAGGCACAGGCATTAGCAGCCCAGGTGGCAGAGCTCACTTTATAGTTGGAACAGAAAGATAAAAAGCTATTGGAAGTTGCTCACATGGTAAAGAAAGCACGGGAACGACAGTTGATGGCAGAAAAGAACCTGAAACTTCAGGCTCGACAGCAACCTCCTACTGCGGCCACTACAGGGACGCCTCCTCCCTCTTCTCGGTCTTAGCTATGTTTTTATAATTTAGTTTCTCTTGTCTGAGTCGTCTGGAAGACGACTACGTTTTTGGGGGGGCTAATGTTAGCGGTAAATAACGTATGTTAGTAAGAATAATATTTATAAGTGCGTTATGTTGTGTTTGTCGTCGAGAGGTTCCCGTCGGGAAGTTGGGAGTTGGTGACGGTTGGCAACTTGACCAACCGTCTGGTCTATATATTGTTTGGTTGGAACCTCAGCAGGAAGGATTATGTATGGACAATTCTGGACACTAGAATAAAGATATAACTTTTCTGGTCTAAATATTATCATTGTCATTTATGTTATGATGTACAATTGTTTTGTTTCATGAAAACTTGGTACGTGCGGGAAATACTGTGTTATCTGATTATCCACCAACTATACATTTAGGACTAAACAGTCTGACATTCCAAACATCCTGGTTGATGCTAGAGGAAAAGGTATATTAGGTGAAGACCCACCGGTTTTGGATAAGAAAATAACAGAGGATATTCCTTTGGCAGTCACAGATGTACATGACATAGAGGAAAATAAACCGACAGATAATATTGAGGACAATTCTCCTCCGATTATTGATGTAGTGGCAGAACAAATATTTGCACCAAGTGGCGAAGCCACCGGTGCTATGGAGAAGGTACAGGATAAAGAGGATCAGAAGGTAGAGGAGAAGCAGAAAGGACAAGAACAGATTGAAATCAAGGTACTGGCACCCTCACCGGTTGTTGGTCCCTCATTGTTGGCACTTGACTCATCCAGTCAAGTAGATTTTAGTCATTTTGAGAAGAAGAATATTGAGCAGTTGAGCAGTTTCGAATTGATGATGGTTGCAGCTCAGAAGCTCATGAAGGAAGGATCAGAGGACAAGCAAGTGATTGAGCAAGCCATTCCTGTTTTGCAGCAGCTTGCACTGGAATATAAGATCGGTTAGGTAGCTAGCCCTTCCGGCAAGTTTAAGGGTTTGATAGAACATATTGCCAAGGAGTTTCAAACTCTACGGCAAGTATCAAACCAACAGTTGGTAGAAAGGTACAATGCAGCTAGGAAGGTCACTTGTGACAACATGATCACATTAGACAAGGCAAAGTTGACAGAAGAATTGACAAGTATTGATGAAGCCCTTCATCAATGCAGCAGTATATATCGTTCTTGCACTAACACAACCAAATTAACAACAAACCTGGATGTTAAAATAAAGGCGGCTAAGGTCTAGTTGGAGCATCTTGCAAATAATTTTGATGGTACTCAGTCATTGACCAGCTCTATTGATGGTCAAATTTTGCTTTTTGAATCGGAAATTTCTGTTTTGGAGAAGGATATGGATAGGTTAAACCGGCGAGCCAGAGAATTGAGAGGTTTGGTCAGTCCCCGGCTTAACACTTTGTTGCTTCACAAAAGGGAATGTATAGAACGGATGAGTAAGCCCACACCGGCAGCATTAACAGAAGAAGAATTACATGCATACATTCTTAATGGGTTTGTATCAATTTTGAGGACATTGAAATCCGGCTAGGACACTTATTTGGGATTTTTTAAGAGTGCTTACCCTAATATATTCAAGTACATCTAGATCCGGTAAACACATTTTTTATTCTTTCATTTATTTGCCTCGGCTTTGGCATTGTTGTCAAAGGGGGAGAGGTTGGATGTGAAAAATGTTAAGGGACATAAGAAGTAATGTATAGCTCGGGGGGAGTAGCTTTCTGAGATCAGTTTTTGGGAAGTTTTTGGATAGGAACCGGAACAGAACTCTAATGATCCATTTTTCACATGAGTGTTGCCATCAATGCCAAAGGGGGAGATTGTTGGCAATTGACACTCATCCGAGATCATGGTGTTGTCATTGATGGCAACACACATCATTTTGGGTTGGATACTTATCTGGTATCCTCCGGTATTCAAGGTTTAATATCCGACATTCAAGGAAACCAGCAAGCAAGGGAAACCAGCAAACTAGGAACCGGCATTTAGAGGCCGACATAGAAGATTGATCCGGCAAAGGTTTTAGCAGCAACGATCACGAAGATTGATGTTTATATTTTTGTCTAGGCCGACATGTATTTATCTTTTGTAATACAATTTTAAGCCGACATAAGGCATTCATGTTTATGCATGTAAAGGGTATATAAGTTAGTTCGGCTAGGTGTTTTTGGGATATAGATGTGATAGGTTATGTCATATTATGCGACCGAGATATTGATCGACAAAATGCGAATGTAATGATCTGTTGTCGGTCTAGGTTATTTGTCAAGAGGATTGGGAAGCGAAGAAGGTTACCAGTAAGGAATGAGACAGTGATAACTGGTACAGTCAGTACTTAAACCGGAACTCATCCAACATTACAGATGCACACTCAGAGTTCAAAATTTTGTTTGTAATTCAGTACTTTATATCTGTAGTCAGTGAGGCTCCTTTGTGATGAGCAGTGCGCTCTAGGCAGTGTGCCTTCCTGCATGTATAGGCCCCCTTCTTATGTAATATTTATTCAACTGGCCAGTGGATAGATATTGTGGATCACAAATCCCACCGTGGTTTTTCCTCTTTGAGGTTTTCCACGTATAAATTTGTGGTGTTATGGTGTTGATCCTTGTGGTTGCTTTGTTTTTTATTATATCTTGTTTATATGCTTACCAGTTGTTAATTGGAAAAGTATCTAAAGGAATTAAATTCTTAATTACCAGTAAAACACTGATTCACCCCCCCCCCTCTCAGTGTTCTTGGATTCCAACAGGTGGATGAGCTATGGAGCACAAACTCCTGAACTTCAGCGCTTTGCCATTAGAATACTGAGTAGGGAACAAGTTCATCAACTTGTGAGAGGAATTGAAGTTGCTTTGACCAAATCCATTCCAAGAAGAGGAACAAATTGTTGTCTGGAAAGTTGGGAGATCTTGTCTACATTCGCAGCAATTTGAAATTGTTCATGAACAAATCAGCAAGCGTCTCCACATCTTCACAACAATGCATTCCACAAGGCATAGAAGTGTCAGTTGCAAATGAGCCCGACTTTCTTGATGAGGAATTGTATAGTGATACAGATGATGATGCTACACCATCTGAGCCAAGTGCTCTTGATGACTTAGAGCTTTTTTGAAGTTCTAAAGTCTTAACTTTTTATTGTAACTTTTTTGAAAAGAAAACATCTTCACAATTGTGATTTCACATGTTTCTTATGGTTTATATTTTATAAATGTGCCATCTTTTTATAATGACTTTAAATCTATTTAGCAATGTTAAGCTATTTTGATAATTTATTAGAAGTATACATATATTTAAAAATATTATATAAGGTGAATTTTATACGAATTTTTTTTTTCAAAATTTTCCCTTGTCAAATTTCATCCGAATTTCATGGTTGTCGAATTCGAATTCTGACCTTGTGACTTAGCTTGTATCAATATTAAAGTTCTTCAAGTTAAAAATTAAGGTAGAAAAGAAATGATTGTTTCCGTTCACAAACAAGATTGTCATTGTAGCATCCAATAAAAGATTGAGAAGGTGATTGGAACTCATGAAAGTAGCACCAATTATAGGTTTGAACTCTATAGGAGAGGGATTGGGTGAGTTTGTTGATGGTGTTTTTATGCACTATACAACTCAGAATAAAATACCAAAGGTACTCTATCCTCTCTTGATAAAAAGACTCTCAAATGCTGAAGATTTGCAAAGGATCACTTGAGATGACTCCAAGGTTCTCTAATGTTAGGTCTTAACGTGTTGGATAGCTTCAATGGTATTGATGTGATTTGTTATACTTGCGAGGGGACTTATGTACTTTCTTGCTTCAATTTCAATGGCTATGACGTTCTTCAAATGATATTGCAATATTGCTCCTTTTCCTATCTCTACTGATTGTTGATTAAAAAAAGTGAAAAGGATCAAGGTTTAGGAATGCTATTCTAAACTAAAAAGTGCAGGACAATGGCAATCTTAAGTGAGCTCAACTAAGCTTTGCTTCAACATCTTTGAACATCTTCGCAAGGCTAGTGCAATCTTCTAAGGAGTTCTTAATGATTTTCAAATCACTAACTTCAAACATAAACACCTTCGAGATGAAGCATATTAATGATGAAATAGCAATTGAAGTTAAGTATAGGCTTAATGATTCCGGTTGACCACGTAAGGCAAGTATGCAATCAACACACTGCTAGTAGTATGGATAATGGAGTTTCACTTTTAATCACACATGCATCTTTCACTCATCTAAAACTTTGAAAACAAATTCTATTCTAATTTTTTTTGTTTTTTTATGAATAGTAAGCTCTCACAAAAGATATGAAGAAACAAGCAAATGCTTCAAAATCGAATAAATCACCAACACTTCAATGATTTCATTAATTTTGAAAAACATCAAACAACAATTCTTCAAAGTCTCTTGATCGATCTTCTAATGCTGAATTTCTGCTGCAAATCTAATCTCAAATCTCCTTCTAATTTCTAATCTCTAATAATGCAAATGAAATGAGCTTGGGCTTATATAGAGCTCCTTATTACAATGGATGGCCAAGATTAAAATAGAATCAAGGGCCAAGATCTTGCCACCTGAACCCTAATTAGGGTTTGTTATTACAAAGTACCTAATTTATTGCAAAGCATTAAATGCCTAACAAATGGGAATGTGACATCCATTTGGTACAAAATAAGAGGAAAATCCTCCAATAGGAAAATTAATGCCACATAGGATCATAACAAACTTTCTTCTAGAATCAAGTTGCCCTTATCCTTTTCGCTTCTTGCAAATTCAATGAATCTGGATGTTACTGAATCTATCTCTGTAATAGGTATTGCTGGTAGATTTTCCAATTGATGCTCCAAGTAATTGATCTCGTTGACATTGGTAGCAAAGATGGCATCCCATTCCTGTTTGTCATCTTTTGTCTTGTTAGCAAGTAACGCAAATGAAAGGATGGAATCTAGCTACTGCTCTGAAGGTGACCCAAAGAAGATAGCTCTTACTTTCTCAAGTACAATGTCAACTCCTTCATTCTTCTTTTCTTTAAGAATAATCTCTGCTACTTCTAGGATCTTGTCATGTATAGCGTTGATAGCTTGATCCACTTGTGTACATCCAACATTGATGTCTTCAAATATGAGTCTCCTCATGTGCAGCAAGTTATACCACATCTGAAAATTAGGTGATTGTGCCTCTTCGTGTACTCCTTCATCTATCAATGTCCACTTCAGTGTAGCCATCACTACTTGCAATATGGGCATGGTGAAATCTCGTGTAAATAAAATCATCATATGCTACCTTGAGTCGTTGCATCCTTTCAAGGATTTCCATCACATTGTCAAATGTTCTCACCAATTCTCTAATGAATGCCTTCACCTTCCTGTATGTCTTGGTGATCCATTCTTCCATCAATTGTGTTGATGCCTTTATCCTCTCAAAATCTTCAACTGTATCTGGAGGCGGTAGCAAAGGAGCTGTTGGATTGCATTCCCTCAATGGAACCCTAAGTTGCTTAAGGTGTTCTCTCAATATGCTATTCTCTTTCTCCAATTTATTGTTCTTCTCAACTTCCAGCTTGAGCATGTCATTAACTATTTTAAATGTATCATTCATGTCTTCTAATGCTTGATTAGTGGTGGGAGGACCTAGATTGATGGTCTGCACATCAAACTATTCCGCTGTGATTTCATCTTCCGATTTATCAACTCTTGGAATTGCAACCTGTATGATCTTGGATCCTTCTATATCCCGTGTCATCTTTGACATCCTAGTAGCATTCCTTACTTCATGTTCTTCACTCCTATCCAAGTAGCTTCCTAGATCGAATGGATCTTGCTCTTCTATGATCACCTTCTTTGATAATCTCTCTCAGCCAAACAGGTATAGTTGATCATTCTTCTTCAACCTGCATTTCTTCCATTTGTTGTTCCTCTCGCGGAGGAGATGTCACTTCTTGCTCATCATCATCTCCAATGTTCACATATGTGTCACTACCTGCTTTGTCATTGACTGGCTTGGGTGACGCTACATTGTCTTGTACAACTTGTTGCTTTCCTTTAGTTGAGGCTGCCTAATTTGTTTCCATCTGAAGCACGGATGAAGTACTAGAAGAAAGTCGTGGTGCTGAGCTTGGTTTGTGCTTCTTCTTCGGTTATTCTTTTGCATCAATCTTCTTTTGCCTAGATTCTCTGGCACGAGATGATTGAGCTGCATTTTCACTTTGACCTTCATCTTCTGTATCGTCATCAGTTGATTCCTTTTTTCCCATCATTTGAAATGTCGATTGTATGCCATCATTCTGCCACATACATATATGTCCTTCCACCCATCGCTTGGTATTGAGTAACACTGGCCTCATGAGTTCCCTTAAATATGTGACTTCAATTTCCTACCAATTGACCTTAATTTCCTTGTTTTTCTCCTTTTCATAAGATGGCAAGAGGCGTATTTCACTTCCTTGTGCTTGATCAGGAAGATCAAAGACCTTAGTGGCTCTAATAACTTCAACAGATAGTAGGGAATGCATCTTCACTCTTATTTCGGAATCATCCGGTGCATTCATAAAATGATCTTCTAGATGCAAGAGATGTGCGTGCTTCCTTCTAGTTGTCTTTCGGATATTACCTTAGGGATCAAAGTTGTTCCTCAAAATGTAGGGTTGAAGGTGGAACGTCATCAATTCTTCATCTATCTTCTCTGTCGCTTGCAAGGATGTACACACTTCTAGAGAGTTTCCCAATGTGAGAGGGAAAGTGATCTTTGCTTTCATCTTGTTCTTTTGCACTTTGTCGTATGTCATCAATTGTCTCACCAATTCAAGCAATACCAACTTATCTGTAGGATACCTCGGTAGCATGAGAGGTGGGCATGAGCAACCTTGAACTCTTATATAGGTGACTTTAGGGAACTATATGAACCATGCGCCCAACTTCTTAATCAATGCTTGCACATCTTCAGATAGCCTATGATGAACGTCACCCTGCAAAGTCCTTGTGATGTGCATAGTGAATGCATCATTTGGTCTCCTATGGTGTGTTTGACTGAGGTAATATGGCTGTGTATGAATCGCATGCTCTGAACTACCCTGGCTGGGTGCCAACTCGTCCTCTATACATGAGTCCTACATACTGATAAGCCCAAGTAAGTGAATATATGATGTATGGGCTCATATAGAATGTCTCTGTGTTCTCAAGTCTTCTGAGTTGCGAATCAATGTTGTTGCTAATGATCTTCGCCCAATCGATTCTTTCTTTTCCCAATGACAGGATGTCCATGAAGTAGAACATCCAAGGTTCGAATTGAAAAGCCTGTGGGATGCCAAAGACTTGACTAAGGAGTGTAAGCAAATCGCCAAATTCTTCCTTGAAGTCGATCCTATGAAGCTTTGGGAGCCTAGATACGCCTTGCCTGCTTTTTGATAACCAATACTTGTTGACTATCCCAAGACATTTATCTGGATTGTTGTCATAGACCGCTGTCGCGCTTTTATAGCTCTTGTATATCATGTTTGTGAATTGACGTCTATGAAATGCTTCACGAATCACTTCCTCAAAGAGATAAGCTATCTCTTTCCCATCTAGTGCAGTAATGACTCTTCTATCAGGATCATAATGTCTTGTGCACTCGACGATGAGTTCGTTGCACTACACTGCTAAAGGGAAGTCAGCTGCCTTGACGATACCACTTTCAATCATCCCTCCTGTAGGTCCTGTTGGCCTAGTGGTGTAAAGCGTGCCTTGAAATTTTTTCATGTCAATGCGTCCAAGATTGGTGTCACCTATATTGCCCCAATATGATGTGATCTTTGACTCTACGATGACACTCTTTGAGTCCTCCTTGATAAGCGCCTGTCGCGATCCAGCCATCCTACATCTATAAGAGTTGGCTAAGTTAGTATTTTAATATGGCAAATAGGTGATTAAAAACTGAAAAAAAAACCTTAATAATAACCCTGTCCTTAATAATATAGCCAACCGCAACAAAACCAAAGCAATGAAGACCTCCTTGCAAGTAACTAATATGAAATCTGATCCTTCACAAGACAAAAAAACTCGTCTCGGATCAGCCTTGTAACTTCAGGGAAAATGATAAATTTGCTGATCATATTCAAACCTTTAGAATGGACAAACCAACTCCTTCGAAATTCGTTACTCAGCTGAATGCATGGGACTATCTTAACCTCTGTCACTGTCAAAATATTTATAAAATCAGTCCCATCCTATAATCATTTAAGTATATTAACTCTGACAATGAAAATTAAATCGACAGATGAGATGGTTGCTTGACACTTTAACACTTTTCAATGCACAAAATTGTTACGAAAGAGATCACTCTGATCAAATTTGATAATCACTGAGACAATCAAGCCTCAGATCGGAACTCTATATTGCCAACTTGGAGGTCCACTCGTTGTATGACGACAAATTCACTGTCAACTTGATTCTTTCTTTGAGTTACTTCAAGGAAATCGCTATGTATGCTGATCACAATGTTCACAGAGAATATCCAATCAGATCGAACCCTTGCATCAAAGCATATTCGCTAGTGATGAAGACAATATAACTCAAGTTGCTGATGTTATTGATGAAGTCGCCCAGGTAATGTCGTCAAGTTCTGAAACAAACTTGCTGGTAGTCTGATATGCAATCACACAGTGTGCATCAAACCTCAATCACTTGACTTCAAAAGGTGAATTCGTTGATATTTAATCAGACTTTAATCGCTGATCTCCCAAGATGAATTTGCTGATATAGAAGACCATAATCGCTGCCACCAGATGATCAAAATTTGATCAAAATTCAAATCGCTGTTGTATGTACTAGCTGTATGTAATTCGATCATAGGCAGATAAGAACAAATCGCTCTCAAATTGATCAAATGGAGTGATCAATTTGAAATTAATGGCAATTGATAACTCGTCATATCTTTGTGCGATTGTATTAAATGAAGTTGAATCGGGATAATGAGCAGTTCGAGCACCTTCATTTAATATTCATTCACAAAATTTAAATGACATTCTTAGCTTTCAAAATCGTTGGGCATCTCTACTTAATGTCATTCGACCAAGTTGTAATGCTCTTAAAAAATCGATTAATTAAATTTCAATCTGCAATCATCAAATATTAAATGTGATTGAATTATAATTATATCGCCACCTTTCTTGTTGCATTCGTTGAATGTCACCCATCGTATCGATCAAGGCATCGCCACCTTCATTTAATAATTCAAACTTGAATCCTTGATTGCCCAGCTTGAAATTTGTAAACTTTAATGGTAATATGCTGGCCGCCTTGGACTTTGTGAGTCTTATCGAACTTAAACACTAAATGCCTCTTATTGAATGCACCCTCATCGACCTCTTAAATTGATTTTGATTTCCAAAATTCCACATTGAATGTGTTGTGGAAGATACGTCGTGCAATGCAAAGGTGAAGCTTGCTAAGTGTATGCAAGGCATTATCAATTCTTGATTCATCATGTTGACTCTATGACTCGCATTGTGTGCCACCTCATTGCGTGATGCTCATAACTCTTATGCTTCTTCATTCTACATTCGCTGTGCACCTTCTTATTCGTTGATTAATTAGGTCCCCAATGCGTGACGTGTGCGAGTAAGACGTGACAAGCGCAAAGCTATCACGTAGGCACAAAGGCTTCGCACAACGTATGTAAAAATCAATGATAAGCGTGAGAGCTCCGCACGACGAGTGCGAAAGCAATGCGCGAAGGCAATGTGCGATGAGCGCGTGAAAGCAATGCTCTTCCATGCCTTAGTCAAAATTTTGAATTTTTTTTGAATTTTTTTATTTTTTGGGGGTTTTGAAATTTTTCAAATTTTTCTGTATTTTTGAATTTTTATATTTTTTGGAATTTTTTATTTTAAAAGAAAAGACCCCTTTCTATACTATGCTAAACAATACTATGACACCTAAACTAACGATATTTACAAAGCAAAGAAGGGTCCCCAATTGCAACGGGGCGATGTGTGATTTGGTCCCAACAGAGTTCTACTTCAAACCACTTCTTGTATTGATGACAAAAAATTGTCAACAAAAGATTCTAAGTGCACCTAGAAGTCACAACAGCTTTTATCAATATTTGTTGTTTTCAATTGCAACATTTTGGTAACATGATTATTCCCTAACACTATTTTGTCCCAAATTACGAAGCAATTAAAAAGAATTTTGAGAAAAAGGAGATTAGACAGAAATTAGAGGTAAAAGAAAAAGGAAAAATATTGACATGAAGAGAAATAGAAAAAGAGATAAGATTCTGTCCAAACGCAGAAGCCTACTGTTTAGCAGAGTGCACGTTTTAATGGAATGATATAAATGAAAGGAACATATGTTTTTATTTGTACTTAACAAAGGGAGAACTGAGAAGCATCTCCCATCTCTTGGGACACAGTTTTAGGTCTAGCATCTCCAACACTAAAGACGACTACAAAGATGTCCTCCATTGATAGGAGACTTCACATCTGCATCTCCAGATATTTCTCAAAAAAAAACTCTAAATGTGGAAAAGATCCTAAAGAAAACGAAAAGTCCTTAAAATGAGAAAAAAGAAACACTAAATATTGTCAACAATTCACTTTGTCATTGACTAATTTATTCCCATTATGATAATGGAGTGGAAGAAATCTTTTGAGCACAATGAACAAGCAATGTCAAACACAATATTTAGCAAAGAGATCACATAAGTAAGTGACAACAAAAGAATGATTGAAATCGCAAATTTGAGATTCGTTTGTTTTTGTTCTTTTGTTTCTTTGTTATCTGTTAGTGACAGCTGCATGCAAATTTAGAAATTTGACGTTAAATTTAAGAAACTTAGAATGTTAAAAGTTTAGGATTAAAAGAAAACTTAGTCCAATAAAATTTTAATTTATAAGTTTCGGTTATAAACTCATTAGTTTTTAACTTTTAAAAATATAATTTTTAAGTTCTACAATGTAACTTAAAAATTTAATAATTTAAGTTTTAAACTTATAATTTTAACTTTATATTTTAAATTATTTAAAATATAAGTTTTATAGTTTGTTCTTACTTTTAATTTTTTATATTTTGTAAAATATATATACAGTTTTTTACATTTCTAAATACCTGTCTCCTAGTTTCTCCAAAAATGACATACCAGCACCTATACCTATCTCCTGTACCAGTACCAGTATCAGTCTCCTGGCAATCGCATACTTAACAATGTTCTCATTATTGTACTGCATATTCTGTTTAAAGATTCTATCTGAATTTCCATTTTATTAAGATGATTACTATATGTAGAAGAAATATTGCAACTCTAAAAACTGACTGTTAGATGTTATTAGAAGGCTGCAAGATCATTTTGAGTAAGATTGATTGTGTGGAGAGTAGGGTAGATGCAGTCATGCATGAACAACTTTAAGAGCTACTTCTCACCAAGTAGCCATCTTTTACCATCTTTCAGGAAGTACATTTTCCCACTGATAAATTTGCTTAAATAAATTTAACCATTCTTAAATAAAAAATTACTTATTGTGATTACATTTGCTAAAATTTTAAGTATATTAGATAATCCTAAAGCTAAACAGGAGGACTAGGATTGAACTCAGCAATACTAGCGAGAATAACTCCAAGTCAAAGAAAATGAGTCCTAGTGACTCGGAAGTGAGGAGTAGAAAGGACTAGGTGAACTTGAGGATGTTGACTTGGTGGTCAGCACCTCCTTTGGGGTTCGCAACATGGCTTAACCGCCTCCCGTGGATCTGGGTAAGTCTGGTGTTTGAGACGTTCGCTGACAGCTCGAGCTTTTGGCGCAACGGCAAACATACCAACAATTGGTATCAGAGCCTTGGGTCACAGGTTCGAATCCAGGAGGTTTCCTTCATTCCGTCAGTGCAGAACCATCAGTCGGTGCTGAGGGGGAGATTGATGACTTGGGGTCAGCACCTCCTTCGGGGTTCGCGACATGGCTTAACCGCCTCCCGTGGATCTGGGTAAGTCTGGTGTTTGTGATGTTCGTTGACAGCTCAAGCTTTTGGTACAACAGCAAACATACCGACAGAGGAGACTAGCCTCAACCCGCAATTAAAGTGAGGAGAAAATGTGAGAACTAAGAAAAGTTTCCTTTTTAATTTTTCTCCTAGCATGTCAATACAGTGCAGACAAAGGCTTCGGCTAAACAAAACTGATTTTTCATCATGAATGACAAATTTAGAAACAAATATTGTTGACATGAAAGAAAGACATTTTATTTTATTTTTTACATACAGAGATTTTTCATTGTTCAATTTGCTGTCTTTTGCACATACAACGCCAAACTCAAGACTAGATAGTCTGCTTCTGTGCTATTTCAGACACGTGAGCTAATGGCATTTATAGACTTTATAAAATTGAAAAGCGACTATAAAACACTAAATATGAATTTTTCTCTGTAAATTAATAGCATCCATGCTCTGTCATAATCAGCCTTTATGAAACTAAACAAATAGCAACCGATCAGCTGAAGACATAAGAACATTCCTGCTTTTATAATAAGATCTCTCTGTTTTTGCTCGATTCAAGAAAATGTGCATTTTCACAGAATCTATACAAAATTCACTGTCGATCCAGTCACAACCATACCCATTTACATTAAGATGCCCGTGAGATATTGAATTCAAACATCTGGGGTTTCTCCATTGAAAAATTACATTTTTGGCATTTAACAAAATGCTGTTGCAGTTTAAAGGGCAGGAATCACATTAGGGTTTAGGGTTTATCATATGCAAATGCCAGGTATGATATTATACTTACTAGAACGCCAGTTCTGTAAAGCTGTTGATGTTATGAAAGCCCTAGCTTGCGTACGGAACTTGGAAAGAATGGCGAATGTCCATTGCTGTGGCGCCATGAATTCTAAGCTGTGAAGAAGGAAAAATATTTGTGTCACGTCTTGTTTTGGAGTTGTGATTTTGGGAATGAAGTCATTAAACCTCTTTTAGCACTCCTTTGAAGGTCATATGAGCTAGCATTAAAATGAAGGAGAGCTTAAACTACTGGAATGTTGTTGTTCGCAATGGGAGAGGGCCATTTAAGTTTTAAATGTATAATATTATTGTAATATATAAAAGAAATTTGTTATATAATATAGAATTTCTAAGAAGGTTTAGGACATTGTATAAGATAATTTTTAAACAAGTTTATATTAATATTATGTAAAATATACTTATAAATTTATTGGAGTATTTTGAGTGATTTTTTATCATAGGCATCTCTTATATTGGTGGTTGAGTTAAAATTATGTTGTGTATGTTTATTTGAATCAAGGTAATAAAATGATCTATATTGAAGGCATTGTTGTCAATATCATGGTGTGGAGACTTAGTAGAGTCATAACACTATATCATGCAATTACATAATCAATAATTTTAAAATGATAAATGTACTTAAATTAACATTAATAGTATTATGTATAATGAAAATTTATTATTTCAAGCAGATGTTTAAATGGAACCACTAGACAAAGATATATCTATTACCAACAATGAATATGGCATTTTGAGAGATTGTGTTATCACCTACTTTTCAATCACTTTTACTCTTATTCTAAGTATATGTTCACATGGAGCCATCGTCAAAGCAACATCTCTTAATTGCCAAGAATGAAATGGTGTCTTTTTCATGGCATTATGCACATCGCTTGCCTCCTAATTATTAATTATTTTAGATATTAATAAGTTAACTTACATTTTGTTATATTCTTTAACTTCTAATTAATCACCAGTTCTTTTATGGGAAAGGCACAATCACCTTATGTTATATTAGAAACTATAAACTTACATGTCAATCTCAATTTCAAGAGCATAAGTAGTTATGTTTCTAAATTACAAAGTGAATTGGATGTAATAATCTCTTCAAAATTTTCTCCAATCAAATATGGTTTGGGGCAATCACATTTAAAGCATCTTAATCAAATGAATTAATTATATGTTATCTTAAACGAGTAATTAAAAACTCATTAGAAATCTAACATGTTAAGTAGTTGATGTTAATTCATATCAACTAAAGTACATGAGTATATATCATTGTGTTGTATTTCAGTGTAAACCTATTCATCCCTATATGATCAAAGCACTAGATGGGTTATCTTACTTAGATTCTTGATCGTGGTGTAAGAGTTTCATGAAATAGTATGAATGCACAAGTCAAGAGCTAGATTGAGAAATATTTAGATGAACATACATATAATGGGTTGAAGGCATATAATGTATTCTCATACCTTAGTCCATGCATGTTATTATAATAAACACTAAATGACTTTAAATTTAAAAAAAATATATAAAATTTGGAAGTATTACATATTTCCTTTTCAATTCCAATGGAATCCACTCTAAGATTAGGGTAGTAGAAAGGCAAGATGAGAAGGATAAAAATTATTTGAGTATTCTTCTTAGTATTATTCTAGTTAAAAAATATTTTTATGCAACTTTGTACAAGGTGTATATTTATTAAAAACCCTGAGGATAAATCATTTGAGGAAGTATAACAAACCCTCACTTAGTTTAGGCCTGAGTACAAAAGTTTGGAAAGTTATCCACCACTAATCAAGCTCATGTAGTTAATTTAAGGGATCATATTCTAGAAGTTGAGGCTCTAGTGGAGACCATTTCAAGAAACACTATAGGAAATTGAATCGAGATAGAAAGAAATTTGAAATGCATTCAAGATGTTAAGTAAAATTCTAAGTAAATAGGTGGAGAAAATCTTATTGCCAAAATCATAGATTGTCTTGCATGTCTCTCCTCATTCTACGACATCTATTGAATGGATAGTCATCATATGACTAGTCATAGGAGCATGCTCTCCAATTACTCCACACTACATTGAAGGAGAATAGGATGCAATTATAGATTATTTTTGTGCTTGTGTTGTTGTGACCAATGGTGTTTCCATCAATAATGTGAGTTTTAAACAAGTATTGCATGCACCAAACATGATTCCCAATCTTCTATTTGACTACCATATTACTCATACCAATGAATTAAGGTTTGGCCAATAAAATGATTTTTAAAATGCATGGATAATGGTTGCAAGATAGTTTCATCAAGATATTGAGGTGAGATAGATCATATTTAAAAGATTAGCAAACTTAATCCCTTGTATAGCATATCAAAGCATGTGACTACTATCACAAATGTGGTGATTCATTATCTCTTTAGCATCACAAATGTGGTGATTCATTATATCTTTAACATCACAAATTTGGCCGCTACCTAGATATGTGTTGATTTTATGTGACTAATCATGACACAGTTAGAGGACCTACTTTCATTCATCCCCAAAGAAGAGTCTTTAAAAGCTATATACTATGAAATCGCCATTGAGATGCATTTTTTATAAAGTCGCTTAACCTCTAGATCTCATTTACAATGGCACATACAAACCTATGTGAAAGGCAACACCTTTAGAATCTAGATACTTTCTCACATTCATTAATTATTCTTGATTAATGTGGACCTACAAGATCAAAAACAAACATGAAACATTCTTTGAATTTGAAGGCTTCAAATCTCTTGTGGGGAATTCAAGATAATTTAAACAAAATAAGATATATTGGGATGAGTATGTCAATAGCTATTTGTGTTGGTTGATTAGTGATACATGTCAAGACATCATTTGTTACACTAGAGAAAAATGGAATTTTTTAGTAGATCAAGAATAAATCGATTTCAGGAATGGATAGATACATGTTTCATGTTAAGTGCATATGGATCTTAAGCTTTAGAGGAAGACATGTGACGATTAACTTATCTATATGAGATGATTAGCTTGATTTTCTAATGACAATTGAGTTTACATCCATCCAAGTTGGTTGGGTAAAAATTCCTTTATCTTCCCCATCTTGTAGTCATCACCTAAATCCTACTAGAGAACAGAGAAAACTTTAGAAGCGAATATTTTGTCTCAAGCATTTAAAAAATGGTGAATAAGTTGCACAAGTCTTGGTTCGAATCACCCTGACTTTATAAATTTCAAGTCAAATGCATTTCAATTTGCCTTTATTTTTATTAATTTTTTGTAATGATTTAATTATTTTGTCAATAGAGTCTACGTTATCACAACGGTCTATTTAATATTTTCGCCTGAGTTTTCAGAAGTGTGCCTCAATGCACCGACATAATTCACCAATATCCATCAATAGTTCAATTTGCATGAGGACCCAATTCACCCGGCATTTTCCAGAAGAGTGTCTTAATTCTCCCCAATATTCGCCAATACCATTAATTGTTCAATGTTGGGGGAGGATTGATTTTGCCAATTTTATTATAAGTCCATCCCAATGGATGGTCCATAATCGCCTAGTAAATTACAACGTATATGTTTTGTCGATGTTTCATTTGCCTAGTGTTTCCATAAGACGTGTTAGAATTAAGTGGGATTCACCAAATTTCTAGTATACCATTAAAAATTCCTGCAATATTCACCAAATATGGATTGGTATAAGACTATATGAAAGATTAAATATTTATTACACAATTTGGTCGATTCAAAGCTCTTAATTCAGATCAATAACCAAGTTATAGACAGGAACAACCATTATTGCACTACCGTCTACTAGTTCTCTATGCTACTCTCTGAGAATCTAAAGGTAAGTGGTCGTTTCTTTGAAGTGTTATAATACTATTCATCTCGATATGTTAGCAACTTTTAGATAATTCTTATTGAGTAGGGAGATCTCAGACATCTAGATTCTAGGCTCTAGAGGCAATGAATCTTATAGTCTATTATTGCTTCTTAAACAAGTAAATAGTTTTTTGCACTTGCAGCCTTTATTTCGTCGGAGATGTCAAATAGGAAGAAGGGTAAGACTCCTAAATGTGGTGAAGTCCAAGAGAGGTCAGCAAAACATAGAACCTTAAATTTGTACTTTAGCAATGTTTGTGGTACAAAAGATGATTATGAAGGTACATCATCACAACTTACACTGAATATTGAAGAAGGTGGTGAATGCAATATCTCAGATAGCAAAGAAGAAGAAGATCTAGTAGATACCCAGGGTAGTGGGAATGTGATAATCGACCTAGTTGACAATGTCGTAGATGATGATGATGTAAGAAAGAGGAAAAGAAAATCCAAATCAAAAACGGGTTGGGAGTGGGATATGGCGAGGCATTTTCAAAATTGGGTGTCAAAGTATCCATTCATTGAACCAATGGAGAATCCAAACAAAAGTGACCCTTCGATAGAATGCATGTGTAATATTTGTAGTTGGAAATATAAAAAGGATAAGAGGTTGCATATGAAGCTTAACACCATTGAAAAGTATATCGACAAAGTTTATGAAAAGCAAATCATAGATGGAATTAAAAAACTAGTGATAAGATGGAAAACAAAGGAGTAATGCCAACATGTTAAGTGTGTCGAGGAATATGATGCGCATTTGAAAAGAAAGACACAACTCGTTGAGTCTAGAGGTTCTCTTGAAGTTGTTTTTGGAAAGGCAATGGCAGTTGCACAACTAGGAAAAATTATTCAGTTAAGTGTTGTTTTCATATTTTGACCAGAGGGCATCCTATGACAGACTACCCAGAAATTAGTACTTTATTATCCTTTTTGGGAGTTCCAAACTTTCCTAACAGTCACTGGTCAGTATACAGTGGTTGGGAATGGGCAAGTTGTCTTGCTGAGGTTGAAAAACAAGATATAAAGGAAAAAATTAGAGGGCCAAACTTTATTGCATTGTCTTTGGATGAATTTATGGCAATAAATAATGTGTCTTGGGTATGTATACATGTTTATACCGTAAAGAATCATGTCCACCAACCTCATCTACTATGTGTTTTTAAATTGAAGGAGAGTGTGATAGTGGAAACTTTGTTTCAACTAGTTAAGAATTCTTAAATTGAATATGGAGGTATGGATGACTTGACAATTGCAAAAATGTTGGTATGTGTAGGAGCAGATGGAGCTTTAGTAATGCAAGGTCATAAGAACGATCTTTGCATAAAACTACAAACTTCTTGTCCGCCCTACATGAATATCATTCATTGCATGACCCACATAATGAATCTAGCTTTAAAAATTGTGAGCAAGTATCCTGTAGTAACAAATGTTGAAGATTTAATCAGAGAGCTCTACTCATACTTCTATTGAAGTCCCAAACGGTTTTTGGAATTTCAAAATTTTGCCAATGGAATAACCAATGGGAAAAAGCTTTTGAAGAATGTCGATACCATATGGATCTCCTTGCATGGTCCAGTGCATCAAGTTTATTAAGAATATCGATCCTTGATTGGAGTAATGTACGAACATCGCCACATGATAGACAAAGCTCCTAACCTGCTTCATAGGTTATATGATATAGATGCAATCCTAACTTTAGTAGGTCTTCTCCCCATGCTAGAGGAATGAACCATCTTGCGAAAAAATCCCATGAAATAGCTATGCATATTGATGAATATACTAAGCTACATAAAATGACATGCTTGAGCCTCAATAATCTCTATCAATCAGAACAAACATTTGTACATTTAAAATTTGCTAACTCGCAGTCATTGACAGATTTGAACAATCCTAACATTTTTTTTCAGTTTAATGCAGATGGGGAGTTATGTGTCAGTATACGTGGATTTGAGATACCAATGCACCACCTTGCCACGATCACAGATCCAAGAAAGTGCTCTAAGAAGCAAGAAGCAAGTGTCGCAAGGGAATATTTTAGCAAGATTGTTGATTTTGTGACCGCTAGTCTAAAGAAAATCGCCTCTTTTGTTTCCTCTGAAATTAGAAAATGATTCCCTCATTATGATTTACTTGAAGCCATGTCTATTGTGTTTCCTTAATATTGGGAACTCAACAATCCAGTTGATTTTTGTCAAAGGATAATGACTTTGATAAACCATTTTTGCAAAACTATAGAAATCAATGGACAAACTATAGAAGGAATTTTAAATGAAACAATTCTTAGAGAGAAATGAACCTATTTTGCATTAACTGTGAGGTATCATTTTCATGAATCAAAAAAAGCGAAGAACCCCTTGGAAGAGAGATCAGTAAAAAAGGTTTGGATGAAGATAAGTTCGAGCATAAAATTGGTTGATTCATTATCAGAGTATCTTAAACTTGTTGATTTATCTAAAAACATGATATTGGGTTTGGTGGAGGATGAGAGATTTTTCAATGCTTTGGGGTTCTTAAAATCAAAGTTAAGGAACAAACTAGACAAGAATTTAGAAAATTGCTTGCGGCTGTATATATTGAGGTATAATGTCCTAAGTTTTTCTTATTAAAGGGCACTAGGAATCTGGAAGTACAAAACTAAAAGAAGAGGGTCGCGCAACATTTCAAACCAAGGTGGGACAACTAATAGTGACAAAATGAATGTCAGTGGCAGTGACACATGTACTACTAGTTTTGAGATGCGCTCAAGCGAAGGTATGCAAATTGAAGAAAACACAGACAATAATCAAGGAAGATCTTGATTTGATGATCAGGATGATGAGATGATTTGGCAAATTTAAGAGATTTAGCACTATCAGATACTAGGTATTTATTAAACTTTTGGTTGCATATTGCATAATGTATTTCATCTATCACATTATAAAATCCTAATTGTGCTTGATGATATTTTATGTTTCTATCATTGTCATTTAATTTTGATATACAATTGCATTTTTAAAATTTATATTTACAAGTTAATAAATTAACGTACTACTATTTTTTCAGTGTTGAAGAATAAGGTTGCATTAGTATTTATTTATTTGATAATTTTGATTCAACATTAAAGTATCAAAAAAGTGTAGTGATGCATTAGTAATTACATCATGATCACAGAGATAGTTAATTGTATTACTATAAAAAAAATATGATTAATATTTGATATTGACCATAGCACAAGATGAATTTTCCCAATTACAACTTACTACTTGTTCTCTACATAGAATATCTTTGAATAGAGTAAGGATTTTTAATCTTCTACTTCAAAAGAAGTTGAAACCCTTTCAAACTCAACAACACAGTGTAGACATATGAACCTCAACCAAAAAATCCTCAATTCCATTGATTCATAAAAGATTCTGGATAACAACCGTGGTCTTTTTCCTTATGAAAGGGAATGGGAAATCTGAAAGTCCAAAGCTGAAAGAAAAGAGTTGGGAAACACTTCAAACCAAGGTGGGACAACTAACAGTGACAGAATGAATGTTAGTGGCAGTGACACATGTACTACTAGTTTTGAGATCCGCTCCAACGAAGGTATGCAAATTGAAGAAAACACAGACAATAATCAAGGAAGCTCTCGATTTGATGATCAGGATGATGAGATGATTTGGCAAATTTAGGAGATTTAACGCTAGTTGTTACTAAGTATTTATTTAACTTTTGGATGCATATTGCATAATGTATTTCATTTGTCACATTATAAAATTCTAATTGTGCTTGATGACATTTTATGTTTCTATCAATGTCATTTAATTTTAATATGCAATTGCATTTTTTAAATTTTTATTTACACGTTAATAAATTAACGTACTACTATTTTTCAGTGTTGAAGAATACAGTTGCATTAGTATTTATTTATTTGATAATTTTGATTCAACATTCAAGTATCAAAAAAGTGTAGTGTTGCATTAGTAATTACATCATGATCATGGAGACAATTAATTGAAATAGTATCGAAAAATATGATTAATATTTGATATTGACCATAGCATGAGATGAATTTTCCCTATGACAACTTACTATGTGTTCTCTACATAGAATCTCTTTGAATATAGTAAGCAACTTTAATCTTCGTCTTTAGAAGAAGTCGAAACCCATTCAAACTCAACAACGCAATGTAGAAATATGAACCTCAACCAAAAAATCCTCAATTTCATTCATTCATATAAGATTCTGGATAACAACAGTGGTCGTTTTCCTTATGAAAGGGCACTGGGAATCTGGAAGTCCAAATCTGAAAGAAGAGGGTTGGGCAACACTTCAAACCAAAGTGGGACAACTAACAGTGACATAATGAATTTTAGTGGCAGTGACACATGTACTACTAGTTTTGAGATGCGCTCAAGCGAAGGTATGCAAATTGAAGAAAACACAGACAATAATCAAGGAAGATCTCGATTTGATGATCAGGATGATGAGATGAGTTGGCAAATTTAAGAGATTTAGCGCTATCAGTTACTAGGTATTTATTAAACTTTTGGTTGCATATTGCATAATGTATTTCATCTATCACATTACAAAATCCTAATTGTGCTTGATGATATTTTATGTTTCTATCAATGTCATTTAATTTTGATATGCAATTGCATTTTTTAAATTTCTATTTACAAGTTAATAAATTATCGTACTACTATTTTTCAGTGTTGAAGAATAAGGTTGCATTAGTATTTATTTATTTGATAATTTTGATTCAACATTAAAGTATCAAAAAAGTGTAGTGATGCATTAGTAATTACATCATGATCACAGAGACAGTTAATTGTATTACTATAAAAAAAATATGATTAATATTTGATATTGACCATAGCACGAGATGAATTTTCCCAATTACAACTTACTACTTGTTCTCTACATAGAATATCTTTGAATAGAGTAAGGATTTTTAATCTTCTACTTTAGAAGAAGTTGAAACCCTTTCAAACTCAACAACACAGTGTAGACATATGAACCTCAACCAAAAAATCCTCAATTCCATTGATTCATAAAAGATTCTCGATAACAACCGTGGTCTTTTTCCTTATGAAAGGGAATGGGAAATCTGAAAGTCCAAAGCTGAAAGAAAAGAGTTGGGAAACACTTCAAACCAAGGTGGGACAACTAACAGTGACAGAATGAATGCCAGTGGCAATGACACATTTACTACTAGTTTTGAGATGCGCTCAAGCGAAGGTATGCAGATTGAAGAAAACATAGACAATAATCGAGGAAGCTCTTGATTTGATGATCATGATGATGAGATGATTTGGCAAATTTAAGAGATTTAGCGTTAGCAGTTGCTAGGTATTTATTAAACTTTTGGATGCATATTGCATAATATATTTCATCTGTCACATTATGAAATCCTAATTGGCTTGATAACATTTTATGTTTCTATCAATGTCTTTTAATTTTGATATGCAATTGCATTTTTTAAATTTTTATTTCCAAGTTAATAAATTAACATACTACTATTTTTCAGTATTGAAGAATAAGGTTGCATTAGTATTTATTTATTTGATAATTTTGATTCAACATTCACGTATCAAAAAGGGTAGTGTTGCATTAGTAATTACATTATGATCATGGAGACAATTAATTGCATTAGTATCGAAAAATATGATTAATATTTGATATTAACCATAAAAAGAGATGAATTTTTCCAATTACAACTTACTATTTGTTCTCTACATAGAATCTCTTTGAATAGAGTAAGCAATTTTAATTTTCTACTTTAGAGGAAGTCAAAACCCATTCAAACTCAACAACACAGTGTAGACATATGAACCTCAACCAAAATATCCTCAATCTCATAAACAATAATCAAGGAAGCTCTCGATTTGATAATCAGGATGATGAGATGATTTGGCAAATTTAAGAGATTTAGCACTAACAGTTGCTAGGTATTTACTAAACTTTTGGTTGCATATTGCATAATGCATTTCATCTATCACATTACAAAATCCTAATTGTGCTTGATGACATTTTATGTTTCTATCAATGTCATTTAATTTTGATGTGCAATTGCATTTTTTAAATTTCTATTGACAAGTTAGTAAATTAACGTACTACTATTTTTCAGTGTTGAAGAATATAGTTGCATTAGTATTTATTTATTTGATAATTTTGATTCAACATTCAAGTATCAAAAAGTGTAGTGTTGCATTAGTAATTGCACCATGATCATGGAGACACTTAATTGCATTAGTATCGAAAAATATGACTAATATTTGATATTGACCATAGCATGAGATTAATTTTCCCAATTACAACTTACTACTTGTTCTCTATATATAATCTCTTTGAATAGAGTAAGCAATTTTAATCTTCTACTTTAGAAGAAGTCGAAACCCATTCAAACTCAACAACACAGTGTAGACATATGAACCTGAACCAAAAAATCCTCAATTTCATTGATTCATATAAGATTTTGGATAACAATCTTGGTTTTTTTTCTTATAAAAGGACACTGTGAATCTGGAAGTCCAAAACTGAAAGAAGAGGGTTGGGAAACACTTCAAACCAAGGTGGGACAACTAACAGTAACAAAATAAATGCCAGTGGCAGTGACACATGTACTACTAGTTTTGAGATGCGCTCAAGCAAAGGTATGTAGATCGAAGATAACACTGACAATAATCAAGGAAGCTCTCGATTTGATGATCAGGATGATGAGATGATTTGGCAAATTTAAGAGATTTAGCATACAGTTACTAGGTATTTATTCAAATTTTGGTTGCATATTGCATAATGTATTTCATCTGTCACATTACAAAATCCTAATTATGCTTGATGATATTTTACGTTCTTATCAATGTCATTTAATTTTGATATGCAATTGCATTTTTTAAATTTCTATTTACAAGTTAATAAATTAACGTACTACTATTTTTCAGTGTTGAACAATAAGGTTGCATTAGTATTTATTTATTTGATAATTTTGATTCAACATTCAAGTATCAAAAAAGTGTAGTGTTGCATTAGTAATTACATCATGATCATGGAGACAATTAATTGAATTAGTATCGAAAAATATGATTAATATTTGATATTGACCATAGTATGAGATGAATTTTCCCAATTACAACTTACTACTTGTTCTCTACATAGAATCTCTTTGAATAGAGTAAGTAATTTTAATCTTCTATTTTAGAAGAAGTCGAAACCCATTCAAACTCAAAAACACAGTGTAGACATATGAACCTCAACCAAAAAATCCTCAATTTCATTGATTCGTATAAGATTGTAGATAACAATCGTGGTCTTTTTCCTTATGAAAGGGCACTGGGAATATGGAAGTGCAAAACTGAAAGAAGAGGGTTGGGCAACACTTTAAACCAAGGTGGGACAACTAACAGTTACAAAATGAATGCCAGTGGCTAGTGGCAGTGACACATGTACTACTAGTTTTGAGATGTGCTCAAGTGAAGGTATGCAAATTGAAGAAAACACAGACTATAATCAAGGAAGCTCTCGATTTGATGATCAGGTTAATGAGATGATTTGGAAAATTGAAGAGATTTAGCGCTAGCAGTTGCTAGGTATTTATTAAACTTTTGATTGCATATTGCATAATGTATTTCATTTGTCACATTACAAAATCCTAATTGTGCTTGATGATATTTTATGTTTCTATCAATGTCATTTAATTTTGATATGCAATTGCATTTTTTAAATTTCTATTTACAAGTTAAAAAATTAACATACTACTATTTTTTCAGTGTTGAAGAATAAGGTTGCATTAGTATTTATTTATTTGATAATTTTGATTCAACATTCAAGCATAAAAAAAGTGTAGTGTTGCATTAGTAATTACATCATGATCATGGAGACAATTGATTGTATTAGTATCAAAAAATATGATTAATATTTGATATTGACCATAGCATGATATGAATTTTCCCTATTACAACTTACTATGTGTTCTCTACATAGAATCTCTTTGAATAGAGTAAGCAATTTTAATCTTCTACTTTAGAAGAAGTCGAAACCCATTCAAACTCAACAATACAGTGTAGAAATATGAACCTCAACCAAAAAATCCTCAATTTCATTCATTCATATAAGATTCTGGATAACAACAGTGGTCTTTTTCCTTATGAAAGGGCACTGGGAATCTGGAAGTCCACAACAGAAAGAAGAGGGTCGGGCAACACTTCAAACCAAGGTGGGACAACTAATAGTGACAAAATGAATGTTAGTGGCAGTGACAAATGTACTACTAGTTTTGAGATGCGCTCAAGCGAAGGTATGCAGATTGAAGAAAACACAGACAATAATCAAGGAAGCTCTTGATTTGATGATCAGGTTGATGAGATGATTTGGCAAATTTAAGAGATTTAGCATTGGTAGTTACTAGGTATATATTAAACTTTTGGTTGCATATTGCATAGTGTATTTCATCTATCACATTACAAAATCCTAATTGTTCTTGATGATGTTTTATGTTTCTATAAATGTCATTTAATTTTGATATGCAATTGCATTTTTTAAATTTCTATTTACAAGTTAATAAATTAACGTACTACTATTTTTCAGTGTTGAAGAATAAGGTTGCATTAGTATTTATTTATTTGATAATTTTGATTCAACATTCAAGTATCAAAAAAGTGTAGTGTTGCATTAGTAATTACATCATGATCATGGAGACAGTTAATTGCATTAGTATCGAAAAATATGATTAATATTTGATATTGACCATAGCATGAGATGAATTTTCCCAATTACAACGTACTACTTGTTCTCTACAGAGAATCTATTTGAATAGAGTAAGCAATATTAATCTTCTACTTTAGAAGAAGTCAAAACCCATTCAAAATCAACAACACAGTGTAGACATATGAACCTCAACCAAAAAATCCTCAATTTCATTGATTCATATAATATTCTGGATAACAACCGTGGTCTTTTTCCTTATGAAAGAGCACTGGGAATCTGGAAGTCCAAAACTGGAAGAAGAGGGTTGGGCAACACTTCAAACCAAGATGGGACAACTAACCGTGACATAATGAATGCTAGTGGCAGTGACACATGTACTACTAGTTTTGAGATGCGCTCAAGCGAAGGTATGCGAATTGAAGAAAACATAGAAAATAATCGAGGAAGCTCTCGATTTGATGATCAGGTTGATTAGATGATTTGGAAAATTTAAGAAATTTAGCACTAACAGTTACTAGGTATTTATTAAAATTTTGGTTGCATATTGCATAATGTATTTCATCTGTCGCATTACAAAATCCTAATTGTGCTTGATGATATTTTATGTTTCTATCAATGTCATTTAATTTTGATATGCAATTGCATTTTTTTAATTTCTATTTACAAGTTAATAAATTAGTGTACTACTATTTTTCAGTGTTGAAGAATAAGGTTGCATTAGTATTTATTTATTTGATAATTTTGATTCAACATTCAAGTATCAAATAAGTGTAATGTTGCATTAGTAATTACATCATGATCATAGAGAGAGTTAATTGCATTAATATCAAAAAAATGATAATATTTGATATTGATCATAGCATGAGACGAATTTTCCCAATTACAGCTTACTACTTGTTCTCTACATAGAATCTCTTTGAATAAAGTAAGCAATTTTAATCTTCTACTTTAGAATAAGTCGAAACCAATTGAAACTCAACAACACAGTGTAGACATATGAACCTCAACCAAAAAATCCTCAATTTCATTAATTCATATAAGATTATGGATAACAACCGTGGTCTTTTTGTATATTATTCACCCTTGGTGAATTAGTATATCTGCTTCTATTGGACTTTTGTAGTATATGTAGAAGTCGAAGAAGGAGAGCAAAAAACAAGGCCTTGATTATCATCTTATAGAAAATTGAGGATGCAACAAGCTTCGAGCCTTTTACAATATCAAAATTTGAAAACTAAGGAAAAGAGAGGAAAAAGGATCAGAAGTGACAAAATCAAAACTAGAAGAAACGTATAAAAGAGAGAATAAAGGTTTATAAGTCTTCAAATCCATATTGTTTGAGGTCATGAAGAGCCTTGAGATGTTGTTGATAGTTGTCATCTTCAATTTATGGCCTGATGACCTCTATGTTGTTGATAGTTGTCATCTTCAATTTATGGCCTGATGACCTCTATTCTAGTCATACCATTGTTGAACCTTGAGAGTGCATCCATGTAGGATTCTAACTTCTTAATGAACTGTGTATCATATGATGTTATATTTGGCAACATTTGATCTTGAATTTTTTTGATGTCAGCCTTCCAATCTGCTTTGGATCTCATGACCTTTTCTCCTTCTGTTTTGCTTCTTTCTCTGTCAAACAGGGTAGGCATGAGGTTGGTGACTAAACATTGAAAGCGTCTGAGTTCACCACTAATTTTTTGTGTATACATCCTGTGAATAATAAAGAGCTTCTTTAACATCTCAAACCTAGTTTTAAAACTTTTGATCATGTCATCTAAGAAACTTGGGAGAGGCTTAATCAATGAAATCTCCAACACTGCAATTGTCTTGCTCATATGAGATAATGAGCAGGCCATGAAATGTTGCCATCTCAAATGTTCTTGAGAAAACCTCAGCAACTCCTTGTGCTCATCCCATGCTGCATCAGCATGGTCCAAAATTTCATTGATCTTTGATTCCAACAGTGATTTTTCCATGACTATCTTTATTCTTCTCTCCATCTGCAAAACATCCATCTTTAGCACATCCCTTTCATTTCTCAAACTTACTACTCCAATCTAGCTTGAGCCAAATTATTCCTTAATCTCGTATCTTCATCAAATGTATTCTCAATCCTACCCAGAGGTGTGTATGTTGGTCCTGCTCTCAACTATTCTTCCAGACCAGTCACCTTCTCTCTCAAAATTGTGACATCTTTGTTTGTCTTCAAAGCCACCTTATGAGTAAATTTTGCCACATTTAGATTGAGTCTTGTTTCCTTTGTAATGGAAGTGTCAGCCACTCTTTTGACTAACAAAACCCGAAATAATTGATCAACTTCATAGCTCATACTAGGCCTTTTTGTGACTCTACGAAGACACCAAATAACTAGTTGATCAAGATGATCATCAAATAGTGCTCCTGAAAGTACTTCCTCTCTCTTCACTGGATCCATTGATTTTAGATCTATGTCATGTCTCCTTCTTAATTCACCAAAAACAATAGCAGAAGAGATGCCCCATCCTTCCAAAAGGAGTACCCCGCTCCTCTTTACAATTTGTCTTCCTATATCTAGGGTCATAGCAGCAAATTGTTCCTTTGCAACTCTTAGGACCTCATATTTCATTCTCAATCTTTCTTCATTCCCCAAATTATCAAATTTAATACCTCTACTCTTTTCAATTTCATGTGTCAAATTTCTTATAACAAAATGCTTGAATTCCCTGGTATTTATGAAATCATCATCGCGCGTGAATTGTTCACAAGCATTCAATCTCACATCATCACTGAGATCTCCCCCAAGTTTAAAAGCAACAAGGGCCCACCCCTTGGGAGGATTTGGAATGGTAACCCTTGTCCTTGTATCAAATTTGTGAGGAGGTAAGGGCTCATCCCCTTGGATTTCAAAACCTTGATATGACTGGAAAGGGATTTCTCTTCCTGGAGACAATATATGCAAGGGAGTGACAACCTTAGGGCTCTTTGGGACATGAAAAATAGAACCACTCAAAGATGGTACTATCATGGGCCTCTTCATGGCAGCTTTTGCAAGCAATCTTTGTGAGGGGTCTGAAGGATGTAATGATTCTAGATCAAGAGTAGATGTGGATGGAGGTTCTTGAGGGATCAGGGGAGGGTAATTAGGGCCAATGGGAGAGCTAATTGACTGAGGAGATTCTAGCCTTTCCTCCTCTACTACCTGCACTGGGGGTATAACATCCAAGAAGGGTCTCTCATGAGGCAGGGGCATTCTATCAACATCTATATAAGTAGCAAAAAAAGCTCTCATCCTTACTTTTGGGATTAGTTGCATCTCCCATGTTGGAGAGTAAGAATTGTCCTCCTTCTTTCTTCTATTTTCCTCATATTGGTTTTGTAGACACCTAAAATTGTCATGTCTAATTAAATAAATATTTTATTTATTTAATTATCTAAGCTTAATTCTTCTATTAATTAAATAAATCATTATTTATTTAATTAATTCATTTATCCTCTTCTAGCCTTATTTCTCATTTAAATAAATACATTTATTTATTTAAATTATCCTTTTCCGAAATTAAATAAATATTTTATTTATTTAATTGATCCCACTTCTTCTATTAATTAAATAAATCTTTATTTATTTAATTAATTCATTATCCTTTTCTACACATGACACATGTCATTCATCTCTTAATTCATACATTACCTACCCCTCTCATTATTTTATTATTTCTTTTACCTACCCTCTAATCATAGCCGACCTCCTTTTACACCTCTCAATCTTATCCCTCCATTTCATATAGTGTCTTCTATATAAGGAGATGCTTCCTTCATTATCAAACCCTAATCATTCTATGCATTCTAATCAAGCATTCTAATAACCCTAATGAACTATTTTTGATCACTTGACTACAATACGATCCTACTTGCAACCACATTCCGTTCTTTGTTGAGCTCTTGTGCACATAAAATCTGAGAGCAAATATATCAAGCAAGATCAATGGAGATAGGAAGAATGGAGATCAAAACCCTATTGGACATGTGATGGTATAATCTTTGTGATTTCATGTGACTTGCATTGTCTTAGGTAATCTTCATATATTATGGTGGATCTTTGTTGATTGTTAGGCTAGGGTTTGGTGGTTGAATTCATTTAGCCTTTCAATATTGTTATTATTGTTATCCATTTTCACCATATACATTTTGGCACGCCCGGTGGGACACTTGTCCCTTTGCATTTAACCTCCTTGTTGCAGATCTTGTGGTTTTTGAAGTTGCAGATCGGACATTTTCGGCAGCATTTTCGGTATTTTCGCGTCTGCGCACTTTTGGATCACGTTTTTTATTTTCAGGCGCGTCTGCGACAACTGGATCCGCTTCTGTGTTTTGTCAATATTTCATTTTGCAGGTTCCAGGGAGGCGCGTCTGTGTTACTGAAACGCGTCTGTGTCATTTTCACTCACATCTGCGTATAGAAAGCACGTCTATGGTTTTAATCGCGTCTGTGTCTCACAGAGCCACATTTCTGTTGCGGAGTCGCATCTGCGTAGGCGGTAATCGCGTCTGTGTATTGCCTATTTCAAAATTTTGAAAATTGTATTGATTCGGTTTTCGGATTTTGCATTTAGGGTTTCAGATCTGGTTTATTTTTGGACTAACATTTTCAGATCTAGCTAACACAATTGGTGCAGCTTGCCTTGGAGGCTAAATCGTTTGGTTGAAGGCCCCTATTTTCACAAAGTCTTTTGGGTTTTAAAATTTACCTAACTTGTGTGTTTGCAGGAAGGGGTGATTATTTCAAACAACCCAAAACTACTAATAAATCTTTGTTGCAGATCCTTGGCAAGGGTTTTTGGATTTTTATTGTGTGCCTTGTTTTCATAGACTAGCAAACACTTCCATTGGTGCACTAAAATTAAATCATTGTCTTTTGTGTCTTGAGCAATAGGCTCTTTTTGTTTAATCTTTAGAGGGCCTGTTTTCCCGTGTGGTCATTAGGACTACTAGTGAGAAGAGAATGACCCAAGTGGTAGCGAGGAAAACCGACCTCATCCGAACCACTATAATCAAATGTATTCATGGTGAAAACTATGAATAACGTGTGTTGATTAGTTCATACCGACACTATGTCTCCCCATAAACCCGTTTGATCAAATTTATTTGATCAGTTGTAGGGCGTAACCCCTACCGGCTGGGAGCCTTCTGTATTTACAGAGTTGAAAGTGCCGCATGTATGGCCACACGAGCGGATGCCCTTACTAGCACCATTTTGTTTTAGAGGCCCAAATCCTTCTAGTTGTTGGGGCAGGAGGTCGGACCTCTGGTAGCGGCCCACACACATACGGTTCTTAGTAGAGATACAAAGTTCGCCATGGGGAGTTTTCATGGGGACTGATGCTTGGCTGACCCAAGAAGTGAGTGCCGAGGGTGGAGCCAGTGAGGTCAAGCATCTAAGTATCCGCTCTGAATAGCGTAGCCTCGGGGGTAAAACCCCATGTGGGATCAACAACTATTGTCTTGGCCAGCCATAAGAATTGTGCTTGACTTATGTTAAACATTCAAAACATTCAAGACCAAACAGCAAAACATTGTGTCTTTTGTGTCTTCAAGTGTATGCAAAAACAATTTTACATCAAACAACACACTTTTCTTGGAGTCATTTTGGAGTCTAAACACTTGCAAACATTGAGTCCTCATCAACATTGTGTCCTCTTGTCACGAAAAATAGTCAAACAATCAGATTTGGTCACAACAAAACGACTTCACAGATTGGAAAAAATTGCACAAATTTTACAGAAACGCGTCTGTATCTGTTTTAACCGCGTCTGAGTCATATAAACGCGTCTGTGAAGGGCAGAATAGCATCTGTGTTTATAACAACGTCTGTGTTGGATAGAAACACGTCTGTGTCGGGTAACCGCGTCTGTGCAGTATACAGGTGCGTCCGTGTTCAAAATTGCAAAAAAAAAATTTACAGTCCAGCAAACATAAACAAGAAAATCTCAGAAGCGCGTCTGTGTTAAACAGAGTAGCGTCTGTGTCAGGGAACCGCGTCTGTGAAGTATACAGTCGCGTCTGTGTCCAGAATTGAAAAACTGTTACAGTCCAGCAAGCAAACACAGTCAGTTTCGGAAATCTTGAGCTTCCTAGGTCATCTCTCTAAGGTTTCATTTAGCATTTAACCTGTCTTTGGGTCTCACAAAATCCATCATTGCTTTACATCTTGCTTTACATTCACACTTGTCTAAACTTGGGTCAAAAGGTCACTTGCTTGTCCTCATCATACTTTGTCAACACACTACATACAACAACACTTTGCTAAGTGGTCCCTCATCAAGGTTTCTTACCTTTGGGTCTCATTTGGTCTTACTTAGAGTCAAGGTCAGCTTACTTCATCAAGAGAAACTATCCTCTCTTTGGAAGTCACACCTACTCTACTACATACATACTTGGTCTTACACTTTGGACAATTGCAAGTACACCTCAGATTCATTTACACTCCATACAACTCTTGGTCTTCCATACTTTTTACATTTTCATCTAGTCTCACACATCTTGGTCAATACCTAGTTCATGGTTGAAACCCGTCTTCAAAAATCTAGGAGAGAAACTACAGAGGCTCAAGAGTCCGCAAACATGAGTTCTTATGAGTATGACAATGATTTATTTTTCAATACTGATCACACTACATTGCCGAACTTGGATGTCTATAGAAACGTTCCAAATGTTGAAAACACAGGCACTACAAACAACAATGCTACACACAATGACAATCTGGACAGCTTATCAATACATTCAGCAGATGTGGAAGAATCCATTATGAATCCCCATTTCAATCGATTGGTTGAGGAAATAATGAGGAGAGATAGACAATACTTCTTACACATGATGGCACAAAGTGGAACCAAGATACCTCATGATTTTGACATGTCTCAAATAATGGAACATAGACCTTTGCAACAAACTCACTCCAACATGGATCAAAGGAGACCTAATAGTGGAGGAAATAGAGGACCATATATGGTACCTGAATCACCATCAGCTTTGCTTCAAAAACCAGAGGTCCCACATACACATGGTCAAGTATATGATACTCACCTTCGCAGACCATTATGGAGGTCTTACACAGACAGATATGCTCAATCACATACTCAAGCTAAGGATCAACCACCAAAGCAATGGGATATTCCAAGGCATGCTCAAAATTTGGACACAAGGAAACCTCATGTCAAATTTGGGGGCAACACAATGGAACATGACATGCCTGTAGAATATGGTATACATGCGCAAAATAGATATAGTGTTCCTCAATATGAATCTATACCAAATGCTCCATATATGCTGCATCACTATAGACCTCCTCCATATGAACATGTGTATGATCAATATCATCCATATATGCAACAAGCTCCTCCTCAAATTGGTGTCTCAAGCATGGGGTATGGTCCAAGAAGTCGATCTCCACCTAAGAGCAATTTGGAGCAACAAATCAGGGACTTACAAAAGAAAATGGAGGACATAAATACACCAAAGCCAACATACACAATGAGAGACATATGTCCTTATCCATTTGACAAGAGCATTCCAATGCCTCCATTTCCTACACATTTTGTGACGCCTAAATTTGACAAGTATAGAGGAAAAGGGGATCCTAAGGCACACATAAGACAATTTTTCACAGCTTGCATTGAGGTAGCAGCAGAAGAAACATATTTGATGAGATTATTCCCACAAAGCTTAGGTGATCAAGCTATGGAATGGTTCTCCCAACTCCCACCTGGTATTAAGTCATGGGGTGACTTAGCAGAGGCATTTATTCAACATTTCTCCTACAACATAGAGATAGACATATCAGTCACTACTTTGTGCAACACCAAGCAAAAAGAGGGAGAATCTTTTGCATCATTTTTACAAAGATGGAGAAATCTAGCCAGCAGATGCTCTTGTGAAATTCCACAAAAACAAATGGTAGAGATGTTCACACAAAATGTTAACAAAGACATTGGTTATGATCTAAGAAAAGCTTGTTTGTCCACCTTCAAGGATGTCATTGAAAAGGGCTTAGCAACAGAAAAGGTTCTAATTGAACAAGGAGTCATTAAGATATTCAAGGAAAACAAAGATGACTTTAAAGGAAAAGACAAGCCAAGATTTTGGAATAAAAACAAGAACACAGTCAATGATGGTGTTGTTGATGCCAACACGGTGCGACCCAAATTCATCTTTTCAGGATCAAGTTCTACAAACAATCAAGTGAATACTCAAACAACTTCTAGATCACGAAGGAAGTACACTCCATTGGGAGAACCACTTGAGTCAGTCTTCAAAAAGCTGGTGGCAAACAAGGTAATCACAGTTCCAGATTTTCCTCCATATGAACCAAAGGTTAAACCAAATTGGTGGAATGATGATGAGTATTGTGAATTTCATAAAAACAAGGGCCATAAAACAGGTAATTGTCATCGACTGAAGAATATTGTGCAAGATCTCATTGATAGAGGTGACATTGAGATTGACACTCATCCAATCAAGAACATGAGATGTTTAAGGAACCATTCCCAAAGCACGACAAGGGAAAAGCTAAAGTCACAGATGATCAAGCCAACTATACTAGAGCACCTTACAACTATGATTCAACTATCAATCATATCTCGATGGACAATCATATCTCTACTATTACCATCAAGAACAAAAACCCTGAGAATCCTCCTCAGCGACCCAAGATTGTCCTAAGAGGTGTTGGATCTTCTTCCGAACCTACTTCTGAATGTCATGTTACAACTCGTCGAGGTAAAATTACTTTGCCAGGTGCTTCAACTAAAAACACCGCTTCTTCATCTACCAAACCTGAGTATGACCTTGTAGAACAGTTAGGGAAGACACCCGCGCTCATCTCCATACTTGAACTCTTACGCATATCCCCCGCTCATAAAGCTATTCTTGACAAAATCTTGAGAGATACTGCTGTTCCTACTGATCTGAACGTGGACCAGTTTCAAGCCATGGTGGGATACCTTTCCATTCCACATTCCCTTACATTCACAGAAGCCGATGACGCCTCCGTAAGTCAGCCACATAATGCACCATTACATATTGAAGCCTTCATACACAAACATCGAATAAAGCGAGTCCTGATAGATGGAGGAGCTGGTCTAAACATTTGTACATTGAGCACCATTAAACAATTGGGATATTCCGATAAAGCTGTGAATTCAACGAATCAAATCACCATCAAGGCATATGATGATGAAGAGCGCTCATCCAAGGGCACAGTCACCTTACCTCTAAGAATTGGGCCAGTTACAAAGGATGTGGTTTGTCAAGTCCTAGATCTAGATCTCACTTATAATATATTGCTAGGACGTCCTTGGATTCATGAAATGAGGGCAGTCCCATCGACATATCACCAATGCATTAAGTTTCCTCACAACGGAGTCGAAGTAACAGTTAATGGTGATCCTAATCCATTCATATATTGCAATAACCTGAGATCACATACAGAAACCATCATTCCCAATAATCATGAAGCTGTCCCTTCTTCGGCATACATTGACCCTGAGTCATTGAAACCTTCGACATCAAAACAAGGTGAACTTAAAGGCAGATTCTAGGACAAAGGCATGGGAGAATACACTTTAAATCAGACCATGTATTTACGACAAGTCATGAGCTCTCCAAAAGAATATGGAAGACCACATCCTAACAAGCAAATATCCATCATAGTATTCAAATGAGATCCTACTACCTTTCAAAGATGGGGCGAACTGGAAGAGGAAGGTTTATACAAAATGCTCTACAAAGACATTGAAGATGACACACAAGATCAGATCAATATACCCTGTGAGAAATATGGCAAAGGCTTCAAGATTCTACAAAAATTCGGGTATGATGGAAAAAGCCCTCTTGGGTTACGAAAAGAAGGCGTTATGGAGCCCTTACAACCTAAATTGACTGTAAAAAGGGAACGCTCGAAGGGACTTGGTTTTCTGACTTCCAAGATCCACACTAAAAGGACAGAAGAGGCATCACGAATCAAAATTGCCAAAATTCAACAAGAGGATCGCTATTCCACAGACTCCAACGAATGGGAATGGGGTTCAGACAAATCCTCCAGTGACTATGAGCTCACCGAGACATTCAGAGAGCCAGATGAACCCACAAAAGAAGAGGAATTTTATAAAAAGTTCAGAATTGGTCAAGAAACAACCCATGAGGATTCCGCACAGTCTTCGTCTCAAGGTTCTAGGTCGAAATCACATAGGATGAGAACACCTATCCCAGAATGCGCTACTAGTGATGACAATTTGGATTCGCTTGCGATCGAGACTGATGCGAAGAGTGCCATCGATGACCTCGATAATTACCTTGACATACCCGAATATAACCACATCTTCACTCTTAACCCCGCAAACTCCGAAAACATTAAAGGCCTTCCCCTTGTTCACCACCAACTCATTGACTGGGATTATGAAGGACCAACACAGTTTGACACATTCCAAAATGATGAAGCTGTTATTGACTATCTTGGCATACGAGATGATCTTCCCCTTGGGGACCATAAAGCAGGATACACTATAGAACTCAACAACATGGCATATTTTGGTGAGGGTGTCGGACCTTCCAGTCGCAAAAATGTGAAAATAAAAACAAATGAAGGGCCTTATGGCGAAAACCACACTGTGGCGCTATCTGATCCCAAAAAAGTAAAAAGAAAGGACGTATCTGAGGGCGAAAACCTCTCTGAGGCACCCGAAAATGGAAGGCTCGACATTCTCCCAGCCTCGTATGAGGAAAAGTCATCCATGCTGGTAGAGGAGACTATCAAAACAAACATTGGTACGGAAGAGGTTCCACACAACATATTCCTGGCTAAATCATTGACAGAGTCCGAAAGGTCACAGTTCATAAGTTTCTTCAAGGAACGACAAATCAACTTTGCATGGTCATACGCTGATATGCCTGGACTGGATCCGGATTTGGTAATGCATCATTTGACAGTCAAACCGAGGGCAAAACCAGTAAAACAGAAATTAAGAAAAATGCATCCACAAGTGGCATTACTAGTCAAAGCAGAGCTGGAGAAGTTATTGGATGTCGGATTCATACGCCCAATTGATTATCCTGAATGGATCTCCAATTTAGTACCTGTCAGTAAACCAGATCGCAGTATCAGAATATGTACAGATTTCAGAGACATCAACAAAGCTTGTCCAAAAGATGACTTCCCATTACCAAATATTGACTTGATTGTTGATCTCACGGCAGGTCACGAGATGTTATCATTGATGGATGGATTTTCTGGTTATAATCAAATCAGAATTGCACCCGAGGATCAACATAAAACATCATTCACTTGTCCTTGGGGAACTTTCTACTGGAATGTCATGCCCTTTGGGCTAAAAAATGCAGGTGCTACATATCAAAGAGCAATGACCACTATCTTCCATGATCTCATGCACATAACTGTGGAAGATTATGTTGACGATCTCTTGGGTAAATCAGTAGACAGAAATACACATTTGGACATACTTTCAGTCGTCTTTGATCGGTTGGAAAAATACAAAGTAAGATTAAACCCCAAGAAATGTGTCTTTGGAGTAACCTCCAGGAAGCTCCTAGGATTCATTGTGTCCAAAAGAGGAATCGAAGCCGATCCAACAAAAGTCAAGGCTATCTTGGACATGCCGCCACCCAAAAATATCAGTCAACTTTGATCCTTACAAGGGAGACTCCAGTCTATACGAAGATTCATAGCACAACTTGCAGATAAGTGCAATCCTTTTCAACACTTGCTACATAAAAACATCAAATTTAAATGGGATGACAACTGTCAACAGGCTTTCCAGATGCTCAAAGATTATCTTCTAAATCCGCTAGTTCTGATGCCACCAGTTCCAGATCAACCACTGTTATTATACATTTTAGCTACTCCAACAGCATTGGGGGCACTCTTAGCACAACAAATTGCTGAAGGCAAGGAAAAAGCAGTATATTATATCAGTCGCACATTGGTGGGATACGAGCTAAACTACACACCAATTGAGCGCGCATGCCTCGCCGTGGTCTTTGCTTCACAGAAATTATGACATTACATGCTCACTCATAAGACTAAGTTAGTTGCAAGGATAGATCCATTGAAATACCTCCTCAATAAAGCAACACTTACTGGGCGACTGGCCAAATGGGTAATGATCCTTAGTGAATTCGACATCGAGTATGTGGATAGAAAAGCAATAAAATGACAAGCCATCGCGGATCAATTAGCAGATGCCCCCATGATTGACGATGTTCCTCTAAATTCAGAATTTCCAGACGAATCCATTTTAACAATCTCACATGCAAAGCCATGGCAACTATACTTTGACGGCTCATACACACAGCATGGGGCAAGAGCTGGTATTCTCTTTATAACTCCTCAAGGAGATTCTATACCAAAATCATACCGCTTATCATTTCCTTGCACTAACAATATAGCGGAATATGAGGCATTAACAACTGCATTACGAATTGCAATTCAGTGGAAGATCCAGGAACTTCATGTTTTTGGGGATTCCCAACTTGTCATCCGTCAAGCAACTGATAATTACCAAACAAAAGATGAAAAATTACTGCCTTACAAGCAAATGGTGGATGATTTGAAACACCACTTCACAAAGATAGATTTTGAGCAGATACCAAGAGAGCAGAATCGTGCTGCAGATGCCATGGCTACAATTGCTTCACTGATTGATCTACCTCACAATGAGACCTGCTATGAGTTCTTGGTGGACAACCTGTTGGTTCCATCATACGAGATCACTCCTACTGATATGATATGCGTTGTTGGTCCCGAATCCCAGTTATATGGTTCCATCTTCACATACCTTCGCGACAATACCCTACCTCCTAATCTATCAAATAACCAACGTCGCACCTTCATTCGTCAATCCTCTCGATATGTCATTTTAGCTGATACCCTATACTGGCGAGGTCTAGATGGCACTCTTCTTAGATGTCTAGAAAGCGACGAAGCTCAGATTGCGTTACGTGAAGTGCATGAAGGGATATGTGGTCCACATGCTAGTGGTCCTACCTTGGCCAAGAAACTCATTAGGAATGGATATTATTGGCCCAATATGGAAAAAGACTCATATCAGTTTGTCAAAAAATGTAAGCAATGTCAAATTCATGGAGACCTCATACATGCGCCAGCACAAGAACTACAACCACTTGCGTCTCCTTGGCCCTTTTGTCAGTGGGGACTCGATCTCATAGGTAAGATTCACCCTCCTTCCTCTAATGGTCATAAATTCATTATCACAGCCACAGAGTATTTCACAAAATGGATTGAAGCCATGCCTCTCACACAAGTCACTGGAAAACAGATTGCTACATTCATCCTTAACTATATCATTTGCCGATATGGTATTCCTGTTTCCATTATTACTGATAACGGACGTCCCTTCAAAAATCAGGATGTTCGTGAACTCTGTGATCGCTTCCATATTTCCCATCGTTTCTCCACACCGTATTACCCCCAAGGTAATGGCCAAGTTGAGGCGTCTAATAAAACAATCCTTAAAATCCTCAAGAAGACAGTCGACGACGCTGGCCATAATTGGCATATCCAACTCAATCCTGCACTTTGGGCCTACCGCACAAGTGTCCGCACACCTACAGGAGCTACACCCTATTCACTTGTTTATGGCGCTAAAGCCATCTTGCCTATTGAGGTCGAGTTACCCTCTTTACGGGTCTCTTTGCAAAACATCATCACTGATGAAGACTACAGGGTCTCTCGCTTACAAGAACTAGAACTGCTGGATGAACGGAGACAAACTGCTTTTAATCATCTCAAGGCTTACCAACAACGAATGAGTCGCAGCTACAATCACAAGGTCAAGCCTCGCACATTTGAGGTAGGTGACATGGTTCTCAGAGAAAACCCCAAGAATCAGCAAGACAGAGAGAAGAAGGGCAAGTTCGAACCAAATTGGCTTGGTCCTTACATCATCACAACAGCATATGGCTCTGGGGCATATCAGCTCTCAACTACAGAAGGTGAACCTTTGGAGGATCCTATCAACAACATGCACCTTCGCAGGTTCTACACATAGCTCTTCGGAATATCCTAATTCAAAAATACAAAAAAAATTATAAAACAAAAAAATCGTTACTTGGTGAAAACCTGGCAAACAGGCGCCTTGTGACACAAAAAACATTGAAAAATCGAAAAAAGTAAAGAGAAATAATTTCGTCCAACGGTGAAAACCACTTCGGTGGCGCCCTGGGCAAGTACCATGGTGAAAACTGGGTCACCAGCGCCATGCGTAGAGACATTGCTCCTCCCTCCTTCAGGATTCTCTTTCATCACTTCACTTTGCACACACTCACAACCTATTCATCCATAATAAACTTACCCATTCCCATCATGGCTTGTTATTGATCTACCCAAGATTGGTTAGCCATTCATAATAAACATTCCTTTTCATCCCTTTCCATCCATAATAAATCAGATCCTATCTGTGGCTAAGGCAAATCCTACGTCTAGTAATGGGTATGGAACTGAGAACATCACATGTTTCGAGGAGTACAGTTTCTTCCAGCTTCCTTCAGTCTATTCGCGCACAATCCGCAATAAAGCAACATTTGCATCGTAGATCCGCAATAAAGTTTCATCTTCTCTGCAATAAAGTATCAGTTTCATGGATTCAGTCAGTTTCAGATGAGACACAACAACAACAATGGGCTTCAACAAATCAAATCTTTCAACAGACTCAGACAACATATGGTTTAGTGCTATCTATCCTTTTTGTGAAAGTAAACATTATGATCACAATCAAATAAGACTTATACAAGTGACAAGAGACACTAAACTTGAGGACTACAGTGGATGTTGGTGTTGAGTCTTGGTTTTCTTTTGATTTTATCTTTTTTTTTGGTGACATGTCTTTTAGCTTTTCCGGGATGTCTTTGACTAGAGATTCTATCTCTAAGATGTCTTTGACTAGAAAGGCGAGGATGGAGTATCGTCACCCATTTTCTTTTGCTGTCTGTGGATTGTCTCTTAGTAATGCTATGACTTGTCCAAGGATATGAGGACACTGTGAGTCTAGTATGAACTAGGGCATTCCTTGTTTGCAACTGTCTTATCTCCATGCAAACAGGTACAATGACTTTCTGGGTCGAACATATGCCTCGATTGTCATAACCTACTTGCCATAATAAAGCTCAATGATGATAACGCACAAGAAACTCTTTCACTTTCATATCTTCTATCTTTCATCCCCCCTTTCTTGATTGACTTCCATCGTCCTTCTCGAGTCTGTGTAGCCTGCTATCACATGACTGAGTATAATGACACACCAAAAACATTTGCATTTCATGTAGTTGCACCTGCATTACCACATATAAGCATTTCATACATACATATAGATATCACAACTGCATCACATCCTGCACACAACACCTGTTAGCACAATTTACATTTGCATTTCATACATTCACATTTGCATCATGCATATGCATATAAAACATAAAAGAACACAATATATTGCATTGCATTATATACATATTTGCATCCATATTATAAGCATCACACAAAACATACATCATAAGAACATCTCATCACATAGGTACACATGCATATAGCTGCCGCAAAAATGAATCATCTCATATATATAATCATAAGTGTCATGATACAATGATGTCAAAAATACATATGGCTACAATCACCCGAAGGTGTCTACATCATCATACAAAAAATAAAATAAATGGTACAACACTGATACAATGGGAGCCCTCTATGGCTATGATGAACTACCTCCCTCGGAGCCGCTGGCCTCGATGGAATCTGAGCCCCTAAGGGACCCGCCCCAAGATCACCCTGCCTATCTCCTCTATCTGGTGGTGGTGGAGGACCCATGACCCCACCACTAGATGCCTGCCTCCTCCGACTCCCTCCCGTAGCTGTCGCTGTACGCGCCGGTCTATGGAAGCTCCTCGCCCGCTGATCTGCTGGCACTGCACCGTAGTAGAGGTCCCTCCAGTACCCTATCTCCTCTCCGGCCCGCAGGACATATGCATATCCTGCCCCTGTGTCCTCCGCTGCCTGTCTCCCTGCCCTCAGCGTTGTCTCAGCCTCTGTATAGCGCTGGATAGCCTGATCTCTCTCCCGCTCAGTATCTTTGAGCCTCGTCCTGAGCCGATCTCTCTCCCTCTCCAGCTCCTGTATCTCATCTGCCTGGCCCTGATAGATCTTCCTGAGCTCAATCAGCTCATCCTCCACTGGGTCAACCCCCTCTGCCTCTGCCTCTGCCTGTGGCTCCCCCTATCCCTGTACCTGTACCTATACTGGTACCTGTACTGGTCCCTGTCTCTGTCCCTGTCCCTGTGCCTGTACCTGTCTGGGACCCTGTGCTGCTGGTACCTGTAGGGGCAATCCGCCGCGACCCCTCACCACCCGAGCCTGCCTCTCCTCCCCACCCTCCCTCCGAGGTGCAACCCTCCTCTCTCCAACTACTCCTCTCCTCCTCCGTCGGCCTCTGCCCCCATCGCCTCCTCCATCATCATCCTCCTCACCACCACCATCTCCCTCCAGTGCCTCTCCTGGATCTGTCAACCGTGAGAATTGATGCTCTGCCCAATACGCTGTATACTCTGCATCCATCCCGACGTCCTCAATCTCAGGCCACATGTCCCAAGGAAGAGGTATCATCTCCACCAGTTGTGTCACTGCCTGATCATACGACAGCAATGGCCCAAACTGTGCTTGATCTCTGATGGTGCGGGCATACATGACTGATCCCCGGGGCATCCTTTGAATCCGGCCAAACTGTCGGCCAACCCTGTCCACCAGCTGCCTCTCCAGCACATAGGGCGTCCGCCCAATCAGGTACCTGCTCCGGAAGGTGTAGGGCAGCTCCACTACATCATCCTCCCACTCCTCGCAGCCTAGATATGGTCTCCATATGACCACATCGATGTCATCGATCACTCGCCGCCAATGCTCCAACCTGCCAATCCGTGGCTGCGAAGTGACATATCATACAGGTGCACAAAAATGCGTCCATGTCCTCTGCCTCTAAAGTGTATCAGCCTCGTCACTGGCAGATGCTTGTAAGCCCAAAACTGCAATAGTGTCACCCCGCAGCCCAATCCAACTGATCCATGATACACAAACTGATGTAGCTCATAGTACAAGTGTGCCAGCACACACGGTCCCCAGGCATATCGGGTATGCTGTGTCATCAGCGTCTCCAGTGCTCCCCCCCAGCCCACAGCCAATCCCCGTGTCGCCCTGTCTGGACACAGGAAACCACTGATAGCTCCTCTGATCACCGCCGGCAATGCTAAACTTGTGGCTGTCATGGTATCCCAGGCCACGTGTCCTGCCCTCATCTCCAATCCAGGGTCCTGAAACACCCGTCTCAATGCCTCTCTGTCACCATCTCGATCGTATGGGATCAGCTCCTCATCGATCGGCACCCGCAGAATCCTGTAAACATCCTCCAGGGTGACTATCATCTCACCCATCGGCAAATGGAATGTGCACGTCTCAGAGTGCCATCTCTCAACCAGCGCAGTCAGCAAACCCATGTTTGCCCGAAACTCAGGCACATACAATATATGTCTCAGACCCATCTCCTCGATGGCAGCTCTATCCCGAAACGACAACTCAGGTCGCAACCTCTGCGTCGACGGGAATCTCTCCCGTGACTCTAACATTGGCAAATACTCCTGCAGTCAAGCAAATCAATCATGTCAGTCACAGTGGCATTCACTGTTTATCACAAAATGCTACTCATTATCTAAATGCATATGGCTATCTACCCTAGTGACACTCACTGTTCATCACAAAGTGTTACTATCTATCTTAGTGGTACTCCCTGTTCATCACAAAGTACTACGTGTGTGACACTCCCTGTTCATCACAAAGTGTTACTCACATTTGCACTCCCTGTTCATCACAAAGTGCTGCTCATACTTTGGGTACTCCCTGTTTATCACAAAGTACTCTATCTTGGTACTCACTGTTCATCACAAAGTGCCTTGATCTATCCTAGTCTTCTCTAGAGGACCTGCTTGAGTGTATCCTCTCAGCAGCTTATCCAATCAACATCGTATGTTCATCACATAATTGTCGATTTGACCTAGAAGATGCAAATTCATACTTTTTAAACGCAAACGTGCTCAAAGACTGCACAGACGCGCCTGTCTGACACAGACGCGCGTGCCGGACACAGACGTGCCTATGCTTTGCATAGACGCGCCTATTTGACACAGACGTGCCTTATTGGCACAAACGCGTCTGAACAACACAGACGCGGCCGCATTTAACACAGATGCGGGTCCAGACACAAACGCGCCTGACACAAACACAGACGCGCCTAGTAGACATAGACGCGCCTGGCACCAACGCAGACGCGCCTGGACGTTTTTTGACACTTTTTGGACCCTAGTCTAAGCGCATTTATTACCCTATTCGACATGCATTAATGACAAAATTAAATGCGTCAAAGTACAAGGAGGTTTGGTGGTACTTACCGGCTCTCCTGCCTCTGCTGGCCTCTGAAATCGGCGAACACGGTCGAATCTATGCACGAAAGCCATTGCTGCTGACTACTCCTGCTCTATTTTCGCTCTGCAATATGCTCTTGTGGATGCGTGGATGACAATGAGGATGTAATTTCCCCCGTGGTCTATCTTATAGCCTACCCTAGCCCTCGCCTTCATTTCCCGAGTCAGTCTTCATTATCCCGTGACTCTGTCACTTTATCCAGTCAGTCCATTCTATCCCGTCTTTCTTATCGAGAGATTGTCTGCAATCTTTTCAGACATTTTCATCCAATCTCTCGAGGGGGCATATCATTCCCATTCTGGGGCAACTCTGTATCAGTTCATATTATCTTCTTTGAAACAACGCGACAAGCCGCATTGTCTCAAAGAGGGGCAAAATGTAAACACCTAAAATTGTCATGTCTAATTAAATAAATATTTTATTTATCTAAGCTTAATTCCTCTATTAATTAAATAAATCATTATTTATTTAATTAATTCATTTATCCTCTTCTAGCCTTATTTCTCATTTAAATAAATACATTTATTTATTTAAATTATCCTTTTCCTAAATTAAATAAATATTTTATTTATTTAATTGATCCCACTTCTTCTATTAATTAAATAAATCTTTATTTATTTAATTAATTCATTATCCTTTTCTACACATGACACATGTCATTCATCTCTTAATTCATACACTACCTACCCCTCTCATTATTTTATTATTTCTTTTACCTACCCTCTAATCATAGCCGACCTCCTTTTACACCTCTCAATCTTATCCCTCCATTTCATATAGTGTCTTCTATATAAGGAGATGCTTCCTTCATTATCAAACCCTAATCATTCTATGCATTCTAATCAAGCATTCTAATAACCCCAATGAACTATTTTTGATCACTTGACTACAATACGATCCTACTTGCAACCACATTTCGTTCTTTGTTGAGCTCTTGTGCACATAAAATCTGAGAGCAAATATATCAAGCAAGATCAATGGAGATAGGAAGAATGGAGATGATCAAAACCCTATTGGACATGTGATGGTATAATCTTTGTGATTTCATGTGATTTGCATTGTCTTAGGTAATCTTCATATGTTATGGTGGATCTTTGTTGATTGTCAGGCTAGGGTTTGGTGGTTGAATTCATTTAGCCTTTCAATATTGTTATTATTGTTATCCATTTTCACCATATGCAGGTTTTTAAACCACCTTTCCTTTCTTTTCAATACTTCCTCATAGTTTTATGCATTCCTTATGAGTTCTTCATCATCTTAATCATCTCATTGATGCTCTGGTGTTTTAGCCTTCCCAAGCTTTTTGACAAACCATTCAAAGTCATAAAACCTATATCTAGGTCAGGAAAGTCTATACTTGTTCAACATAAAATCCAAGATATCATATGCTTTTCTAATTAAAAAGTGATAAATCCCAATCACAACTTGTGATGGGATCATTGATCTTTTCTTGTGTGACCCTTCCATCAAAGAATTATTAGACTCATTTAATTTATGCATGATTTCTAAAAAGGCCACCCTATCCTGAACAGTAATAGGCAAAATCCTAGGAGTAATAGGATTACCAAAAACCCTTATGATTGTGTGGTCCTTAAAGTAAAACCAAGAATCTCAATTGCGGGTGATACCTAACCCAGGCTTAAGGGCTTTGGGTCTGAGAAATTCCTTAGCCTTTGGGCTTAGACCCCACCTAACTTCCTTCTGCAAAATACTCAAAAGATTTCACAAAGAAATTTTCAAAAACCAAATAGTTTGACTCATTCATATATGAGTCCCAGATATAGGTCCACTCTTGAACAAGAGGCAACTATCCTTTAGTCATGGTTACAATCTGCAAATTAAGATGCCATACCTTAAGACCTTTGAGCAAAAGTATATGCATTAGGAGAGAGTAATGCCTGAAAAAAATTTATTTGCCCATTTTGAAATCACACAAGGCATTATGCAAACCTTGAGCTACCACATAAGCATAATCGAAAGGCCTATTGATATCCTTGCTTTGGATATCCATACAAACCATCAGCATCCATTTTGGAATCAAGGCCCTTGCATATGCAACACAAACTTGACATAAAGCATAATAAGTATCCAAAAAAGTAATTGATAAATAGGTCTCTGTTATAAGGGGTGGTCTGCTTTGATGTCAACTTTCTATCATCTCCCTTTATGTGTAGAGGCTTGAATGCTGCCAATCTTGTTCTATACAAGAGCTCATTTTTCTTATACTCCATATCTAGATCTTAGGGATCAATAACCCAATCTATGTTAGGGTTGAGCATGAACACTTTGTTGATAACATCTCTGGTGATCTATGTTAACCTACCACCTTCACTGGACACAATCTCTCTAGTAACAAGCTTGTAATTTGCAACAATTGCAACAATCAATTTAGTATTCACATAGACATTTGGCACCACAAGTTTTGCCAGATTGCAATTCCATATGTTGGACACTGGAATTCTCTCCTTCTTCTTGTTGTAGCCTCTCATCTAGAGACTGAAACCTAATTGTGGAATTAACATATCCCTAATTCCAGTAGAATGATCAATAATAGATTCATCTGGTCGGAACCCAGACTTGGATCTCTTTTGTGTCTCTAATGATCCAGGGAGCTATGCAATTATTTCTTCAGAGAATTTTCTCTTCCTCAAATCATAAGACTCCGCCATTCCTAAGGTTAGGGTTCTACAGACTAACAAAAATGAGAAGCTTATATAATTCAACTCCAATTAAATCCTATGGCATTCAGACAGCAATGAGCATTGACAATTTGGAAATATGCAGAGAAGGTCAAAAGCTAGCAAGAATGTAATGAAAGTGTAGACAACAATCGCTTCTTAGAAACCTTGGTCCCTAATTATGATAGCAAAAAGCACAAAATAATTTTCATATGTAGAGCACTATAAATACAAATTAGCTGCAAGCCTCCTACATGGGAGGTCTTAAGTTCAAATCTCAAAAAACATTGTTCAATAAAAAAAATATGAATTAGCGAGAGATCGATGTTAATATAGCAGAGAAATTCAGATAATAACGGGCAAAATGGATTCATTAAATGCGGGCATGTATGTAGGTACGATGCTCAATTGACGTCGGAAGAGAGCACGTAGTAGATTTAATATTTTTTATTTCACCGTTACAATCTCGACATTGCAGAGTTAGCTTGGCCTGCATCTTTTCTCAATCGCATAATTGCGCGACGATCTCAGTCGTAGATTTCTTTTGAAAGTGTCTCTCTTTATTGCAATTAGAAAATGGGGGCATGGCTTTTCAAATGGAACTCCAAAGGTAGTGATAACAAAGAAGATGGAGAGGAATTTTTGGAGAGGACAAATTGCTTGATTCATCCCACAAGCTCTTACAAGAGGAAAGGTAAATTTCATTTTGAAATTCATATTTTGGATAAGCATAGTGTAGTTTTCAATAACATGCCTTTAGGAGTACCCCAAGATAGGGTATTTCAGCATGTGATTGAATTAGTGTAGGATTGATTTTTTTTTTCATATTCCATACAAGCATGCAAGAGGCTACAAGGAAGAGAGAGAATACAATCTAAAAACTAATGGATATGGGTTTCATTAGACCAATCTCTAGCCCATTTGTGTCATTTGTAGTTCTTGTGAAGAATGATGGCACATTGAGAATGAGCATAGATTACATATCAACAAATAAGAATACCATTAAGAATGGATACCCCATTCCAAGGATAGATGACCTCATTGATGAGTTACATGGGGCTATTTACTCCTCTACAATTGATTTGAGATCAGGATATCACCAGATTTGTATGAGAGAATAATTTTAAGAAGATAACTGTTGAATGCCACTATGGACATTTTAAGTTGTTGGCCACACCCTTTGGCCTCACTAGTGCTCTAGCAACATTCCAATCATGCATCGACAAGGTATTTAGTAGACGAATTTGTTGGCAATGTGTGCAACATGGTGTTGTCATTGATGTTGACTCAACATGTGATGTCATTGATGTCAATTTGTGATCATTAGTGAAGTTGAAGAGGCTAACAAATGTTTTGTGATGAGGAAAATTGAGAGAGATGGTTTGACTTGCAATCAACATGATAGAAGACAGTTTGAAAGTTCATCATATGTATCCATGGTAGAATATCACTCTGGATGATTAATAAGTATATGGTAACATATTGTTACATATGCTTGATTATTAGGTTATGAGATGCAATTGCATGTGTTTATGGCTACATGTTTAATGAGTTAGTGGTAAATATTTGAGTTAGGTTCATACTTTCTTGATTAAGGAAATTTGTCCAAGGCATGAACAACACATCTTTCTATGGAAGTTGGTATTTTGGTTTGCATCTTGCCGCATTATATTTTCTGGTTATGTGGCTATGGAGTTAAGCTTAGTAGTATGTAAGGAGTCTAATTCTTGGATTTCAAGTCATATCCACTTTTCAAGAAGAAGTTATAAGTTTCTACTCTTCGAATTATAGTTTAACAGTGCAATGTATCTAAGTTGACTCAATAAAATGCTCCACATTCTTCCATGGTGATTGGTATGCTTGTGCACATTTGGGAATATATTCAAGAAGGTATAAGAATTTTTCCTTTATAAGTTTCAAGAAAATTGGTGCTCCGCAGTGCAATATTCATTATGTTTAAGTGTCACAATCTATCTAGTTTGCCTTGATTTTGTCAGTTCAGTGGGTTTATTCTTTTACACTATTACTTGTTGATTGATTTCTTCAAGATATTATTGTAGAGAGGTTGTAGATGGTCTTTAGCTCTTTCTTCTTGGTTTGCATGATGATTATAGTTTCTCCTCGGTGGTCTAAAGGCTTACAATTAACATTTTTGACAGTGGTGTTGATATTTGGGCCAACATGTTGAGTTCCTTCAATTGCAGTTGATCCTTTCTAATTATGTGTTAATATGTGTTTGGGGTTTAGTGATGTCTTCGATTGATCTGCAACCTATTTTTGTTTGTGCTATATCTGTTTGAAATTGACCTATATTAGGTCACACGTTTTAGTTGACAGGTCCTATTGGTGCCAACCTAATTGATGTTTTGAGGTGTTGCAGAGGGTATATAAGGATGAATAGATCATTTACGAAAAGTGTAGATGAGATGCGATGCATGGGATGATTTGGTGATGTATCAATTGAGTATGAAGTATGTGAAATCAATGTGACAAAGTATTTGTGCTACAAAAGGGGCTGAACCATCAACATTTGTCAAATGATTCTTCTATAGCAGTTCATGTTTATGCTTTCATTGTAATCTTCATGTATCTTGCTCAGAGAAAGTGAATATCTTCAAAAAGTCCTTTGTATCTTTCCTTAAGGTAGTGAACCTCAACCCACAAGCCCATAAGGGAGTACTGAGCTTCCTTGTAAGTGTGCCTAAAACATTGTAATATATGTTTCATATAGTGTGAGTTGACTCTCACCATGGTTTTTCCATGTAAAAATCTTGGCGTTCTTGTGTGGTGCATGCTTTGTTTATGTTCCTTCTTTTGACAGATCTAATTTAATAGTTAAATGGTTAATGGATGCATAAGTTTTAATTAATGCTAATTCACCCCCCCCTCTCAACATCCTAGTGTGTTCAATAATTGGTATTACAACAGGATTCCTAAGATTACAATCTAATGATTGAGTAGATCTTGCATTTGAACACAGAGGTACTAGAATAATGTTGACAAGTAAAATTCTTTCGAAAGCAGATTTAGAAGCAATGGAACCTAATGGTAGTTGGATATTTATCTAAATAATTGTGAAGTAGATTTTGAAGAAGAACTTTGGTATGCTCTTGATGATTTGGATGCTACAAGAGAAGAGTGTGAAGAATACAAGACCATATTCAATAAGGCAGGAAAAATAATTGTCAAACTGAAAGCTTAAATTGAAGAAAGAAAGATATGCAAAGACAAACTCAAAATGATAGAAGATGAAATTGTCAAGATGAAAACTCAGAGTAAAGGAAGCATAGAATATGATGATAAGATCAAGAAGGCAGAGGATGACATAGTAAATCTAAATATTCAAGTAAATGAAGGTGAGAATATGGCTAATTGTGTGGAGACCAAGCTTCATGATAAATCTGTTGAATGTACCAAACTTTAGAAAGATATTGTTGCTTTGAGAAAGAAGTTGGAAGATGCAAAAGAACATATAGAGAAAGGTTTGAAACTCAAAGGTGGAAGTGACCTCCTTGACGAGGTGCTTAGTTATAAAAAACCATAAAAGTACAAGGGTGGCCTTGGTTTTGAGAAGGGAGAAAGTTCTAAGTCTGATGTCAAGAATGAGAAAGGAAAATAAAAGTCACAAGATGAATATAAGAAGACAAAAGGAGATAAGAACAATTTTACTCAAGTCTAGAACAAGAAGAAGAACTTCAGAAGGTCAGCTCCAAATCAAATTGCTCAAACTAGGTATTCTCAATCTTTCAATGGTAATTATTTTTCCTACAATAAAATTGCTCAAACTAGTTCTTCTTCTTTTTCGTCTTCACCATATAATTGAGTGCTAGCATTTTCAATAAACTGCCTTTATTGTTTGTCATTAATAATATCTTATTTTGACTTAAAGAGTTTGAAAAAAATAAATATTTGGTTTTAGTTTGTTGTTGTTTGATATCTTTGAAAGCTAAATATAACATTTTTACAATTGGGATATTGCATATTCTCTTGCAATTGTAGGTGTTGTTACTTATGACAGATTCTATGATAGTTGTAACATGTGTAAGAGCATTTGCCAATACCCATTTTAGGAAAAAATAAAGCACCCAAGTTTAGAGTTTTGCATGAGCAAATAAGAAATCTTGACAAGTTTTATTTGCATACTGAGAGGTGTTGGAAAAATGTTTCAAGTGAATTTGGATACCCATCTCTTATATCTTCATCTAGAAGCTTCCAACATTTTTGTATTCTTTATAAGTTGTATGCCTTTTGGAGTAGCTTGTAAGTTGTTCATTTGAAAGAATTGTTATATCGTTGAAGTGTTGTCCAAATTATTTCAAAAATCAACACTATATATTCTTGGAAGAAACTTGCTCTACAAGTGTTTGTAACCATTATTTAATTTGCAACACATTGAGCAAGCTTTTGGAGTGTGGGATTTTTCTCTTGAAAGGGTTTTCCCTTCATATATCTTGTGTTAGATGTGATATAATTCGATCTTCACAATATTGTGTATCTTCATCACTACAACTGTTAAAAGATAATGTAAACTCTCTCCATTAGATTGGTGTAGGAAGTGTTTTTCGCATACATTGCTTCCTTTTAGTTGGTATCAAATCTTGATCATCTTTGATTCTAGTCTTTGGGTAGAGGGTTTTACTAATGTTCATTTGAGTGGGAGCTTGCATGAAATAGTTTTAAATCTTTGTTGCACAAAGGATATGGCTTGAACATTGAAGAAGATAGAGATGGACAAGTTTTATTGAGGCAACTTTGAGTTGAGGAAACTCAAGATGGAGGATATATGCTAGTTGATAGAGACTTGTGATTGCTATATTTGAAACAAAACCATCAAACATGAAACAAGAAGATTGGGATTTGATAGAACAAAAATTTAAGGGTTTTATAAAACTCTATTTGGCTATTTGTGTTATTGAATGTCCACAAAGAAACTACAACAAAAATCTTTGGAGTAAACTTGATAAAATTTATTAGGCTAAATCATTGGTAAACAAGTTGTTATTGAGAAAGAAGTTGTACTCTCTAAATATAGAAGATGGAGTATCTATCATAGATCACTTGAATAGTTTAATATGATTGTTTCTCAATTGAGCTCCACTGGTGATAAAATTGAAGAGCGGGATTGGTGCATGGACTTTTTATACTTTTTCATATTTGTGGGACCACTTTGTCATGGATATTAGAAGTACCACTACCACCTTTAAGATAGATGATGTGGTTGCATCATTAGTATTTGAAGGGATACAAATATTGTTTTCAAAATGATTAAGGATTCTCTTGTGATTTGCAATAGATCAAAATAGAAAGGGAAGAAGAAGTACAAGAAGCAAAATAAGCCTATATCCAAATCCATGGTAGAACTAAGTCTCCTAAAATGTCCAAGGCACTATGTTAGTATTGTGACAAACTTAGTTAATTTCGCAAGGAGTGCAAAAGGAGAAGAAGAAAAATAAAAAGAACTTCTCAGATTCTGACTTAGATAAATCCTCTTAGGTCGATGGATAAGTATGTGTTCCTACCTTGGCAACACATGCATCAAAAGATGTGTGATTGACAGACTGTTGAATCTTTTCACATGACCTAACATCGAGGTTGGTTCACAAAGTATGAAGAGTTTTATGGTGGGAAAGCATAGTTGGGTGATAACTCTCATGTGAGAATTGCTAGCAATGGAAGAGTCTTAATTCAATTCCTTGATGGATGAGTGAAGGGGATGCATGTTGTTTGCATGTCTCTAGTCTTTCATAGAAATTTTTATCTATAAGTAAATTCAATGATTTGGGTGTGTAGATTATTTTCTCAAATGGAGGATGCAAGATGACTAGAGGTGCTATGGTGCTCACCACTCTATTTAACCTAGATGCATGCATATTTTGGTGTAATAATTCTTTTGTTTCAAAGAAGAGAACTTCAAAGTCTTCATTCTCACCATTGGAACCAACAACAAAGAGGAAAGTTGCATCTACTTTCAATGTTCGTGCTTTCTAGATACCCAAAGGTGCTCATTCTTTGGAAATGAATCTTCCTATAAAGAAGATAATGTTATGACACCAAAAAATTGATCATATTGGTGAGAAGGAACTTAGAGCCTTGAAAAATAAAAACCATCTCATTAAGGGGATAGATAATTGTAATACTAAGTTCGATTTTTGTGAACATTTCACATGGAAAGTCAAACTATGTTAAGTTTTACTCTAGTTCTCACAAATCTTTTGGCATGTTGGACTTGATACATTTCGATGTTGTTTATCTTGTGAATATTCCTTTGATTTCTAAATCTATTTATTTCATAACATTCATTGATTACTAGAATAAGAAATAGGTTTATTTTATTAGAAGAAAATATAAGCTCTTTAGTTGGTTCAAAGAGTTTAAAGCTTTTATAAAGAATTAGACTTGCAAAAATAGTAAGTGTTTGAGGATTGATAGAAGTGTTGAGTTTTACTCAACAAGTTTCGGTAAGTTATATAAAGAACACTAGATTGAGAGGCACGAGACAACTCCATTCACCTCTCAACAAAATGGAGTTGTAAACAAGATGAACATGACATTAATGGAGAGTGTTAAGAGTATTCTTAGTGGAGTCACCCTTGAATAAAACTTTTGGGTTGAAGTGGTTTTCACTAAATGTTATCTAGTTAACAAATTGCTTACATCAATGTGTGCTGATAAGACACCTATAGAGGTGTTGTTGGGCAAAAATCCCAGATTGAAACATCTTCAAGTATTTGGTTGCGAGGCATACACACATGTGCCAAGGGATACGAGGACAAAGTTGGAGAACAAATTGGTAAAGTGCATTTAATTGGTTATGGTATTTGTATGAAAGGGTACAAGCTTTGGGATCTAGTGGTTGAAATAGTCGTTCATAGCAGAAGTGTTATTTTTTAGAGTGTTAGCTCTTTCTTCAATTGTTTAGTAACCAAAAAGAAGAGAAGAAATCTAGGATGTGGTTCAACATCATCCTACCCTTAATAAATTTGAATCAAGAACACCTATTGGATCTAATGATATGAGGAAAGCTCTAGTAGCTCTAAAAGTTCAAAAGAAGGTAAAGAACCTCAACCCTATTAATAAAATAACACAAGATGATCAAATTCATTTTCTACATAATCATGAGATAAAAACATTCATGAAATCTTACATAATAACCATATGCAAAAATCAAATACATATCACAAGATAACACAATATATGCATTGGGAAAATACTAATAGAGGGAAAAATCCAACATCCAAAAGCATCCATACTCAATGTATTATTCAACAATGAAATATTGCAATACACTTACAATGTCTTCATGAATACTTCTAAAATATCAAGCTCTAACTATGCATCCATCATATGTCCAAGCATCTATTCGCATATCCCATCCCATGCTTCACATATGCACTTCTCAAAAGAAGACTCAATACAATGACAACCAAAACAAAACCCCAACTAGCCAACCTAAACCACTAAACATTTTCTTGTTTTTATTGAATCGATATCAAACAAATACAACTAAGCAATAAGTTAAAACCATATGGTGCAAAACCACGAGTTCATGAAAACGATATTTACTTTTGATACTAAGTTTCCCAAACAGTAAATATTTTAACATGTGTAACCCACACACAAAATATAACTTTAGAAGCCCCAAATAAATATTTAATGTGGATAAACACATCACTTAAGGATGCACCAAAACAAATATTTATTGTACACAATTAAATTAATCCAATTTTATGCAAGGTGTACAACACCTATTCCTAACAAACCTCGGTCCATGAGGAGGTACACTCAAATAAGGCAACAACTTGATAGGTTTGGATATTCCTAGCATAATTCTACTTGTCTTTTTTCTTTTATTTCTAACATTGATGAGGTCGAGACTGTAAGGAATGCTATGGGTACAAGTGATGCAACTTCTTAGAAAAATCCATGGAAGAAGACATGACTTCATTCAAGAAAAAACAATCCTTGGAATTTGATGCCCTTTCTTGATGGACATAAACCCATTGAATGCGAATGGGTGTTTAAGAAGAAATCTAGTTCAAATAGTAGTGTTGAGAAGTACAAGACAATGTTGGTTGTGAAGAGGTATTCTTAGGTTGAAGGCATAGATTATGGTGATTATCTTGTTGCCACAAGGGGCTTCACTGGCTAGGCAATATTATATCACATGCGTTCATATTGGAGGGTTTAATATCCAATAAATAGGGGACAATTTATTGCCTATCTGGTAAAAATAGGGGTTTTTTAAATTCAGGCTATGAAAAAATACAATATTTGGTGAAAATAGGGGGCTTTTAATTTGGGCTGTGTATTGGGAGGGGGTAACAAAAAAGGAGTTTAGGGCAATATTTTTTGAAAATAGGGGGATTCTTTAGTATGCCATGAACACACATGATACGATCCAGGTTCACTAAGTGAAGCCCACATGCTTGTTGCAAAGCTAGCATCCATTGGATGCTTATAATCATTTTCTATAGCATATGATCATGAAGTTGAGCATATGGATGTGAAGACAAATTTCCTTCACGGCTACTTGGACGGAGGAGGAGATTTTTATTTCACAACTTATGCACTACATTGAAAAAAGGTTAATTTAATTGGTTTGCAAGTTGAAAAACTCTTTGTATGGTTTAAAAAATCTCCTAATGTGGTACCAAAAGTTTTGATGTCTTTGTGTTTAGTTTGAGATTTCTAAGATCAAAATCACATCATTGTGTTTATTACAAGATGGATAATAATCATTCTCATTATTGCATTATATTTTGATGATGTGCTATTATTTGGGAATGGTAAAAGTTTGAGTTTTAATTTGAAGTATTCTTTATTAGCACAATTTGAAATGAAAGATTTAGTGGTAGTGAGGTACATCCCGATGATGAAAAAGTAAGAAGAGATGGGACAAATAGAAAACTTTGGGTGAACTAAAGTATGTGAATACTGCGTTGGAGAGATTTGAGATGAAAACTTGTGGACCATTTTATGTTCCTATTATGCAAGAGACAAATTTATCTATTGAGGATTGTCCAAAATATCCTAATGAGATGGAGGACATGACTAGAGTTCCTTATGCTAGTGTTGTTAGCAATTTGATGTATGTTATGCTTTGTACAAGACCAACTATTACCCAAGCAGTGGGAGTCCTTAGCGAGTTTATGGATAATTCTCTATTAATACATTGAAATGTAGTTAAGAGAGTGCTTAGATATTTGCGGGTTACTTTTAAGTATTCCATATGTTATCATGGTTATCCTACAAGATTTTCAACAATCAATTATTTGTGGATATGTGGATTTTGATTGGGCTGATGATATCGATAGTAATTTTTTTACTATGTTCAATGGTGATGCTATTAGTTTGGAAGAGTAAGCGACAAGTTGTAATCACTTTGTCCACTATAGAAGTAGAGTACATGGTAGCAACTCATGCTTGTAAGGAAGCCCTTTGGCTTAAAAGATTATGTTTAGATGTTGGTCTTGATGCAAGGATGATTGGTATTTGTTGTGATAAAAAAAAATGCTATTTGTTCAGCAAAGAACCCCACCTTCCATGCTAGAATGAAGCATTTTGATGTTCAATTCCATTTTGTCAATAACATGATGGAAGATAACAGAGAAAAACTTGAGAAATTGGCTGCTTTAAGGAATGTTATCAATTCATTGACAAAGCCTATGAGAATGGAGAAGTTTAGATGGTGCTTAGAGTTTATGGCCTCTCAACCCCTTGTAGTTAAATTCTTGTTCAAATTGGTTCTAACAAGATATTCAACAAGTGGGAGAGTGTTGGTAATTAGGGTTTATAAATCTTGTTATTTCCTAGCATTGTATTTATTTTATGTCTACGTTGTACTTATTTATGCATGTCCTATTTTGTCATTTTGTGGGAGTTGTCATTCTACATGGAAGGTGACTTGGATGCATTTGTACTCACGTGACGAAGTGGCATCCTATTTTGTGGTAGAGATTCACTACCATGTGTCGACATCTTGGAATGTGTTTTAAGTCAATATTCTATGATAGATTCTTATGACAAGTTATTACATGTAAGAACTAGATCTTATGATAGGTTGGACAAGTGTTGCAAAACATCTTGCATGAAAAATGTGAGCATTCAAATTGAGTTATGACATTAAGTAAGAGTATTAGCTATTATTAGTTAGTTATAGCAAATTGTAAGTTTTGTCAATTATGATAGATTCTATGATAGCTGTAGGATGTGTAAGAGCATCTATCACACCTATTTTAGAAACAAATGGAGTACCCAAGTTTGGAGTTTTGTATAAGGAGATAATGAATCTTTTACAAATTTCATTTGTATACTTAGATGTGTTGGAAAAATGTTCAAGTGGATTTAGATGATCATCTCTTATATCTTTCTCTAGAAGCTTACTTCATGCTTGTATTATCTATAATTTGTATTCCTTTGGAGTAGTTTGTAAGTTGATCATTTGCATGTATTGATATGTTGTTGAAATGTTGAATTACTCCAAAAACAAACATTGTAAACTCTTAAAAGATTGTTCTACAAGTATTTGTAACCATTATTTATTTGTAATACATTGAGTAGACCTTTTCAATGTGGAGTTTTTCTCCCAAAAGGGCTTTCCCCACATATCATGTTGTGTGATTTATATTTGCATGCAATAATATTTAATCTTCTCAATATTGTGAATCTTTGTCAACTATAATTACTAAAAGATAAAGAAATGTACAACTCTCCTCATCAGATTCGTGTAGGAAGTGTGTTCAATATATTTTGCTTCCTTTCAAAAAATTCTTAAAGGTAATGTACAACTCTCCTCATTAGATTGGTGTAGGAAGTGTGTTCTATATATTTTGCTTCCTTTCAAAAAATGCTTAAAGGTCAAGGCCTTTGAGTTACTTACAAACTTTTGGTGGGACTTGAAACTTTCTCTACATTAGTACCTTTTTCCTTGGGTTTCCTATTTCCTCAAACCCCCTTTTCGTGTCTTATATGATATAATTTCAAGGTTTAGCTTAATTACGTGTGTCTTCCTTCATTCCTCGTGCCTCCATTCCCCTCACTCCCACTATCCTTTTATATTTTTAGTCTAGGTTTTCAAAGACTCAATAAATTATGTACTATGTAATTATCATTTATATGGTCTAACTCTTGATGTCCTCTTACCTCATTTTACATTAGAATTTTGGAGCTTTTCTTCCCTCTTCACACTTGAACACCAACAAACTCGATCCCCTAAACTCTTAACCTTTTCCCTAACAAGATCCTATAATGTTATCCACCATCATATCTTAAGGGATGTCATATTGTGAAACTCCAATCCTCAAACTCTATTGCACTTTTAAGTTTTCATTTTCCTCAACATTGTGGTATCAAGTATGCTGAAGTCTCAATCCTAGTTCACCTTTGGTAAATTTCTCATGGGCTTCTATATTATTTCATCTCTCGCTTAAATAGTACAAAATATCCCAAATTCCTAAATCTCACCATCCCATAAAATTTTGTAACTCCCTTAGTTTCCAACGAAGACAAGTAATGAATGTCTTGAAGCCCTAACCTATCTCAATATAAGATCATAAGTAGGCTTTTAGACTTTCCTTTGTCTATCAAACTTGCATTTGATATACTATTTTCCCATCTATAGTTCTTTGTTCAAACTTTCTATCTAGACCTTCAATATTTTTAATATGGACATACCTTTAGTAAAAAAAAGTCCAAGATCTCAATCCTTGAGTCCTTGCTAGTTTGTCATTCTATTTCCTCACTACTATATCATTATGTTTCCTCGATCTCACAAACATATGCATCCCGATTTGTTGTGCATCCTAGTATCGCTACCCTAAATTGCCACTTTCACACACTTTCCCTTCTTCCATTCCTATGAGCTTGTAGATCTCACATGCACTTGAAAGGAAAAACAGTGTAGCAATATAAAAGATTTCCACATAAAACCAAAGAGAGAAAATAGGCAAACAAATATTCAAAATAGACTATGCAAAAACATAAACAAACATGTACTATAAGATGACACAAGGTATTTCTTAGAAAATCTTCAAAGGGAAAAATTCAACCTTCAAAAGCACCTACACTCAATTAATTATTTATAGCAATACGTTTACATAGTTTCCATGAATATTTCTAAAACATCAATCTTCTTCAATGTATCCTACATGTGTCGAAGTGTAATGGGTAACTATGCAACCACACATCCAATGTCATGCTTCACATATGCACTCTATAAGAGAGCTCAACACAAATGTCAACCAACTTTAAACCCTATGTGCTTCTTTTTATAGAATCGAGCTCACACAAAACCACTAAATGATATTGGTCAAACCATGTGTCTCAAAACCATTAGAGCACAAACCATTGACTCCAACATTTACTCTTTGTTACTAAGTTTTTCCAATATGCAACACACACATAAATATCTAACCAATACTACAACACATTTATTGGTGGACCCAAATAAATATTTAATGTGGTTAGACACATATTTAAAGATGCATAAATATTTATTTTCCCATGCAAGGTGTACAACCTTTTTCCTAACATTATCTCACTTATTGTAAACATTACACAAGAATCAATATGATGAAATGCATCACCATAGCCATCCATGAAACCACATCAATATCCAACATTGTTCTCCTGCTCCATCAAAGTAGTTTAGTCACAAGGATCATTGGTATATTGCAACGAATTCTATTTGATAATATTTTTGGATGATATTATGATACAATTTTTTCCCTTGTCAATGTCCAGCAAGGAGTCTGTGTATAACTCAAGTGATGCACAGAATCTTAAAAGACGTAGAAGTGAGCAACTCTTCTCCTCTTACCAAAAATATCTCTAGGGAGTTTTAAAATCATAAAAGTCGAATGCATATAGTGTTAAGTATCCCTGTTTAAGCAGGGATTTTCTAATTGTTTTTAATGATCTTATTTGATTGATACTGTTAGATTCATTAGTGACTAAACATGTTTACCGGTGTCATTAATGCATGTAATGTATATGTTTTTGTTAGCATCAGTAACAAAATTTATCAGATATGAAATATGTGGTAATAATTGTATGCAAAAATTGAAGAAAAAAATGCTGATTTCAGTAATGCTTTAGACCATGGGCTAAACATATTGACTTTTTTATTGGAGATTTCAGTTTTTGCTTTTGTCTATGGGCTATATATATTGACTTTTTTTTCTGCTCAGTGGTCTTATCAAAAAGGTATTGCATTTGAATTGATTCCAGATGTTGTTAATCCTCCATCCACGTTACACACTAGCCCAGAGTTTATCATCCTATCTACTATCAGTGCATAGATAGAAATATATTTATCTCCATGTAACAAAATCGAGTTTTAATGGGAACAATATACATTCAAGGTCCTGCCATTTGCATCATCTTGACAATTCCCAATTTCAGTGAATTTCCCTGAATCACCACATTCATTATTTTAGGTAAGCGTGATCATACATTTTTCAGCAGGTGGATATGGCAATTTTTTTCTTCTTGCTACTGAATTTTAAGCTTATGGAAGTTAAATTGATAGAAAATCATTATTAGATTTAAAAAGTTAATTAAAAAAAATGAATTTATGCACGAAACAACTTTTCAAGATGTTGAGCTTGAATCTACATTTTAGGGACCTGATTTACCTGGGGCTCCTAGCTTCCATCCTTTGACACCTAAAAAACCTGTTTTAATTCGTCAAGTGAAAAAAGAATGCCCAGCTTCATTGTCCAGTCCTAATGGACAGCCTGCAAGGGTAAGTCGTCAATTACTCAAATGAAGCAGCAAACATGCAAATCAAGTGTTGCAATCTTTTGAACGATATTCTTATAAAATTTTCCTTGATTGTTATTGTCCTAGCTTTCTTAATATGACAAATTACACCTGTGCCAAGAAGTTTTCCTAAGTTACTTTCTTTTTGTATGAGCAAACCTAATATATGTTTTCAGTTCTTTAAATATCTTTAGTACTTCTTTCGAATGTTGCTACCGAAGGTAAGCCAAATATTTTGGAACCTGCCAAGATATTTTATCTAAATATTGTATTTTGGCTAAGTACCTGCCTACCCAAAAACCATCATTTGGACACCAGTAATTATTTGAATTTCTCAATTTAGTTTGCATGTTACATATTTTCCCAGTGCTTATGATTTTTCAATCACAATATGTGCATTCTATAGCAAATTTTGTTGAAGGAATGTCTTCGGGATCACAGTAGATTGTTTACGACAACATGATCCGTTCTCAAAGACTTCCAGCATTATAGGAAAATAGGGTCTGAACCACTTCCAAGAACTCTTATGAATAAAAGCTTTGAAGTGTTTTGTAAAGTTTTCCGAATCTGACACAGTCTCCATAGTTGATGTCGTACAAAAACTGGAAATGTGTTTCTTATGTTTCTAGATGCAAGACAATATTATTTTCTTGGATGGAAGTATACTAAACTTTGATGATAGAAATGATTTAGCTTGCCCTTTTTCTAAATGAGTTTGATATTTTCTACACAGTAAAGTTATTTCCTTATCAAAAATTTGCTTGAAATGCGTTCTCTTTACAAGGTAGATAAATTAGTTTCTTAAGGAACTCAGATCTTAACATTTCATAAGCTACAAAGTTGGAAACGGCTAGATTTTTCTTTTGCCTATAACTGCCAAAGCTCATTGGGGAATGTATCTGATGTTTGTATGTCTAGGAGGAGAATTACACATTTACCGATTTCTAATTTCTTTCTCATTAAGGTTGAGGTGAGATAAGAGGACACGCTCTAAATATCCATATGTTTTGTGCTAGGCGACCTGGAGTACTGCTATCCACAATGAGGGCACAGGGTGGACTTGGCCTTGATGTAAAAAGAGCTATCATTAGCTGGGTGGACTTGGCCTTGATGTAAAACTAGCTATCATTAGCTGCTTCAGTAGGTTTACACTCGATGTATTTCAAGCAGAGGTAAGTAAATAGTTGAATTGAAGATAATGGAGATTAAATCATTTTCATTATATTTGTATTGTAGTATGGGGCTAACTCTCATCTCTTTCACTGAACAACAATCTAGAGGAGACATTGCACCTGAAGAGATCAGAGCTGTAATTCTGCAATAGGGTGTCCCCGCCTGCAGAATTTGTATACCATAGCCTAAGTTCTCACTTCATCCTGGCTCGGTCCTAGAAAGCATTATATTTAAGTTACGGTAGTCAAAACTGTCCGTGATGGTCAAACTAGGGATTCCATGTAGCGTTTTAGGTGTTGGTTCAACAGCATATTCAACCTTTCTCTCGTACCTTTCTCTCGTCAATCAACATAATGCTAGGAGGCTGCAATGCATGTTGCATAACACCTGGACTAGAATATCTGAAATGCTGTGATATTGACAGAAAGAGGTTCTATGAAACATCCACCTGTCAATCGTCGGGCACTTGCACTTTGCATACAAGACAAATGACACAATTATGATTTTCTATTCCATTCAGGAAAATGCACATAGATTATACAGATAACATGCCGCATCCCTTACTCTCCTTTTATGCCAACCTGTCATTCTTCCTCCATTAGTTCAGAGCAATCATAGCCATTTGTGGCACACAATGGATGCAGCAATTGCTATACTTGGACCTCACTACCATGGCCTTTGTGACATTCACATGGTTTATCCTTTTATTGTGCGAGAGAAATAAAGAAGGATGTGATCGTAGGATATATTCGAAGCAATATTCAATGTTAGACAAGTTTTAAACATATTTTGGAGCTTACATATTTTGAAGGACATCCCATACTGCTATAGTAGACAAGAATGTTTTTTTTAAAACCATTTAAGTTCGTGGCTTTAAAGATTTGCATCCATCCCATTTCCCATTTGTTCTTCTACTATAGTAAGTGTCACTGTTTTGGGAGTTATGTAATGTCCCATGTCACTTTTCTTCCCGTGTCTACTTTCCTTTATAGCCTCTGAGGCTCTATAGACTATCCTATCCTACTCTCTCCAAGTGGATTAGAATCTAGATAATAGTTATTAACTTATTCAGAATACGAAAATTCAAGAGATTCAGATTGATCATTTACTTCCAACTTCCCAATTATTAAAGCAAAGATATGTAACCACTGATTGAAAACTAAGAAGATGCCCAACTCAGAAATGCTACAGGAAATTACAAGTCTCAGGGAAGAAAGTACACACTGAAATGTACATGGAGCAAACTCCCACTGCAAGCTGTCCTTGTAGTCTTTGGCAGGGACTACAGCAGCACCACAGCCCTTGTTACACCTTTTCTATCTAAAGAAAGATTCTTTTTTATTAGGAAAATAACAGGAATTATGTGAAACTTTTTATCATTCTTCTTGGTGAAGAGATTGGATGGTATCTGATTACCTTACCTGTGAAGTTATATTTGCAACCTCGGAAGAATTCAGAAGCTGTAAGCAAATTTTCATTAGTAAATTTATTGTTGTCTAAAATATTGGCAGTTAAAACAAACATTAAACCAAAAGCAGAGCCCCCCCAAAAAGGTATTGTAACCTTACATGCAAAACACTAAGGAATATGGTAAAAGTTTTCAAAAGCTCTACAAGATTTACAGCCAAACACACATCAATGTTTGTTTCAAGAATAGTATCACCAGAGCAAAGAAACCAAATCAAATCACACGATTAGCATGCTCTGGACGCCAGCTTAGATTAGACTCCCTGACTCACAAATGATCATAAAAACTCTTACAACTATATATTGGGATATGGATTGCGAGGCCATTAAAGAATAGAGAAGAGTGATAAGAGAAAACTCACAAGAAGGAAATTTAATGAACTTGATCATAAAAACTCTTACAACTATATATTGGGATATGGATTGCGAGGCCATTAAAGAATAGAGAAGAGTGATAAGAGAAAACTCACAAGAAGGAAATTTAATGAACTTGTAAGCCAACACAACCAAAAGATCATAAAAATATGTAATGTCCATCCCATGAAAATAATAAAGTAGGCATCATTAAGAGCACAGTTAAAACCTCTCATTTCCATGATTGGAATCAAACGCATTGTGAGTGGAAGTAACAGGTAACTGATGCGTCTGGTTTATCAAGCGAATTCATTTTTTGTCTTTCACAGACAAGATCTCCCATGATGAGCAAAGGTTGCCATAAAGAGGCAACCTGAATTTAGTGAAGCACTGTAGCAAGTCACCTACAGAAATGACAATCTGATGAAAGAAACGCAATAGATGACACTAAGCAATTAACAAATAAATATCAGTTGTGTGATGAAATAAGATTCCAATTCTAGTATCTACCCATTACAAAGAAATGCAAAGAAGATAAATTGTAGCTCAGCTTCAGTGTAAGAAAGCAAGTAACGTCATCAAATTGTTTCCATTCTTACATTTCATTCTCATAACATGTAATAGAACATTACCTATCTTTATATGCTACCCTTTAAAGGAAATGCAAAGAAGATAAGTTGTACCTCAGCTTCCGTAGAACGATCATTAAATTGATTCCATACTTATGTCTCGTTCTTATAACATGATCATCTGCAGCTGCATGCCTTTGATGCTATAATGGAATTTGCTTGCGGCAAGAAAGAAGAAAACTGTGAAAATCTACATTGCTGTAATCTGTTTCTTCCATCACCAGGCTACTTTGAAACATAGCACCTAGAAAAAATCATACTGAAGCTGGTAATCATTTTCTACCATGCTCATCAGATATTCCTGCCTATCAGCAAACTCGGTATCGTTTTTCCCTTTGAACACATTTAGCAAATAAGATGATTTGGCATTTGAAATGACATACTTCTCCATGAAACGTTCCTCATTCAACATGACAATCTGAGGAAAACTCTTTGTTCTCTTTATCGCTCCCATAGACTTTAACGCTTCAAATACTCTCTGTCTGGGGATTATTCTTGCTTCCAAGCTGTATGCCAACAAATGGGGGTATTTCACAATCTCACTCAATGGAAGCCCTGCATAATTTACCAAAAACTCTACATTTCTCTTCATCTTTCCCCTCGAAAACTCCAGAATCTGAGGTTTCCGCCGACACAAAACCAGCACCTGTTCCTTCGAAAACCCTAAACGGTACAAAAAACAGAGTTTTTTCTCTAAATAATCATTACTAATTCCCATAAGGGAGCGCAAAGAAACCGCAAACATGGGCGACCCTTTCTTGTGGCCAAAAGCCTCTACTTGATTAAATAATCTCACAGCATTTGCCTCTGAAACTGTCAACAGCTTGGGCACTGTGGCCACCATGAAGGACAATTCCTCGCCCTCAAAACCGCATTTTTGCAAAAATGAAACTGCATTTTTAAGCCTAGGCTCAAGACTCAAGTTGAAAAGTCTTGGATTCAATGAAATTAGTTTGGGGATATCCTTTTCCTTGACAATAGTCTTAAGGAAGCTAAGCTTGGGCTTAATGTTTTTCTTGGGATTTAATTCAAACAATCTAGGATTGCAAACGACGACTCTTCGGATTTGAAGAGGGGTCAAACCGTAGCTCTCCAGTAATTCTAGTACTTGTTCCAAATTCTGCGTTGATGTTGAATGAAGCATTTTGGGGCAATGTCTCAGCGCCCTTCTTATGCTTCTCTCTGTAAACTCATATTTGTTAACCAGGAGTTGCGTCACAAGACTCTTATCTGGGGTTTCCAGTGGGCCGGCACAGAAAATGGCAAATTTTCTAGTATTGATTGCAGAACGAGAAGAAGGAAGGGTTTCCAAGTGCTGATGGGTTGTTAATGGAAGCTGAATCAATCTGGGTGGCTTCGATATCAATTGAATTGCCATTGTCTCAGGGAAAAAATAAAAGCCAGTCTAGATATGATTTATATGGCAAGATATCGCCTACAAAATGCACAATGCCATAGCAGCAGCTCTTTGAGTCATGAAGTTAAATCATTAAAAAGAAGTCTAAAAAACAGCGTCAATTGCTCAGATTAATTTGATTTAAGATGCGAATTGAGTAATTGTGAGGGACATGTCCACGGAAAGGTGAATGAAGGAAAGAAAGATTTTAACGAGATTTTGAGGTTCAAGTAGTCTATGGGATCTAGGAATAACATAAAAAATTTCATTAATAAGATATCTTATTTTTAAGTAATTGTAACAATTTTTTAAGATTCATTTTTTTACGGTAGATTTTGATTCAAATTTGCTGTTTTTCATAGTCTTGCATCTTCAAATAATGTGTTTAGATTGTTAGTTTTCAAGATGTCATCATAACTTATGTAGAAATTAGTATGGGTTGAGCATTCCATGATAAAATGTCATTCTGTCTCTACCATTTTGGCATTGTAGAATAGGCAATATTTTTTCCCCCTCCTCTTTAGGTATCATCCATCTACCTGTTTTGCATCTCAAGTGATGAGAACTTGTCCTTAGTTGGGCTATCAACGTTTTTGCTTTTCATTTAATATTGGCCTCTATGTAAGTTTTTTCATTATGATCTCCCGAGGGATTAAATTCCTTGACATTGTAATCTTTTTTTTGCCCATTTTATTTTATCCATATGACATTTCTAAACTTTTCCCTCACAAGCTTAAATCTATTTCCTCATTGGTGATTGGACATTCCTTCATATTAATATCCCATTTCTTCATCCATTTGTTATTTTGTTTCATCCAAGTGTTCTTCCTTCTAATTAACTCTTCCTCCATTATCTTCTTAGGTCAATGGTGTGTTTCCATATTTTGAATCTTCTTTAGGTAAATTACTAATGCTTCCAAAAGGAAGGTGCTTGTTTCCACCAATAATATCTCATATGGGACAACAGTTTTAATTTTGAGGTTGCTTATGATTAGATGTTTTTGAATTCTTTCTACTTTCCTCTGTTTTTTATTTGACATGCTACTGCCTCAAATTTCACACTTGTAGAGAATCACTGGGGTGACCAACAAACCAAAAAGCATTTATTTGATTCTCCAATCCCCTAGTTCTGCATTCCTACATCTATTTTGTAAAGAATATAATGCTTTCCATCCCCATTGGATTCTTTTTACTCTACATGTTTCCCAATTAAGCTACTTGTGAAAATTCTAAGTTATTTGTACTCATTCACAACCTCTATCAGATTGCCTTAAAAAAGAAATTGATTTTGCTTCATTTTATTTATTCGTAAAGAGAATATCATCACTTTGTTTTCTCTAGTGTTTACTTGCATCCCAACTTTTTGACAAAAGGTTTCAAGTTGCCTCAAGTGTTCCTTTAGACCATGAGCTATCTTAGCAATTAAAATGAAATCATCAACATATAGCAATAACTTAATTACATATTTAGACAATTGAATTCCTTCCCCACTAGTCTTATTTAACCAATCTTCTAACTTATCAATGTTAACCCAAACAAAACTAGGGAGAGCAGGTAGCCTTGTTTGATGCCAATATCGCTACCAAAATATTATGACATTCCAACTACAATTTTGATTTCAGCCTTGACCAACTCATATAGCCTATGTATTGCAACTCTAAGTGAGTTTGAGACTCCCAATTCTTCCATTCTATTTCATAGTTTGTCACGTTGTACCATGCCGAAGGCTTTTCTAAAGTCTACAAAACAACAAGAGGCCTTACCACCTTGGGTGTTCCATATTTTTTCAACCAAGAACCTAAGAGTAACACCATGGTCAATAGTGGATGTTTTGGTCTAAAATCAACCTACGTCATAGCTCTTTTTCCTTCTCTTTCTACCCAACTACTTATGGAACTCATCACCTTAAAGCCTCACACAAAGCTTGATGACATTGCTTGATAGTTGTTAATGCATGCATTCATCAGGAGGAAAATATACCTTGATCATGATTGTTGAACTTGAATGCTATAATGCTTGTATGCAAATTTCTCCTTAATTTCCTTGAAGATGCTTGATCGAATGCTCAATTGGAAGGAACTCTTGATAACAAATGATGTTCAAAATGGGGGAGGGAATTGTATTTATATAAAACTTACACCTTTTTTAGTTTACAATTTATTATCACTATCTCATTTCTTCATCATATGTCTTATCAATTTGTAGCATTGTAAATTATCACTGGGCCAATTCACACCTCATGTTTGTGCCCCTACTTCAGTGTGTCCTATCCTCATCAGCTTCATGGGTCCATTTGTGCCTATTCTCCAACTTTGAGGCCATGAGCAACCTTTTGCGGGTCCTACCATGGGATGACCACTCTATTTTTACATTGTTTTGGTCTTGATTGAGGTGGGACCAGGGTGTGGAATGCCCTGGTCTGGACCATGGTGCCTCAAAATGCCATGTTCCTGCTTAATCAAACCCCAATTTAAAATGGGGTTGGGGCTATATCTCAATAGTAAGTTTTGATCTTCATGGCTCCGCATGATCATTGGAGGTCGACCTAATTGGTAATTTACCTAGAACCCCCTATATAAAGATATTTTATCAACCTACTTTCATCTAACAATCTAAGCAATTAATTCCTACCATTTGTTCATTCGTGAAGCTTTCATCATCAATTATTTTCATAGATCTTCAAGGTTGCATATTCATCTTTCAATCATTGTGGAGAAATGTCATGTTAATTTTCATGCAAGCATGTGTGTGTGATTAGGGTTTTGTCATGTCCATGTCATTTCATACAACATATGTGATTACATTCAGAGAGCAAAGCATCATCGTCAACAAGTGTAGATTTGAGGTATAACTATCTAGCATTTATTTTAGTATTTGCATTATTTCATTCAAGGTTAATTCCTAAACCAAGTTTTGACTTAGGCAAACCCCTATTCCCCACAATTTCCCCTTTCTTTATGTGCATAGTAAATAGGTATAGAGTTGTGTTTGGGAGGATCGACATAATTCACAAAGACGAACAGGTTCACTTTTCAATGACACAAAATCCTAAGGACCATGGCGAATTGATACTACCTGGTCTTGAAAAATTAGGCCGAACTTCTAGGAACATATCCAAAACATCTTGTTTTGCTCAAATCCAAGTTGGTGTCTCTATACGATGAATGTAGCTCACTGTTTATGCCCGATCTATTTAATAATCACCCATTTTACCCTAATTTTAGCATTTCCACAATTTAAATTAGAAAGAGGGAACCAAACCCTAACAAGGTGAACCTAATCAGGATTTCAGACTTTTTCCTATTGGGATTAAGCCTAGATCTATTAGGTCCACCCCTCTTTCATTGTGGTCGTCTCTCAAGTAAAATTAGTGGTTTTTTTACCTTAATTGGTGAAACCCTTATTTTCACCATTACATTTTGGTGAACCTGACTCCTTACACCACTATTTTTGATCTGTGTTCTTAGATATGATTTGTGAGCATTTTCATTTTCAAGTTTGCACTCGTAGATTTTATTTTTAATCAAATTACATAAATTTAGATGTTAAAATTCATAAAAACCCTAATTTAATTTGGTTAATTTGATTTGTGAGTTGCATAATTTGTAACTTTTATTTTCAAATATGATCTAAAACATTCAAAAGGGCACTTAGTAGATTTAATTTATTTTCCATTTCACATATGATTACATTGTTTTTTACTTATATTTATCAAAATCATATGTTGGATAATGGTTTGTTTCACTTTACATTGCTTCTTTTCATTCATAGCACTTTGGCATTTGCATTTTTAGAATTTCCAAAATGTTTCCTATTACTCAATTAAATCTTAAAGCTTTTATCCATGATGCATGTTGTGATATTTTTAGGAAAATGTGTTACATATGTAGATCAAATAAAATATTTTGTAGATCATAATCCTAGAGATGCTAATGAAAAACCTAACACTTGTACCTAGATCCTAGGGTATCTCATGTGATTGAAGAAAGAGCTAATACTCCTATCATTTATCTTTGTAATGGAGAGAAAACATTGAAGAGAAAATCATCTTCTTCTCATACACTTACCCTAGCACAAGGGGGGCAAGATCAAAATATTGGTGTTTCAATCTCTCTAGATCCCCCTTATTCTCATAGAGCTTATCTTAATCATCAAAATATTTGTAGAGAAGATGATGCTATGCATTTCATTCATGATCTATCTCCCCACATAAAATTAAGTAAAGATGAGGCCTTAGATGATAAGGATCTTCCTTCCAAACCTATCAAAGAGGATATGCATGATGATAGAAAGGAGAATCTTCCTACAAAGGATATTCCTTCCACATCTACTTCTCCCTTTGTTCCTTCTAGATGTACTTACACTACAAAATTTAAATAAATCCATTATAATACTCCTTCCTCTCAATTAAAAATATCTTATAGGAGTGGCTATAACATAATATCAAAACAAGGTTATAGAGGACAAGGACTTGGAAAATTTGAACAAGGAATCAAAGTCCTTATAAACCCTCCTACACAAGCTAGTATTGAAGGTCTAGGACATCCTCAATATTCACCAATGGATGATCTCCTTAGAGTTCAAAAGCTTAAGGAGTACTTTGTAAGACACAAATTCTATCATCCATTTAAAGGTTTTTCTTCCTCAAACACTCTTTTTTTTTTCTCACATCATAAAACTAATGATCATGACACCAATGATTGTTAGGATTTTCAAAATAGAATGCAAGGACTCATTGATAATGGCATAGTTAAAATCATAAAAAAAAATCCATCTTCTTCTAGAAATTCTTGTCCTACATCTCAAGAGACAATACCTACTCCTATTGATGACCAAGAGAAATTAGCTACTAGAATCTTTTGGAGATTGACGTATGATAAGAATGTTGTCTTTCCTTTCATTAAAATTAATCACAATTATAAGTGTAAGGAAGGTGATGCACATTGTATTTTTCATTGTAGTTATTCTCATTCTCTTGGAAATTGTAAAGCATTTAAAACATGACCAATATTATAGAGCTCATATAGCTCTTACAATTGATATTGCACTCTATCTTGGTGAAGAGGTAGTGCCTTAGCACTCCATTCACCCTTCATGTTGCTCCCCACCCCACGACACTAGTAGTTAACTTAATTAGGGGCTCTTTGTTATAAGAGGTGATGCTTTTTCAATAGAAAATATCTTGGGGCAGCAAAATAATTCATTCTTTCCTCTATGGTTGCAGGGGCAAGAATATTATCCTATCTCTTTCCTCTTTCTAAGGTTTCACTACTTCCTTTATGGATTTCACTTTTCATAACATGATGTCCTTTCTTTCTTGAAACGATATCTCTTATGGATAATCTCTCCTTAAGGGAGTGTGTGATCCTTTATCTTAATTCTACATCTTTCCTTTTTGAAGATTACCTCTTCTTTAGAGTTGCATTTTGCATATCTTGATGTCTTTCTTGCATTGAATATTCCTTCATGTGAGTACATGCGTGTTCCTTGTTTACGACATTTCTTTTCTTGGAATAGTGCATTTTCTTATGTATAATCTCCCCTTAAAGGTTGTGTAATTATTCTCATTGTCCCTACACTTGGGGAGCATTGATTTTTCTTATCCTTTCTAAGGATCCACTTTTCCTATATTGAGTGGTGTTTGCTTATGATTTGATGTCATTTCTTGTGTAAAATTGTTTTTTGCTCAAGGATTCTCTCTTATGCAAGAGGTGTATATCCTTGACTACAAGGTCTCTTTTACACTTGGAAATGTATATCTATTATAAACAAACCCCCCTTCGCTTTGGCTTAAAAGTGTGTCATCTTTCATAAAGAATCCCTTTCACCTACCAATAGGAGGAAGGTAGGCATTCTTTATCTCCTTCCTTTCTTTTGGTAGAAGATGTTATTTTTGTTCAAATAATTCCTCTTGGATGTAGATGTCTTTTGAGAAAAGATCTCTTCCCTCCAAAGATCCTCTTTACACTTGTTGAAAGATATCTCTTTTTCAACTATCTTGCCCTCACTTGTAAGAGTCTTGCCTCTTTAGCTTGGATTTATGAATATTGTTGCCTAAAAGGATATCTCCTTGGTGTTGAAGGTGTGTATCCTTGTTTCTAGCTTCCTTAAGACATCAACATAGACCTATGTTGACATCTTAAGGGGGGCATACATATCATCCTCTTTGTACTATATTGTACTATAATTTTGCATGTCTTAAACATGGTGTTAATTCTCGAAACCAGAGCAAACAAACTCTTACACTTGTTGATGGTGATGCTTTGCTCTTTGAATGTAATCACAAATGTTTTATGAATGGAATGGACATGACAAAACCCTAATCAGACACACATGCTTTGCTCTTTGAATGTTTGCCCCATGGGGTGTGTTATTAATATTGCATATCAATAGTCAGATGATAACCATAGGATATAATAGTAACCAGAAACTCAGAGCAATGCTTTCATTAATGCCAAAATGTCTAGTACGATAATCATTCTTTGTGTTAGTGTATCCAACAATAGGTACAAGAACATATATAAAGACACGGTCGAGGGTTGCGATTACCACCCGTGGGGAACTGTCGTGCAACAGACAACTACCCTTGGCGATGCTAACATACTTAACCAGCGTAGCTTAACAAGTAATACAAAGCCCATTTTATGACCAACATCATCCCCCCCTAAGAAAAGTCATCTCTGAATGACAAGGACAAAAATCCAGGACTAACACAACAAAATGGGGATGAAGTACACTATATACAATAAGAAAATCACTAAGAAGAAGGGGCTGAGGGGGCGTCTTTGAAGGAGGTAGTTGCACTGCCGATGAAGAAGATGCAGGAACTACTGACGTCAGTTGAGCCCGAAATTCATACACATGTTGCGTCCTTGCCTAAAAAACCTTTTCTGCTACCATCTGATGCTCAAGTGCAGATTTCACCATTGTTGCTTCCACAAGGAGTTTTTTTTTTTCCTTGACATCACAGTCCTCCTGTGCCTAAACCAAACTTGTCTGCAAAACACGCTTTTCAGTCTTAGCCTCCACCAACTGCTACTCAAATGATACTGTCTCCCTAGCCAATTTGTCCTTGATAGCCACCCACGCTGCCCTCTTAGCATCCAACTCCTGGGTATATTGAACCAAGTCTCATGCTACTACTGCCTCCAACCTGGTGGTCAGCTCCTCTCGAGCCCTCTGTGCATCCACTGAGGAAACCTCACGTCTAGCCGAGACATACTCTAAGTTCCTCAAAGCGTACCATTCATGCCTGGAAGTGGCCACAACCCTCTGGCACAAAGGCTAGGAGACACCTCAAATCCTCCATCACACTCCCCAAAGGTTGATAAATGAACTGAATAACTCCCTGGTGTTGTATGACTTCACGTTCTTGCAATGCCTTCCCTCAAACTTTGTTTGTTCGCAACCTCCAAATCCGTCTCCCTCTACGACTTATGGCTTCCCTGCCAATGCTTAGCTTTAGGCTTCTTTCTCTAGTACGGAACAAACCCAACACTTACCGTTACTTCTCTGATGCCCTTCGCCCAACTCAAAAAGTGTATTGTAGCTCAAAAATAAACTGGGGATCTGGGGGTAGTGCCCCCAGTGGGCCCCTCGTGGGGTCCGGGGGCAGCACCCTAGGTGCGCTCCCAACACCAATTTACAACCTTTAGAACCACACGGAAGTCCATGGTGCACATCATTTTTGTGATATTTTAAGATGCCAAAAACCTTCTTCTCCACTCTAATTTTTTTAGCATCCTGGCTCCAAACTCCATCAAATGATTTTTCAATCTGGTCATCATTTTTTTTTAACCACTATAATGTACCCGATGGCATCCCTAGCCATACAACAACCTCCTTGTACAATCAACAACATAGAGCATTGAAATTGACCCTTGACACCCCCAATTGTACAACAACCTTCCCGTACAGTCAACACCCTCCTTACCGTATGACCACCCCTCCATCGTACGGACCACCCCGTACGGACAACACAACCAACCATCCACCGTATGGTTCTCCTTCTGTATGCCCAATGCAAGTGACAGTTCGTTGTTGCACAGAGAAAATGAAAATAATTATACTTTGCCCAACGAAAGTGATAGAAGGAGATTTTACTTGCCGAAGAATTAACCTGTGGATTCGCACTTGTAAAAAGAAATTATATTGATAATGAACGCACAATAGATTACACCAACTTCAACAAAAGCAGAATAGGGTGAGGAGCCGTCGGTGCATTTTTTCTTTTCACGTGCCATCACCACCGTTTATCCCTGTTGTGCCATGGTATTTTTCCTTTCACACTTTTTTTTTAAACCGTCGCCGCCATCGTTGTGCTCCTTCAAGCCTATGGTGGTATTCCACCATTGGTGACCTCTTTCAATGGTGGTTCCACCACACGGTGGTCTCACTGTACAGTGACCCCCCCACGGTGGTTCCACCACACAGTGGTCACCAGTGGTGGCCCCCCGATGGTGGTTCCATCATATGGGGAACCCCTGACAGTGGTCCCATCACATGATGATTCCACCATAGGGGGAACCCCCGACGGTGGTCCCACTATGGCCATCGATTTTTTTAATTTTTTATTTAATTTCCTAATCTAATTGTCCAGAGAGTCTTCGGCTCGGGTCCCGTGCCTTTGGGATCGCCCTTCATCCTTCTCAGTTTGCCTCGCCCGAGAGTCTCCCGTTTCGGTCCCATGCTTCTCGAGTTGCCTGCCTGGCCTCTTGGGTCCCCCTCCGGACTCTCGGGTGTCCTTCTGGCCTCTCAGGTCCCCTACACGCTTCTCGTGGTAGGGTTTCAATTTGGACCCATTGGTGGAAAGTCTATTTTCAATGGACATCCAAAGACCTAGAACCATAAATTCTTCAAGGACCACGGTCTCCTTCCCGTACATAAGAAGAAGAAGAATAATAAAGATTTTGAAGGTTGCGACCTTCCACACAGGGTTTCAATCATTGCCGACACAAATGATCTTGGGATTATCTACATCACTGAGGTTTGTCTCCTTCAATTTTACCTCTTGATACTTGATGGGTTCTTCCTTCAGGAACTGGTGTGCGGTGGTGTCACTCACACGAGCGTCTCCCTTCTAATATTCTATGTATTTCGGCAGGTACACCTCCTCTGTTACTTGCTCTGGTTCCTCTACTTCGAGCCTGCAGCTTTGGAACATTTCGTAATCCTCCATCTGCCAGTGGAAGAGACCATTCAATGACACCATCTCATCCTCAGAGTACTCTCCTAGTTTGAGAATCCCTTCATCGTTGGGTTCCATGCAACCCTGTCCTTCATTCCTCAGGTCGCCTTCTCCTTCACCCTCTGATTCCGAAGATGATGCCAGTTCCTCACTAACCAACTGCATCCCAAGGTCTATGATAAACTTCCTTCCTCCGTTCTCCATAGACACAGTGTTCTTCTTCTAGTTGTGGGTGGCCTTGGCTACTACCAACCACCCTCTCCCTAAGATCGCATCATACCCTTTTTTCTTTAGTGGGATTACCACGAAGTCCAGTATGAAGGGTTGCATCCTGATGGTAGCTTTCTGGCCCATCAGTCTCCCAATGGGTTTGATTCCATGCTGATCTATTCCCAGCAGATTGAATGTAGATGGCCACAACGTTGGCTTCCCCAGCTTCCGCCAGGTTTCTTCTGGAAGAACATTCACTCTTGATCCACCATCGATGATGATATCGGTTAGAATGGTGCCAAGGATACCCATCTCCACAATGGTCGGGTTCCTTCTAGTGTTAACTGCTAGCAGCCTAGGGTCTATTGCAGACCCCCTAGGAACATCTGTACGGTGGTTGGTATTGGTGTGTGGTTCAGAGAGATTATTCAGCAACGTCGTTCGTAATTGAGGCATCATCTGGAGGAGGTCGTGTACCTTCACAAACACCTCTTGTTTTAAAATTTAATTTAGTATAGCCTCCTCCACCTTTGGTCGGCTGGAAGTACCCGTCGTACCCTTCGCCTTCGCCCTCTTTCGTATATCTTTCTCAATTTCTTCCCATGCTTCCCGTACCTTTCGCTTCTCCGTCTTCGGGTCTGGGCACGTTGCTTGTCTGGCTTGGGCGCGGGTTACAACCAACACTTCCTCTTCTTTGGTTTCCTCGATATTGAGCAGGTTGACGCCGAACTTCGGGCAGGTGGCATCTTCATGGTCTCCCTGTCCACACCATTTGCACAAATATTGTATGGCCTCTCCCTTCGGGCAGTCTCGGGTGAAGTGCCCCCACTGGTTGCATGCTCTGCATTGTATCATCGGTTGGCCTTTGGAGTCATATTGGATCTGGCTCCTTGTATTGTTATTGTTGTTATTGTTGTTTCATCCTCCCCACCGGTTATCTTCGTAGCCTCCCGATGTTGTATTGTTATTCGCTTGGGAGCTGTTGGTACCGCCCGATGTAGTTCGTTGTTCTTGCGTAAGCAATACTTGTTGGTTTTGTGTTTTCATGTTGTAGGGGCATTCCCTGGTGAGATGCCCCATCAACTGGAATATATCACAATAGGCCTTCTTTGGGCAGGAGCCTTTCGTGTGGCCGTTCGTCTTACATTCCATGCACCAAAGCTCCTCTTCGTCGGTCTTGCTTGGACCTCCCTTCATAACCTTCAACTCTTTCATCATCCTCAGCATGTTCTTTTGCAGGGCTTGCACCTTTTTGTCGGACTTGCCATTGCTGCTGCTTCCCTCAGAAGAGTCATCATCCTCAGACGAGCTATCCTTCTTCCTTTTCTTCTTAGATGTCTTGTATTCACTTTTTAAGTCCATAACCCTATTGTATGCATCATAGTATGACAAAGGAGGGACTGTCTTCATTTTCTTCTTCAAAATGGGTTTTAGGCCTTCTATGAACCACCTCTTCTTGAGTCCGTCAGCTGACTAACTCTCCATTTTCCCAATAAGCTCCTTTAGGTGCCTTCCGTAGGCACGAACTGATTCCTTTTGTCCTTGTTTCATAATGTATATCTTTGCCACTATTTCATTATCATCCCGAAGTAGGCGGAACTCCTTCTCGAAGGCTTTTCGCAGCGTGTCCCATGTGGCCACTACAGTTTTATCAATGTTTGAGTACTAGTCGATGACAACTCCCCATAATGTCACTAGAAATTGCCTCGTCTATTCATCATGGTCTGTGACACCATTGGCCGTCCATATGGTTTCACAGGTTTTGCAGTGCCTTACGGGATCCTCCTTCCCGTTGTCGGTGAAATTCGACAGCTTCTGCCTGTTGGCCATTGATGGGGGTCGTGTCCCTAGAGGTGGCTATTTCTGTCGTGCACCCGCACCACTCCCCCTGCGCCAATGGTGTTTCCTTTTTGAGTGACTGGGGGTACGATTTTTTGTACCTGCGTGCTTGGTGTGATGGGTCCCAAGAGGGGGTCATGTCTGTTGTGTGCCTCCTCCGCACCTACGGTCGTACAGTTGCCCTGTCCTCCATTCTCACCCTTGTCCTCGTTCGCTCCCTTTGGTGGTCCTCTGTGCGCGCTGTAAGGGATAAATTCTTGAACTGATCCCGGGTCTCTTCGACCAAATTTCTTCGTAGCCTTGTTTCTTCCAAAAATTCTTCGTAGTTTCTCACCCTACGGTGTTCTGGTGACACGTAGAAATGTCCTTCGACTTCTTCTCCTGAACTCTCTGTGACACCTCCTTGGTTCCCTTCGGGCAACCCTTCCTTCGGCAAGTTGTCTCAGCCTTCGTCTATGTTCTACTTGTTGTTCCAGAATCAAGGCTCTCTATGCGGCCTCCCACTCCTCACTTTGGGCCTTCTTATTTCTATCCTTATTTAATAAGTTGGGCATTAATTCCCGTACATCTTCATAAATAGAAATAACACATAAAAAATAGAACACTTCTTTATTAATCTCACCAGCGGGTAGGCCCATCGTATTCGTACGCCATCCACTCCTTCCTTTCCCGAGTATGTCTAGGCAACGATGCCAAATGTTTACCCCGTGGGGTGTGTTATTAATATTGCATATCAACAGTCAGATGATAACCATATGATAGAATAGTAACCAGAAATTCAGAGCAATGATTTCATTAATGCCAAGATGTCTAGTACAATAATCATTCTCTGCATCAGTGTATCCAACAACAAGTATAAGAACATATATAAAGACATGCTCAAGGGTTGTGGTTACCACCCATGGAGAATCGCCGTGCAACAAACAACTACCCTCGACGACGCTAACATACTTAACCAACGTAGCTTAACAAGTAATACAAAGCCCATTTTACGACCAACAATGATGCTTTGCTCTTTGAATGTAATCACAAATTTTTTATGAAATGAAATGGACATGACAAAACCCTAATCAAACACACATGCTTGCATGAAAATTAACATGACTTTGCTCCACAATGATTGAAAGATGAATATACAACCTTGAAGATCTGTGAAAATGCTTGATGATGAATGCTTCACAAATGCACACCATGTTTAAGACATGCAAAATTATAGTACAAGCATTTTAATATAATGAATGATCTCTTCCCGAGAATGATCCAGAACAAGCTAGAGGTGATAAAATTGAAAAATACCGAAAATCTAATTTTTCAGAATTTTCTACATTTTAGTAAATTGCATTTTTGGAGGTCTTTGGAGCGGAATTTGGGGTCGAAAGTGTCGTCAGTCCATTAACTCAATAAGCTAAAGGCCATGGTGTTAAGGGACTGAAATTAGTTTTCTTCGAGACCTTTCCAACAGTGTAAGCCATTTCAAATTTCGAGTTGTAAGCTGAAAGTTATGGCCCTGCCAAGTTGGGATACCTAAATTCCTAGTTTTTTTTTTTAAATTGTAATTTGTTTGTTATTTTATTATGCATAGACTCTTCATTTTTGAGTCTGTTGGATTATAGAGACTATTGGAATTCCATGTGTTGTTTAAAACTTAGTTCATACTTACAAGTTTCCACTTACCTTGTATTGTTATGAATTCATCATTGAATTCAGATCAATTTCACAAATATATACTTGGTAGGTAGAATTCATTGCAATATAAATAGTGATTTAATAACAGGAAATAGATGTATTTATTAATAGTTGAAGGATGAATAATTTTTTTTGACAAATCTATACATGGTAGAAAAAAAATTGAAAATGATAATCTAATATCATGAAATAAATGTATTTATACCTATATTTTTAAAAATGCATTCTAATTGGTCAGTCAGTCAAAAGAAATTGAATGCAACCAATGCATGGTAACCTGTCTCTAGTAGGAACTAATAATAAAATTTTCATGCAAACATGCAACAAGTTTGGAGGACAATACACCTAGAAGATAAGATAAGGATATATGCATACATTAATTGGGGTACTTGAGGAAATAAGAGACACCATTCTTCACTAAAGCATGGTTGACGTAACTATAAATACTCCCCTATAAGCTCAATTTTCTACATTCACATGCTTTACATTCTTTAGGTGTACTTTAGGGAAGAGTCATTTATATTCCCCCAAAGGAAAATAAACAAATTCTTAACAATGACTCTGAGCATAGTTGCTTCACATTCTTTAGGTGTAGTTTGGGGAAGAGAAGAGTTCTTTATATTCCAACAAAAAAAAAGGAACATAAGAAAATTGTTAACCATGGCTCTGAGTAGAGCTGCTTTACATTCTCCAAGAGTAGTTTGGGTAAGAGCATAATTCTTTACAAACCATTAACCATGGTTCTAAGTAGAGCCACAACAAATTTTGATGCAACTATACCTATTTGAATCCAAATACATGCAACAATCTTTGCCCACGTATAATTTTTTAATAGCTTTACACCTATTACAATTTCCTTTCCATTTTAATAGTAAATGCAACCTAACCTAAAAGTCTCATCTATATTTGCATGTTGTGAATAATTGGCTTCTAGAAGACAAATAATTATCCTTTCTTCTCATGTTTATTACTCTTCTTGTTGGATTCATTCTAAGAAGGGTTATGAGGGTTAAACAAACTTGTTCACCAATTTTTATGGTCAAATTGGGAAGGTAAAATGAATTATATTTTTTCTTCTTTCCTGAATCGTATTCAACCTATAAATAAGGTGGCTTGGGCCTCTTGGACCCTAAAACACAAAGAATTGCTTTAATTTCCAAGTTGATAGTTAGAGTTGTTTCTAGAAGAGTCATGGAAAAAAATTGGTTTGTTGCCAATTTTTTCTATCTACTACTAAAGGGAAATCGTAGATTGTTGGATGGATGGATAAAACTCTTCTTTTCTTTTTTATAGATAAAAGCTTAATTCAGTTCAGATCATTTGAAAAGCTTGATAAGTTGTCAAAAAAAAATTAAGTTGGAAAGATGCATCTTTGTAGCATGGGATCAACTTCGAAAATTCTTCTATTTGTTTGAATAGATAAACGCAATATCATGGCTAGCCTCTAGTAGTTATTTTTCATAAGTATGCTTATTATTCATTTAAAAAAGGGGTTCATCAATTTGGCACTGTTTCAGATTTCTTCTCTTTTGAGTGGTCTCTTTGATAGTCTATTAAGTGTAAGTTTAAATTAAACAATATGTTTGAAAGATTTCTGATTTTTATAAAACCATTAGTGTTATGGACCTTGTTATGAAAATTTGTACCCCTCTACAATGTGAGTTTACTAAGGACTGGCTATGGTTGTCAAAATATCAGTTCTCTTGCTTATTTAAAAAATATCTATGCAAACCTCCTTGATTTGTCACTTAATCAGTTGAAAAAAAAATGGAGATGTAGGTTCCATGAAAAAAAGTGGAAGAGATTGAGTAGACAAATATGGAAATATAAAGTAGATGCTAATGCTCAAATTTTAACATGGAAAGTCTTGAATTATAAATTACCAGTTGGGGATAAACTAAAGTTTGCGATTTATAATGTCAAATGCCCCCTTTTTAGTAGAAAGTTAACTTGAAACACTTGTTTCAGACTGTTCTATGAAAAAAAAATGGAATGCTATTTTCTTTCATGTTCCTATCATTTTTATTACTCTTTGAGCTAGAAAAAAGTTGTTCTCGGTGTTGATCTTCATAATAATCTTATTGATGATTTTGTCAGACATTTGTTTTACTTAATATATGGAAGAGTAGGTGTTTATCATTGTTTTCAAATTAGCCAGTTCACCAAGAGATAGAAATTCAAAGGTTTTTATTGTGACATCTTGTATCAAATTATTACTCTTTGTTTTTAATTACAAGGGGACACCAAGGAACATATTGTTGAACACACCCTAAGACTAAGCGGGGGGATGAATCAATTTTGAACAAAAATTTAAACTTTATAGAACAATTCAATTTCAACTTTAAACCCTTAAGCTGATCGATAACAAAGAAAGATAAAGAAATGAACACACATGCACAAAAGAACACCAGATTTACATGGAAAACCCAAGAAGGGAAAAACCACAAGGAGAGCCAACTCACACAATATGAACAATATAACAATTTATTTTAAGGATCACTGCTTAAGAAAGCTCACTACTCTTGGAAGGACTTTTAGGCTGAGGTTCACTACCTTAAGGAAAGATACAAGGGACTTGCTAAGGAGAATCACTGTCTCCAAGAGAGATGAATGAAAAATATGAGTTACAATGAACATGCCTTTAGAATCACTACATCCATCAATCTCCTTGAAATTTAGTTTCTCTTGACTCATTTCCTCAAGAAACCTTTTGGAAATGAAGCTCCAATACTTTCACCACATACTCTCCCTGCTTCACTTTCGCATCTTCCACAATCTTAAAAATCCACACATATTGCAAATGAAATAATTTTTTAAATGTACCATTCACATCATCACAAAAATTCAATTAGGTTATCCAAAATAGGGAACACGAAACAACCCCAACAAGCTAGCCTAAAAACATAATTGTAGTGAAAACGGTCCACTATAAGTGAAAGCACAAGTAGGAGAACAAGCTCTATCAGCCAAATAACTACAAATCACCCTAAAAACCAACTCCAAACACAATGCGACACCAAAATGAATAATCACTATCATGTAGACCATATCAAGGTATTCCATGGACTATCAACAAAATCCCCATACACTTTTTTCACATTTTCAAGCAAAAACAAGTTGGCGAAACCAAATCGATATAGAGTTATTCATTACCAAAATGCCAAGAAACACAATTACGAGATAAGACATTGATAGACACACTTTGTCATTTGAAATCTAAATTGAGACACTACAAAAATATTATAATCATGTCCTTAAAGATGCAACAATAAAAACATCAATGCAAGAGCATTCTCTGAACCAGTCCTAACCAACCATCAAATTGCCAACATATTGCCTAAACCAAAAACACTAGCTGCAACACTAGGGACCTAAAAAGATAGGAGTGCAACATCCATAGAGCCTAGATATATTAAAATTTTAAAACCATAGCACCAAATGATTAGACCACCTTGTATCACCTTTTAATCATTCAGGAACACCAAGAGAGATACTACAACAACTTGTAGTATGCCTAAGACCATCATCAATACATCACTTCATCATCACAATTATAACCCTCATCTTAATATAAACATAAGCATTAGCACCATCATTGAATCATCACTAGTACCAATACAACATATTGAGTGTAGACATGGCATACAAACATAAACATTAGCGCCATCATTGAATCATCACTAGTACTGATACAACATATTGAGTGTAGACATCAAACACCATGAAGATGGACATCCACAACCAAGAACATCATCCAACTACATTCTACTTAAATGAATATCTCCCCACAATCTCCCACAATCTAACTTCACAATACAATATTGAGTATATCATCAATGACAACACACAAGCTGAGGGTTTACATAGCACCTAGTCATCAATGGCAACAAGTGCCAACAATCTCCCCCTTTTTCATTGATGACAACACTCACAAAACACAATACTTTCTTTCCCTCAAACATATAACTTACAGTTTTGATCATTTTGTACTTTCTGTCCCCTTTTGACATCAAGGACAAAGAGCAAAGGTTTTCACTAAACTCTACACTTTCTTTTTGTTGATAGACTAGTCTTATGCATTCTCTTCTTTCTACACTTGTCTCTCCCCATTTATTAACATTCATTTATACTCACTCATCTACACTCAATATTCCAAAACAGTCATGCCTTGTCCCTCTTAAAAACTAACCAACTACTTGCTCCCCTTGAGGGGTAGACCACATCAATCCAAGAGACAAAATACATACCTTGAATCTCCCCTTGGATAGATGAATCAAAATATGCATCTAGTTTGAAGGAGGAGAAATAACTCCTAGTCTCGACATGAGATACCCAAATGTATAATTTGAAAGATCCTTTTTTGAAAATATCTACAATCTAATCATTTGTAGGCACATACTTCAATCTGACTTCTTGCTCTGCAACCTTCTCTCTTAGGAAATGGTACCAGATATAGATATGCTTAGTCCTTGAATGCATCACTAAATTCTCTGAAATGTTATAGCACTTATATTATCACACATAATAAGAATAGGCTCACCATATACCACATTGACATCCTTCAAAGTCTGCTTCATCTACAATACTTGGATATAACAAGATGTTGCAACAATGTACTCATTCTTGGCTATTGATAAAGATATTATATCTTTCTTTCTACTAAACCAAGAGACCAATCTATCTTCTAAGAAAAATGCACTTACACTTGTACTTCTTCTATCATCCATACATTCAATCCAATCAACATTAGTATAAGCCTTCAAAGAGAAGTCATTATCCTTTCTATAACACACCATAATCTGGAGTTCCCTTCAAATATTTTAATATCCTTTTAACAACCTTCTTATGAGATTTCTTTGGATTAGCTTGATATCTTGCAACCATACATCTACATGCAGAGTTTTCTATATCCAATTGTGATCATTAGCTATGTAGCCTATAAACACAACAATAACCTATTGAACTGATCAATTTCTCCTGGATATTAGACACATTTAATTGTCAACCTAGGGTCACATACTTGAAATGGACCAACACAATATATGCATCATGCTATTACTTAGGTTGTCACCTATTTGGTTGAAAAAAAAAATTACAAGGAAAAAGCTACTCATTACTCCAACAGAGTTGTATTCAACAAATCAATGATGCCTACTATTATGAAAATGATCAACTAACTTCTAACCAAATGCAATAACAAATAACAACTAAAGGATATAAAAATGTTTATGCTAAGATTGCATTGACTTCACTATACTATTAACTCATTGAAACTGCTCAAGGTGAAAGAATAACATACAATCCACCAATGTTGTTTAGCCTCATTGAGTTATTAACAACAAATTAAAGTATCTACTTTACTAATATAAAACAAATGAAGTGTAACTCAAGTGGCCCCGCTGAGTACACTCTAGTAATGATCAACCAAAAATAGAAATCAAAATAATATTTCATATAATCATAGACGCATGCATGATTACAACAATTACAATAACTGATATATTTAGTTACCACATAGATATATTCACAAATAATTATTAGCCATTACAGGGATATGGAGTTTCACTATATAGAGCTCATGAAAGTTTGAATTATTCAACTACCTAGGCAACTAATTCCTTAGATTTAGGAAGGAGATTTAATAAACCATAAAGATTAACAACCGTGAGAGTCAGTCCTATTAGGACTATATAGCATCAATAGTTAAAACATAAATATCATCTCTTATACACGATGAAAGGAGAAATAAACAATTTGTTATAAAGGATCAAGAGGTCATGTGAGAATAGGCCACCCTTAAAAGGATGCTTGTGTGTCTAGACTTCCAGGATCTCATTGAAAGTTTTCTTGTCTAAATCAAGTGATAATCTTAATAATTAATTAAATGGTTTGGGTATTTAGGATTCATTTAATCAAGATAACAAACTGGTGTTGGGCTCCAACTCATGCCTAGAGTGCTAGTACAGGTTTAGGATAGGATCGGGAAGGCCATGAGGATGGAAAACTATACTCCCTTGATTCTTGCATAGGTTGAGTCAGTTCCACATGTCTATCAGGGGTGTGGAATTCCCTTCTTTATGAGGGTAGCATGTGGTGACACTCTTCCCTACATGTGTCCTTGTTCCTTATGCCATGATTGTTGATTAGTCTCTGGGAGTTTTATGCTTTTGATTTAGCCTTGTGGTGTGGTTTCTTTTTAGTTGTGATGGTTGTATTGTTGAGTTCCTCTGGTTGTCAAGTGTCATCCTAGGTCTAGAGTGTGTGTGGGACCTTGTGTCATTCTCTATAGCACGGGGGGTGGTTCCTTATGGTTCCACATGGTCGGGTGGTTTGATTCCTTCTTCCATTGGGATGTTCTCTTCGTTGGATATTCACATGCATAGATGTGGATTCTATATTTCTTGAGTTCATGGTTGGACTCTTGGAGCAGATTGTCATATATCAATGAGATTAACCAATCATATGGTATCATGTATAATGAGATATGTGTAAATGTGGATTGGAGACTATGCATTTTGATGTAAGGAATAATGTATCCATTTGTAATTGGGAATTGATTAGTAGGTTGTGATTAATCATTCTTGTAGTTGAAGATGCAGTTGTAATCCTTGTTGGACATATGATGTATCTTAGATATTTAATATTCATGTGATTGGAAGTTTAGTTCATAATGAAATAAATGATAGGATTAGTAACATATGTATCTTATGACTTGAAATGAGAATAATGGATTAGGTATGGATAAATTATGCATTAGAAATGTTATCTTATGGACATTGGATGGATCTTATTTGGTTTGTATTAGGTGTTAGGAACATTAAGATGAACCTAAAGATAGCAGTAAATGGGATTGTATTGTATATGCATAAAGGCAAATGTAAATGGATGTGTTTAGACATGTTCTTAGATGATATGATTGTAGGAATAAATGTTAGAGTTAATGTAGACATTGGAAAGTGATGGTATTCTATGATGTTATTTATGATCATGTGCTTAGAGTAATATTAAGTAATGGCGTTGAGATACCCTAGGGAAAGTTAGTTGATGAGATGTTACTTATTTCTGTTTGCGTAATATATTCTTAAGATCATGTTTTACGTAGATTATGTGCATGGCTAGTGGATGTTTAAGTAGATGCAAATGATTATTGAGTTATGTGTATTGAATTGGTTTAATATTAAAAAAAAAAGGTCTCTATTTGCATGTTAGATGGTTATATTTCTCTAGGGTATTTTGGTGGGCATTACATTGGGTATATCATCAATGACAATATTTAAGTTGAGGGTTGACATCAATGGCAACACCTAGTCATCAATGACAACAACGGCTAACACATATTAAGAGAAGATTTTATTTGGATAATATTAAATTACAACTTCTCCAACGCCATAGAAAAGAGTTTATGTGTGTCAGGTGACTTCATAGTTTGTTCAAGTTCAAATTATATTTGTTACTTTTAGCCTTTTAATTTATTGTTGGTTTTGTCCTTCTCATGGATTTTAGTCTGAATGTATTTGATGTAATGATGTTGAGAAAATTCCAGTCTTCCTCTAGTGTTTTGACTAGTTGTTTTGTAGTTAGATTAGCTCTTTAGAGTCTTGTTGTCCAGTTTAGCTTGTTGTTCTATGTCTTACTGGTAGTCTTTGGACTACCCTTCATCAATGCAATTTTTTATTTATTAACTCATTATTTAATTAAAAAAAATTATAGAAGTTATTTTTAATTTTGTGCAAGTTTAAGCTACTTGATAAATCAATTCCAAAGGAGGTTTTTTAAAAAAATTATCAATAATGAATTGATGTTGGATGGAAACCAAAGGCTATATTTGACCTCTTTTGTAACTACCTCTATAAAGCTCGGGTGTGTTAAGTTCATGGTTGCAATCAATAAGAATCTTACTGATATGAATGAATATTAAGTTACCATAAAGTTAGAGGTTATAATATTTAAAATAAACCCAAATATAAATTATTATTTGTACTTTTGAGATCTAACAAAAAATTCAAAGTCATGTTTCTAGCCCTACCATGCTAGAAAATAAAGTGGCAAAAAAAATTCTAGTGAGTTTGTAACTATTTGGAAAATAAAAATAGTATTGCCACTTGAGTAACCTACTAGAAAAAGGGGGAATGAGTTTGAAATGAGGAACTCTGAATGTTAATGCATTAGTAGCCTTTGCAAAGATAAGATTTTCCTAACCCATTAATCTCCTCCATTCTGTTAGATTATTTGATTTATGCTTTGAGAACTGAATATGTTTATCAGATTGTAACTTTGATCTTGATTATGATATTGATATTGGATAATGATGGATTAGATTGACGACCTACTTAACTATGTTAAGCGTCAATCTAATGCTATCGGGCTAGTAACCCAATAGCATATTAATGTCGATTCATATCTGAATCGACATTAATATACTATCGGGGTATTAACCCGATAACATATTAATGTCGATTCATATCTGAATCGGCATTAATATACTATTGGGGTATTAACCCGATAGCATATAATGCTAACAATTATTGTTATTGTTTACTTTAAACCGATTCATTATCGGTGTGTTTATATTAATCCATTATCATTTGCTTTGACACCGATTCATTATCGGGTGTGTTTATATTGATCCATTATCATTTGCTTTGACATCGATTCATTATCACGTGTGTTCATATCGATTCATTACCATTGTTTTGACACTGATTCATTATCAGGTGTGTTTATGCCGATCTGTTAACATGGCACCGATTAGTCATCATAAACACCAAAGCAAATATGTGGACAGTCATGACCAAGTGACATCTTGGTCGGACATGTCTAAAAGACATGCCTGATCAAGGTGCCACTTGATCGTGGCTACCTTGCTACATATACATCATTCTAAAGAAAAGGAATAACATTGAAATCGATAAATGTTCATCCTTCAGACCTGCAGAAGAGAAATACAATAATATTATTGTCATAGTAATAATATCAAAATTAAAAATACATAATCTAGCATATAACTTGTTCATTGAATTGGAAATTGCAATAACATTTACATGGTATCAGAGCCAAGTTGATCGAACTTGAGGCTATTCAATTTCGTGAACAATTTAAGGCACAAGGTTATATACTACATCACATTTCTCCAATGGCCAGCACTATCAGATTCGAAGACAGACTCGGAGGTGGCGATGATTTTTCAGCCTGGAAGTTCAGAATCCACATGATCTTAAAGGAGAACAAAGTGGATTCATTTATTCAAACTAAAAATGACCAACCTGAAAATGAACCTGACAAAATGACATGGATTGAAGGAAATGAAAAAGCCATAAAAATAATAGTTGATGGGGTGAGAAACAACATAACGCCCATCATAAGAAAACATCAGACAACTTATAAAATGTTCAAAGCACTTGAAAGCACATTTGAGATTTCGAATGCAAGTCAAACTCTGGCACTAAAACGAGAAATAAATCATATCACCATGAACAAGGGGGAGACAATCAATGCCTACTTTTTTGTGGATATCAACTCTAAGAGATGAACTAGCTACTATGGATTACGAGATCAAAAGCAAAGAGTTAACACTCATTGCTCTAGATAGGTTGCCTAGTGGATGGAGTACATTCGTCCAAGGCATCAGTACAAGGTCCAAATATCCTAAGTTTGAAAGATTAAGGGACAATTGTTTCCAAGAAGAATCAAGATTGAACAAAATAGGAATGAAACATAAGAATATAGATGAAGACCTACAACTCCTAAACACTAACTCCACCAAGCAAAACAAGAAAAGGCAGTTTAGAAAGAGAAAAGGTCGTCAAGGTAAGAATACTTCAAAGAAGGACTTATCTCACATCCAATGTTATAGATGTGATCAGTTGGGACACTATGTTGCAAAGTGCTCAGAAAGAACTAAGAAACATGCTACATTTGCCAAAGCAGGAAAGACTAAAGGGGAAGATGACTCCGGAAAATATGTATTCTACTCAGCACTCACAAGCCAATCTTCTAACAAGATCAACTCATGGGTGATTGACAGTGGCTCATCCAGGCACATCACATGGTTTAGAGAAGTACTTGACTCCATGACAGAGGAGAGTAATGATGAAGTAACCATCGGAGATGACTCCACACATCCAGTCAAAGGAATGGGAACCTGCACCATCAAATTGAAGACAGGCATATCCTTGCGGCTCGAAGGAGTACTATATGTCCTCGACATAAAAAGGAATCTAGTCTCTATATTGGCACTAGAAGATAACGGATACAGAGTAACATTCATGGACAACATAGTATTGGCTTGGCCAAAGAACTCTTCCATCAAGAAGGCAAAGACCATTGGACAGAGATAGGGTTATTTGTATGAGCTGTGCACAGAACCCAACCTAGCCCTAATCCATGAAGCCACTAATGCAAATGAAGTTTGGCATAGAAGATTAGGCCATCTGAATTTTAGGGCTTTATCTTCAATGGGAAACCTTGTCATAGGTCTACCCAAGTTAAAGCAAGATCATTCAGGGGCATGCAAAGGATGTGCCCTAGGTAAAAATACCAAGGGTACATTCCAAAATAATACTAGGAAAACTAGTAAAATTCTAGAGTTAGTTCATTCTGATGTATGCGGACCTATGTCCGTATCCTCTCTAGGGGGATTCTTGTATTATGTAATATTTGTTGATGAATACTCTAGGAAGACTTGGATCTACTTTATGAAAAGTAAAGAATCAGAAGAGATCCTCTCTAGGTTTAAAGAATTTAAATCACTAACTGAAAACCACTCAGGAAACAAAGTTAAAACCCTAAGAAATGACAATGGGGGAGAATACACATCAAATTCATTTAAAGAATTTTGTAGAGATAATGGGATTAAGAGGGAGCTTACTATACCTTATAACCCCCAACAAAATGGGGTAGCCGAAAGGAAAAATAGGACTATAGTCGAAGCTGCCAAGGCCATGATTCTAGATCAAAACCTTAACTCAAATATCTGAGCAGAAGCATCCAACACCACTGTATATATACAGAACAAATGCCCTCACTCCCATCTTGAAAACAAAACTCTTGAGGAAGTATTCACTAAAATTAAGCCAGATATCAGCCACCTTAGGATATTTGGGTGTCCTATCTATATCCATGTACCTAAAGAAAAAAGACTAAAACTAGAGCCTTTTGGAAAAAGAGGATTGCTTGTAGGATATCGTGAAACCTCCAAAGCCTACAAAATCTATGTACCTATTCAAAGAAATATTGAACTAAGTAGGGATGTAATCTTTGAGGAGGAAATAGCCTTCAAAAGAGCTCAGAACTTCATAGAACCTGAAATCTATGTCCCTACTTCTAACTTAGATGAAGATCCTACTCCTGAGTTTTAGAGGGAGAATCTAGATGAAACTGAAAATGAAAATGAAACACTCACCTAGAAATCTCAAGAAAAGACCACTATGGGCCACCAAAACAGTAGAAGAAGCTCATAGGTTTGCTGCTCCTTCAGGAACCTTCAGAGAAAGCAAAAGGCCTAATAAATTCACTAGCTATGTGCTCTTATGAATGATCTATCTAAAAATGAACCTAACAATGTAACAAATGCCCTTAAACATCAAGTATGGAAGGATGCTATGTCTGAAGAGTATCAATCCATAATGAAAAATGATGTATGGGAGATTGTTCCTAGGCCAACTAAGAAATCTGTTGTTTCTTCTAAATGGCTTTTTAAGATCAAACATGCTGCAGATGGCAGTATTGAAAAACATAAGGCAAGATTTGTAGCCAGAGGGTTCTCTTAAAAGGAAGGAATAGACTATGAAGAAACATTTGCTCCAGTAGCCAGATATACCTCAGTAAGGACTGTGCTAGCCATTGCAACAACAAAGGGATGGAAGGTACATCAAATGGATGTAAAGACAACATTTATTAATGGAGAAATATCTGAAGAAGTATACCTAGAGCAACCTGAAGGGTTTGAGATTCATCATGCAGACTCTCATGTGTGTAGACTCAAGAAAGCTCTATATGGGCTTAAACAGGCCCCCAGGGCCTGGTATGAAAGAATTGACACATATCTATCAGAACTGGGTTACTCTAAAAATGATGCAGATCCTAATCTCCACTACAAACAGAATAAAGGTGATATGCTTATATTGATTTTATATGTTGATGACTTATTAATCACATGAGAAGATCACCTTATAGATCAATGCAAGAAAGAGCTATCTAAAGAATTTGATATGAAGGACTTGGGATTCCTTCATTATTTCCTAGGGTTGGAAGTATGGCAAAATTCTGATTACATTGTTCTAAACCAAGGCAAGTATACCTTGGACATCCTGAAGAGATTTGGAATGCTAAATTGTAGACCCATGACCGCTCCCATGGAAACCAATCTTCATAAACTTAAAGAAGCAGCAACACAATCACCTTCTACTGACCCCACTCTATATAGGCAGATGATTGGGTCTCTTATGTACCTGGTAAATACAAGGCCAAATATCTACTATGCAGTAAATGCTTTGAGTCAGTTTATGTGTGAGCTAAAGGAGATACACCTAGTTGCAGTAAAACACATTATGAGATATTTAAAAGGCACCTTAAGTCTTGGTATCAAGTATGAGAAAGTTGATCTTGATCTACATGGATTCACAGATTTAGATTGGGCTGGAAGTGTGACTGACTGGAAAAGTACCTCTGGGTGCTGCTTCAGTTTGGGATTAGCCATGATATCTTGGATCAACAAAAATCAATCTTCTGTAGCGCAAAGTTCCACCAAGGCCGAATACATTGCAGCCTCCATGGCTGCCCGAGAAGCAGTGTGGCTTAGGAAGTTGCTTGTGGGACTATTTGGTGAACCTATGAAACCCACTGTCATCCATTGTGACAACCAAAGCTGCATAAAGCTTTCTATGAATCCAGTATTTCATGACAGGTCCAAGCATATTGAGATTCCATACCATTATGTGCGAGATATGGTAGACAAAAATGTGATCAAATTGGAATATGTTAGCATAGGAGATCAGACTGCAGATATTCTGACCAAACCACTTTCCAGAGTGAAGGTTGATCACTTCAGAAAAGGTTTAGGTATGATAGAAAGGTGATCTACTTTAATAAGATGTTTAATGTGTAAAACTTCTTTTGTCATGTTGGGACATTCTGGGTTTGACCCCTTGTGTTTATATCTAAGAGGTGACGATCTCTCAGATTATGAACACTTGTATGCAGACATCATAAGGTGACAATCTTATGATTCTCTAAACCAGTATCATGTTGGATCTCTGGTATGTCATGGATGTGCCATGATGGTGTTGTGATAAAATATTTGTATAGAATGTTTGTGCACATATCACAACCTGGATAAGATGGGGATCTAACCATCCTCATATGTTTATCCTTAGTATTGCGTGTTTAGGCAATACTGATATCATGTGTTGAGGTGATATCTTGTCATAATGAAATGATGAATCTTTTATATCACATGGTTAGGTGATATTCTATATCACATGCTTAGAGTGATACATTATCTTTGTATATTATGTCCTGATGATACTTCATATCATATGTATAGATGATGTGTATTCTTGGAGACTGAAATTGTGGAAAAAGAAATGTGATGCAGGTTACTTTATCTATCTTTCAAAGCTAAGAGGGAGTGTTAATGCATTAGTAGCCTCTGCAAAGATAAGATTTTCCTAACCCGTTAATCTCCTCCATTTTGTTAGATTATCTGATTTATGCTTTCAGAACTGAATATGTTTATCAAACTGTAACTTTGATCTTGATTATGATATTGATATTGGATAATGATGGATTAGATTGACGACTTACTTAACTATGTTAAGCATCAATCTAATGCTATCGGGCTAGTAACCCGATAGCATATTAATGTCGATTCATATCTGAATCAGCATTAATATACTATCGGGGTATTAACCCGATAGCATATTAATGTCGATTCATATCTGAATCAGCATTAATATACTATCGGGGTATTAACCCGATAGCATATAAAGCTAACAATTATTGTTATTGTTTACTTTAAACCGATTCATTATCGATGTGTTTATATTAATCCATTATCATTTGCTTTGACACTGATTCATTATCGGGTGTGTTTATATTGATCCATTATCATTTGCTTTGACACCGATTCATTATCGGGTGTGTTCATATCGCTCCATTACCATTTTCTTTGACACCGATTCATTATCGGGTGTGTTTATGTCGATTTGTTAACATGGCACCGATTAGTCATCATAAACACCGAAGCAAATATGTGGACAGTCACGACCAAGTGACATCTTGGTCGGACATGTCTAAAAGACATGCCCGATCAAGGTGCCACTTGATCATGGCTACCTTGCTACATATACATCATTCAAAAGAAAAGGAATAACATTGAAATCGATAAATGTTCATCCTTCAGACTTGCAGAAGAGAAATACAATAATATTATTGTCATAGTAATAATATCAAAATTGAAAATACACAATCTAGCATATAACTTGTTCATTGAATTGGAAATTGCAATAACATTTACACTGAAAACCTTGTGCCAAGAACAATGGGCAAATTCTAGAAATACAGAGGAAGAGGCCAATGGCAGGGTTTTGCAAAGCATGGAAGAAATCACAACAGTAATATATTCAATACTAGTTTTTACAATTAGGAGTAGAATGGATATGCATTGAGGAAACATGCAAAAACTACAACACATAGATTCTTGCCACCCAACTGGTTACCCTTTCAATGTCCAAGGTAACTTAATAAGGAGAAACAACCGGTTTTTGACATTTGTTAAGATGATAGAGAGCCTCAAATAGGCAAACAAGAAACTAAATTCCAATGAAGGGAAGATCACTTGCATTATTTTGACCACTTTTACACAATGAGTACATGTGATTATCAATATTCTCATTCCCAGAAGGAGGAGGAGCTTAGGGTTTTTCCTTAGGTGAAAGAGAAAGAAACAAAGTGTCACAATGGGAGGGAGCAACATGAATTTAATGATTAGGTTCAACGCCATGGTCACATGGCCAGTTTTCCTCACCTTTCTCATGCAAATGATAAAGGAAAAGAGGATAGGTCATCAAGATAGGAGAGAAACCAGACAAAGAATATTAGGGTTTTTCCCCATTTCAAAGGAAAAGAACCAAAGCAATATTCTAAAAGGGACCAACAAAAATCCTTAGTTATTAGTGGTATAACTCAAAATCATGGCGTTCCAGCCAAAACGACTCATCTTTCTAATGACAAAAGTAAAGGAAAAAAGGATGTGTTTGGAAAGCTAGGTACAATGAGGGTTCCTCTCCGAAAAACAAGAAAACCATGTTAGTAATCTTCATCAAATTGGGAATAAAGGAAGGGGTCATATTTTTGCAAAAGATTCTAAAGAGGTTTTTAGCAAAGCAAAGGGGGAAAATCATATATTCTGGAAAAGGAATGAGCCTAACAATAATACCTCTTTGCATTATAAAATAGGGGCTACCTTCAATCCAAAGTATCCAGGGGTTCATAAAGCCGCATCGCTGCACCAAACGGAAAAATAGCGGTATCATAAGATTCTAAATAGGGAAGAAGTAAAGGATGTCAAGCACCTCAAAATGCAAGGGAGGTGCAAAGTCAATGACCAATAATCTAAGCATGCCATAGATAATTTACCAAAATATGCTCTGTCACAGAAAGGTATGATCAATGTTACATTTTCCTAAGCTCAACTATCTCCTCAAGTTCATGATCTATGTTAGAGAGACATCATCTGTAAGTTTTGGAACTATACTCTTCCAATGTATATTTTGAAAAAATTATTGTTCAAGGAATGGGAAGGGGTTGCTCAAATCTTTTATTTAGACTAATCTAGGGGAATATTTTTTGTGCTTTTCTATTCAAGCCAGGAAAGAGATGTTGTTTTTAAGAACAAGTTATGAGTTTTTGAAGGTTTTGGGCTATGTATGAATTCATGGACTCCCAATTTCTATAGCTCTGATTTTGACAATAGATTTTGTTTTGTTTTGGATTCAAATGCAATCTCTTGCATTGGAATATAGGGAACTTCACTTAATTGAAATTATGGCTAACCGTGTAGGAATATTCCTTAAACACAATATGATATTTTTTCACGATCCTTCCAAACCCGTGAGAGCTTGTATTGTTCTAGATACCACAAAGGCAATTCCAATTCATATTCAAATCACATCAAAAAATGGGAAGTGGACACAAGAAATAGTAATAGAAAACCCTCAGAATGCGTGTGTTGTCTGCCACTCCTTAGAGCACACGAAAGAGACATGTGTAGTTTCAAAGTTGGAGTACAATACAATTAAGAATGCATACCCAGGTGATGTAATTGATCAAGAATGTCAAGAATCAAATAATAAGATTGAGGAGAAGGAAGGTTCAATTGAAAAGGATGACATCAAGGAATTCCATGATATGCTTCCCAGACCACAAGATCTGGTATTATTTGATAATTGCCATGTCACTAAGCAATTATCGTTTACTCTTCTTAATAACAATACTGGTGCTCAGAGTTTTTCTATTTCAGGATGCTTCAAGAAGTTGGATGACTTAGTGAGAACATTGTTATTTACCGCTCATCCCATTGACATACTGATCACACCCAGTCGAGATAATATGATGACTATATCATATCCTTAAAAAAAGGATTGCACAAAGATGTAGAAGAAAAAAGGTATTGGTAACCATTTTTATGCTCAACCTAATAAATTTGTAGGAAATTTATACAATTTAGAGAAAATGGATGAAGATTCATTGTACTTAGTTGGTTCAGAATTGTTTGACCAAATTGTCGAAGAAGTACTCAATGAAGATGAAGATTTGTCTATTCAACAATTTCAACTGTCAATATCATAACAACCACAACCACAACCTTCCCTTTCCTCAGATTACAAGTGGATCCACACAATGAGGAATGTGAGGTTGATACCCAACAAACATCAGAGTTTGATTATTTATAGCCTCTATCATTATTTTAGTCTCCTATTTCTTAGATGCTTGCTCAACAATCCCCCAAAAAATGAGGAAGGAAACCAAAATCTATTAAAATTAAAGAAGAGATTGATGTTGGAATTCAAACCACATTGGATGGGAAAATTTCAATCAATAAAAGGCTAAGGAGAGCATGCTACTCTCCTCAAGTGCAATGAAAGTGATTTCATGGAATGCCAGAGGCATTAATGTCCTTGATAAGAGATCCTAAATTAAGTTGCAACTTGATGTATCTAGGGTTGATATTATCTTCTTGCAAGAAACTAAAATTTCACAAGACACTTATGAGGCTACAATTATGAAGTGGTCAAATTGGAAATCTGCACATGTTCCAACTTTAGGAGCTTCAGGAGGATTAATCACACTATGAAATCCAAACTAGTCTCTATTCACATAGTTAATGGGAGTTATAATTGGCAAATAATGAATGTACAAAGCTTTGATCTCACCTTCAAATTGATCAATGCTTATGAGCCTACAAATGCACATAAGAAAAGGAGATTAAGGGATACTTTAACCATTCACATCCAACAATTTTCAGATTAGAATCTAATTATGGGTGAGGATTTCAATGCCATTGCATCTTTACAAGAAAAGAAAGGAGGTATATGTCCGCTTCAGAAAGCAATAGAAGATTTTGCTTCTTTTATTTCAGATAATGCACTTAAGAATATACAACCAAAAAAGGGGTAGTTTACATGGACAAATAGAAGAAAGATTTTTTTGCAGACAACAAAGCGGCTTGACAGGTTTCTTGTTACACACAACTAGGTTTTATAGAAATATAATTTGGAATCTGATATTCTGCCATTCATTTGCTCGGATCATTATGTCATATCACTATATATTTTTAACAATACTTCTTCCCCTCTACACCGACCCTCATTCAAATTTAAAAGAATGTGGTTTAGACACCCACATTTCCTTCCTTTATTGCACCAATGGTGGGTGAGTACACCTCAATATAAAGGTACCAAAATGTTTCAGTTTTTTTGTAAAATTGCAACATGTTAAAGCATAAATCAAAATATGGAATATACAAATTTTTAAAAACATTTTTGTTCAAAAAGAAGAAGTAGCAAGAGAGTTAACAGACATCATTCAACATGGCTTAGATACAAACACATATAAAAAGCAGAAACAACTATAAGCAACTTGGAAAGAATTAAGTAAAAAGGAAGAAACATATTGGAGACAAAAGTCAAGATAATTATGGTTAAAAGAAGGGGATTGAAACACTAAATATTTTCATGCTTTAGCTAAAGCCAAGAGAGAAACACAAACAATCTTCTCCATTCAAGATGCCATTACTGGGAATCAAATCACAAATGCTAAGGAAATACAAGAGGAAGGGGTAATTTTTTTTAAAAGTCTCCTCGCTCCACCTATTTCCAATGTACCGCAAATAAATCAGAATGAGCAATATTTACTAGGAGCCATACCTTCCATTAGTACACAACAGGATAACATGGATTTAATGAGGCCGTTTAATTTGGAAGAAGTAAATAAAGTAGTATTCTCATTAGCCTCGGATAAAGCTCCAGGCCCAGACGGGTTCACCACACTTTTTCCAAAAATGATGGGATGTTATAGGTTTTGATCTGCATGCAGCACTTGAAGAATCAATAAGATGTAGCTCTATTTTGAAGAATTTAAATGTCACAAATATAGCAATAATACCAAAAGTAAAGGAACCAAAGTCATTTGTAGAATTCAGGCCTATCTCATTATGCAACATGGTTAACAAGATCTTTACCAAAGCTATATATTTGAGATTGCAACATCTAATTATGAAAATCATTTCACCAGAGCAAGGGGGGTTTGTGCCAGGAAGAGAGACAGTTGAAGGTGCTTTGGTTGCACATGAAGTACTTCACTATGTTCACATCTCTCACTTATCATTCTTGATTGTTAAACTAGACATGATGAAAGCATATGATAAGGTAGACTAGAGTTTTGTTAACAAGGTTCTTAAAAAGTTTGGCTTTTCTGAAAAATGGTGCAAATGGATAAAATCATGTCTATCAGGTGCATATTTCTCAATTATTATCAATGAGGCACCCTCGGGTTTCTTTGCAACCACTCAGAGGGTAAGGCAAGGAGATCCATTATCTCCTTTTCTTTTCATTATCATGACAAAAGATTTTAGCAGATTAATCAACTTAAAAATGAAATGGGGCTTTGGCAGGGTATTCACATTCCAACAACTATCTTAGTTACACATACTTTATTTGCAGATGATACTCTATTATATGGCAAATCAACTCTTGTTGAGGATAATTAGATTAAAAAAATGCTAGAAATATACACACCAATATCAGGACAAATGATAAATGCACAAAAATCCAATATATATATTCAATACAAGGGTAGCTATCAGGAGAAAGTTTATTCAAGTCTTGGGGTTTAATCTAGATGAGTTACCTTGCACATACCTAGGTATACCTACTTAGGTATACCATTTTTTATGAGAAATTGTTATTGATAGGATCAAATCTAGAGTCTCAGCTTGGAAAGATAGATGGCTCTCTCTTTTAGGAAGTATACTCATTAAAACTATTCTTGCAGCTATACCAAACTACTACATTGTTGTTCTTAAGGCCCCTAAATCTGTAATCCTCCAGATAGAAAAGATTATTAGGAATTTTCTATGGAAAGGGAATTATGTTGGAGGCCAAATTTTTTTTACTAGTCTCCTTAGATAGCATGACGCATGGTAAATTGCTAGGAGGAGTAGGTATGCATGATTTGACTAAGCAGAATAAGGCATTTGGGGGAAAGCTAGTATGGAAAATGTACACCAAATCTAACTCAAAATGGTGTCAAATAATGCAGGCAAAATATTTAGACTCATTGAGTCCTATCAGAATATTCACAATTACAAATCCACTTGATGGTTTAGCTATGTGAAATTTCATGATGTATTCTAGGCAAGTAGTCACTACACACATTTCATGGCAAATACATAATGGAGAAGCTGCACACTTTTGGAATGGACATCCTCTATTAATTTATCTTCAAGAATTACAATCAGCTATTCCAATAATCACTCAAACATGGGGGCATAGATTAATAGATTATGTTTTCTATATTGAAGAAACTCGGGTAGAGTTACATGGAAGGATTTTTCAAAGATACCTATTGAGGATGATCAAAAGTCTTCATTGAGGCAGATTTTATCTCAAAGGATTATTTTCCTAACAAACAAGTCTGATAAAGTTATATGGGCTCCATCCAAAGATGGTAATTACTCAGTAAAAAATGGATATACTGCAATACAACACACGAAGAATCAACAATAAGTGCAAAGAGCATATTCCTTTTGTTGGAACAACATTATTATGCCAAAAGTAGGGAGTTTTGCATGGCTAGTTCTTCACAAGAGGGTTCTAACTAATGATAGATTGGTCAAACTCAAATTGCACAACCATTCAAATGTGTGTTATGTGAGAAAGAATATGAAACTGTTGATCACTTATTTATCAAATGTGCCTTTGCTCAACAATGCTGGTAAATTTTGATGGTTAAACTTGAACTCTCTACACCCTTGCAAAACATAATTTGGGAACTGTTTCAATCCTCACCTGTTTTATTTAAAACATTTTTTATTTTTTTTGCATTTGGAAAATAATTCAGCAACTGTATTATGGTCCATTTGGTGGGAGCGAAATAAACGTATCTTTAGAAAATTTGTATCTTCTATTGAAAAGGTTCAAGAAGTTATAGAGAATTTTGTCTTAGTTAATGCTCATGTTCAAAACCATAAAACTTGTAGCTCATTATTTACTACATGGGATGATATCATCATGAAGATATGAAAATTTATTTGCTTGTCATTCAAAGGTAGTTTTCTACTCCCCTATAAGGCAAATGTAGACAAAAGTGTGATTAAATAACATCCTCCACGTCCAGAGTTTGTTAAATTAAACTTTGATGGTGCATCAAGTGGCAATCCAAGAGAGTTTGGTGCTGAGATGTGTATTCGATTTTAGTTTGGTGTATTGAAAGCATTTAAATCCATTGCTCTCTCTTCGAGCCAAATAATATGGCAGAGTCACTGACACGTTTGCAAGGACTACTACTTGTTAAGAAGCTGGGTATATCCAAAGTTCATGTAAAATGGGATTCCTTAATTGTTATCAATGCTTGCAAAGAAAGGAAATGCTACAATTGGCATGTTAAATATGTACTTCAACAAGTATGGGTGTTATTAGATTCATTTCAAGCTAACCAATTGTCTCATACATATAGAGAAGGGAATAGGTTAGTGGCGAAGCTTGCCAATATGGGATGTGAAAAGACATAAATTGACTCAGTGGAAGGTGATTACAAAATATATATGTTCCCAGATTTAGCAAATATTACAATACAAGATAGTCACATGTGAAATAAAAATTAAAGGGCATATCAAATGTAATATAATCATCACACAATATGCTGATGCAATTGGCATTATAACTTTGTCAAGATGATGCCGATGCATATTTATATCCCTAGTTGCATTTCCTACCGACAAATATGTGGAGGCATTTGATCATTATTAGGTGGTGAAGTTTTCCAGGTTTACCATACAAGACACCCAATTTGGCTCATGTGAAGGCAAATTTTTGGGCTCTTCGAGCATGTGAAGGATGCAAATTTTATTACTAACTTTGGTTTATTTGTTGTAGGTTTTCATATCAATTTCCAAACTTCAAAAACTAGGTGGATGACAAGTCTTTGGCGTACAATAGGATGACACTTGATCTCCTTAAATGTGTGCATGTGATGGGCATTTTATAGCTTATTTCTTTAGAAAGAAAAATAAGGTTTTCTCATTTATGTTCTCTCCAAGAAGGGGAAATTCAGAGTATCCGCTTGTGCCTAACCTACCGAACAGTGCATATGGAATACACGCCATGCAACTAGAGCTCGTGAACATATGAGTCACTGATTGGGAATTGCTATTCACATAACACATAACAGATGACATCCTAGGGCAAGTTTTCAATGCTCATCATTATCAACACAGAAAGAGCATCAAGAGGCTAATTGGAGATGAAATCCCATTTCCATAGGCAAGGTGTATTATCTTCCCATCTCAATTGATCTCTATCTTCTTATTAAATGCTTTAGATTTGTTGTAATCTTTCTCAATGTTGGAGTTGATAGCACACAAGGTAGTTAGGGATGTTTATCTTCTTGGAAACAAACTTCTCATTGCAAGTTTAGCAGTGTGATTTATGGAAGGGTCAAGCCCACATTGGGGGTCTTTTCTCTCGACACTTTCTACTTAATGGGCATGCATTTCTCTCAGTTTATGATAATATTAAACACACGCTCGAGATGTAGAGCTATAGATATGTGCAACATTTTTTGGAACGACATCATAGGGTGCTTGGACAAGATTTAATTGACAATGTTCAAAAGAAGGTCAATGCTTTGTTAGTGTTGTTGGACTATGATCATGTTGAAGCATCTCCTGTTGTAGATGATGCCCCAATTCATGTACAACCTCTGTTCCCATACCTCAACGCTCCAACAAAGAGACCTACACTGGCTCATAATGTAGCAGATAATGCAAGCACCTCATACCACCCACAAATAGAGGAGATTGGAAATGTTTTGGAACAACAAGGAGAAAATGAAATCCAACTAGAGGCAATGAAAGAATAAAATCATAGGCGCTGCTATTCCTCATTTTATTCGATAGAGGATGTTAATAGTTTTTTGAGTTATCTAGTTCGGCAATATAGATGATATAGATGAAGACATGCAAAATCCTATTTTGTATTATCTGCTCATAGTTATATCTGGCTTACAAGAGCCTACTTTTTATTCTCAAACATTCATTATCATATTAATATATAATAGGCTTATACCCTTTTGCTTAAAAAGAAAAACCTACTAGAAAAAGTCTTTTATGTAGTGAATTTGACTACTTGTCTGGTTGCCCTACACATTTTCCCATATTTTGCTAAAGAATATTAGAGATGTGTTGTTGTATAAGTATGGCTCAAAAGATAAAAAAATTATATCTAGGTTGTTTTCACTGAGACTATTTTGTCTTTGAAGTTATTTTTTGTTGATTAGTATATATTGTAGAAGTTTGAAATATCTAACTAGACACTCTTCAAAACGTTTGCCTGGGCTCCATAATCTATTATGTGAACCTAATAGCCCATTTGTTCAATACTCTTCTAAGTGACGGTATAGTTGGATCATCAAAAGCTTGTATATTGGTTGGTTTGGTTGAACAAATATTACAAGCCCAACATTGTTGTTGGTGCCAATGTGAAAATAGGTGGTACATTGCTCAATTTAAAAATCAATGACTTGTTTTATTTTTGGCTTCATTCAAATTTTTAACAAATATAATGTTGATAATTATAGGTGTGTAGTAAAAAATTCTTGTTATTTTGATGTAGACCTAAAGGAATTCAAGCTAACTGAAAAATTATGATATTGCTATCAGGGTTCAACAGTGTAGTTTTTGAGTCAAACTCATTGACCCATGTTTCATGAGTAGTGGTTCAAAAGAACCCATCTCTCATGAGAACCACTACTCGTGAAACATGGGTCAATAAGTTTGACTCAAAAACTATACAGTTGAACCCTGAAAATCATAGTTTGTCTTGTTGCGGAAAATACCTCCTACTTATTAACTGAAAAATGTTATGTGATGGGCCCTATTAAAGCAGGCGATTTGGTGGATGAAAATACCATGTGGGGTAGCTATTTTGGGATCTTCTCTCAATGGAGTTTTGAAGATGTAAAATGGTTGAACAACTTACTTACAAACAAAGGGTATACTAATTTCTGGTGTAATTCACACTTTAATCAATGTTACACAAGAAGCCAAAATATGGCATTTTCACCCTATCTACTGTATATATCTTCTACCATCATAGCTTAATTTATGTACAATTTGATTTTTTAGCTTATATATTTATTGCATTATATCAAATGTGTCAACTTTGTAATATATTTGTTAAGTTAATATATTTGATGACATTAGAGAGAATGAAAGGGATAATATAAGCTAAACAATTTGATCATACATAAATCAAGCTAATACGATAGGAGAAATATATAGTACATAAGATGAAAATGTCATGCTTTGGCTTCTCGTGTAAAATAAATTAAAGTGTGTATTACACAAGAAATTAGTTTACCCTTTCTTTGTAAGTAAATCATTCAATCATGTCACATCTTCAAATTCTCCATTGAGAGTAGATCCCAAATTGGCTACTAGATGTATATGGAATTTTCATCCACCATATTAACTACTTTAGTAGGGTCCATTACATAGCATTCTTCAATTATCTTGACTTCTTTTCGATCAACATCAAAATAATGAGCAATTTTTTCCAACACCTGTGATCATGAACCTTATATTAGTTAGAAGTTCAAATGAACAAGTCATTGATGTTTAAATCAAGCAATCTACCACCTACGTGCACATTCACACTAGCAACAATGTTTGCATCAAACTTGTTTGTTTTTATTACATGAATAAGGAAACTTGTTGCCATTGTAGAGTTATGCCTATCGACATAATTATTTATATATTATAGTGAATACTACTTGCCACGTATGGATTTAATGCCATGTGTGTGTATGTATGTATGTAATAAAGACAATATCTAATAAAGATATTTATATATAAACATCTTTATATTTATAATATAAATATCTAATAAGGCCCATTAATGGGCTTCTGAGGGTTAATCCTCCAAATCATTCAAACTTTCAAGTCTACTGGTCCCCTCCAGAAAATAGTTGGATTAAGATAAATTTTGATGGTGTAGCAAGAAGGAATCTAGGCCCCTTAGGTGCGTGCTGCATTGCGAGAGATTGTCACGGTAAAACCATTGCCACTGCATGCCAAATACTTAATGCAAGTTCTAACAATGAGGCAGAGGTGAAAGCGACACTCCTAGTAGTGCAATTGGCAAAGAGCTTGAAGGTAAAGAGACTTCACCTTGAGGGAGACTCCCAAATAATTATGCATGCAATTTTGAGGGGTAAGGCAAACAACTGGAAGCTTGATAGGGATATTTTAAGCATCAAGAATGCTCTAAACACCATACAAGAATTCAAAATCTCTCATGTCAGGTGAGGAGACAACCAAGAAGAAGATAGGTGTGCAAACCAGGCCTTTGATCTTAATGAAGGCGAAATTGATTTGAAAATAGATCACTGACCTGCCAATATGTGCTCACATTTTGAATCTCCACTAGCCATTAGTTTGGATCTTTGGTGGCGGTGGATGAGGTGGCTTGTCTTATGAGCGAGCATGGTGCGGGTACATCAATGTAGTGTCTGAAGAGGAGAGTTGAATGCACGTCAGGTGATTTAATGCTGAAGGAAGGTGAACAATTATCAAAATATTTAAACCTCTCCTAAGAGAAGTGTTGTTTGATTGGGGTGGTGGTGGATATCTCAGCTCCCGTACCAATACAGAGATTGCTTGAGGTGGTAGGGAAATGGTTTCCAACTTTCAAAGGGCCAGGAACATTAATGAGATCAAATTATTGATAGTTAGAAGCGTGCTTGTTTTGGCGTGTGGAGCAAGATAGATTAAACTTGGACTTATTGTCTTGGGGTATCCAACTCACTTTTGCAGGCTATTAGAGATGTTGTGCTTCGAGTCTCTATGCAGTGATTAAAGGGATAAATTATAGATCGAAAGGAGTGTAGAATTTTGCAGTTGCAAAGGGATAGATCTAGCTGGAAAAAGAAGACAAATTTGAAAGAGAAATCAGAATAAAAAATAGAGGAAAATAAACTCTATTAATTCATTGTACAATTACTATTGCAAAATATGCAGATTTATACAAAGATAACCATCGTAGACCACTGCAGATAATAGAAATTATGGAGGAAACAATGGCATAACAAACGTATTAAACAAAGTTTGTGGTGAAAGAGGCAGAACACTTTTCGCTTAGTTGGGCTTATGCAAATATCATGCAATCATGATTGATGCCCGCAAATCACGGAGATGACTACAAGAAATCAGAACCACCACCGCTAGCTCTGCATGATATACACTGCTAACACCCCACCTTAAGTCCAACTAAGGAGAAATATGGGTCCTGGCAAAAAAAGATTTATGAGGAACCCAATTACAAAGAAGAAAGGAGAAAACCCAATTGAGAGAAACTCCTAACCATTATTCAAACTATAGAAGAAAGCTGCAATTGCCAATGAAGAAGAACTGCAAATGAATCCACACTGCAACAGGATTGTATAAAATCATAGAAACCACTGCATGAGTACCTCTGGAATACTTTGAAAATATAGTTGTACATATTTTGCATTGCTCAAATGGATGAACAGACATGTACATGGTCTCTGAATACAAAAACTGATCATCTGAAGACGAGAAGATATGCATATGCAAAAATGTGCTCCAAGCTGAAGAATTGCAAAGATGACATCCGGTTGGGATGATGCCATTGTATATCCATTGCTCAATAACGTTCCACTAGAAAGAAAATCTGGAAGCACTCGAGGATGCGACTTGGAATCTCATGTAGTCAGGAACCCTGCTAGAAAGAATCTCTAGGAGCAAACAAAGTTGCAACATTGGAATCTCATGTAGACAAAAATTTAGAACAAAAGAACATTTTTGGCTATCAATTGGAAGAAGAGTGCATAGCAACTTTAATCTTCTATTTTATTAGGAAACTTATTGAAAGAAGCCTATACTAAATGCATTAAACAAAACCCCATAGAACCTTTCTAAAAGTTCAATTTTTTTTTTTACAAAGTCCCAAATTTTCTAAATCTTTATCATGTGGTGCTTTCAAAGCACTACAATTTTTAAAGAATCAATATAGGAAAAAAAACAAGGAGCATGCAAAAACGAGGGGAAGAATATGCATGCATTTAGAAATAGAGATCTACATCAGCTTCCATGGTAATGCTAATCTTCAGAAATCTGCCTGCAAATAATCGTTAATGCTTTTTCTTCCTAGCAACCTCGCTCTGATACCATGTAGAATTTTGCAGCTGCACAGGGATAGATCTAGCTGGAAAAAGAAGACAAACTTGCAAGAGAAATCAGAATAAAGAACAGAGGAAAATAAACTCTATTAATTCATTGTACAATTATAACTGTAAAATATGCAGATTTATACAAAGATAACCACTGTAGACCACTGCAGATAATAGAATTATGGAGGAAACAATGGCATAACAACTGTATTAAACAAAGTTTGTGGTGAAAGAGGAAGAACACTTTTCGCTTAATTGGGATTATGCAAATATCATGCAATCATGATTGATGCCCGCAAATCATGGAGATGACTGGAAGAAATCAGAACTACCACTGCTAGCTCTACATGATATACATCGCTAACAAGGAGTCTCTACATAGTGCTCAATGGAAGCTAACTTCTCACTACAAGTGGCAAGACCGATGGTGGCATTTTGGGGTCCGATGTTGGACGAATGTTTGATAAATGTCTTCAAAATTGCAAAGAAGACTTTCCTAACGCGAGTTAAAATTGTCTTTAGGGACGAGTTCATGAGGACAAGCTTTTGGTACACAAAAAATGCAGATATCCTGTCCCTATTCCTGGCATGGTGTCTAGAGTTGGAATCCAAAGAGGTGGCGATGTGGAATTTTACCAATTGTGTGTATGAAGAATGGTGTGGGGGGTTGGGGAGTTTCTTGAGGATGTAAGAGAGGAGAAGGGCTTTGTATTCCCGAGTGGAGAATGGTTACAAGTGAGTGAGTTCACCCCTCCCCTGTAGCCCTACTTCTTATAGAGCACAAACAACAATAAAGAAGTGGGACGAGCCACTGCAAGAATCGACATGGATGGGATGAAGGCCTTTCTAAAATCTTTGGAAGTACAGGCCATTCAGGATGAATTGTTGAAATGGGGACCCTATGAAAAACAGACAACATCAAAACCTTCTGCTCGTTCCTTGAAGTGAAAAAGAGGAAGACCAAGGGGCTCGATGAAGAAGAGGTAGGAGAGAATATTGCGAATTGGTGAACCGTTGACACAAGGTGAAGAAGCTGGTGCTATGGTAGTTGCAGCAAAATGGGCGCCACCCTCGAATGATAAAGGAAAAGCTATAATGGTCTGAGTGTTCGTAGTCAGTCCGTTTTTTTGGTATGTAAGCAAAATGGTCTAGCTATTTCGTTGTTTTGGTCTGGGGACATTTGCACATGAGTATATTTTTGTATGGGTATGGAAGAGGGTTGATCGGGCAACTAAGATAGGAACTATGAATGTTGAAGTAAAAGATGTAACTGTTTTATTATTATCAATAAAAAGAACTACTTACTGATTAAAAAAATTAGATAAATATCTTTTGGTATGCTTAATATATGGTTTTGTTTTGGTAAGAAATTTGAATCGATATTGATATCAATCTCTTTTTAATTATCTTTTTAACAAGGACGCAAAGCGTCAAGATCCTGCCATTAGAAGAATGAGAGTAATGGATAGAGATAAAGAGGAAGAGATAGCTATATATAGATGGAGAAATAAAGCTATTCAAATAAACTTTTATTTTTAAATCAAAAGTGAATAAACTTTCATTTATAAAATTTATTCACTTTTGAACTAAAATAAACTTCATAATAAGTATAATAATAAACTTTATAAATAAGTATAGCATTATTATTATAATAAGTACAACATTATTATATTAAGCATTAAACAAATTCTCATTATAAGTATAAAATAAGTAATAATAAAGTTATATTTTTAATTATATATATAATAAAATTAATTTATAATTGTTACTAAAAAATTATAAAGTTTATTGGATTAGAAATGGTGTTAGTATGAGAGTTATGGTTTGGTTAGTTAGAGATAAAGTTTCAGTTATAATTCAAAAATTCAAAAGTGAATAAACTTTCACTTATAAAGTTTATTCAATTATAAAATTTATTCACTTCTGAATAAATTTGATAAGTGAAACTTTATTCACTCTGAATTAAAATAATCTTTAATAAAAATAACATTTTATACTTATAATATAATAAGTATAACATTATTTTGCAATTCTTTTGTATATTTTCAATTAAAAAAAATATAACATTATTATTATAAAATAAGTAATAATAATGTTAGTTTTAAAATTAGGGTTAGGGTTAGGTATAAAATTAAAGATAAGGTTGGGGTAATAATTATTGTGAGGGGAGGAGTTAGGGTTAGAATTTGAGTTAGGGATAGGGATAAAATTACTATTGATGTTAGAATTTTATATAAAATTATTAAAGATATATATACTTAATTCAGAATTGGATTTAGTGTTAAATTTTCATAATGTATTAAAGTTATATATGCTAATGTTACAAATTTAATGTTATATTTTTATATAGATTGTTATGATTTCTTTTTTCTATGTTAGGAGGCATTAACATTTCCAATTAGATATTAAAAAAGTTTAAAAATTATATAATTGATATATATTTAAAAAATAAAAGAAATAATTTAAATAAAATATATTAAAAAATAAAAAATAAAAATTGAAAATATAACAAATCTATTTAAATCACTACATACATCTCAAAAAATATTTTAATTAAATAATTAAAATAAATAAAATCACCATTAACTAAAATACAACTCTATTTCTTTAGTAAATTTTTTTAATTCTCTAGACAGGAAAATACATATATCACAAATATGATAAAAATATCTTAAAATTAATCTCCCACCAAATTTTAATAAATACATTTAAAATATCTGCAACTAATACTAATAAATAAATAATATATCTGAAATTTAAAAAACCAACTAAATAATTCTTTTATTTAACTTAAAATAACTACACCTATATCAAGTCAATCTAAACAAGAGAAAGAAATACTATACCGTTGATATGGCTACATTTTACCATTGTCTTACCGCATCAACTAAAATGGGCTTTACATACATTTACTCTAGCAATTTATTATATTAATTAATGTAAATTGATGATGGAGATTAGAGTTATTTTCTCATTTATTAGACTGCAATAATTTAGTAATTGATTTGATAATATTTATTAAAAAATAAATAATAATTTGATTTTCATACTTATTGCCAGCATAAGTCAATAAGAAGAAAGATAAATGAGATTTTCTCAATTTATTAAATTAAAGAGTAATTATAAACTATATAATTGTTTTCAAAAAATTTAAATTCTTAAATCTGATTGGTCAGCTAAAAAAAAAAAATTACCTAGGTGAATGCATAAGTATCCTGCTGTGGCAGGAACTAATAACATTCTTATATGTTAAAAATAGATTATATAAATTCATAGACATGTTAACAATGAGTTTTTCAAAGTTCATATAGGTTTAATTTGGACATAACTAACAAAATTATTGTCAACAAAAATGTAACGTTATTTGAAGTATTATATATTTATATCAAATATGGACACATTATTTCTCCGAAGTGCTTCAAGATTTCTTCTGGCTTGACATTTCTTTTGGGTTAATTGTAGATATGTTCTCATTAATATCAAATGGACTTAGAGACTTTACTCAAAGAGATCTACACTTTTGTAGACTATATAGTAAAAATAATAATGTAGTTGTAGGTATCTAGTATATTATGAGATTCATGGAAAGTTTTAGTACCTCATTATAAGAATTGTGGCTCCCCACAATATCTTATTTATCATAAGAAATCAAAGATGTGTAGTTCTATTTGTCAAAGAGATGTCCCAACCTATAGTTTGTATTCTTAAGGTTCATCAACAAAACCAGTTATCTCAATGTTCTCCTTTGGATTCCTTTCTTCAAAATTTATTCTCTAGTGGAAAGAAAAATCATTATGATTTATGAATTTTCTTTCTTTCTCTTACAATCAAGAGTATAGAACCAAATAAATAGCAACCTTTCCACTATAGCAAGTTCCAATGGGTTCCAAATCATGATTATGATCTTCCTTTTAAAACAAAATTAAGCATGTAAATTTAGAGGCATTCACTTAATAAACCATTGGCATAATATATCCATTTTGGGGTACTAAAAATATCCCTAATTTTAATTCTACTCTTTAAATTTATATTTTTGATCCACTTATACACTTGTATAATTAAAATATGTCAATATTTTCACTTTCTCTGCACTTATTTATTTGCTATATTTTAATATTTCCTTGCCATTTCTACCATATCAACCAATGGTTCAACCTATACCTCCATTAAGCTCAAAACTTATTTTGATTATTATCTTATAGATTAAAAATTTGACACAAAAAACCTAGACGAGGCATGACAAATATGGAAACTTATAGAAGGATTTGGCTTAAAAGAACATATAAATATCAACTACCAAACCCTTGGCAAACACGTGTATTTGTAGGTTACTAAAAGCACCCATAACCTTGATTATACTCTTCAAATTTATATTTTTTAAAGCCCTTTCACATGCATTGTATAATTCAAATATGTCCATATTATCACAAGGTTTTCTATGCACTTTTTTCTTTTCTTTTATTTCGATATCATTGTATTTTTTAATCATATCAAATAATGGTACTACTATCTACACCTACATTAAAATCAGAACTTATTTTGATTGTTTTAATTAAGTAAAAGCAGGTATTTGAAAGGTACCCGAACCTTTTACAAGCCAGGAAAACAAAACTGCTAAAAAAGCGCCTGATCACTTCAAAAAGACAAAATAAACCCACCAAAAGGGATCAACTTAACACAACATTACATTAAAAACTCGGAACAGACAACAAAAGGAAAGCACAAAGACAACAAAGAGACATAACCAGGGACAACAACTGAAACTAAATACTATTCATAATTTCCTCAGCGTGAACAACCATTTGTTTCATGTTATTCGCTGAGGTCTTCAGATCCTCCAGCTCACGACCTTTGATGTCTCCCTTATTCTTTGTGTTAGCTCTGGTCCTCCTTTCATAACCCTTCTTGTTCAACTGCTCTTTATCACCATCCTTCTCTGCATTATTCTCGAACCTGTTGATAAGGATGTTCATGTTGTCCACCGAATATTTGAGGATTTGGAAATTTTGATCAGCAATCTTCTTGACGTTGAGCTCCAGCCTGTCAATTCTACTGCCAAAATCTTTCATTTTTTTTTCCATTTCCTTTCTATCTCCCATCTCATTGACCTTTTTTTCCGTTGCTATGATTTTTCCAACCATACATTCAATAGCTTCCGCATTATGCAGGACGACCACTAACTCTTTAACATGATCCACCAAGGGCTTGTCACCACCTGTAATTCTTGCAATGGCCTGTGTATCGATTTTTAGACTGTTAATATCCTTCACCATAGTAGCGATGGTCTCACAGAAGGCCTTAATAGTATCTTTGTGACCACTGTCACTTTTATCCCCTTTTTCCTCCTTATGCAGACTTCTGGTATTCACGGCCTCCAAATTGTCCTTAACCGGGTTACCCTCCCCTTCTTTGTCCTGACTATCGACCCTCTTGTTTTCTTCAACCTCCTCCTTAGATTCAACTAGAACATAATTGAAATTAGAATTGCTACCCTTTTTAGTATTCTTTTTCTGAGCCTTCTTTCCAGTGGCTTTCCCTTTCCTCTTTTTAACAGATTTTTCCTCAAGGGATTCAGTTTCAGAATCCGAAATTTCAAATTCCACAATAATCCTCCTCTTCTTGGCCCTATTCCTCCCTTTTTTGCAAGTTTCTTTTGACTCTCCCTCGGTCTCTGAATCAAAGTTAAAACCACTATCCTTACTTTCCGTAGTCTCATCTCTTGCATTTTTACCTTTAATAGGCTTTTCAATGCACTTCCCCTTTAGCATTTTATAAACCAGGACCATAAGCCCCTAGTGGAGGGCATGATCACCTTTAGGATCCTTCTGGATCTCCTTTATAGTATGATCCATAGAACAGGTGAGGTAATAGGGAAGGCTAACCCTTTCTCCATGACGTAAATGGTTGAGTAGGACGAAGTGATGCCCATAGACCCTGATAAAACTACCATCTAAGGTAATGTATTCAATAGAAGTGAATAAAACAAACCTCCATGGCTTGCAAATTCTCTTCGGGGAGTGGTAGGAGTTGTCAATTTTGATCATCTTTCTCCTCTCTCCATCCATAATAGGAAATTTGTTTGCTGCTTTATCTGATATTCCTGTCCCTGTAAAATTTCATACCCTCGGTAGTAATCCCCATGGCCTCAACGATAACCTCTTTGTCGACATTCATCATTTGTGATCCAATCAGAATTTTTCCGTTTTTCCAGTTCTTGATGAAATAGCTAGTGATTGTGGGGTCTTTCCCACTTAGTCGTTCCATGAAAACATTCAGACCTCCCTACTGAAGGATATCCCAGACTTCTTCGTTCTTTCTCCAGTCAGAGCAAGAAGCAGGTTCAAATCTTTTCTTGTTACCTCCCATTTTTCCAGCACCTTCCTTGCAATGTCTTCTCTCATTTTGATAACTTCTCCTCTGGTTTCTGTGGTTAATCTGTAAGAGTGCCTAGAATCCGTGCCAAATAATAATGATAAGACACCTATTTAAAATCTCATTATCTTCAAGCAAGCCCTACATCGAAAAAGGCAGAAAGGTCATTAGAAATAATGATTAAAAGTACCACATTGCCTTGTATAGCTTCAGTCCTCATTGAGCAAGGATTTCATTTCACTTGCAATCTCCATTTCACCATAACTAGTAATGATGTCTCCTGATTAGCAAGCCAGGTTGGCTACCCAATCAACACAAGAGTTGGCCTCCCTATAAACATGTGTAAAAACACACATATCAAACTCTTCGCTGATTTTACTAGTAGCTTTAATAGCATTACTAATTGACTAAGATGGCGGGAATTTCATATTTAAACAATTGATAATGTTTAAGGAGTCTCCTTCACACCAAACTTTAGTGCAATTGGCTTCCTTGGCAAGGATCATCCCATGATAAGCCGCCATGGCTTCAGCAACATGATTGGTCTGATTTCCTATGGGAATACATTTTATGATTTTACATATTCCCCATTCATCCCTTAGGACCACTCCACATCCTGCAACCCTCGGGTTTCCCTTAGAGGCCCCATCAAAATTGATTTTCATCCATCCCCTAGGTGGGATAATCCATATAACTCCCTCTCTAGGATTGCTCTGGATGCTCTCTTGAGCCTTTAATCTCCACTTTTTATAGATAAATTGATCCTCCTTAGTGTTAGGATTATCAATACCACCTATAATATTCATATTTTCCACTATACTTCTTATTTTTTCAAACACAATTTTAGCCTTAGTAGTATTTTCTCTTAAAACTCTATCATTTCTCTCTTTCCATAAACCCCAACACATGTGAGGTAAAGCAATTTTCCATAATAAGGTTGTGGTTTTGTTTTTTGAAGGATGATGCCATGACTTGAAAATCTCCTGAATCGAGTTGGGGAAGCTCCAACTGATATTGAATTGATCTAGACAACTTCCCCAAACATTAGCAGAGAAGGGACAATGAAAGAGCACATGATTTATAGTCTCCTCATTCTGCTTACAAAGAATACAGAAACCAGGAAAGCTGATACCTCTTTTTCTGATATTCTCAGTAGTAAGAATTTTGTCTTGAAGGGATATCCAAAAGAAAATGTTGATCTTGGGGGTGAGGCTTTTCACCCAAGCTTTAGCCCAGCAAGGACTTTCCATGTTGTTGAACTGTTGATGATATAGAGAGGCCACTGTAAAAGTACCACTAGCTGTGAGTTTCCAAATTAAATGGTCTTCTTCTTCAATCCTCACCATAGAGTTCATGACTTTATTCAAACTACCCAAAGACTGGTCCACTTGAGATAAGTCTTTCCATTGTCCATCTTTCCAGTAATCCTCCACCTTGGTTCCAAATCTTTCCTTGCATTGGTTCTGATATTTGTTCCACTCAAGGTTTTCATTCAAAGGGGACTCCAGAAGCCAAGGGTCCTCCTAGAACTGAATAAGATTCCCTTTCCCCAACTTCCATTTTGTACTTTTGATAATTAAGTCTCTAGTCCTAGAGACATTTTTCCAAATATTTGATCCAATTGGGATAATCTCCACTTTGAGGAAACTTTGAAGATTCAGACATTGGCTTTTATATTTGTTGTCCCATATTTTTTTCCACTCTTCTTGATTTCTATATCCTCTCCAAATCTACTTGGCCATGAGGTAATCATTTATGTCTCTTATTCTTCTAAGGCCCAAACCTCCTTTATTCATAGGCTTACAGACCTTCTCCCAAGCAATTAAGCTCATTCTCTTCTTCTCCTCAACCCCCATCCATAAAAAAGATCTCTGAATTTTTTCAATGGCCTCAACATACTTAGTAGGAATCCTAAATAGACTGATGGCATAGAGAGGGATACTTTGAAGAGTGGTTTTTAGCAATTGAACCTTACCTGCTTGACTAAGAAGAGCTCCCTTCCATCTAGACAACTTTTTGTGGAATTTATCCACCAAGGCTCCCCAAAAGGTATTCGGAGGATCTTGGCGTAAGGGGAGCCCCAAATAAGAAGCAGACAAACTACCAATTTGGCCGCCTAGAATGTTACTAATTTTAATCCTCCTACTCTCTGGGGCATTGATAAAATAAACAAAGCTTTTAGACCAGTTTATAAGCTGACCAGTAGCCTCTCCATAGTTATCCAAAGCCTTTTTTAGTCTTCTAGAATCCTTCACAGTGGCCTTTCCCATTATTATAGAATCATCAACAAACTACTGATGAGAACATATTTGATCTGCCGAAGAAGGATTCGAACCACAAAACTCCCTTTTCTCAACCAACTTTCCAATACATCTCCCCAAACATTCCGCCATGATGATAAAGATCATTGGAGATAGAGGGTCCCCCTGCTTGAGACCTCTTGAGGCTTTAAAGAAAGGAGAGGGGGAACCATTCATTAAAACAAAGAAAGAAGCCGAAGAGACAAGTTGCCTGATAAGGCTAACACTTCTGGGACTAAAACCAAAAGCAAAGAGAACATCCATCATAAAATCCCAATCCACTCTATCGTAGGCTTTAGAGAGATCAAGCTTAAAAAAAAAGCCTTCTTTTCTAGAAAAAGCCAGAGAGTATATTTTCATGAACAAAGATGATAGAATCCAAAATTTGCCTTCTCAGGACAAAGCCGCTTTGCTGAGGCGAGATGATGGAGGGAAGCAACTTTAGAATTCTAGAGGTAAGGACCTTAGGGATTATCTTATAGAGAGAGTTGCATAAACTTATAGGTCTAAAAAGATCCATTGAATCTACCGCCATCTTTTTGGGTATAAGAGCAATAAAAGTACCATTAATTTCTTTCAAAAATTTTCTAGCACCAAAAAACTCTTTCACAGCTCTGGTAACATCATCTCCAATAATATGCTAGTATATTTGGAAGAAGAACATGGGAAATCCGTCTGGACCTGGGGCCTTGTTGCCCTCAAAGGAATTAACAGCTATCAGAATTTCATCATGGGAAGGGATGGCCATCAAATGATTATTCTGATCATCCCTCAAAATGGTAGGTATATTATCCAGTAGTTCCCTTTGGGCCTGTATATTCAAATTCCGATCCTTAGCAAGTAAATTAGAGAAAAAATTCATAGCAACCTTGCTCATGGAATCATCATCTACAACACATCTGCCATTCACTTTAATCTGAGCAATTCTATTTATGGCCTTATGTCTTAAGGTGGACATATGGAAGTATTTAGTGTTCCTATCCCCCTCCTTTAACCAAACATTTCTCAATCTTTGTTTCCAGTAGGTTTCCTCTTTAGCTATTATATCATGATATCTCATAAGAATAGCATCTTCAGTATCTCTAGACATATTAGTGTAACCATTGTTCTGTATCTCATCCCAGATTTCCTTGAGCTCTAAGAGGGTTGTAGCTTTTGAGGTAAAGATGTTCCCAAAGTAATCCTTATTCCACTTCTTAACATTATCTTTAACATTCTTCAGCTTTTTGACCACTTTATACATGGCATTACCTTCAATACTGACCTGCCACCAGTCCTTAATCTTACTTTCCAGATCCGGGTGTCTAGTCCACATTTTTTCAAATCTATAAGGGAAATGTCTCCTATTCTTTACTTCAGCTGTGAAGGTTATAGGGTGATGATCTGATCCTGCCCTTATGTGAGAAGATAAAGAACATTCATGAAGATTAAACCAATCTAAGGAAAGAAGAGCTCTATCAAGTCTAACCTGAATCAAATTCTCACCACTTATTCTATTAGTCCAAGTGCATTTGACTCCTTGCAGCTCCAGATCATGAATGACATTATTGTTTATGAAGTCCATTAGGTCCAGTCTGCTATCCAGATTAGCTTGACTCCCTCCCTTTTTCTCATTTTCCTTCAAGGGAGTGTTGAAATCTCCCATAATTATCCAGCTGTCCTCAGCAAACCTACTTCTCAACCCAGTAAGATATCTCCACATCTCACTTCTACCAGTCTTAGTGTTGGGAGCATAAACATTAGTTAGGACCCAAGTAGTGCAATTCTTAATGTGCTTAAATCTCATACAAGCCAGATTGTTGTCCTGAATCAACACCTCTCCTTCTACATTGTTTTTGTTCCAGAAGGTAACAATTCCTCCCGATGCACCTTCTGAACTACCTCCGCTGACTCCTCCATTTTTGAACATATTCAAACTTTCAACTTTATCTTTTGCCATCTTAGTTTCTTGAATCAAAAAAATATCAGGTTTTTTATCTCTAATCATATTTTTAACTAAATTATGCTTGTGAGGACTATTAAGTCCCCTAATATTCCAGGAGATGATTTTCATGGATTTTTAGAAATACCTGCCTCAAAGATGGTTCTTTGGGTACCATCTGCTAAATTGCTGCTTGTTTCCAATGATCTTTTTTTGGCATTTGAATGTCTTCCTGGAGAAGTGTGTTGCGCTCCCACATCACCAAGTCTGCTTCTGGTGTTTCTAGTCAGCGTACTATTGACTAGGTTATTGTTATTCTTTTTTTTTTTGCTTGTTCCTTCTTTTATCCTCTGCTACTTCTTCATCCTCCTGCTTTGTTTCATTCTTCCCCAGTGCCTTTTTTTATGTCCTCTTCATCTCCCCATTTTGGATCTTGTTCCTCCGAAAAGGCCAACTTTCCCTTTGCTGGGGTGGTTAGTGAAATTTCCGATAGCCCTTGGCCCAGAACGGTATCAGGTTGGGCCTCCTGGAACCACTCTATTTCTTTATCTTGATCTTGAGATTTTGAAACAAGGTTAAAGTTATCTCCTTCCTCTTTGTTATCTGTGGGCTTTTTATTTGCTTTCTCTAACTCTATCTTGTCCTCTTTCTGATCCTCTTGCTGAGTGTTGTCTTTTTCTTTGTGCTCTAAGTCCTTAACACTCTGCTCCAGCATCTGAATCTTTAGTTCATTACCCACTTCACTGGTGATTTCTTCCTCCACTCATCCTATCTGAGATTGCTTCTCCTGATTAGGATCATTGGATTCTAGGGCTATTAGTGGCTTGTCCACTTTTTTCCAAACCTTAGTTTGGAGATGGGGTTTATCCTCTATAGTTGGACATTTTTTAGCCCAATGTCTGACTTTTTTACAATGAAAACAGGTGAAGGGGATTGTTTCATAAATAATATCCTGCTACCACTTCCCCAGTTTTGATTCTATCTCTATTTCCTCTGGCATGTTCGTATCAGTTCCAACTCCAACACATATCCTAGCATAGATCAGCCTTCTTCTGGATGCCGTGACCTGGTCAATAGCGATAAGCTCCCCAAAGGTATTGACAATTCCTGCAAAAACATCTTCCTCCCATAATTCCATTGGGAGCCCAGGGAGCTTGACCCACATTGAGACTTGGACCAAAAAATTCATTCCTTTCACTGCATTAAGGTACCACTTCTGGATGTACATGATGTATTTGCCTATTGCCCAAGACCCACTACATAAAATATTTCTTCTATCCTCATCACAAGAAAAAGAGAAGGATAGACAACCTTTTTCCATTGCTACCACATCAACCTGACCTTTCAAGTTCCACTTTCTTTTGACAAATCCATGAACTATTTCTATATTAGGTCTAGACCCAAAAAAATTACCAATCAAAGTATTTTCCATTCTAGCAATGTTTTGATCAATGATTTGGTCTGGAACAATGATAGCAAACTTGCCCTGAGACACATTCGAGGAGTTTTTAACAGGAGGCGACGAGGACTTACCTTTAGGCTTAACCCCAAACAACGAGGACCACTTACGTGTCTATCCATTGGGTCCCCCCTTAGGGTCCATTGATGAAAGAACCTTTTCCGGATGATCTTTATCTTCCACCGTGTTCTCTGAGACACAAGTCGCTTGCTGTCCATGGGCTCCTTCCGAGTTGCCATCTTCTATTTTTGAAGTTTGAACCTGCCCTTTCCCGCTCTCATTTGCTAACCACTCTTCATGTGGTGTTGGTCCTCCCCCTGGGTCCCCTAAATTCATGGGATCATTGGGGTCCTTACCATTTTGATTGTTATCTTATACATTAAAGCCTAGATGCAAAAAACCTAGATAAGCTATGGCAAATATGAAGGTAGAGAAAAAGAAAGGGAATCCAAAGTTAATAGCTAGGCCCAAAAAGAAAGACATTGGAAATGAAAATAAATATTAAATAATAATCAAATTAATATTTATATATGTAATTTGGTTAAAGGTGTTTCTATTATGAGGATATTGAATGAATTAACTTTTGAAATTAATAAAAATTTGGAAGTTAATGTATGGAAAACATTGATATATGTTCTTAACACCAAAATTCTCATTGTCTCTCTTACACAACACTATGTCGTCTATCGATGCCCTAATGTTGGCTGGCACTGCTGTCCCGCCTCCCGCTCGTTCTCCTAGTGTTGTGGTTGTCCCGCCTGTGTCTCTAATTTGCTCCCCTACTGCGAAAGGGGGATCCGTGGGGGCTTCTGTCCGTGCCATGGCGGGTGGTTCAAGGGGTTCTAGCTCTTCCACTTTGGATGCTTAACTACCGCCTTTAGTGCAGGCTATTCCCTCTTTGGGGGAGGGTGTTGTATCTGCTTCACCTCCTGGGGGTATAAATGTTGTGACGAAGAAGAAGTTTGCCCCTGTAGCTGAACCTTTTTCTGTCTGTAGGTCCATTGCCATTTCCCTAGAGGAGGATACTGAGGCTGAGATTGATCATGTTGCCTCTGTTTTTGTTGCTCATGGTATTATTTGAAAATTTAGGGGTTTTTGGCCTAGTCTCCCTAATCTTCACGTGTTGATATCCAAGCACTGGGAGCCCATTCTGTCTGCTACAATTCATATTTTCCCTTTGGCTAAAGGGTTTTTCATAGCAAAATTTAAGAATGAGGTGGACAAAAACTGTATTATGTGTGATCACTTATTCAGCTGGGATGATCATTTTATGTTAATGGTTAAGCCTTGGCACAAATATTTCAATCCCTCTTCTGAAACTTTCAACAAGATGCCTATTTGGGTTAGGCTCCCTAACCTTCCACTTCATCTTTGGGTGGATTCTCTTCTAGAGGAAGTGGGCGAGGCTCTTGGGGATTTTCTGATGTTTGACGTTGATTCTTTCAATATTCATCATTCTACCTATGCTCACATTTTGGTGGACATTGATGTGTCTAAGGGTTTGCCTGTAGAGATCAAGCTTAAGTCTTCCAAGGACCATTGGATTCAACTTTTGGACTATGAAGGGATTCCCTTTAGGTGCAGAAAGTGCTTTAAAACGAGTCACGTGGCTGTTAAATGTGACCTTGGTGTTACAAAGAAATGTTATGTGTCTCAGTGGAACGATGCTTTAGATCAACATTATGTTGTTGTGAAGAACTCTTCACAATGAAGTTTCTCCCAGGTGGTTGCTCAGGCTAGCTTGGCTGCTACTATGGCTCCTCTGGCAGATAGGGTGGATTCCTCTAGGGAGGGTGGCTCTGATTCTTCATGGCCTTTGGTGGCTGCTGGGGCTTGTGGTTCACAGATTGGTGGTTCTTCTGATGATGTTTTCCTTCCCGTTGTTGACAAGGAGGAAGTTGATACTGCTGGCTCTTTGGATGCTGGTTCTTTGGGCTTGGATGACTCTTTCTCGAGTCCTTTGCACCCGACTTATTGGATGGATTCCGCTGTGAAGGTGGAAGAAGGGTGGATATCGGTTTAAAAGAGAAAATCTAAATTTGCGACTACTTTTGATATGACCCTTCGTTCCCATAAAGGGAAGAAGTAATGTGTTGTTTGTTCTTTTCTAGTTGAGGGAGCCAACTAATACCCTTGTACCCCTAGTTCACGGTGCCTGTATTAGGGATAGTATCTTGCTATCCTTTTTCTTGTGTTGGTCAGGGTTGCTGGTGTTTAATATCTATCTATTTGGGCAGCCTTATCTGTTAGGATCCAGTCCTTGGTTCTCTTTTGTAAGGGGTTTCAGGTCCCCTCAAAACCTGTTTTTACCTTAATCAAAAACTTTTGAAATTAATGTTTGGAAAAATATAATAAGAAATAGAAGATAATAGAGATATTAGGTGATGCAACAAAGGGTGGAATTAAATTTCACTCACCATTTCCCTATCCTTCGCATAGGGTCTTCAAATTTAATAGTCAATAGTAAACTTCCTGACCTAGCACATGAAGATGCTAGGTTCAATTTTGAAGAGAGTCAATCTTCTCTCCACCCTCTGCTGCAGTACCTAATTGTACCATTAAACTAACCCTAACACGACCCATTCCACCTGAAAATATCTATAGTATGGTGGAATGGTGGTTGTTCACATCTTAAACTCTCAACCTCACAGACCACTCGGGTTCAAATGCTTCCTATCGCAGAAATAACAAGAACTCCTATTTTCCTTACCACCCGAACTCCAAACAAATGCAAGAACATATCAATTCATAACATCACTAATAGAACATGAAATACTCCTACTGAACAAGACTGTATAGGTAGAGCAAACAAGAGTAGAAAAGAAAATTCAGAGAACACCCGAGTTGAGTAGATGAAAAATGAAAAAACTTTATTCCTTCTTCCTTTAGTCTTCCTTCAACAATGTAACATTCAACAACTGAACCCTTGCCTCATAGCTTTCAAGGCATATAAAAAAATTCATATTTTGGACACCAACAGTCATACCATGACTGTTGGTATTCCAGTTACAACCAATTAAGCTTCTTTTCCTGTTTTATTGTCATTGACACAAAATTAGACCCTACAAGACTTTATATAAGAGATAAATACAAAATGATCACCAAGGACCTTTATTCAAACCAACAAATAAATCAAAATCCTCTAAAATCCTAAGTCACACTTAAACCAAAATGATGACAAGTCGGTGCTCTTATACCATACACCCAGAGAGGAAAATATTTTATCCTTCTGATGAGATTAGGTCTTCAACTTGGAATCCATGCTGATTAATGTCCACTTTAGACATCCGTGTTGCATCCTCATTTGGAAAACCAAGCCATTTGACCAAGTACTCTTTGTACTCCTTCCTTCTTGTTCTCTTTAATAATAGTTCCCTTAAAAGTATGTAATTCAACCATATTAAAGATGTGTGAGATGACAACTCCTTGATAGAGAAAGAGATTGAGAGAGGGAATGAGGAACATAGAGAAAATGAAGTAAAAAGAAAGAAAAATAAAATTTTAGATTTTATAAATGAATTGAAATGATATTATCTATTACATTATAATTTATATTAATAATTTATAATAAATAGAATCTAATATAGACAAAAAAATAATTTCTCACTTCCAGAAAAAATGGCATCGAAAAATGGAAGGACGCGCAACCTAGGCGCAAACCCGCTGGTTCACAAATTCGAAGACAAAAACAAGGGTTTGATGCAAGCTGGTGCGGATACTGTGGACATCGATGTATCAAAGGAGGTCTATGAAGATGCATAAATTTTACTACACCTTGGTTTCATATGCCGATTTGCTGGCATCAAACCTAAACGGGACATTATCAAGCAATGGATTGCATACCAGTGGAAAACTAAGGTGGTAATTAAATTTATTCCGAGCTAATTATTCATTGTGGTATTCCAAGATGAAGTCACCAAGGCACGGATCATTTGCGTTGACATATGGTATTTGAACGAACATCCACTGTTCCTATTGCCCTGGTGCCGAAATTTTGACCCATCCATGTACCTTCCTTATGAATCCCTGATCTGGATCCAGATTCATAACCTCCCGTTCAAATACTGGGTTGTAGAGTGCATTGAGAAAATTGGAAGAACCCTCGACACCCTCATAGATGTGGATAGTCATGTGATTTTCAGAGATTTGGGCAAGTATGCACGATTGAAGATTATCACAATTAAACCAATTCCACATTCAATTGGTCTAATTGCTGAGGGAAGTAGATGGTCTCAAACTATTGAAATTGAGGAGGACAAATGGTTTTGCCTCAAGTTTCATTCATGCAACCACTTTCAAGACGCTTGCAAGGCAAATACTAGAACTAAGCAGATTTGGAAACGTAAAGAGGATCCTTGAATCCCATATCCAACCACAAATGATCCACGGCCCTAGGTGAATACACAAGCACTGATTGTTGCTCCCTCGATTCATGAAATTGTCCCTGCCATTGTGGATCATGCCGAACCACAAAATAATTAAGCTTTGAATAAAAATTCAGAGGAGTTAGATGAAGGTTCGGATTCCAAGGGATCTGAAGACTCGGGTGACGAATTGGACGTTACCGACATGAGGTGCATATCCCAACTTGCATTGCCTTTACTGGATCGGGGCAAGGTTAGTAAGGAGAAGAAAAGAAGGGGAAGAAAATAATTTCGGCAATTGAGGGAAGATGAGGTCGTAGCCAGATTCTATAGAAGCATTAGGGAATTGTTAAGTACTAAGGGGGGATGACTCCCCTTGGGAAGCAATGAGGATCACCTCTTGGAATGTCAGGGGCCTGACAAGAGACTCCTCATCAAGAGGCAACTGCAGTTATATTCTAGCTACCTCATTCTATTGCAAGAAATCAAACTATCTTCGGTGGACTTGATGACTTTCAAGAAGTATTGTTGGCCTTGGAAATGCTTCTTCCTGGATTCCAAAGGGGCATCTAGGGGGGTCGGTCTAATGTGGAAAGATAACTATATTTTAGTAGCTATTCTGCAATCGGATCATAATTGGTGCACTACTAAGGTCACAGATATTTCCAAGGAGCTGAATTTCATTGTCATCATTGTTTATGGTCCTACGGGCACTAAAGATAAGAGGAACCTTTGGTCCTCAATCCTGGAGTTCATCAAGAGCAGTAATGAATATATCATAATGGGCGAAGATTTTAATGTCATATTGGAACTATCCGAAAAGAGTGGTGGGCTGAGAATGGTAAACCTACCCATGAGTGACTTCAGAAAATTCATAATTGCTTCTAGGTTGATTGATTGTCCAACCTGTTATGGCTATTTCACATGGACAAATATCTCTGAGAGGATCGATCGCTTTTTGATATCCCCCGAATGGTTCTCCAATCATTTCAATGTGGTGGCTCGAATTTTGCCTATAAGTATCTTAGATAATTTTCCACTAGAACTAGAACTAACTTCTGATTTTCTACCCCAAAAAACTCCATTCAGATTCATGAATATGTGGTGGAGGGATGTCAACCTTGTTAGACACAATGTACCACTGAGATGGGGGTGAATCAGTGGTTCTCAAACTTTTCCCTTTAACTGTCCTATGTGAGTATACCGGTTATCAGATCTAACTCAATGTAGACTTATCAGTTAGAGGAGAGACCAACACAAATGAAATCACACACAAAGGGAAGACATAACACCAACATATACAAGGAAAACCAAAGATGGGAAAAAACTCAGTGAGAATTGATGTTGGAGTCTACTACTCCAATCCAGCCTCACAATGAATCTCTGATTACAATGTTTTGGGCACCAACCCAAGGAGCACCAACCCTTGATTTAGGGAACCAACCCAAGGAGCACCAACCCTTGATTTTAGGGAACCAACCCAAGGAGCTACAACCCCTGCACCGAGCTACAACTCAGTGAAAACAAAACATAATCATTTACAAATTAATAACCTTGTTACAAATGGATTTTGTAACACTTCTGCAAATCTCTTTGCCGGATCTTCTCTCCAGTTCAGTGCCAGTTCTCTATCTGTCGGTTCTACTCTCTGCTAGTTCTCTCTTCTCTCAACCACTTTTCTTCTCTCCACCTGTACTATCTTCTGTCGATTCTCTGCTTGCCTACTCTGCACTCTTCTGCAACTTTTCACTGCAGGTTTGGTCACCACCGGCTACCTCATTGTTGTTGGTTGAACTCTTCAACCCTAGTCTCTCTCACACTCAGTCTCTCTTGTGATACTCGTTGAGTACTTGTATGATTTCTTCTCACATGCAACAACACTCTCTCATTTAGCAGCTCCAACAATATCTTTGGCTCGCATACTTATAGCCAGATTTTCCCACCGAGACGTGAGTTTGAACTTGGTGCCTTTAGGGTTTCTTCCACTGATCACGAGTCACATCGAATCCAATCAAATCTCATTTGATATGATATCCAAGACAACTACCTGCACATCACCACCATTAACGTTCCTTCCAATACACGTTTTCTCTGTTTAGCAAACATGACCTTGTTCCTCGAACTACTTCTATCAACACATTGAGTGATCTTGCAGTTGCCTTTACCAAATCTGATCTACTGTAGAATGTCTTTCATCGATCATGACATCAATCAGATCTTTGGTTTGCATCAAGCCGCAAACCCTCTGCTACTCCTCCATGATTGTTGCAGTCAACATTTAATGTTGACCAACCGCCAGCTACCTCCCCGACATGGCACTTCACCGACCTGTGCGAGCTTGCCACTTCAAATCCACATGGCATCCTTTTCGATATCCACCTCAGCAAAGATCTCTATGCCAACTAGACTTGGTCACGGACAATCAACAGACAACCAGTCCTTCTTTTCTGTCGATTCTCTAACCCTATTGGTATCTCACACTTTACTAGTTAACCATCATGTCTGCACTTTGTTGAACTGCCAGTGGAACACCTTAACCGGTCGCTAGTCATACCTATCCATAGCATGCTCATTCTCATCAAGTAGGAGCACATCAGTTAGCCTCTTTTCTCTCTTACCGGTTCTCATACTTATCAGTAGGCACCTTGATGACACCCTGTCATCAAACTTTAGCAAACTCCATCTTTAATCTGGCAACATCCTCTGTCTGCACTCTCTATCTGCAGCTGATCCACTTTGCCTTCTTCATCATCAGTTAAAACATCATCTCAGCCGGTTTGTCAAGGTGACAAACCCATCACTTCTTTACTCTTCATTTTCTCTCCCAGGGGCACAATATGCCAACCCTTTTTGATATGGTGTACATCTCCGATTACATGCACTTGAGGCATCCTTTTGTTTCACCAGTAGATCCAGTGTGAGCCTTCAAACACCTACCTTTACCTCTTGTCTTATCTTAGAGGACTAAGATGCATACTTTGCATAATAGGAGATAAGCTCCACTTACCAGTGGGAGTGGATCTTTGTCATCTAGATCCTGCAATGCACTCATGTGGCTTCCCTGTTTGTGCAACATATCTTCAAACAAGCACATGTGATCCATTTGGGGCACATTCACTGTCAGTCTTCTCTTCACATGGTGACTACAACTCTATCCAGTGGGAGTCTTGTTGTTCTGCATCCACACAATGTATCGGTGACCTGTAATTCCTTCTCCTCCTATGTTGATGTGATTTAGAAAACACTCTGCCTCTTCATCACAATCAACAACTCAACATCTTTCTCATCCTGCTTGTACACTGATGATAAGCTTGGCGGTTGGCAACTACTCACTTGGTTGATTTATCTTCTCCATGTCAACACATCACTTACCAGTTGACATATTCTCCTTATCTATGATAGACTGTACTGATAACCTGCCTATATTTTCCACATAATTCAAACACTGACTTGTATACTGGTGACTCCAAAGGTCATTCTACTAAATGGCATTCTCTTCCCTACCTTATTGGTGCACTGCAACACAAGGTGATATCAAAGATATCTCATTCTGTATGCATCCATGATAGTGCTGCACATTCATCTCTTATACCATTTGACATCAATGACAACACAATGCCAACAATCTCTCCCTTTGGCATTGATGTCAACACATGTAGTATATGACATACTACATAATCTCTCCCCCTTTGACAATAATGGCAAAGGGAACTGACATATTTTCCTCTCTCCCTTTTTGTTTACCAGATGCTTCTCCTTCTGTCGGCCAGATTGCATCATCTCCCCTTTGATATGTAGAAGTTATTGTGCCCCCAATTAGCTGATATCAAGTGTTGAAGCTAATGTCGATACCAATTGTATCTTCTCCGATACCAATTGTATGTTCTCATGTGCAGGTAACTCTCCCTTTTTGCAAACAACTCTTTCAGTTATCCAGTTATGATTTCAATTGGATAGACATTGAAATATTTCAAAATGCTGGACACTTCCAAAGACACAATCATACCGGTACAACCATAGACACATGCACTCCCCCCGTGTCCAACATGTCTAATAACAATAAGAAGATATGACTGTCAACTCCCCCTGAGTCATGCATTTCAGGTCCACATTACCGGTCAGGTCCAAAACTGGAGCTCCAATCTTTACCATATATTGGTTGAGATGTGCATATGTGATCAATCTAATGATCTGTCAGCTCCATTATATTTACCACAACCTATGACATGATCCTAGATATACACAATGCTATACAATATCATCATCATGCCATAAATCAAACTGGTTAGCCCACAAAGGATGCATGCATACATGATCAACTTTTGGGACAACATGTGTCAATCGGGTCTTCATCAACACCACCTGAGACATAAATTCCTCATTCCATGCTTCCGAGGCTAATGCAATGATCTCTAACCTCATTGTCTTACATAACCTGCAAGTACCTGTTAGCATCATACTGGTAACATCCTGCACATACTGGTTTCTTGTACTGGTCCATTAGCACTACTGAAGCACCTTCCTATAACTCCTAAAATCCTGTGTCACTTTGCATATGATTCCAATTTTTAATCTCCATCTATTGACACATGCAGTAGTGATACAACTTTGATATGTAGGCGTGTAGCCAAGGCAACCTCTACACACACTTTTCTTCTCATTTCTATCCTTCATACTGGTAGCATCTTGTTCTTCCATGTGTCCTTCTTCATTGGGGGGGTGAATGATAAGTTCAGTATAGTAATCCCCCTAAGGTCCTGCATCTTCTTTAAACCTTAGGAGATATCACCTGTGTATTGAATGCACAATGTCGATCCATGGTCTTCTTCCTCCACACATGTTGGGTCTCATTCTTTTTTCGCATTTTCACTCTTGGAAGTAGGTCTTACCTTCTTCTTTTGATTTTTCCTTTCATTTCCGGGTTCTACATCATATCCGACAACAATGCTATAGTAGCACACAACATCCATGCCAATATCATGATTGGGAAACCTTCTTGCATACCAGTTTGACCATCTTCTTCTGGTCATGTTGTTGTATCCTACAACTAGAACCGGTGGACCACTTGATCTTGTAGGAACGAAACCTCTTCTACTTTTGTTCCATGCATCATTTTTTCTCTCATGTGCTCTATATCTATTTCTATGTTGAGCATAACTACTACACCGGTAGTCATGTGACTGCAAGTTCAACCTTCTACAACTATGACTTTTATGGCCAAAGCCATTACACCTCCAACAAATGACATTATTGTTTCTAGGAGGAACATATTGTCTATTTCTGGACTTCATTTTGCATTCATCTGCCCTATGGCCGTATTCTTTTCATGCAAAATAGTAACTAGAGAGAGGGGGCACATAACTTACAAATTTGTTTTGCCATGCTTGAGGAGATCTTACTAGTTTAGTATCTCTATTTATGCTTCTCCGGGGATGAATCTTGGATTGTCCACACTTTGCAACTCTTCCATCCATTCTCTCCTTTTCCCATACTTGCTTTGTCTTGTGGGCAGTAGTGTTTCCTTGTCTTCTACCGATAGGTCTTCTATGCTGTATTCTCATGTTCTTGCTTTCGGTGAAGTTGCGTTCGCTCAGCTTCCCTTTTCTTTTTGGATCCACATTGTTCATCCTTGCAACACTGGTCTTCTTCTTCATGTCCTCACCACTTGTAGTTAGATCAATCTTTTTTCTTGGAGCATTTCTAACGATGAAGGTCCGACCCTTACCATTTCCATTTGAGGAGACAAATTGAATATCTTTGTGGGAGGTCTCCTTGCTTGTAGAGAATTCACTGACAACATATCCTAATCCTCTGCTATCCTTGAAATGTTTTTGCTAATTCAACATTTTGTCTAGGGTTTTAGTGCTACCATCATACTGGTTTCTTACCTTGACTTCATTTTTCCACTTCTTAAGGTCTTTCCTCAGGTTCTCCATTTCCTCTTTCAACTTTTGACACTCTCTATCTTTTCTCTCCACTTCTAGCTGCAACTCCTCACATCTTCTTTTATCGACATCAAGGACTAATTTCAATTTATCAGTCATTCCTTTGGCATCTTCAAGTTGAGTTGTCAACATGCAAACATTTTTGTTTGACTCTTCAAGGTATGTTCTCAATTGATTACATTCTTCATGAACTGATTTTTTGTAACTCTTAAATTCATTTCTAATAGATTTCAGTTCACCAAGGGCACTTAACAACTCACCTTCTATATCAATTTCAGCTTCATCTTCTTCATCACTGCCAAACACATCTTGTTGGTGGGATTTGTTTGCCTTGTCACATTCTGATGTGTGCACTTTCACTTTCTATTTCTTGTGCCATGAAGAGATGAGTTTCCTCATCATCACCGTTGCAGTTGCTGACCGATCTTCCTTCAACACTTACACATAAAATTGTTGTGTTGTTAATCTTGTTCTCACAAACTGACCCTATGTTTGTAGGCTCATTTCCATAGAGCTTCTTTAATTTGTCCCATAAGCTCTTTGCCAATTTACATCTGTCCACCTGTGAGAAAATATCATCTGAGAGCCCACAAAATATAGCCTTCATTGCTACATCATTGCACTTGCATTTTATTTTTGCTTCAGGACCGGTGGGAGGACTGACATGACTAGGGAGACCATTTACAACTGACATCCAAACATCAAACCCTAGGGATGACAGGTAGACTTCCATTCTTCGACTCCAAATAAAATAGTTTGAAACATCAAACACAGGAGAAAGGTTTTGTACTAAACAAACCATTGCATCATAATACCAGAATCTAACCAAGCTGGAGAAAGCTTATCAATGAGGAACCTAGGCTCTGATACCAATTGTTAGACATAATCTACCACTGAGAGGGGGATGAATCAGTGGTTCTCAAAATTTTCCCTTTAACTGTCCTATGTGAGTATATCAGTTATTAGATCTAACTCAATGCAGACTTACTAGTTAGAGGAGAGACCAACACAAATGCAATCACACACAAAGGGGACATCACATAACACCAACATATAAGAGAAAAACCCAAGATGTGAAAAACCTCGGTGAGAGTTGTTGCTGGAGTCTACTGCTCCAATCCAACCTCACAATGAATTTTTGATTACAATGTTTTGAGCACCAACCTAAGGAGCACCAACCCCTGATTTTAGGGCACCAACCCAAGGAGATACAATCCTTGCACTGAGCTACAACTCAATGAAAATAAAACATAATCATTTACAAATTAATAACCTTGTTACAAATGGTTTGTAACAATTCTGCAAATCTCTCTGTTGGATCTTCTCTCCAGTTCACTTGGTTCTTTGTCTGTCGGTTCTACTCTTTGTTGGCTCACTCTTCTCTCAACTGCTCTGTTGCTCTCCACCAGTACTATCTTCTGTCGGTTCTCTACTTGCCTACTCTACACTCTTCTGCAACTTTTCACTGCCAGTTTGGTCACCACCAGTTACCTCACTGTTGCTGGTTGAACTTTTCAACCCTAGTCTCTCTCACACTCAGTCTTTCTCTTGATACTCGTTGAGTACTTGACTGATTTATTCTCACATGCAACAACACTCTCTCATTCAACAAATCCAATAATAACTTTGGCTCGCATACTTATAGCTAGATTTTCTCGCCAAGACGTGAGTTTGAACTTGGTGCCTTTAGGATTTATTCTACTGATCACAAGTCACATCGAATCCAATCAGATCTCCTTCGATCTGATCTCCAAGACAACTACCTGCACATCACCGCCATTAACATTCCTTCCAATACACATTTGCTATGTTTAGCAAACACGACCCTGTTCCTCGACCTACTTTTGTCAATCACATTTAGTGATCTTGCAGTTGCCAAATCTGATTTGCAGTAGAATGTCTTTCATCGATCATGGCATCACTCTGATCTTTGGTTTGCATCAAGCCGCAAACCCTTTGCTACTCCTCCGTGATTGTTGCAGTCAACATTTAATGTTGACCAACCGCCAGCTACCTCCCCGACACGATACTTCACCGACCTCTGCGAGATTGCCACTTCAACTCCACGTGGAATCCTTGTTGATATCCACCTCAACAAAGATCTCTCTATCAGCTAGACTCGGTCACCAACAATCAACACACAACTGGTCCTTCTTTTTTGTCAGTTCTCTAACCCTGCCAATATCTTACACTTGACTGGTTAACCATCATGTCTACACTTTGCTGAACTACCAGTGGAACACCTTAATCGGTTGCCAGACATGCCTATCCATAGCATGCTCATTTTAATTAGGTAGGAGCACATCACCTAGTCTCTTTTCTCTCTTACTAGTTCTCATACTTATCGATAGGCACCTTGATGACACCATGTCATCAACCTTTAGCAAACTCCATCTTTAATCTGACAACATCCTCTATCTGCACTCTCTATCTGCAACTGCTCCAGTTTGCCTTCTTCATCATCAGACCGAACATCATCTCAGCTGGTTTGTCAAGGTGACAAACCCATCACTTCTTTACTCTTCCTTTTCTGTCCCAGTGGCACAATATGCCAACCCTTTCTGATCCAATGCACATCTCTGATTACATGCACCTGAGGCATCCTTTTGTTTCACCGGTAGATCTGGTGTGAGCCTTCAAACACCTGCCTTTACCTCTTGTCTTATCTTGGAGGACTAAGATGCATACTTTGCATAATAGGAGATAAGATCCACTTACTAGTGAGAGTGGATCCTTGTCATCTGCATCCTGCAATGCACTCATGTGGCTTCCTTGTTTGTGTAACATATCTTCAAACAAGCACATGTGATATAGTTGGGGCACATTCACTGTCAGTCTTCTCCTCACATGGTGACTGCATCTCTATCTGATGGGAGTCCTGTTGTTCAACATCCACATATTGTACTAGTGAACTATACATACTTCTCCTCCTGTGTTGATGTGATTTAGAAAAAATTGCGCCTCTTCAACACAATCAACAACTCAACATCTTGCTCATCCCACTTTTACACTGGTCATAAGCTTGCCAATTTGCAACTACTCACTTGGTTGATTTATCTTCTCCATGTTAACACATCACTTACCAGTTGAAATATTCTCCTTACTGGTGACAGACTGTACCAGTGACCTGCCCATCTCTTCCACACAAGTCAAACATTGACTTGTATAACAGTGACTCCAAAGGTCATTCTACTAAATGACATTCTCTCGCTTACCTTACCGGTGCACTGCCATTCTATACCGGTTGACATTAATGACAACATAATACCAAAAACCTGACCAAAATTCTTGAGCAATGGTGGAAGGAAACCAAAGTGGGAGGATCAATTAGTTACAAATTTGTCAAAAGACTTCAACACATAAAGTAGAAACTAAAGGAATGGAATAAAAATAAATTCTTGAATATTTTTGAAGAAAAGATCTGTATTGAAGAAGAGTTGAAGGCATTGAATGAACATGTGATTCGACATGGCATGGGCAAGATGAAGTTCACTCAGGAAAAACAATTCAAAGAGGATCTGATGAAATTATTGAAACAGGAGGAGCTATTCTAGCATGATAAGGCTAGAGAATTATGGTTGAAGGATGAATATGTTAACACTAAGTTCTTCCACTCATCGGTTCAAGCCAAGAGAGCGGTTAACAAAATTAAATCAATTCGGGACCCCAATGGAAGAACAATCACTGGACATAATGAGGCAGGGAGAGAAGCTACCGCCTTCTTTCAAGGATTGCTTGGGGCCGAGAAACGCTCCCCACACTGGTGGGTATTTTTTATTTTATCCCCAAATTGGTTAATGACAACAACAACATAATGCTTTATGGAAAAATTTCATTGGAAGAAGTGAAACAAGTCGTGTTTCAGATCCATCCTAACAAAGCTCCCGACCTTGACAGATTCACTTCACGTTTTTTCCAAAACTATTGGCACTTCATGGGGAGGGAGATTTGGCAATTAGTGGAGGATTTTTGAAAGTTAAAAAGGTATGTCAAAGATCTTAATAACTCAATCATTTCTTTGATCCCAAAAAAACAAGAGTGCACATCTTTCAATGTTTTTAGGCCGATTTCACTATGCAATACACTATACAAAATTATTGCAAAAATATTAGCCTATAGATTAAAGAAGATTCTCAAGAAAATAATCTCAAAGGATCAGGATGGTTTTGTCCCCAGGAGAGAGATTATGGACAACATAATCTTAACCAGGGAGATAGCCCATACTCTAAATTCTGAACAAAGACCTAACATGATCATAAAATTGGATGTTAGCAAGGCCTATGACAAGGTGGAATGGTTATTTCTTGATGGGGCTATGTAGAGAATGGGCTTTTGCAATCACTGGAGGGATCTAATTTCATACTCCATCTCATCGGCCAGATTCTCTGTTTCAGTGAACGAAAGTCTCCACGGTTTCTTTCAGGCTACAAATGACCTTCAGCAAGGGGATCCCATGTCTCCCTACCTATTTGTAATCATGGATGAGGCATTGGGGTATGCCATCAAGAGGAAGGTCCAAAATTCAGGTTGGAAAGGCATCAAAGTCAGGCCAGATTGTGAGACAACCTCACATTCCCAATTCATAGATGATACCACCCTGTATGGAGAACCTAGTGTATTGGAGGCCAAATACATTAGGAGAATGCTCTCAAAATACAAGGAATAGTCAGGTCAGATAATGAATAAAGAGAAATCGAGAATTTTCTTCTTCAATACCCGAAAAGCTAAATAGAGCAGAATTTCAAACATTCTCCAATTCACGTCGGATGAGGTGCCCGCGAAGTTTCTAGGAGTGCATATTTTTGGTGGTATGGACTCCACTAAACACTAGTCTGAAGTTATCGAAAGACTCAAATCCAAGGTCACCATGTGGAAAAACAAATGGTTGACACTGCTAGGGCACATCATGATGACTCAAGAAGTCCTATCTGTGGTACCCACTTACCACATGCCCTGCTTGGAACTAACTTCGAAAGTGGAGAGACAAATGGAAGGAGTGATGTAAATATTTTTTGTGGGAAGGTTTGAACGATGTAAGGAAAATCCCACTGGTGAACTGGGATAATGTATGCAAAACTAAAATGAACGGAGGCACGAGCATTAAAAGGCTCAAAAACTAGAACACAACATTAGGGGCCAAACTTATTTGGAAAATGTATACTCAACCTCATAAAACATGGTGTAAAATACTCTCGTCCAAGTACTTGGGCAACAAGGATCCTAAAATAATTCTAACCTATCCCAAACAATTCTCAGGGTCTGCAATGTGGTGGTTCATGAATGGCTGCAAACTCATCATTTGCAATCACCTCATGCAGAACATTGGAAATAGGGAAGATGCAAACTTTTGGAGGGACTCGTGGAATGGCTTGACAAACGATCCATCAAGTATTTTAAGTGGTTTTGAGACTAGTAGTTGTTTTGACGTCACTAGCTTTCCATATGATTTTGGAGAGAGTGGTAAGTCTAGTAATGAATATTCTCCTACCCCTTTGTCCTTCAATTGCGCCTTTTTCTCAAAACTTGCTAAGATTTAAGCAAATGCTTTCTCTTTGGGTGGTGCACTAGAAGAAGATGCTTCCCTGTTATGTGGAACACTAACCTCTTGCACTAGTTTCAAATTACTACAATATTGGAATGAATTTGAGTCTTCTAAAATTGTGATCTCTTGCCCATTGTAGGGGAACTTCAAGCACTAGTGGTAAGTTGAAGGAATAGCTTGCATGTCGTGGTTCCATGGTTTGCCTAGGAGTATATTGTAAGATAAATTCAAGTCCAATACTTGACACACTATATCTTTTTGCACATGTCCTACTTTGATTGGCAATACTACAATTCCTTTGGAGGAACACTCTTTATCATCATAAGATTTTATTGTGATTTGTTTGTGAGGGTCAACTACATCTTCAGAATAGCCTAAGGCATGAACAAGACTTAATGAGTAAATATTTAGGCCATCTCCTCCATCTATTAGTACAATCATTGATGGTATAATTTAACCATGATGACCTGAGCACCGTTTACTTGGATTTTGTTATTGCAAGTTAACACAAGCATTGAGGTATGATTTAACTTGGATGACTTGAGTATTGCTTGCATGCAACAGACAAAAAAAAATCATTTTCCTATGCAAATCCAAAATGTCATCAATTATATATGTCTAATCATTAACTGTGAAAAATTTGCACAGTACTAATAATTAACTAACAAACATCAGACAAAGAAAACATCGCGTTCCTTCCTTGTTCCTCTAGTTTTAAACATCCTTGAGTTAATGAAAAAGCACGATTGCAAAAACCAAGATACAACAGATAAACATTCTTGCTAAAGCGTTTCAACCATGATTCAAAATATATCATCCATTGGTATTTGTTTGTTTGATGTCAAGTTTGATTTAGATATTTGTGCTCAATATTCATCATTGGATTTTGAGATTTCTTATTTTATAACTGTTGTCTTATTGTTGATTGTCTATTGTGTTCAATCTCAATGCAGATTGCCTCCAACTAGGTTCAGGATTTCCCCCCCCCAGTCCAAGAACAACCTTTATTATGAGTATATACAATGATCCAAATCATGGTGAGGATTTACCTACAATGCCTATATATGCCAAAAGGCTTTATTATGGATATGTACAAAGATGACAGATGGATGCAAGTGGAAAGATGCGTGACCTAATGGATAGAAGAGCCAACCGAAAAATAGTGCCTCTTTCCAAGTTTTCACCATTCATTTTTATTGTACTTTTCCCATTTTTCATTTTTTTTATATTTTATATTTTTTTTATTTTTTTATATTTTTGTTTTTTCTGATTTTTTTGATATTTTTTCTTTTTTTTGATTTTTTTTATATTTTAATTTTTTCAGACATAAAAATTCTTTAGATGCAAGTTGTTGATTTTTTTATATTTTAATTTTTTCAGACATAAAAATTCTTCAGATGCAAGTTGTTGATAGGTTCTTCAAGTGAATTCCCTTCCGATGTTGATGATTGGTAAGCTCCAGATTCATATATAGTTGTGATGACAAAAGGGCCCAACCAGTTCAGCTCAAACTTCCCTTTCTTTTCTCGATCTTGTTGGTTACGTGGATTCTATTTCAGAACTAGGTCTCCAACTTTAAAGGCCCCGGGCTTAACCTTATGATTGTAACTTCTGCACATTTGTTGTTGATATGCCCTCAAGTGATCAAAGGCATCCTGGCAACATTCTTGCAACAATTCTAGCTCCTATAGCCTAGACACTCGATGTTCTTCATCTGGTATAAGACCCTTGAGTGATACACACAAGGAAGGTATCTCCACCTCAACATGCAATATTACTTCAGATCCATAATCTAGAGAGTATGGCATGGCACCTATGGGTGTGCAAATACTTGTACAATATGCCCACAAAGCAAGATTCAACTGAACATGCCAATCTCTACCAGCACCATTGACTATCTTCTTCAATATTTTCAAAATTGTTTTATTGAACACTTTTGCTTGACCATTCTCTTTCGGATAATATGGGGTAGAGAATCTATGTTGGATCCAAAATTTCTCACACAACTCCTTGAAATTATGATTCTTAAAAGGTCTTCCATTATCTATGATGATATAAATAGGAATGTCACATCGACAGATGATGTAGTTAAGGATAAATGTAGCGATTTGTTTCCCTATGATATTTATGAGAGGTATTCGCTCAATCCATTTTGTGAAATACTCGATAGTTGTGAGGATAAATTTATGACCATTAGATGAAGGCAAGTGCATCTTTTCGATTAGATCAAGACCCCATTGATAAAAATGCTAAGAAGTTGCGAGAGTGTAAAGCTCCTGAGCTGGTGCATTATTGAGATTACCATGAATTTGACATTGCTTGCAATTCTTAGCGAACTGAAAAGAACCCTTTTCCATAGTTGGCCAATAATAACCCAATTGTATGAGTTTCTTTGCCAAAGTAAGACCACTTGAATGAGTGCCACAGATAGCATTATGAACTTATTTTAAGTCCTTCTCAAATTCATCCTGCTCAAGGCACTTGAGGAGGGTACCATCCAAACCACGTCTATAAAGTGTATTTGCGATAATTGTGTAGCGAGCGGATTGTCAAATGAAGTTTCATTTTTGGTTTTTTGATAAGTCAAGAGGAAGAGTGTTATTTTTCAAGTATGTATGTATCTAACCATAGTGAGAGGAATCAAATCTGACTAAGTGATAGATGATTTGGGTATAAGGACAATCATAGGAGGGGTAAAACAATTCTTCCACCATGAATTTGTAATGATCTTGATTTTCCCGTGTTTGGAGCAAAGAAGAAATTGTAGCCATGGCATCCGCTTCTTTATTGTCATTCCTTGGAATTTGTTCAAAAATGATTTCTACAAAATACTTCTTGAAACCATCGACCATCTTTTGTAAGGCATTAATTTGTCATCTTTTGTTTGATAATAATCGTTGACTTGATTGATGACCAATTGAGAATCTCCATAAACATGTAACTATGTGATGTTTCATTCTATAGTCATTTTGATTCATGTGCCCAATGCCTCATATTTTTCCATGCTGTTGGTGTAAGGAAAGATCAATCTATATGACTTTGTAATGGTGTGACATTGAGGTGTAATGAATTGTATGCTTACTCCTAATCCATGCTAAGTATAAGAACCGTCAAAATACAATTTCCAGGTTGTCTCTTTGACTACAAGGTTCACTGCATCTGGGAACTCAATATGTAATGAATTGTTATCTAGCAAGGGTGCTTCAGCTAATTGGTCGAAAATTACTTGACCTTTAATGGATTTTATATCAACATACTTAATGTCAAATTTACTCAAGATCATTACCCACTTTGCTAACCTACCTGTTAAGGTTGATTTGCTAAGAAGTTACTTCAATGGATCTATTTTAGCTATCTGTTTAACTGAGTGGGTTAGCATATAGTGTCACAACTTTTGGGATGCAAACACTACCACTAAGCACACTTTCTCAATTGGTGAGTAGTTAAGCTCGTATCCAACTAAGGTCCTGTTGATGTAGTAGATGGCTCGTTCTTTCCCTTTTTGATCTTGTTGTGCTAATAGAGCTCCCAGTTATACATCAATGACTGATATATAAAGCAACAATGGTTTGCCTTCGATTGGTGACATTAACACAAGGGGATTCATTAGATATTCTTTTATCTTGTCAAAGGCTTGTTCACATTTGCCATCCCATTTGAAAGGAATATTTTTATGCAAGAGATGCGTAAAGGGATGACACCTATTAGCTAATTGAGCGATGAACCTTCTGATGGATTGAAGTCTTCCTTGGAGAGAATGTAGCTGACTGATATTTTTAGGAGATTCTATTTCCATGATTGCCTTTACTTTAGCCAGATCAAATTTTATCCCTCGTGTTGAAACAATATATATCCCAGAAGTCTACCAAATGTGACTCCAAAAGTGCATTTCTTTGGATTTAACTCTAGCTTGTATTTTTCCAATCGATCAAAGATCTTACCCAGGTTTTCCAGATGTGCTTCTCTAGTGTATGACTTTTCCAATAGGTCATCAACATAATATTCCATAAAAGTACATACATCATATCATGGAAAATTATTGCCATCACTCTCTAATATGTAGCACCTATGTTCTTGAGCCCAAAAGGCATTTGATTCCAATAGAAAGTACGTAGGGGCATGTGAAAGTCATATTTTCTTGATCTTCGGGTGCTATTTTTATTTGATTGTACCATGACAAACCGTCCATTAAAGAAAACATGGCGTGTCCAACTGTCAAATCCACAATGATATCTATGTTTGATAAAGGAAATTCATCATACATGCTTTATCAATGTCTCTAAAGTCTGTGCATACCTTGATACTCTTGTCTGGCTTGGAAACATGAACTATATTTGATACCCACTCTGGATACTATACAGGTCTGATAAACCCCACATCTAATAGTTTATTTAATTATTCTTTAACAAGTAAGGCTATGTGAGGGTGCATCTTTCTCAGCTTCTGTTTCACTGGTTTAGCCCCTAGAGAGACATTTAGATAATGCATTATAAGATCTAAATCTAATTCTGACATGTTTGCATCTGACTAGGAAAAGTTTATTTGTCTCTGCTTCAAAAATTCAATGCAGTTCTATTTTTTTTGCTCCAATAATTATGTCGTTGGATGCAAAATCTTTGAATTGTCTGATGTACCAATATTAACTGCTTTCGTTGGCTCAATTAATATAGAAGATATTTCTTGATAATATTTCAGAAGAGTATCGAATCTCCCATCCTCTAGCGCCTCAAAGAGGTTTTCACTATCGGATACACCCTTTATTTTTACTTTTCCTTGATCTAATGCTGCCATTAAATGGTTTTCAGCATTATACCTGATATTTGTTTTTTTATTCACTTTTGTGACTAAGAGATTTGGCGCCCCCTTGACTAGAAGACACATTAGCGAAATCACTGGTGGAAGTTGTTTTAGGTTCTACTGCATTGAGGTATAGGGTAATGGCATGATCGTTAGGAAATGTATCTATCTCAATGGATCCATTTTTTTCCCAATCAATAAGTTTGGGATGCATCAATGACAAAGGACATTAAGTTGTTGTGTGTCAATGACATTAAAGGTCAAAATAGAGATATCAAAGTCTTCAATGATTATTTCAAGGTCCATGATATTACCCTCCTCAGAATGACCTCTCGTGAGTAGTTCCTAATCATCCTCAATGGAGTCAAAATCGATAGATTGTGATTCTAATTCAAACGGTCTGTACTCAAGTGTTTGTCCTTCATACGAGTGAACTACATCGATTCCAACATCTTTTGTATAACATGAATCTTCAGAGGATTGTTTAGAATGATATGAATCCAATTCCTACTCATTGGAGTCCATTTCACTAAAAGCTTGTAATTTGCAAATTTTCTTATAAATATTGTGAGTAGCTTCTTCTCGCTTTATAACAAGTTGTTCTTGTATTCTTTCCTCTACCTCTTCCTGCTTCTTGTGAGTTGCTTATTATTGTTGTTTGTGTGCGGTTTCCTCTTCTCTCCTAATGACGAGTTCTTCTTTTTGTTCATATTCCTCTTCTTGTTGTCTGCGAGTTTCTTGTTGTTGTTGTGGATCTAGATTGATCTGTCCAAACTCCAGTCCCGATTTATCCTTAGCATGTTGAGAAGGAGGTTGTATAGGTTCTAAGATACCTTGTTTTATTTTGCCTATGGTACCACTGCTGCCATATCCCATTTTTTGCATAATATCATATCCTTTTCCATACTGCTCTATTGGGATGCTGACATTGTTAACCTCTGGTTGAGCTTCTTTTTCATCTTTGTATAGCCATTGTAAAACATCTTTATCCTTAGTTTCCTTGGCTAGAGTACCTGCCTTGACAAATGATCCGTCAAGTATTTAAAGTGGTTTTGAGACTAGTTGTTGTTTTGACGTGACTGGCTTTCCATATGATTTTGGAGAGAGTGGTAAATCTTGAATGAATATTATCCTACCCCTTTGTCCTTCAATTGTACCTTTTTCTCAAAAATTCCTAAGATTTAAGCAAATGCTTTCTCTTTGGGTGGTGCACTAGAAGAAGATGCTTCCCTGTTATGTGGAACAATAACCTCTTGCACTAGTTTCAAATTACTACAATATTGGAACATATTTGAGTCTTCTGGAATTGTGAATTTTTGCCCATTGTAGGGAAACTTCAAGCACTAGTGGTAAGTTGAAGGAATATCCTGCATGTCGTTGATCCATGGTGTTCCTAGGAGTATATTGAAAGATAAATTCAAGTCCAACACTTGACACACTGTATCTTTTTGTTGGCATATGTGCAAAGCATGATGACATGATGATATTGTATGTTGTCATTGATGTCAATATGCTGAAGTATGAACCGATATATTGTAGTAAGCTAATTGGCAATAGAATTAGTATGATGATGTAAACCGGTATATGTGAAAAAGTGAAGCGGTATGTTTGTTCAAGGTGAACCGGTATGTTGGAATAAGAACCGGTATATGGAAGTTTTATATCAGGGTTTCATTTGGCATGACTACTGGTTGGTAGTCTCAACTTCAGGGTTTCTGGTTGATGCGTTACTTGTGTGATTCAACTGATGACATCTTGTGATGTGTTAACATTGTAATGAAGATCAGATCGTGGAAGATTGATCCTATCTACTTCGAGAATGTGCGAAGTCTCTGTAAACAGTGGAGAGCGCGTGATGGGTTATCAACTTCTTGAAGCGGCAAAGAATGAACATTGGAGAACGTCTTAAGATCTGTTCAAGACTGCTGTATTCAATGCAGTGTGCTTAACGATCAGGATTGAACCGAATGAATTGTTAAACCTAAATATTTAGGGTTTAGGGTTTATGCTACTGACCTATCTGTTTCTTATAAGGTCATTGATGTTTTTCATTTTGAAGTTGTTGGCAAATGTTATGTGTGTATCCAAGTGAAGAGATACTTGATTCTTGCTAGACTAGAGAAGTGTGTTGATACCTGCAGAGTGTGATTGCAGAAGCAAAGGAGCTAAAGTGGATCTGCCTTGGCATTGTGTGTTGTTATCAGATCAGTGTATTACCTATTGACTTCTAACCATTTCAGTAGTTGGAAAATCCCTTAACCGAGTAGCTTTAACAGGATTTTGTGTAAATCCTTTAACAGGGTGACTCAATTCAATGAGTTCCTAAAATCCTCTTGCGAGGCAACCTCTAACAAGGTTTTAACCTTTAACCGAGTATTTAGCCATCCCTTAACCGGGCGATCCCTAGCAGGATCGATTCCTAGCATAACCTATTGTAAAAGTCTTTAACTGGACAAGGCTCCTAACAGAGCGGACTTCAAAAGAGTTCAAAGAACAGCTTGTGGGTATTCATCCCCACCGTGGTTTTTCCCAGTTGGGTTTCCACATGAAAAATCAGTGTGTCATATGTGATGCTTTTCATGTGATGGTTTAGTGTTTTATGTTAAGTGGTAATGCATGCTGAACCGGTAGTCTTTATACTTCTAATGTATTACCTGTTTATGCATATGAGTGAAGTGGAAAGGAGATGTTAAGTGAGGTGAAGATCTAAGTGATAACCGGTTTATACTTGTCATAGTCATTCTTGGTTTTATTGGTAGTACCCTGTTTTGGATCGGTGTTACTGTTTACCAGTTAAGTGCACTCTTTGCAGTGAAACTGGTTGAGGGAAAGTTTTTGTCTGTACTGATTCACCCCCGCTCTCAACACCAATTTGGTACTAACTGTTCATCATTATTCATCACTTTTTGCATAGGTCCTACTTTGATTGGCAATACAATTCCTTTGGACGAACACTCTTTATCATCATAAGCTTTTATTATGATCTGTTTGCTAGGGTGAACCACATCTTTAGAATAGCCTAAGGCACGAACAAGACTTAATGAGAAAATATTTAGGCCATTTCCTCCATCTATTAGTACACATTTAACACACATTTTGTGGATGAGAACTTCGATATGCAAGGGAGAATTATGCAGATTTTGCAGAGACATGTCATCATCTTTGGTGAAGTATAAGCAATGCGATGTTGTTAGGTGTCCCACCATGGTTTGAAATTGATCAACACCCGGATCTTTGGGGATTGTAGTATCCACTAGAGCTCTTTCTAAAATTTCTTTATGTGTTGGTGACAATTTTAACAGCTCCAGTATTGATATTTGCATGGGGGTCTTCTGCAATTGATCTACTATATTTATTGTGTAGAAGTTGATGGTGCATTATTTGTAGGACCTGGTAAAGTGACCTTATCTTTACTTCTCGTGATGGAATGCACATGTTCCTAGTTGTTTCTTTTCTTTGACTATGTTAATGTTAACCACATTATCATATGTGTGAGCATAGTTCACTTTCTTTTTGCCTTTGTTATTTGGTTGTTGAGGTTTCTCCCTTTTCATAATTTGGTAACAAAGTTTTGAATATTGTGTGTGATTCATTTGTTGTGTGCCCATCTACGATTATAACCTCATTGTCTATCAAGTCTTGAATAACATGCTTTAATCGTTGACAATCATTTATTTGATGTCCTTTACTCTGATGATAATCACAATAATGATTGTCATTCCACCATGCAGGTTTAACTTTTAGCTCAAAATCTCTCACTTTTGGTAATGTAATCAATTTATCCACGATAAGTATTTTTAGTACTGATTCCAGTGGTTCACCAATAGGTGTGAATTTTCTATGAAAAAGTAGTGAAAGGTGGTTTAGGTTTGCTATTATTTTGATTAACCATTGTTGTGTGACTTGATAGATTAAATATGGGTTGCTTTGGTGTTAAATTATTAGAATCCACTATTCCATCATTAACAATGTTTCTATTCCGGTTCCAAAATTTGGGTTTGTCATTGTTGTTGTTAGTATTATTGGAAGAATTGGTCCCTCTTTATAAACCTTTAACACTCCTTTCTTGACCAAAGCTTCTTCAATCTTAATTCCATTTCAACCATCTTGTTAAAACTCGGTGGACATTGCAATTTGAGCATATAACACATTTCATCATTTAGGTTGTCAACAAAAATGTTCATCTTTTCATTATCAAGCATAGGACGAGAATATCTTACAAACAATCGTCTCCACCTTTGTAAAAAAGTCATGTATAGTTATTCTTTTTGTTTTGTTTTGTGTTACACAGGTCTTGCATGGTAATCTCATGTTGAGTGTTATATGAATATTGAGATATAAATTTATCCACCAATTCTTCAAAAGTTCTGATTCTAGGTGGGAGTTTAGAGAGCCAATCCATGGCTTTTCCACTAAAACTCTTTGGGGATAACCTCATTAGATAAGTGTCTTCATGTGAAAAAATCATGCTCATTATGCAAAATTCCCTCACGCGGTCTTATGGGTCAGTTCTACCATTATATTTGTCATATTTAGGGATTGCACAATTTGGAGGGAATGATATCATGTTTAGATTTCTATCAAATGGATAAGGGTAGATATCGTGTAGTGAGTACCTCTTTGTGGTTCCCATTTGAATATCTTGAAGTTGTGTCTAAAGTTCTTGTATTTGTTGAGTGAGAGCTAAAATAGGTTTGTCTGTATTATTCCTTGTTTCACTATCTCTATTGTTCTGCATTCTCTAATTATGAGAGTCACCAGTATCATTTCGAGTTTCACTTGTTCTTTCAATTTGTTTCATTCGCATGAAATTAAAATCATGAGGCAACTTAACACCTTGATGTTCTAACATAAGGAAATAGTTCTCTTTGTTCATTTCCAATACTTTTCCCATGAATTTACCAAATTTTAGATCTTGTTGCACTTCTTTGACAGTCTCTCCTATTATTTCCTCATCATCATCATCATCTTGATTTCAAGATCTATAGAAAAGATTTTTCTCAGCCATCACAAATTTTTGTTTTTGTTTTTGTTGTTTTAACTTCTTCTTCTAATTTCTAGTCAAAACTGGCATACAAGTCATTGGAGATGTTTAAGCTTTGATCTTTATTTTGAGTGCAAGTTTAGTGTGATATAACCTAGTCAAATAGGAGAGATCCTATTGATAAGACTAGATTAGTTTGATTTTAACAACCTTTGTTTCGTGATAAAGGATGAGATATCCTGATAAGAAAATTGAGTTGAAAAATCAGTGGTTGATGATATTAAATTTGCACTTATGATGTTTGATCTTAGCTTTGTTAAAAATATTTCACTTGTAATACTATTCTTCCCAGTTTTGAATCAATCTAACAGTGATGAGGATGCAATCTACTCCAAAATGGGTATCCAAATATGTGATTATCTTTATGGGAAAAGTCCAATTTTGCACTCTGTCTAAGGTCTGAAATTATCAATGTGCTAAAACAGAGACCTGAACACTAAACTGTTCTACCAACAAGCTACTCTGGACCACTGATATGCTATGATGTCCTTGCTATGCACGAATATGAACCACTGATACATCAATCTAGATTTTATGCTATGTTTTAGTGATGCGGTTTTGATGTTTAAGTGACGCGCTAATCTGATCCCTTGATGCACTATTTTGTACTATCAGTGCACTAGACTGTGATATGAGTACACTAATTTGAAATAACAAAATGCTAGTGTGTAGAATATATGCGCTAAAGTTTGATATGAATACGCTACTGTTTAGGCTGAATACACTATTCTAAGGTATCAATACGTTATAATATGGTTTGGAGACACTAATTTTTACTTTCAATGTGTTGTTCTAAGGTATCAATACACTAAAATGTGGTCTGAATATGCTATTGTTTGGTTTCAATACGTTGTTATGAGGTATCAATACGCTAAAAAGTGGTCTGAATATGCTAATGTTTGGTTTTGATGAATTGTTCTGTGTCGGTGAAGCGCTAAACTATTCTGTCTAGTTTAGTGTGAAGCAATTTGACAGTTTGAAGTTTAATTTTGATTGATTCTGGGGGTATTTCAATGGATGATGTTTTTGATCAATGATTTTAAAAACACAGAAGACAATGTTCAAGCAATTGTCTTTGTCCTAAATTCTAAACACCAAGTGTATGTTCGAGACTCAAATAAAGCCCAAGATTTACATGGGTTTGCACAAAGAAAACACTTCAGGTAGTTCTATCCTAAGGAATCCGATACAATGCGATAAATCAACCCACAACTTGGAATCTTCATAGCGCAAGTGTAAATACCCTAAAAGGGGATGCCCACTTTTTTCATTGTCAAGAGGTGGTAGATAGGGGCCTCCAAGATTGGAAGGATAACCTGATCACCCTCTCCCTTGAAGACTACATGTAGTCTATACAAAGCTGAGGATTCCTGCCTCTCGTCCAAGGATCCAAATGGTGAGTGTCTTAGGGGGAAAACTTACTATCCCCTTGCATTGAAATTATCACACCAAGGCCTATAAAGGTGGATTCTACTCTAACGGTACTAGTAAGGGCATTTGTTCGACGTATCGAGGTATAAAATCAATTAAGAGGTCTCTCAACCTTGAAAACTAAGGTTTGATATACTCGAAGGTACGAAGGAGAGCTATTCCCAAGCATTGTCATTGACCTCGATTTTCATCGAAATCACTGTTATTTTATTGTGGGTTAGATGAACTTGGTGTTAGCCATTCCCACTTGGGTTGTTACCCTCTCACCCAGTCTTATGGGCTACTCGAGAGGGCAAACCCGTTAAATTTATTGCACTACTTGAAAAGAAAGATTTGATGGGTCTGGTTTTTTGGTCACCCGATGAAGGGGAGAACATACCAACCTACCATCTCAGGCACATAAGACATAGTATTTATTGATCTCCTAGTTATATTATATGCCTAAATTAAATAAAGAAATGCGATACTCCAGTGGCTGCAAACAATGTTAATAGTTTCAACTGGATGTCTTTGACTACGTAAGGTTTCACAATTTTAGTCTTTGACAACGAAAAAGAACTTGTAAAACATAACAATGAAAATTAGTTTATGGAAATTGGAATTTTGCAAGCAAAACTGAAAACGTTACAAAAACTCATCCAAGTGCTATTTTGGGCTACCGAAACGCTATTCAGTGAGACGAGAACACTAATTTATAAAACACAAGTGCGGATTTGAAGAAGAATTAAAGCAATAATCTAAAATATCAAAACACTAATTTGCAAGAGCTAAGCGCTAATATATGAAACCCGAACACTAATATTGAAAACCAAAATGCTAATCTATGAAGTCAAAACATTGATCTGGAAGACTTATGCGCTGGAACGAAATCTCAATACGCTAATCTTAATCACCAAAATGCTAGACTGGGTCTCCTGGGGCACTTGTCAAGAAAACCTTGTAGAAAAAGATATTAAACTTTTTCTGGGCTTGGGCCCCACGGTGGGCGCCAGAAATAATTTAGTGCAAAATTTTGTGTATTAATCTATTTAACAAGCATTTACAAAACATTCAATGAAACATTGCATGAAAGAGTAAAGCAAATAAACAAATTAAGCAACTCCCTCAAATCTTCCCATTGTCCTCTATCTTCAAGGACCTTGTAGATCTACGAATTGGCTCTCAACTACATGATCAACAAGATGACTACTTGAAGGATGAGTAGCTATGACGCAAACTAAATGGATGAGTGATATGATATGTGATGCTATGCTAAAGATTATGCTAAAATGCTTGATAACTCAATTAAGTTGCTAATATACTATTTGAGAATGCAAAATGACAAAGTAAGCCTAGAATGCAAGATTAAGTGGGGGGTCATGAATAAATTTGATGCTATTAATAGACTTTCCAAGGCAGGAGGTGAGGTGGCATGAATCACCGATTAAGATATGGAGAAATGGATGGTGGAAGATAAAGAAGTTGGAGAGAATCATGAAGGATATGACATTTGTCATCTTAGAGAGGACAAGTGACATAGAGGAAGTGGACATGTGGCAAGAATGCCATGTGTCCTCAAGAGAGGATAACCAACCCATACAAGGTTAGGATATAATTGATTAGAGGAGAGGAGGTTAGGTTAACCCATGATTAGATGGAGGTTGAGTTGGAAGGAGGTTAGAAGGTGGTTAGGAGTAGGAGACATGTGATTTAATTCAAATTTAAAAATTCAAATTAAATGAGAGACACATGTGAGATTAATTTGAAATAGCAATTCAAATTAAGAAGGAAATAATAATTAAATGGAACAAATTAATTAAACTTTTCCATTTAATTAGGAAAATAGAAGAAATAGATTAAGGTGGGAATTAGAAATAATGAACTATATAAACAAATTATTAAATTTATTTATATAGTAGAAGAATAAAATATTTTAATTAATTAAATAACTTCGTATTTAATCAATTATCTCCAGATTAATTTTTAGTCTATACACTATTATTAATAATCTTTTTTACTATAATTTTTACCTTATTAAAATTTATTATAATAACATTAACAAATATCTAAATGTTTTCAATTAAAACATTAATAAAAATGAGATTATATTCTACCTATAAAATTATAGTTTCCTTATTAACTATGCCAAAATAAATTTTCAAGTAATACCTATGATAACCATTTCAAAAGTGTCAAGGCCATCGATCTTATTTACTAGGGTATTTCTATTATGACTTCACTATATAAAGGAGTAGTGTTGATATTCATTAAGTCACTCAAGATTACAAGTGTCCTTTACATTGATATACATTTGTTTATTAATGCTTATAAATAGGTAACGAATTATAGGAAATGTAGCGATTTGAAAGATAAGTATGCAAAAGGTTAAAATTTTTTTTTGGAAAATTTTTAAACTGTTGTTCCCCCACTTAAAAGTTTTGGGAAATTTTTAAGAAAAAATCTTAAATAATCTAATAGCAACAAAAATTCTTCATAAAATTGTGATTGTTCCTCTCTGCTTGCACTTGCTCTGTAACCAATTCTCTTACACAACCATGTCTCCTCAACTAATTAAGTTTTGTATTAATATTAAAATTTAAATATTAGTTATATTAATGATTTATATTTTTTCTAGCAAATCATTTTTTCAAAAAAAGTAGCCAACAAAATTTTGACTAAGATCAAAGCAATGTTATGCTTTTTCAACATTCACATACTGTAATATTTTAAACAACTAATACCCAATAATCACAATATCAAATTCAATACAAACAAAATTGTTATTAACCCTACAATTTTTTTAATTTTATTACATTTATTACATTTATTTTATCCTCAATCTACACTATTGTCTCTAAAGCAAGATAAACTAGCATACCTATATTTTATAAATAAAATTCATGTAGAGGATGCCTGATAGATAACAATTGTTAAAAAAAAATAGTATTCATAAATATAAACAAAGGACAAGATTTACTATTTAAAATAATTAATTTATAGATATAAGGATCACATTGTGTTGATCAATTGATGAGACATTGAAGCCTTATTTAAAAGATAGATATACATGTTGAACACTTTTGGATGCTGAGTGGGGGGATGCATCAACATATGTTAAAAAATTTAATCAATTTAACCAATCAATTATTATTCATTCTATTTACCACATGTGCAGAAGTAAAGAACTGAAAAACACAATAGAAATCACCCATGAACACCAAGATTTTACATGGAAAACCTAATAAGGGAAAAACAATAGTGAGAACTATCTCACAATATGAAAAATAGGTTACAATGTTTTAGGCTCAAGTCCAAGGAGCTCACTACCCTAAAGTGGACTTGGAAGAGGCACACAACCTTAGGACAAGATACAAAAAAGACTTGTGGACTCTGAAGATCACTTCTTTAGGGCAAGATACATTACAATTGAAATAGAAACATTAATATATTGAACTATAGGCAACCACATCCTCTGATAAGATGATTATAGTTAACACTTAAACCAAATTTGAAACTTCCTTCATTACTACTCTATTGTACTTGTGAACCTTTGCACAAATTTACATACATTTCACACAACACACCACTCATAATACGTCTCCAAAATTATTTCATCTCTTTTATACCCACTCACAACCAAAATAATCATTAATTAGGTTGCCCTAATCAAATGTAACACGAAGGATCAAAATCATTGGCCTAAAAACAATCTTCATGAAAATGTGGAAGGAAAAATGAAACATGTGAGGCATCACATGATGTCAACACACCTAAATTATTCCCAAAAAACACCTATAATTTTGTACTCTATCACATGGACCAAGACATCATAGGTCGACTCCAAATGATAAAATAGTTGTGGCACACCAACTCAATTTACTTTTAAATTATAATGTAGACCACCAAAAACACTTACAAAGGCTCAACATAGAATCACCTAATATTGAAACATATCCAAATTATAAAACCACATCACCAAAATACCCGAAGGCAAAGGAATGCAATGCATTTGTGTACATTGTCACTCTATCATTGTCACTTTTTTATTTATTCGTAGAGTTTAATTAGTTTATGGTTAATGTTTATATTATTTTAGTGTTAGGGATAGAGGTCAATTTGGTTTAGGTTTAAGGTTTAATTTGGTTGAGTTGTTATGTTAGTTTTCGTAGGAAGGATTCCTCCTAATTCTTATGGCATGTTAGTGGATACCATTTTTCTTTACTAGCTGATATTAGCTAGATTGCAGTATGAATACTCGGGCTCAAACTTGTCATTACTTATTTTCTTGCTTGTTTGCTGTTTTGAATTGACATATTCTTATCATTTGACATTCAGGTTGGCTATTTCAATTTGGTAATCATGCTGAGATAAGTTTGTGTGGGATGGTTTTGGTTTATCATTGCTTGGTAGCTTTCCTAGCTTATCGTCTACTTGCATGATTGTGTAATAATGTCTGCTATGAGTTGGCATAGTCTTATCATTTTATCTGCATATTGGTTTCGATTTGGTAATTATTTGGGGATGAGCTTCTGTAGGATGGTTTCAGTTCATCATTGTTGGGTAGCCTTCATTATCCTAGCTTGCTTTCTTCTTTCATGATTGTGTTATGCTAATCGATCATGTTATGTTCACTCCTCTTGCAAGTAGATTTGCTTATCATATTTTGGTATGTTGGTTTGTTCTCATTCTTGTGTGGTATCGTGCTTGGGCTTGGTTGCTTTCATGATGATATCTCTTTTCGATTGACTTATATTTGGGCTCTGCCTATTCTCTTCTCATGTTTTCTCTACACTGACGGCTCTTCTTATGAGTTAAGATGTTATGTTTTATTCGAAAGATATTGGTCAGGTTTGGAAGTTGGTGGTTGTTTTCGAGGTCTTGGAGCTTGTAGATAGTTTGGTATACGAGATGGTTTCTCATCTTTCTACTCTTTTCTTGGCTTCTCTTGTGCACTATTCTTTGGATTGGCCTCATTTTGTTTCCTCGGGGTCTACAACATCCTCTCCTTCTTCTTCTTTGGATTATCTTGTGTTTGGTCACGATGTTTGTCTTGGTAGGTTCTCTTGTAAAAAAAACAAAAAATATTAATATAATTCAATGGTTTACCCACTTTTATAAAAAAATAAAAATAAAAATAAATTTATTTTAAATAATTAAATTATAAAAATGTTATGGAATTGAGAAATTGAATGTAAAGACAATAAATAGAAATGAAAAGAAAAAAATTGTTACTATATTGATATTTATAAATATTAAAAGATACTTTGACATAATTTTAATTTATTTAAGTAATTAATTTTTTAGAAACATCATAAAATTGAAAATATAAAAACATCTTTATTCTTATTTAGTACTTTTTTTTATAGAACTTCAAAAGGAAATCTTTCATAGATTTTTTAAAAATAATAGTTTTATTACTATCTTTATATTTATAAATATAAAAAGATAATTTTGATATAATCTTAATTTATTTTAAATAATTAACTTATAAAAACATCATGGAATTGAAAATTGAATGTAAAGGAAACAAATAGATACCTATTCTATCACTTCTATCACTTCCTATTCTAATACCTATAATGTTAGCCTCATTTATTATAATACCTATTATATCACTTCCCACACTTTCTGGGTTAAACTGATAGTTCCGAGAAACTTTCTGTCGAAAACTCTCTGCAAGTTTCAAAATTCGGCCTTGAACAACAAAAATATGGGTGGAAACAGACGGCGATACAAACTTAGCAGCTACAAGGAATGGAAACCGAAGGAGGCGGTCTGGAGTATTTTGCAGAAGGGTGGATTTTTGAAATTAATGGAGAGACTCCATGGACATGATGGCACGGTTACTAGCCTTTTCTGCAAAAAATGGACAAAGGGAATGTTAAAAATGGGAGACTAGTCTGTTGTTATTGATGAAGACCTTATTGCCTAAGCTACAGGTCTCAGAAGGGAAGGATGTAACTTCTATAGAGACAGAAAAGTCAATAAGGAGGCCATTGACAAATATCTTGAAACCGAAAAGGAGAAAAAAAGCTTGGTTAAGTTAAGTAAAACTTACTATCCCCCTAAGGCTTTTGTTAAACCATGGTGGGAGGTCCTCTTTGTTTTAATGCACTACATTACATTGGATGGTAGATTTACTAAAGTATACAACTACCATTTTGTATTGCTGAATCATTTTAGGCATGATGAGAAGATTAACTTTCCTTATTTTCTGTTATGCTCGATGAATGCCACCATTAAGGCCTACAAAGAGAACCCTATGGAGGTCACTGCAATGCATCAAGGCTTAAAGGTCCTTATTTATGACCATCTCAAGGCCAATCAAATTGCCCGCCCGCAGCTCTCTATTAAGTCTGAGGAGGATGGGTTTGACTCTATCTTTTTAGGGGATGAGGGTTCCGACAACGACCCTACAAGTGATTCTGAGAATAGCTTGGATGTTTCAGATTTTGAAATTGGTAAGAAGAGGAAACATATGAAAACAAGACCTTCTACCTCAAAGGGTAAAAAACCTAAAGGCAGAATTCTCCAGATTAGCTCTTCCTCGAAGGAGGTCTCTGAAGACTCAGAGAAGGAGAAAACCCAGGGTTCTCTAAAAAAGAAAACTAAAGTCCACACACAGACCAAAAAAAAGCATAAGAGGAAGGAGGAGAATGTGAAGGAGCTAGAGGCTCATAAGTAGGAAAGGACTTCAGAAGCTGAACAGAACCTGGAGCAAGTTACCACCGGTGAGGCTTTTAGGGTTGACAACACAACTACAGTTCGCGACACCCCTAAAAAGGAATAGGACATCTCCGGTAAGATTGATCTTCCCACTAATCCTCCTCGAGAGGGTATGCAAGGTTTTTTGGACACTATGGAGTGGCTTATAACTGGTTACAAGAAAGCTATGGATGACAACAAAAAGCTCAACCACAAAATTCAGATTCTAGAAACTATCAACACTGGGGAAAGGAAGACTATGGTTGATTACATTGAGGACCTGAAAAATACCATTGCAAAAGCTGAAAACATAAGAGATTCCTTCAACCCCAGATTTGAAAAAACTGAGAAAGATCTAAAGGAAAGGAAAACTCTTGCTGACGATATGGATCAAACTATTTCGGGCACTGCCAGTAAAGTCAGCAAAATTGAGGATTGCCTCAAGAGTATTGCAGAACAAATTTTAAGTATCCTGAAGATTTCTACTAGCAACACTAATACTCTCATCAACAAACTGGATGAGGAGAAGGAGAACCTGGATATTGACCCTGACACAGAAGGCACAGGAGACGCTCAAGGACCCAGGACCAGAACCAAAGACAAAAAGAAAGAAAAGAAACCTAACAAGAACCTGGATGATCTCAAAGCTGTTGGGGCCACCTATGACCAACTGGTGAAAAAGGCGGAGGACCTTCTGAGTACTATAGCTGTGTAGTGCTTTCCTAGTTTCTTTCTTTTGTTGTCTTTTTGGTTTGTTGGCTTTTCTGCCAGTCGTTTTGTAAGCGGGCTTTATGCTTTGGACTCCTATATGTCTTATCTTAATCTCCTTTGTTAAAGGTTTCGGGTCCTGAAAACATGTTTTTCTTAATTAATCAGAACAAATAGATATTAAAAAAATATTTTTGATACTATATTGATATTTATAAATATGGAAAACTTTTGACATAATCTTAATTTCTTTTAACTAATTAAATTTCAAAAACATCATGGAATTGAGAATTGAAAACCCTTAATTATTTTTTTAGCTTTGGTATGATATAATAAATTTCCAATTAAAGAAAATTTAATTTTTTTAAGAATCAATAATTTTTTTTTAATAGGAGCATTAATATTCTACTGAATCATAATTTAGCATAAATTTACTAAAAATAATTATATGTTTTTTAGGTTTTACTTGTGTAAAAAGTTGTATTCCTTGTTGTCTAGATACTAATATGTTTGTTGATTAAAGATGAAAGTGATCATTATCAATTACATTTACAAAATCAACACTATCATCAATTATATCTACAAAATCAAGATTACCAATTGCATCTACAAAATTAGAATTTCCATCCAAGTTTCTCAATCTTTTCATTATCATGTGTAGAAGAAGACTTAATTAAAAGTTACAGTTTTGGCTAAAAAGGTTTTTTTCCCTACAACTATACATAGACAAAGACTTTATTAGAGATTGTATTGCATAACTCAATCAATAAAACTCATCCTTATCTAGATTGCATTGCGAACCTACAACCTTAATTCAAAGAATAATATATAAGAAAAATTAAAATCAAATGAAATTTACCTCTTTCTTTAGGAAACTCCACCTGCAAAGTCTTTGGAAATATAATTTTGAAAGATAATAAAAGATCTAAGATAAAACTATCTTTTCTCAATATTCCTATCATTTATAAGAAGGTGAATCTAACTCATTTTCATCAAACTTGTAATTATAATGAAAAAGATAATAGGAGTATTCATATAAATACATTGATGAAAGTCATACTTATGTTGGTCCTCTCAGATGTTATCTCCCTTTGTCTCATCCCCACCCATAATGCACAAAAATAATAAGAAAATGATAATAAAAAACAAACAAAATGATACTCTTCCTTTGTTGCTAAATCATGCTGAGAAATTTACTTTACCAACCTTCTCTTCTTCTTAAGGCAATAAACCGTCACATTGTGTTTTAAAATAAATAAGTTTAGCAATGATCTAACATGTGTAATTAAATAGAAACTTATCTTAAAAAATTAAAAAATTAAAAAACTTGGAAACTATCTTTATCTGTTTGTTTTTTTCCTTTTTATCCTCCCTAAGGCAATAAACCCCCACATTGTGTTTTAAAATAAACAAGTTTAGCAATGATCTAACATGTACAATTAAATAGAAACTTATTTTAAAGATAAAAAAATTTAAAACTTGGAAACTATCCATTATTTATCTATTATTTATTTATTCTTTTATGACATAAGAAAGTGTTAAACCTCGACGTAAATTAACAATATTAAATAATTTAATAAATTAATTTTCCACTATTTAACTCAAATAATATAATATTATAATTTATAATTATTTTTTTTGATAAAAGTGGTAAACCACTAAATTTTATTAATTTTATAATTTTTTTACAAACTGGTTCAAAGAGCACCGGTAGGAAAGAACCAGGTAAAGAAAACCTCCGGTCTAGCTCATACATAAAAAACTAGCTAAGAGGCCCACCCAAGATTACATAATCACCATAATGGGCAACAAAAACCCAACCCCTTATAATGAGTACAAAATTTCTTTGACTGAGAGAATTACATTAAGAATTCAGAAACCATGAGCTAGTGCTTTCCAATGGGGGAGAAGGGGGGATAATATCATCAATGAGAGCTATAGGAGGCACCATCTATAAAACTGAAGTTGCGAAGACATTAGTGCTTTCATCGAGTCCAGGAGAAAGTGAATACCTGAAAATATATTGACAGTTGCCGCCAAACAATCTGGCGAAACATGATCTAACAGAGCTACCAAGGCAAACAAAGTATCATCATAAAGGTTAGAAATCAAGCCATTCCTTATAATTGAAAGAAGTTCCCTGTGCCATCCAGAAGATAGTAATTGAGAATGAGGTAGGAAACCACCATAATCAAAATTGCCAAATTCAAAATGATAGAGAGACAATGCACTATCCAAATCAGCAGCAGTATAGAAATAGGGATGGAAGTATGCATCAAAAAGTGCCATGACCATAGAAGAATCCAGGAGCAAATCCATACAGATAGTGAAAAAACGAGATGCAACCTCAGCAAGAAAACAACCTGCATTTTCCACTAGCCATTGTTTGCCCAAAACTTTGCGAAAAGCCAGAGAGAAATCCAGAGAATAAATTTGAAACAGACGACCAAGCTTTTCATCATCAAAATCATGAGAGTCCCGGAAGTTATGCTGCTTAATTAGCATCAATATTCTATAGCCCACAGACTCCATAAAAGAGATGATGCAAAAACAAGAGAGAATATGAGATTATAAAGACAACAAATGCCATTATGAGAGGACAAGCTCGGCCACCAAAGGACGCAACAAATAATATCAGCACAAGCAAACCCACGACAAACGTGCGAAGAAACAACCATAGGCCGCCACCTTAAAAATAATGATGAAAATTTCTTCGCAATAAACATGGCCATAAATAGACATAAATAAAACAAGATAGCCACACAAATGCGATCCCCCAATGAAAAGAAGTAATTCCAAATCTGCCACCACAAAAGAAGAAATGAAAACAATCATTAAAACTTCAAGCGAGCTGCTCAGATAGTAGTACAAGCATCAAAGATCATCATAAATAAAACCTCATGCAGGCATCATGCTTCAGACAAACAAAAACCTAAGCAACAACCACTTGAAACTATGTTAAGCACGGTTTTCATTTTTGAATTTTTGAACTGTGTAAAGCATGATTACAAGACACTCTTGCACCACAAGTCCCAATCTATTAAAAAAATACCCCAACCCATATCCAGACTGGAATTACACACAATAATGCAGACTTAGTGAGGATATGAAGACCAAAAAGGCCACCAACACCACATTAAACTGCATGCCTGAATATAATCACCAAACAAGGTACAAAGTCGCGACTCTGCATAATGTGTGACCAACTAGATTCATGTAGGTTCTAAACACCAGGCTCATATGGTAAGATGGTAACTAGGTCTAATCCTTAGGCTGCACCTTCATGAAGGGGGCAACTTCTAGATGGAAGGTGTGCATGAGATTGTCAGGTCTATGGTTGGGTAGAAAAGCCCTTGATGGTAAACTAAACTTTAGAGATTACAATGATAAAACTTTAGAATTTGTGACCCATCGAATATGACAATTATTATATTGAACTCTCTCTCACTCTCTTAATAAATAGCAAAAGAAGTTTGTTCTCTTTTTTCTGCTCATTAAAAGTTTAACTATTGCTGAATTGAATTAGTTAGATTTCTTAACTTGATGAAAGTAGTTAGTTAATTCGTTAATTTTCATTTTCAGCTGAAGTAGTTAAGTTTATTTGAAAGTTCTTAATATACATAGTTTAGATAGTTCACTGCTTTTTAAGTATAGTTTAGTGCTTGTTACAATTTTAATTCAATTAATTTTGCTATCTTCTTCCAATTTTAAGATGTCTTTGAAGAAATTCTTCATTAGTGGTTTTGCTGAATTCTCCATTCCTTACAATCATTCCCCTTTCTCTTCATGTTCCAATACTTGCAAACTTATAACAATTTCTCTACTAGCTTTTTGTTTGTGCACTAATTCTATCATTTTCTTTAATTCTTCTACTTCCTCTTATTAAAATATGCATTTTCCTCTTCTTCCTTCTTTTGTTCTTTCTCTATCCATTCTTTTGTTTTTTTGACTACTTGGTTACAATTTCCTCAACTAGGGTACCTTTCCTCTTTGCCTTCTTCTTCTAGTGCTTGGTTTGCCTCTCCTTTGTAGTATATGCAATATATCTAGAAATTACTACAACCCTTCACTTCTCAGTTAACTCACTCAATCCCTCCATGTTAGGTAATTCTTTCCAATCTCTAATTACCTCATGGCACCTTTTTAAATGTTGTGTGCAGGAGTTTGGTTCTTCTCTAGCTATATTCTCCTTAATCCTATGAGTAAATATTTTGTTCCACCTTTTGTTGCATTGGGTCCACTAAGTTTATTAGTTTTAATAGTATTCCCTATATTCTTGTAGTATTGTGCTGGCCTAGGGTAGCTAAATGAATTGTATGATTTATCCCTACAAAATCCATAAATAACTTGTTTTCCTCTACATAGTAGTTTCTAGCCTACCACATTTATAGTAGGATATACTTTCTCTATTCCCTCGGTAGCCATTTTAACCACCTCTTTGTTTGTAGTAACCCACATGCTAGTAAACATTCTATTGCTAAAATTTTATCAATTGCAGGATTGGTATATGTTTTGTTGTTAGGTGTGACTTGTTATGTAGTCACAACTTTAGCTCTTTGTATCCTAAGGTCTTCCGACACTTAATTTGTTGCCCAGTCAATAGAAATGTGGCTTAATGATCCACATGTTACAATCAGTCTCCTACTCAGATTATGTTGGTTTTGTTAAGGGGTACGTTATTGTATCATGGTTATCCCATATTTGGAAAAACATCACACCATATTATACTTGTTCCTCTAATTGTTGGTTCTACACTAATTGTAGCTAATGTACATGTGGTTTCAATGTGAGGCCAATTGTTTTGACCCTGTATAGCAACTAATACGCCGAATCTTTTATCTTCTTTCTATCCACTAGGGTGAGACTGTTGAACGTTTTGTCATTGATGTTTTTTATCTTCTTTCTATCCATTAGGGTGAGACTGTTGAACATTTTGTCATTGATGTCATTGGATTACTCTAAGCAATAGAGTTTTTGGTTGTCTACTTGAGGTGGTTGACCTGCTTCAGCTGCTTGGTTGCCTACTTGAGCTGTGTTTGGCTGCATAAACAAGCTGTTTGTCTTCCTATTGTGCCATGTCATCCTTGAATTGTCAAAAGAGCTTTATTAGCCGATAGGCTATTTAAAGTGGGCTCTGCCCACCGGAATTGTCTCATGCTTTCTCGCAATTCAGTTGCGGATAAAATTTGACGACGTCGAAAAATAATATGTAGAAATCAATGATGAGAAAAGTATACGAAAGTGGGTATGTTTCAATATAACACGCCTGTTTTGGAACACAGGACTTACGACAAGTTTAGCTCACGTGCCTCATCTATATGCTTCCTCATTAAATCAAGCCAACCAGGTGCCTCAACAGTGCCTCCACATTTTGCATGGTAAACCACGTGCATTTCCTATGCTTCCACATTTTATGTCTTTGGTGTAACCGTTCAGGAGCCCTGTCAATGCTGGATATGGGCGTACATATCTTAGGGGAGAACAACTGCCAAAGGCATCTACATATTTGCAAAAAAAAATTGTCATGAATTTCTTGCAGTTTGCGAATCCAGTAGATACTATATTATTTTCAAGATAAACACAGAAGAGTAGACAAATTTGTAGATTGAAGAAAGCAAAGTGTTTGGTGTTGCATGATATCTCAATATGGATTTGTTTCTGGTCAGTCTCTGATCTGATATTTTCCATATCGCCTCTGATCTATGGTTTAGTTTTCACACTTTATCGGTTTTGAACCCTAGAAATTCATAAACACTTGCACCTCAACCACACCATTAAGTGTAGATTTCCATGCTTTTCTAAACCTAGCATGCTTTTCCTCGTTTCCTTTGTTAATCTATCACTAACCAGATGTTAAACACATAACAATCTGTGCATACCTGCCTGTGGCGCACCAAAAATGTGTTCCTTGAGAGACTAGACCTGTAGTAATATTCCCGCTCAAACCATAGATTTCAGCAATCTATCTAAAATTCGCCATTTTTTAGGGGGCTTCTTGGGGTTTCATTTACTTTTGTTTTTCCCTCTCCTCTCACATGAAAAAATTGAGTTCTTCATAAGTTTTTGATGCATATGTTTGGCGGTAAGATTTTACACTGAAAAGCGCTGGATTCATTAGAAAATCCCAAGTCTACAAGATGCCGCATGCAATCAAGTTCCCGTTTGGCTGCAATAAGTTGGTGACTCATTTGAAGGAATTGGGATGAAAACAAGTGATTTTCACTGAACATGTACTCTTTTTCTTTTTGAGAATTATCAATAATCTGGTGATTTCTCGCTCTTGAATGGCTTTTACACTCCTTTAAAATGTCCAATTTTCTATTCAGAGATGATACTATACAAAAATAATACACTCAGGCTGCTGCAAAATGCAATGGAAATAGAATTCGATGTTTCTCAGATTATTTTCTGTTTTTGAGTTGTAATGCCTTGTCTATGCTTCCTCTTTTTCTCAAGCAAACCACGTGCCTCAGTAGTGCTTCCACATTTTGCATGGTAAACCACATGCCTTTCCTATGCTTCCACATCTCAGGGGAGAACACCTACCAATGGTATTTACATTTGTCATACATTTCTTGCAGTCTACGAATCCAACGGATTCTATGTTATTTGCAAAATAAACACATAAGAGCTTGACAAATTAGTAGATGAAAGAAAGCAAAGCCTAGCAAGGGGATTCGATCTCTAACCTTTAATTTTGGTGTTGCATGATATCTCGAGCCGAAATTTTTCTTATCGCCTCTGATCTATGGTTTAGTTTTCACACTTTATCTGTTTTTAACCCTAGAAACTGAGGGTGCTCTTTCATTTGCCAGTTCATCGGACTCCCTATTAATTTTGCTATAGACATGGTTGATTAAGAAAGTTTTGCATGATTGAGGAAACCCAGTTTTAGTTAATTAAAATCCTATGTTTGACAGGAATGCTTCTCCAATTCTTGGTCAATCATTATCAATCCATTTCATCTATATTTCAATCCACAGCATCTATATCTTCATTCAAGCCAATGAATACATAGGATTCTGTTTCAGTTTACTGCATCTTTGAAAGAGGAAAAATATAAATATGTATCATTATCTGTTTATCTCTTTTTGTATTTGTGGGACTATCTGTTTCAGTTTACTGCATCTTTGAAAGAGGAAAAATATAAATATGTATCATTATCTGTTTATCTCTTTTTGTATTTGTGGGACTATCATTGTGTAGGAGGTTTCTTTCTTACAAAATTGATGATAGGAACTTTAAGGATAAAAAGTACTTACGCGCCCACTATGAGTGATTATGAGATTGACAAAAAACAAGGCACAGATTATCCATATGCTTACAATGTCTTTAGTCACAGTTCATCTCAATAAGATTTATCTCTACACTTTTATGGAAATCATGTGATACACTTTTATGGAAATCATGTGATATAGCTAATTGGAAAATATGTAAGATTGACTATAAAAATTAACTGAATCTAAATGTAAATTAAATAGGAAAAGATATAGAGATTGAGAAGTTCAAATCTCTATCATAATAGTAATATTTAGATATTGTTTTAAAATTGAAATAAGTAATTTTTTAAATAATTTGATAATTAATATCAATCGATATTAACATTAATATAAAGAGTTTGTAGATTTGTGATGATTGTTAACAATCGGAACAATTTCAGAAAAAATTATAAAATCCCTTCTATTTTTGAAAATTCTGATCAAAGCGAGTTACCAAGGCGAGTTACCAAGGGGGTTTGATGAAGATCCATCTATTTTATGAAGCCTGACCCATTCTTCGTAGCGACTGGTGCTGCTTCAGTTATACATTGTGCCTCGTCCTACATTGTGCCTCGTCCTAAGAATATTTTACACCTCTAAGATTTTTAGAAAATATTTGTAGTTATAATTTTGATGATTCATACCATACATTAAATATGTACACATCAATTTTGTTTGTAATTATGGAGAAATTAATTTTAAAATTTGGTAGATTTCCAAAGATTTATTAAATATGTACACATCAATTTTGTCTGTAATTATGAAGCCTGCAAATAATATTAATCACTAAAAACTGTTAAGATGTGATACACATATTTTATCTTATTTTGCTCTATGTTTAGATTAATTTGAGAGGGCTTTATTTACATTTTTTCTACTATCTATTTTAAAGTTTTAATTAATAATATTAATTAACGAAAACAAAATCTATATTAAAAAATAGATTATATAAATTACTATAGGCTAATCCATTGCATCTAAAAGCGCTAGTATATATGTTTTGATAACGTTTATTTAGAGAGGTCGATATTCTTTGAAGTTTAATGTTATGGGCTGGATTCCTAATGCATTTATTATATTTTGGATGGTGGTATTGTGGTCTAATAACTAGAGGTTCAATTCAATAAAATGCCAAGCAATTTCTCCTATCTTTAAGCTGCGATAGTTGCAAGTTGTAAGACATTGGTGTTAAAATGTTCTTTCACCAACAGATTACATCAGGAATTTAAGTGACAGTGTAAGGGTTTTCCTTTGAAAATTTTCTTCAGCCAAACCTTTCATCATGGAGTCGTTTTTTTATGATAAAGTCTATATCTTTATTGGAGTGGCTATATTTGGCATTTTCAAAACCGATGTGGAAGACGTTTTTGTAGATACGTGGGAGACTGTGCGATATATGGTAGTACAGAGTGGTGCTGTAGAAGCGACTCCTAGGAGTTTAAACGAAAAATCATCATTGTTATTCAATGTGTGCTGTCGTGGTTTTTAAAAAGGAGTGGAAGTCATTTTTTTTATAATATCAAGCTGTGGAAGTTTTTTAAGAATTTTTTCGGCATATTAAAAAATGGAACAAAGGTGTGTGCGTTAAATTTTCTTTACACTGGGCGTTTTCTTTTTCTTGGATTTTGCGAGTTGTTTTCAAGAGGAAGTCATTTTTTTTATAATACAAACTGTGGAATTTTATTATATTTCTGAAAATGAATACAACTATTGATAGTTTTAGGTTACTATCAATCACAGTAAGATAAGTTTGATTCTCTACAACTCAATCATGACAATGAAGCCAAATGATACATCTCATATACATTCTGTAAAAATTCATAAGTCTGAAAATTCTGAATACATAAAACATATAATATTACCGATCTGACAGACTTCATACACAATACTCTCAACTTGCTACAAGATAAAATAAGAAGCCAATAATCCATCTGCTAAAGAAGAAGACCTATGAAAATAGAAGAGCGATGTATATAAAGAATCAAATAGCAAGTGAAGAGACTCCATGATGGTGGAGGAAGAGTCACCAACAACCACATAGACATTTCACCGACAACCACATAGACATCTCACCGACAGCCACCAAAGCGATCATATAAACAAAGAAGAATATTGAAAGGCAAACAGAAGCCAACGAAACAATGCAAGATCGATAAAGGTAATTGAAGCCACAAAATAAATAAGAGACGATGGAGAGGAGAACAGATATGCATCTTGAATCTCTATCGCAACTATAACTTCAACACTCCCTCTTAGCAAGAGAGAGATCTTCATTTCGTCATCTCATGACAGGTACATACGGCTGCAACCAAAGAAAGTCAACAGAGTCTCATCACAGATTTTATTCAATAAAAATATTATCTCACCACAACAATATTCACCATAGCTACTCCTAGAGGGTGAATGAAAATAGAAATAAAAATTATAAAGTCATACACATGACTTCCACCATAGCTACTTCTAGAGGGTGGAACAAGGGATTTCACCTTGAATTTCTCTCGCAAAGAAGAACTCATTAACCAAGGGATTTCACCTAGAACTTCTCTTGCAAAGAAGATTTCATTAACAATAAGCAAAGAATCAATGAAGTTGAGACTCTCTCTCGGCAAGAGCTTCATTCTCCACAATGCCAAGCTTATCTCGAAAGTAACAAAACTTCACTCTCGGAAATGGCTTGGTGTGAATGTCTTCTCTTATGTAGAAATATACTTGAGTTCAACTGCTTTTCGCTGAACCATGTTTCTCAAGTAATGATATTTAATTTCCACATGTTTGGATCTATCATGAAATACTAGATTAACTAAAAGCTTCACATAGCGTTGATTGTCACACATAATCATAGTAGGTTCCAAAGGCTTCCCAAACAAGCCTACAAGTAATTTTTGAAGCCACGCAACTTCTCTTACATCAACACAGACTGCAACATATTCCGCTTCAGCTGTACTCTGAGCAACACAAGATTATTTCCTGCTGCACCAGGAAAACATAGTTAAACCAAGGCTGAAACAACATTCTGAAGTGCTCTTCCTGTCAGGCACACAACTTGCCCAATCTGAATCAAAGAACCCTTGTAAGTTCAGCTCTACACATGAGGAATATTTTAAACCATATCCCACTGTACCACGAACATATCTCAGTATGTGTTTGGCTGCCACAAGGTGAATCTATCTTGGCTCACACATGAACTGACTTAAAGTGTTAACAACATAACATATATCAGGCCTTATGTTAACCAAATACATTAAACAACCAATTAATTGCCGATACATAGTAGGATCTACTAAATCTGAAGTAGCTGCAACCTCATGTAGCTTTTTTAGATTTGCTTCCATAGGAGTCACCATAGCTTTACATTTTAACATACGAAACCTCTTCAAAATATCAATAGCATATTTATCTTGACTCAATATAATTCCATTTGAACTTTGCCATACCTCAAGTCCAAGGAAATATACCCATGTCCTTCTACTTAAATCATCTATAAATGAAACATAATACGTGGATTTTCCAATCGAAGGAACATCTATAGGACAAAACACATCAAAATGAATAAGATCCAAAACACCACAAGTTTAATGAGAACTCGAATAAAACTAAACACGGTTTTGTTTTCTAGAAATGCAATGCTCACAGAAATCAAAATCAATATTACAATCATTCAACCTTCAAGAAGGTTTTTAGTTTTCAAAGTCCTTAGACCCTTTTCTCCAATGAGGCCAAGCCTCTAGTGCCATAACATAGTCTTCTCTAAAGGTAACTTTGCTTCAGAAGAAAGAGTACCCTTAGGTACCAAAAAGTCATTTCCATCCGCTAAAGGTGAAACCCTGAAATCTTCCACATATTTACTTTTTATAGAAGTGCTATTACACTCAACAATGTATGCGTCTAGCTTATACAAAGTGTCAAACTTGACACCTCTAGCAATTACCATAGCACCCTTAATAATCTTACATCCTGCTTCAGAAAAGACTACCTGCACACCCGCATCTATCATTTTGCTCACAGATAATAGAATTTAATTTAATCCAGGGATATGTAGCACACCATTAATCCATTTTATTCTACCATTAGAAAAACTGATTCTAACTTTACCTCGACCAACAATGTCTAAATGTGAATCATCATCCAAGTACACCTTACCTCCATTAAATTCTTCATATTCAAAAAGCCAATCTCTATTGGCAGTCATATGAAAAGATGCACCTGAGTCAATTAAGCAGACATCATTACCTGCATGAGTCGCCAAAGCTGCAATAAATGCAAAACCATCTTCCTTCTCGGACTTAGAATTAGAATCAAATTTCTTCTTTTCTTCTTTGCCGTCCTTATAGATGTGACTTGGTTTACCGTAATTTTAGAAAATGACTTTGGACTTTCCAAGAGATTTCGATCTCCCTCTTGATTTGGACTTATCACACTTCTTATTATTCTTTCCTTTCTCCTTAGGTCTTCCACGAATAGTTAGGGCTTCCTTCGAACTGTGAGATACCTTCCTTTGCATCTCTTCAACAAATAGGGTACCCACCACATATTCAGACTTCAAAACAATAGAATTACTACCAATAGCCATAACAAGAGAATCCTATGAATCAAGCAAAGAACAAACCAAGATTTGGCATTTCTCTTCTTCGTTCATCTTAACACCAATAGATATTAATTGAGCGACCAACATATTGAATTCTTCCAGGTGGTTTGAAACTCATCCACCCTCTTGCATCTTCAAGGAATACAATTTCTTCCTCAAGAAAATCTGATTTAATAAATATTTTGATTGATACATTTCACCAAGCCTATCCCATAGTTTCTCTGCAATGTTTTCTTTGTGGCAATTGATCATAACAGAGTCTGTCAGGCATAGTCTGATTAGAACCTTGGCTTTTTGGTCCATAACATCATACCGAGCCGCTGCGGTAGGATCGGAGGGTCTGTGGACATTCACATCAACGACATCCCATAGATCTCAATCTATTAACATATCTTTCATCTTCAACTTCCACATCTCAAATTGTTCCATTAAAGTTCTCCAGCTCTATTTTCCCTAATGAACTTGCCATCTAAAAATTCCTGCAACAAGATCAAAAAGTGTTTTTTGCAAAAGCTCCCACTCAAATTTGGATTAGTTCAAAAACCCAACAACTCACAACTAAAACCAAAGGTGATCAAGCTCTTATACCACTTGTAAGGAAGTCAAGTAGCGGAGCAACTTCCTACACTAACCTTGAGAGGAGAGGAATGCAAGAAAGTTTTACAGATCATCACAACAGTTATAGAAAATAGAAATATATATAATAACATTCAAACCATAACACACTGATTTACGTGGGGAAAACCCTTTTGGGAGAAAAACCCCACACTCCAAAAGCCACCCAATATATTATTCAACAATCAAAACAAATTACAATATACTTGTAGAGAAAGCTCTACACATGAGTACCACTAATCAGAGATTCAGAGGTAACTCAATAGCCATAACTCTTACACACAACCTCTATCTTACGCATCTCATATATAGGAGATACAATATAAGAAATAATCAAATGGTATTTCAAAACCATGGGTTAAAACCATCCAATAAGGTGTAGCCAACCTTATCTCCCTTCTAGATGCCCTATGACGTGTCCCTCCCTTTTTACATTTCATTTATGTGCTTGTTGTATTTTATATTTCCTATTTCAGGAGTACAAGCTTCAGGAGGCCATAACTTGTGAGTCATGTGTCTGATAGATGAACCGTTTGAAGCACTAGAAAGATTGTGAAGTGCTTTATTGCCTCGTAAATGGCTACACCATTTACACCTAGTTTTTAGGGTGTTTCAGGGCCTCTACAGTCCTCAAAATCAAATTTGAACCTTTCATTGGACCCCTCCTAAATGGAAAATTTAATATCTTCAAAACTAGTTGTGATCTTGCGACGTGAATTTACTGGAATTCTTATATCTAGCCAACCAGAAGCTTTGGGGAGAATTTCACACCATTTCGTGCTCAAATGAAAATTTACTATAAATAGTAACCTCATGTAAATGCAAGGTTGAGACACCATTTTCCCAACAAATTTGTGTTTCTTGCCACATATGTTAAGATGTTTGATTTGGTCACAATGTTTTTTTCCTGATAAATGATAGATAATGCTAAAGAACCTTGTTGTTGCCAAAGTTTGCTGAAATATTTGATTTGTTGAAAGTCAACTACTGATTACGTCTCAGCTAAAACTGATTGAATCATGAAACTGATACCTTTATTGTGGTTTGGCGATGCAAATGACCTTTTATTGTGGATTGTGTGCGAAAAGGAGGTATGAAAATAGGATACTTCTCAAAACTACTTCCATCACTAGACTTAGGATTTTGCCCCAATTATAGATTAGACTTGATTTATTATGGAATAAAACTGGTGAAAAAAGGTTTATTATGAACAGCTAACCAATCTTAGGTAGATCAATAACAAGCCATGATGGGAATGGGTAAATTTATTATGGAGGGATGGGTTGTGAGTGTGTGCAAAGTGAAAGAATGAGTTTGAATCTTGAAGGAGAGAGGAGCAATGTCTCTACACATGGAACTAGTAACCTAGTTTTCACCACGGTACTTGCCCACGGTGCCACCGAAGTGGTTTTCATAGTTGGATGAGTTTATCTCTTTACTTTTTTATTTTTTTTATTTTTTTGTGTCACAAGGCACTTGTTTGCCAGGTTTTCACCAAGTAAAGATTTTTTATTTTTATGATTTTTTTGTATTTTTTGTATTTTTTATTTATTTATTTATTTTATATTGGTATACTTTGAAAAACTATGTGTAAAACCTATGAAGGTGCATGTTGTTGATTGGATCCTCCAAAAGCCCTCCATCTAGTGTTGAGAGTTGATATGCACCTGATCCATAGACTGTTGTGATTACATAAGGGCCAAGCCAATTTGGTTCAAACTTACACTTCTCTTTGTCTTGTCGATTCTTAGGATTTTATTTGAGAACTAAGTCACCCACCTCAAATGTGCAAGGCTTTAACTTATGATTGTAGCTTTGAATCATTCTTTGTTGATATGCTTTGAGATGATTAAAATCAATTTGTCTATGCTCATCCAATAATTCTAGATCTTGTAAGCGGGAGACCCTATAATCTTCATCATTGATTAGATTGTGCAAAGAATGGAAGGTAGCTTGGCCTTCAATATGCAAGATAGCTTCAGCATCATAGATAAGTGAATAAGGTGTAGCTCTAGTAGGTGTGCAAGCACTTGTGTGGTAGGCCAAAAGTGCAGGGTTGAGTTCAATATGCCAGTTATGGCCAGCGCCATTGACTGTCTTTTTAAGGATTTTGAGGATAGTTTTGTTAGATGCCTCAACTTGAACATTACCATGGGGGTAATATGGGGTAGAAAAGAGATGATGGATATGGAAACGATCACAAAGATCATAGACATCCTGATTCTTGAATGGATGCTCATTTTATGTGACAATAGAAAGGGGAACACCATATCGATAAATGATATAGTTAAGGATAAAATTTGCAATCTAATTTCCAATTTCTTGGATGAGAGCAATGGCTTCAACCCATTTTATAAAATATTATGTGGCTGTAATAATGAATTTATGTCCATTGGAAGAGGGAGGGTGAATCTTACTTACGAGGTCAAGTCTCCACTAGCAAAAGGGCCATGGAGTGACAATCGGTTGAAGTTCCTATGTTGGTGCATGAATAAGGTCTCTATAAATATGACATTTATTACACTTTCTGACAAATTGATATGAGTCTTTTTCCATAGTAGGTCAATAGTATCCATTCCTCATCAATCTCTTGACTAAGGTTGGACCACTAGAGTGAGCACCACATATACCTTCATGAACCTCACATAACATAATTTGAGCATTATCACTTTCTAAACATCTCATAAGAGTACCATCTAGACCCCGACGATAAAGGGTATTAGCTAAAATAACATATCAAGAGGATTGATGAATGAAGGTATGACATTGATTATTGGAAAGGTCAGGTGGAAGGGTATTGTTGTGGAGGTAAGTAAAAATGGTACTATACCAAGGGGAATTAGAACCAAGAACACATATAATTTTGGCAGGAGTAATCTCATATGAGGGAACCAAAAGATTATCCACCAATAACTCATAGAGGGTCTCATTCTGAGGCATATCAATCAAAGAAGCAATGGTAGCCATGACATCTGTTTCTTGATTATTATCCCTTGGAATCTGTTCAAATATTATCTATGTAAAATATTACTTAAAATTGTCCACCATTTTCTTGTAAGGCATTACCTTTTCATCTTTAGTTTGATAATCATCATTTTCTTGACGAATTACGAGTTGATAATCCCCAAAAACATGAAGTTCCTAGATCTTCCAATGAACTGCAATTCATAGTCCTATTGTTAATGCTTTGTATTCTACTATGTTGTTCATGCAAGGAAATGACAGTCAGGAATGGAGTCCCCTTGAGCTGTGATGAAAAGGATACCAACTTTTGTGTCATGCTGCGTGTATGAGTTATCAAAATATAATTTCCAAGTCTTTACATTTGTCACTATGAGAATGGATTCATCCGGGAATTTTGAGACAATGGGAGTATCATCAATCATAGGTGCATCTGCTAGCTGATCTGCAATAGCTTGTCCTTTAATTTCTTTTTGGTCCACATATTCAATGTCAAACTCACTTAGGATCATAACCCATTCAGCTAATCTGCCAGTAAGTGTTGCCTTAATGAGAAGGTATTTGAGTGGATCTATCCTTGCAACATGCTTCATTTTATGAGTTAGCATGTAATGACATAATTTATTCTAGGCAAAAACTACAACAAGACATGCACACTTAATCAGTATGTAGTTAAGCTCATAACCAACCAATGTGCAACTAATATAGTATACTGCTCTTTACTTTCCTTCATTGTCTTGTTGTGCCAAGAGTGCCCCCAGTGCTATTTGTGTAACTGATATGTAAAGTAATAGAGGTTTTCCTAGAATAGGTAGCATCAATACTGGTGGATTCAAAAGATAGTCTTTGAGAATTTGAAAAGCATGTTGACACTTATCATCCCATTTGAACTTGATATTCTTATGAAGTAGATGCTGAAAAGGATGACATTTATCTACACGTTGTGCAATGAATCTGCGTATTGATTGAAGTCTTCCCTATAGAGACCAAAGTTGACTAATATTCTTTGGTGGTGGCATCTCTAATATAGCTCCGAGTTTGGTTAGATCATATTCAATTCCTCTTTATGAGACAATGTATCCAAGGAGTTTCCTGGAGGTCACCCCAAAGACACACTTCTTAGGATTTAGTCTAACTTTGTATATTTTTAGACATTCAAAAACCACATATAGGATATCAAGGTGTATTTCTCTTGTTATTGACTTTCCTAGGAGATCATCAACATAATCTTCCATTGTGGCATGCATGAGATCATGAAAGATTGTTGTCATTTCTCTTTGATATGTAGCACCTGCATTCTTTAATCTGAAGGGCATAACATTCCAACAAAAGGTACCCCAAGGACAAGTAAATGCTATTTTATGTTGGTCTTCAGGTGCTATTTTGATTTGGTTATACCTAGAAAATCCATCCATTAATGATAACATTACATGACCAGCTATAAGATCCACTATTAAATCAATGTTTGGTAGTAGGAAATCATCTTTAGGACAAACTTTATTGATGTCTTTGAAATTTGTACATATTCTGATACTGCGATCTGGTTTACTAACAGGTACCAAGTTAGAGATCCACTTTAGGTAGTCAATTGATCTAATGAATCCAACATCCAATAATTTCTCCATCTCTACTTTGACTAATAGTGCCACCTGTGGATGCATCCTTCTCAATTTTTGTTTTACAACTTTAGCTCCTAGAGTAACTGTCAAATGATGCATTACTAGATCAAGGTCCAATCCAAGCATATCCACATATGACCATGTAAAATTGATTTGTAGTTCTATGAAGAAACTTATGAACTTCAATCTTTCTTTTTCTATTAGAGACTCTGCTAAGAAGATGTTGTGTGGCACTTCCTCTATGCCAATATTTGTCTTGATAGTTTCCTCCACTAGCATTGATGATTTCTCTTCATATGATGTCATAGGGAGAGTATCAGACCTTCCATCCTTAGGCACCTCAAAGAGGTTTTCACCCTCAAATACATTCTTTATTTTTACTTTTTTAGGGTTAGATAGTGCCACAATGTGGTTTCACTATAAGACCCATGATTTGTTTTCATTTTAATACTTTTGCGACTAGAAGGTTTGGCGTTCTCTCCAAGATATGTCGTGCTATCTAGTTCTATGATGTATCCTACTTTGTGGTACCCAAGAGGTAGATCATTTCTTATGCCAAGGTAGTCAATAAAGGCCTCATCATTTTGGAAGGTGTCTAGTTGTGGAGGCCCTTGTTGGTTCCAATCTATGAGTTGTGGATGAACAAGGGGAAGGCCATTAGTGTTTTCAAATTCAACGAGGGTAAGAGTAAAGACACAAGAGTTTTCAGGTATTTCAATGCAATTATTGGGGTCATCGCTATAGCCTTTAGATGTTGAGGGTTTCAGGATCCCAAAATGTTTTTATCCACAATGCTCCATTGTCTTTCTTTTCTTGTGATGTAGACTTTGATAGAGTTACTTGACCAACTTTGAATTTTCAGTTAAAGTTTTCTTCTCCCATGGGTTCGCTTGGTTCTTTGAATATTTTGATGAGCTCATAATCAGTAGATGACTTATCTGAATCCCATTCCCATTCATTAGAGTCAGTGGAATAGCATTTATTTTCTTGTTGGTCATTAGAGTCTATTATTTGCAATTCTTATTTAGAACTGTGAGTTCCTAATCTAAGGGGTATGAAGCCAAGTCCTTTGGAGTGCTGATTTTTGAATGTTAACTTTGGTTGCAATGGTTCAACAATTCCTTTCTTTTGTAACCCAAGAGGGCCTTTACCATCATATCCAAGTTTTTGTAAGAGCTTAAAACCTTTGCCATACTTTTCACATGGCCTTTTGATATGATCTTGTGTAGATTCCTCTTTAGGTTCTTTATAAATCATTTTATGAAGATCTTCTTCTTCCATCTCACCCCATTTGTGGAATGTGATGGGATCCCATTTTATAGTAAAAGAAGGTACTTTTTTAGAAGGATGTGGCCATCCATAGTCTTTAGGAGAATCCATTATTTGTCTTAAATACATGGTTTGATTCAAAGTATACTCTCCCATGCCATTGTCCTTGTATTTTACTTTAAGCTCACCTTGTTTTTATGTAGAAGGTTTTAATGATTCAGGATCTACATATGCTGATGATGGAGTTTGTCCCACCGGGCGTGCCAAAATGTATATGGTGAAAAATTATGATGATAAACTATTGTAAAACCACAAAGATCCAACCATAATAAACCCTACTTCTACAACTTAACATTCACCGTACACCAATGAATATACCTAAGAACATACAAATCAACAAATAAAATAATATTACCATTCACATGAAAAGTAGGGTTTCAATATCCATTGTCTTATATCTCCATTGATCTTGTTTGATATATTTGCTCTTAGATTTTGTATATGAACAAGAGCTCAATGAAGAACGGATTGTGGTTGTGAAGTTTCTTGATCACAAGAAGGCTTGATAGTCGCATTAGGGTTGATAATGATGATATAATCCTCTTATATAGAATATGATTTAGAAAATGGAGGGATAAGATTAAGAGGTGAAAAGATAAATGGTCAGGTAGGATTAAAGGTTATGTAGAAGAAATAATAAAGTAATGAAGGGGGTAGGTATAGGAAAATTAAGAGATAAGTGACATGTGCCATAGAGGAAAAAGTTAATGAATTAATTAAATAAATAAAGATTTATTTAATTAATAGAGGAAGTGTGACCAATTAAATAAATAAAATATTTGTTTAATTTAGAAAAAAAGAGTTTAAATGAATAAAAATATTTATTTAATTAAAGAGGAAAATTTTAGGTGTCTACATGTACTATTATGAATTAGCTCCTCTAATGCTATGTAACCTTGTGTGAAAAAGGAGCACCTCTAACAATGATAGGACACCTAAGGATGACTATATTGAAACAACTTATTCTAATGAGTGGAAGTGGGATTCTTATTCATCTAGTTCATATGCCCTTGACAATGTCTTTGTTGACCTTGATGATTTAACCCTAGAAGACAAACATATAGAAACTCTTCCTCCTATTAAAACTTGCCCTCAAGCTTGGATCAAAGACTTGTGGGATACTAGCTCATTATCGGAGGAAAACAGTAGCTCAAATAGTACACAAACCTAAATGATATCTTTTGTATGACTATAACCCCTGCAACCCAAGTCTTGTATAATGTCGATGATATCATTCTCTTAACCTACCTTGAGCTTATAAATTGAGATCAACAAAGACCATCGAGCTTAGATTATTTTGAAAATGATGAAACTATAGCTGAATTATTTGATATTTAAGAAGATCTATCATTGGGTGATCACAAAGCATGCTTCAATATAGACTTGGATGACATAGCATATTTTGGAGAGTCAACTCCATCTTTGAGTTGCAAAATTAAAAATAAGGAAAAAAGAGAAAAAAAAAGGGTTTTTAGGTGAAAACCACAAGGCACCTTTAAACCAAAAAAAAGTAAAAATAAAGGACGTATTCGAGGGTGAAAACCTATATGAGGTGCCCAAGGATGCAATATTTGACATACCGCCATCACATTAAGAAATATCTTTGATGCTAGTAATATTGACACAAGAAATCAATTTAGGGACCCTTGACAATCCCAAAATCATTCACTTTGTGACTTGTTTGGCAGAGCAAGAAAAGGCTGATTTTATTAAGTTTTTTATGTAAAGATAGATCAATTTTGCATGGTCATATGCAAACATGCCAAGGATTGATCTAGAATTAGTCCTTCATCATTTACCACTACAACCAAGTGCTACACCAGCCAAACAAAAGTTGAGGAAAATGCACCCCCGGATTGCATTACTAGTCAAAGTTGAACTCAAGAAATTGTTAGATGTGGGTTTTATCAGATCCATTGACTATGCATAACAAATTTCAAACTTGGTGCCAGTTAGAAAACATAATTGGGGCATCAAAATATGCACCAATTTTAGAGACTTGAATAAAGTATGCCCTAAGGATGAATTTCCTTTACCCAATATTGATATTATAATGGACATGACAACCAATTATGAGATGCTATTAATGGATGGATTTTCTGGCTACAATTAGATCAAAATATCCCTTGAGGATCAACATGAAACAACTTTCACATGTTCTTGGGGAGCACATTATTGGAATATGATGTCCTTTGGTCTTAAAAATGCTAGAGAAACCTATCAAAGGGTGATGAGAATAACATTCCATGATTTCAAGCACACATTGATGGAAGATTATGTAGATGACCTATTATACAAATTAGTCACTAGAGATAGTCACCTAAGTATCCTAGACATGGTATTTGAAAGAATCGATAAGTACAAGCTCAAGTTAAACTCTAATAATTATGTCTTTGGAGTCACATCAGGAAAACTTCTAGGTTATATTATTTCCCACAGTGGCATAGTGATAGACATGGCAAAAGTGAAAGGAATAATGGATATGGCTTTGCCTTCAAATCTAAAGCAACTGAGAAGCCTCTAGGTAAATCTACAATCCATTCAAAGATTCATAACATAATTGGTTGAAAAATGTCACCCCTTTCAATATTTTCTCCACAACGGGGTAACTTTCAAATGAATCATCAATGTCAGCAAGTATTTCAATAGCTTACATACTACTTGTTATCTCCACCAATCATGATGCCTCTAATTGAAGGCAAGCCATTCATTTGTACATATCTGCAACAACAACATCACTAGGATCTCTCTTAGCACAGCACAATGAAGAAGGAAAAGAGAGAGCAATATATTACATTAGTCAAACTCTTGTTGACTATGACTTAAATTACACCACTATTGAGCATGCATGTCTAGCAGTTGTCTTTTTTGCTTAGAAGCTTAGACATTACATGTTGAATCATAAGACACTACTTGTGGCTTAAACAGATCTGCTAAAGTATTTACTTTGCAAGCCCACCCTCACAGGGTGACTAGCCAAATGGGTCATGATATTGAGTGAGTTTGATATTGAATATTTGAAATGAAAAGCAATAAAAGGGTAATTCATAGTAGATCAACTTACATATGCCCTAATCTAGGATGATCACCCATTGTTGTCTGATTTTCCAAGTGATTCAATATTTACTATCACACCTTCTATAAAGTGGAAGCTTTTCTTTGATGGCTCGCATACAATAAATGGCCCAGGGGCAGGAATTTTGTTTATTACTCCATGGGTAGATGCAATTCCAAAGTCCTACATAATAACTTTTGAATGCACAAACAACATTGTAGAATATGAGGCTTTGATCACAAGACTAAGATTTATAGTGCAATGGGATATCAAGAATCTTCATGTGTATGGTGATTCTCAGCTAGTCATTTGTTAGGTAAATGATGAATATACCACGAAAGATGACAAACTAGTCCCCTATAAAAAATTGGTTGACTTCTACAAACTAAGTTTTCTACAATCACATTCAATCAAGTACCATGATTCTAGAACAAAATAAAAAATGTTATGACCACAATTGCATCCATGCCCGATATACCATAGAATGTTGAAAAATGTGTTTTTAGTGGAACAATTCCTAGTACCCTCTTTTGAAGGTCAACTATTTGAGATTGTGTGTGAAATTGTTGGTCCCAATTCTCCTTGGTACCAAGATATCTATAATTATTTGAAGGATCAAGCCCTACCTTCAAACCTATATAATAACTAACATCTCTCTTTTATTCACCATGCCTCTAGCTATGTTGTCATTGGTGACATCCTTTTTCGACGTTCCTTTGACCAAACCCTCCTCAGGTGTCTTGATTCAAAAGAGGCATAAATGACTTTACATAAGTTTCATGATGGTATTTGTGGGGGTCATTTCAATGGTTTAAATCTGACAAAGAAACTCATCAAAGCTTGATACTATTTTCCTACAATGGAGCAAGAGGCCCATAGTTTTGCAAAAATGTGCTAGAGATGTCAAGTTAATGGGGACTTGATTCATGCACCAACACAAGAACTACAACCTATTATATCAACATGGCCTTTTAAGATCTCAATGGAGAATTGACCTCATTGGAAAGATATATCCCACTTCTACAAATGGCCACAAGTTTATAATCACTACTATTGATTACTTTACCAAATGAATTGAGTCCATTTCTATGACATATCACAAGTTCACAAATTACTTAGTTCACTCTAAATTACATAATAGGTCAGTATGGAATCCATTTAGCCATTGTTACTGATAATGGGCACTCGTTTAAGAACTAAGATGTTAGGGAACTCTGTGAGATTTCATATTCAATATCACTTTTCCAGTCCATACTATCCACATAGTAATGGCCAAGATAAGGCATTCAATAAAGCCATAATTAAAATACTAAAAAATGTTATCATTAGCGTAGCTGAGATTGGCATATGCAGTTGAATCCTGCCTTGTAAGCATATTGCACTGGAATTCACACTCCTACTGGTGCTACTTCATACTCTCTAGTCTATTGTGTTGAGGTCATACTTCCATGTGGTTGAAATCTCATCATTGAGAGTCTCTTTGTGACACTTGATTAATGATGGAAATTATAGTATCCAAACTCAACGAGATAAAGATGTTGGATGAGAGATGGTAGACTGCTCTAGTCCATTTGCAAGCATATCAAAATCATCTTCATTGGAATTACAACAAGAAAGTCAAAGGTCGACTCTTTGACATTGGAGACATAGTCCTCAAAGAAAATCCAAAGAAATGGCAAGATAGAGAAAAACCAGGTAAATTTGAGCCTAAATGGCTAGGCCCCTTTATAGTCACTACAACTTATGGTTGAAGGGTGTATCAACTTAAAACAATAGAGGGAAAACTATTGTCTGGTCCAGTGAACAACATGCACCTTGGGGATGGTAGGAAAATAATATTTTGGGAAGATAGGTGGATAATGGATAAACCTCTGGAGGAAGTTCCAATCCTTAATGAATGGAAAGACTGGTTCAAAAGTAGCTTTGGGGAGTTGGTTAGAGACTACTGGAGAAATGGGAAATGGATTGATTTTAGCCAGCATTGCCCGAGGCTTAAGTTCCTTCAGATTGCTCTCTCTGCTAAAGTTCCTAGAGACAACAAAGATGATAGATTGATATGGAGGGAAACCCCGGATGGGAAATATTCTGTGTCCTTAGTTGTGGCTATCCATAATGAATTTGTGGAAGAAATTCCTATTTGGGCTAAAGTCTAGAACAAGAAGCTAGTTCCTAAGGTTAATATCTTTTTTTGCATTTTCATCCAAAACAAGGTTTTAACTCTAGACAACCTTCAAAAGAGAGGTTTTGTTTTTCCTAACAGGTGTTCTCTTTGTTACAGGGAAGAAGAGACTACTTGCCATATTCTTAATCAATGTACTTTTAGTCAGGAAATTTGGAAAGTCATCTTAAGTAGGTGGAATTTGAGCTGGGTTTTTTCGAATTCCCTAGGGGATTCTTGGCATCAATGGCAATGCCCTAGTTTAAATCCAAAGATTGTGGAGACTTGGAAACTTACTGTCCTAAATGTTATCTGGAATATATGGAAAGAGCACAACAATAAGATTTTTAGGGATAAAAGTGCTACTCCTAAAGTGGTGGTGGATAAAATTTACAGGAGCATATTTGAATGTATCTATGGTACTGATAATGGATCAACTGCTCAAGAAGATTTCAATGACAGGTGGAACCTCTCTACTACTACTACTAGTAAGGAGAAGGGTAGAGAAGGTCTTTTTTGGTGTTTTCCTCCTCAGGGGTGGATTAAGGCTAACTTTGATGGGGCCTCTAAGGGGAATCCGGGTAAAGCTGGATATGGGAGCATTGTTAGGAATTTTGCTGGAAGTTGCTTAGTGGCAGTGGCTTGTCCTTTGGGGAGTCAAACTAGTCATTTTGTCAAAGCCTCAACTACCCTGAATACCCTAATTATAGCCAAGAATCTTAATAATGATAAATTAATGCTCGAGGGAGATTCACTTAACATTATTAAGTGTTTGAAGGGGGAGTTGAAGCCATCTTGGTCAATTGAAAACATCATCCTGAAAGCTAGGGAAATCATCTCTAGTTTTACAGAAATAATTATTCAACATGCCTTTAGAGAGAAAAATATGGTGGCGGACTGACTGGCGAACCTAGGAGTTAATTCTGATTCTCAAATGATTTGGCATGGGGAAGATATTAATATGGACATTAAAGAGCTCCTTAGAAAGGACAGATTTACGAGGAGGGAAGGACCGCATAATCATGATAGGGTATATGAATAATTTATGATTTGATAGAAAGGTAATGATTACTTGGCAAAGCGGCAGAACCCCAACCATTTTTAATATCTCGTCGCACACTTTTTGGGTCACCCTTTTCAAAATCCTAAGTAACTACAGGAAAGAAGTGTTGAGTTTGCAGAGGAAGAGAGCAGAGAATTCGAATTCGAATATGGGAGGAGATTTAAGGAGGGAGGAACCAGATAATACGTCAAGATGGAAGGCGATGCCAAAAGTTTGGGCGAAGCTGGAAAAAGGGTCCCTCACAAGATTTATGGAGAAGCTAGTGGATTATGACAAAGGTAGGGTGAATCTCGCCGTTTCTAAAATTTCTAAAAATTGGTGTAATGGGTCCTTTAAAATCTATGGTGTTAAGTTCAAATTGGATGAGAGTCTCATTGCTACTGTGACTGGCATGCCCCATTCTGGGCTTAATTTTTTTAGAGACCTCAAAGTCTCCAATAACATGATTAATTTGTTCCCGCATAAGGAAAAAGAGAGAGCCAGAATTGGCAAAGCCACAGGGGGATAGTATGAAGCTTCTAATATCAAGAAAATTTGGGGCTGGGTTTTGAATGCCATAATGGAATATATCACTGTTGAGGGCCGATTTTCCAGGGCCCACACTTACCAATTTGTTCTTTTAAACCATTTAAGACATTACAGAAGGGTCTCCCTACCCTACTACCTTTTCAGGTCCCTTTCAAGGTCCCTCAATAAAAATAGTAAGAATCCCTCTAATCCGGTTCTCCATTGTGGGCTTTTGCTGCTCATTTATGAGCACTATAAAACCCTTGCCATTCTGGAAAATAAGAGGTTATCCATCTCTCCGGGGAAGAGAAAGCTGGAGGGAGGCGATTCTAGCAAGGAGAAGGTGTCTTCTAGCAAAAAAAGTAAGAGTGCCTCTAGGACGGAAACCCATGAAGAAAAGATCAAAACAGAGGAAATTGAAAAAGAAGGCAATGAAATGGATACGGATGATTCTGATGGTGAAGACAGCTGGAAAGATGAGGAGGTGGGTATTGAGGAAGAAGGTGGTGATAATGAGTCTGATAATGAAAGCCCTATCCACAGTGATTGCCCTGGCAAGGACAACAAGAACCCTATGGAGGATGTGGAGTACAAGGATAATGAGGAAAAAGATGTAAATTCTAAGAGGGAGGAGAATAAGGATCCTGAGAAGGATATGACTAAGGATAGTTTAAGTAAGGATAAGGAAAGTGCGAGTAAAGGGTTATTCCTGGATAACCTTAGAAAAATCAGTGAGGTGAGATTGGATTATGACAGATGGACTTGTGAACTCTTGAAGAACTTCGAAAAAAATGGGAAATAGGCGGGCGAGAAGAGGATGGATGACGACAAGGATCATATAAAATGGAAGTAGGATATGGAGGAAAAGGTTAAATTGCTGGAAGAAGGGAGTGTGGCGATGAAAGATTTGTTGGGCATTATCCCAAATATCCTATCAGCAGTCACTAAAAACCTGGAGGATATTGCTAAGGTCTTTGAGAATTCCAGTTCTCCTAAATCGGTGGTGGACCTCGACATGGATGAAGATGCTATCTAGATTGGCAGTGGTGAAGCTACTCCAGTTGGTGCTGCTAAGAGGACCAGGGAAAGTGTCAAGAAAGTTGTGGCTGCTTCTGCTAAGGATATCCCTAATCTTAGGGAAAACATCAAAGAATTGCATGGGATCAACACCTTGGTTAATGCCTTGAAAAAAATCAATTAGTTTCTTCTCTTGGGTATTGTTGGTTTTGCTGGCTTTATGGGGCTTTAGCCGGTTCTCTATGGTTTTTTGTTGGCTTTTTGTTGGTTTGTCCCTTGTTGTCTCTTTTTGATTTATCTGCTAAGTTCTGCTTGTAAAGGGTTTTGAGGCCCCTTCAAAACCTATTTTTACCTTAATAAAAAACATGCACCTGTACAAGAATTTTACATTAAAAAAAAAATGATCCTTAAAAAATCATAAAAAATCACATAACGCCCTAAAAAAGCCCAAAAAATTATATAATGTCCTGAAAATAATTCAAAAACATTCATAAAATGTCTTGAATTTATTTAAAAAATCAAATATCCCAAAGCCCTAAAAATTGGAAAATATTCAAAAAATTCAAAAACAATCATTGCATTTCATCAATAAATTGTTTCTTGCAAAGATAGGTCTGTTAGAGCAAACACAAACAAAGAATATTAAAAAAATATGTGCTTAACAAATCACGCAACAATAGACAAACTATCCAATCAAGTCAACAATCAAACAAATTAAAATTGTCATGTCAATCAATCAACATTATCAACTTGTCCTTTGTCTATTATCATTTGTCTTATACAGGGTGTGGTATACTCAAAACTAGACGATGTTTGTCTTAAACAGGGTGCTTCATTCCTAAAACCAGACATTATGATTGTCCTATCAACCAAAACTATCAACTTCAAATGATAACAAGATCATAATGGTTGTTGACTCACTTGGTCCAATGAGTCTTATGTTTAATTGATTTAACTTTGATCATGTTCCTATGCTACTTAAGTATATTCACAAGTGATGAGAGTGGGTGGGATGGTTCATGGTCTTTTGTTTGTGGGATGTTTCCATGACATTCTGGGGCAAGTATGTCTTGGGTAACTATGTTGGCATGTTCATTTCATGATTGTCATGTATATACCTTAACCATTAACATACAACTATTTCAATTGAAACATTCCTTATCTGTAATGTATCTATTTTCTGCAAAGGGATCACATTATCGCCCTAGCTTCATATGTCATGATGAGACACATCCATTTGCTATATTAAATAGAGCTATCTAAAGGTAACATGCACTTATTAAAGAAAGGCTTTATCATTACTAATTGTTCCCCATCTAATTCTTGCTTCTTACTAACCTTTTTTCTCTTTCATCATATTTCCTCTTTCATCTAACATTCTTCTTTTATTTTGACATATTATTCATTTCTTTCATATACAAACAATCTCTCGAGGGGGTGTCCTACCTCCATCCCTTGGTTTTCTAGGACATGATTCTTCATTTTTTCTTTGACATAACGCTCTAAAATGCATCTTCCCTTTTTAACATGTTTTCTCATGTTGTGTTTGGTCTCTACTATTCATCGATGTTCTATCATTCTTCAATCCTATAATTTAATAATTTCTTATCAATTTGGCATAAATTGATCTTCTTGTCCATCGAATTACATGATTTTATCAATTTCTCTCAACTCTTGTCCTGTGATATTATTTTGTCCCAATTTCCTACACGTGGTGACATCAATTTGTCACAATTTTCATTCCTTGATATCAATTTGAACCATTAAATAATTATTACATAAAGTATCTTCTATTGTGTTGTTTATATTATGCTCCGATAAATGGTTTATAATCTGCATTAATTGTTTAACTTGTGGAAAACTGATTCACCCCCCCTCTCAGTTTTCCTCTGGTTCATTATTGGTATCTGAAATTATAACAATTGGTATCAGAGCAAGGTCCTCTCTGCATAAGCTTAACCACTTGAGGAGATCCAATGGTATCAACTTCTACATTTAATCCCTACTGGAAGGAGAGTCCCATATTTGATGGTACAAATTATAATATATGGAAGGAGTGAATGAAGATTCATCTGAGATGTCTTGGAGCTGAAGTTTGGGAGATAATAGAGAAAGGCTATACAGCTCATGATCCTAATTCTGGAACTCTAGCACCTCTTGATGAGTAGAAGAGAGCTGATAATGATGTCAGAGCGAAATAAGAATTGTTAAGTGCCCTTTCAGATGAGAAGCTATTGAATGTCATAGCTTGCTGGAAAATGCAAAGTAGATCAGGTTAAAGCTTGCAACTCTTTATGAAGGTGAACAAGTAGTAAATATTGCAAAACTTGAAGGTTACCGGGTGAGATATAAAACCTTGAAGATGGAAGAAGATGAGAAGATAAATTCTTTCATGCATAGAGTGAATGAGATTGTCATGGGAATCAAATGTTGTGGTGGAAATTTTAATGGGGATGAGGTTGTGTCAAAAATTCTGAGAGTTCTACCTCCGACGTACAAGATGAAGGCTACTGCAATAAATGAACTTTGGACAATGTCAAATACCCCTATTCCTAGAGATACCTTACTTTGGAAGTTGACTGTTTTTGAACTTGAAGAACTTGGAGATCAGAGTGCTACTAAAACTGAGACTGCATTTAAAACATCTGCCTCCAATAAGAAAAATATAGACTAGAAGAAGTTATATGATAAATATTTGGAAGACATTAAGAGATAAGACATAGAACTTGAAGAGTTGGAAGCCCTAATTGCTAGAAGAATCCCTAAAGGACCGGTTGGAAGTAAGTATGAAGGAAAAGTTCCTTTTAAATGTTTTTCATACAATAAGATTGGTTATTTTACTTCTAGATGTCCTGAAAGAGCTGCTAGGAATCAAGAAAGATTTATGAGGAAGCTCCAACAAAGATTGGGTCTTTATTGCTATAAAGGATGATTCTCCAGAACTCGACATTGATGCAAATCATATTGAGAAGGCATTAGCTGCTAAAATTGAAGAGAAGGATGAATGGGTTATAGATGGTGGTTGCTCACATCACATGACTGGCGACAAGAAGAAATTCCTGACTCTACAAGAATTTGATTGTGGATTAGTCAGATTTGGAGACAACAAGGCATGCAGGATCAAAGGCAAAGGAACAATATCCTTGGATGATAAGACTAATACTGACAATGTTTACTATGTTGAAAGTTTGAAGCATAATCTTTTGAGTGTATTTCAGATGGTGGATAGAGGATTTCATTTATAATTCAAAGATGGAAACTGCAAGATTATCAATAGATTTGGATTGGAAATTGCATCCAGAACTTAGACCAAAGGAAATATCTTTCATTTGAACTCTGATGAGAAGGCTTGTTTGGTTTCTCAGATTGATGAAAGTTTTCTATGGAATAAGAGGATTTGTCACGTGAATTTTGATTGCATAGTGAAGATTAGTTCAACATAGGTTGTCAGAGATTTGCCCAAGATTATCAAGCCTCATAATTTGGTATGTAGAGAATGTCAAATGGGTAAGCACGTTAGAAATTCTTTCAGAAGAATACATGATAGATATAATGAAATTATTGATCTTAATCATATGGAACTATGTGGTCCGGTAAGGACTAGACATTTTCAAGGTGATATATACTTTATGTTTCTTATTGATGATTATTCTAGAATGATGTGGGTTGTATTTTAAAAAGAAAAATCAAAAGCTCTTGAGAAATTCAAAATTTTCAAAGCTATGGTTGAGACAGAAGTAGGATTGAAGATAAAATGTTTAAGATCATATCAAGGTGGTGAATTTACATCCAGTGAGTTCAACAACTTTTGTGAGAAGCATGGAATCAGAAGACAATTTTTAGCACCTAGAACTCCTTAGCAGAATGGAATAGTGGAAAGGAAGAACATAACTATCTTAGATTCTACAATGTCAGTGATTATGGAAGCCAAATTGCCTAATATCTATTGGAGAGAAGCTATCAATACCGTGGTATACACTTTCAACAGAGTACACATAAAAGGTGATATCGGTAAGACTCCTTATGAATTATGGTTATGTCATACTCCTATTGTTAGATATTTTGTAATTTTTGGAAGCAAATGCTATATTAGAAGAGATGATGCATTAGGTAAATTTGATCCTAGATGTGATGAAGGAATATTTTTGGGTTATTCTACTAAGAGGAAAGCATATAGATATTATAACAAAAGATTGAAGAGGATATTGGAAAGCATAAATGACAAAGTGGATGAGAAAGGTAATAATCAAATTAGATAATATGACTATGAACCAGAAGATGAAATTGTCAGATCAGGACCAGTAGTTCAAGAATCAGTTCAAAGTATTGATCCAGTTGCTTTGGTAACATCAAAAAATTCCACAATGACTGTTGATGAGCAAAAAGAGTCATAAAGTCAAGATAATCCTAAGACTCCTAGGTATGTAAAGATGAATCATTCTGAAGATCAGATCATTGGAGATAAGAGGAAAGGTGTGATGACAAGAAGAAGGTTAGTTGTTGAAGAGATATGTTTAATTTCTCAAATTGAACTGGAATCATTTATTGAAGCAAGTAAAGATGAAAATTGGATGAGAACTATGGAAGAAGAATTGAATCATATAGAAAAGAATAAAGCATGGAAATTGGTTCCTAGGCCTAAAGATTAAAATGTTATCGGAACTAAATGGGTTTTCGTGACTAAATTAAATGAGGAAGGTCAGGTTGTAAGAAACAAGGCTATATTGGTTTGCAAAGGATATTCACATGAAGACGAAGTTGATTATGATGAAACTTATGCTCTGGCTTCTAGGATTGAAGCGGTAAGACTATTTTTTGCCTATGTTGCACATAGGAACTACAAGGTATATCAAATGGATGTTAAATGTGCATTTATGAATGGAGATCTTGAAGAAGAAGTCTACATTGAGCAGCCTGACAGATTTTCATTATTAGAGGATAGAGGCATGGTTTGTAGATTGAAGAAAACTTTATATAGATTGAAACAAGCCCCTAGAGCATGGTATGCTAGATTAGATAAATATCTTTCAAAGCTTAGTTTTAGCAAAGGTAATGCTGATAGTAACTTATATTATAAGATTGAGCATGATGACACACTGATCATTAAATTCTTTGTTGATGATATCATTTTTGGAGGAGAAGAAAATCTATGCATGAAATTTGTTGATGATATGAAGAATGAATTTGAAATGTCTATGATTGGAGAGATGAAATTTTTCTTAGGTTTGCAGATTACTCAAACTGATAAAGGCATTTTCATTTGTCAAACTAGGTATGTGAAGGAATCGCTTAAGAAATTTGGTCTTGAAAACTCAAAACCTGTTGGTACTCCTGTGATAACCGGTTGCAAATTGTCTAAGGAAGATGAATCTCCTAGAATGAACCCATCTAGATACAAATGAATGATTGATGGATTGATGTACTTAACTCAAACTAGACTGAATATAATGAATGTTGTATGCATTGCTTCTAGATTTCAGTCTGATCTGAGAGGAAGTCATGATATTGCCGTTTAAAGAATATTCAGATATTTGGCAGGAATAACAAACTATGGGTTATGGTATCCAAAGGATGATGATTTCAGATTATGTGCCTATACTTCAAATTGGGCAGGAGATGTTGATGAAATGAAGAGCACTACATGTGGTGCATTATTTCTTGGGAAGAAGTTGATTTCCTAGCTTAGCAAGAAACAATCATGCATTTCATTATCTACTGTCGAAGATTAATATGTAGTTGCTACAAGAAATTGCACTCAGATCTTATAGATGAAGCAAATGTTGAAGGATATAAGGGTAATTTATGATGAGCCTAATTTTGTTCACTATGATAATACTGTTTCTATTGATATGTCAATTTAAGAATTCAGTATTTCATTCCAAATCAAAACATATTTCTATAAGGTATAATTTCTTGAAGGAAAAGGTTGAAGCAAAGGAAGTTAGATTGGTTTATGTGCCTACTAAGGAACAAATTGTATAAATTATAAGAAAACCATATCTAAAGATACTTTTAAATATCTCAAAGATCATTTGGGGGTCACCACCCCTCCGGCAGAGACTTAGGGATGCATCAATCTGATGATCTTATCATAAACATCTTTTGATCTGGGTTGATGGGATGATGTTGTTGCTCAGAGGGAGTAGTTAGTTGTTTGGTTTGGCATAAGCCCTTTGTCTTGATGTCAAATGGGGAGATAGGTTCATTTGAAAAATAGAAAATCTTAGGGGGAGAGATATTTTGTTAGTTCTTGATTGTTTGGGGAGATTGTTGGCCTTCCTTGGCACTTGGATGTTTTTCACATTCAGTGTTACCATCAATTCCAAAGGGGGAGATTGTTGACAATAGTGACTATGTTTTGTCATTGATGTCAACACTGTGCTTTGGTTGGATATGGTTCTTTCCTAGTTCGTTACTCCTATCCTGGTTGGATATGTTCTGGTTGGACTTGGTTTTGGCCTGATTCTGATCCGGTATGATCAAATCGTTGGATTCAGTTTTGGATGGTTATTTAGGATGGTTATATGCTTTTCATATTTATTTGGTTCATTATTTGGTTCTCTATAATCTATCACTTATATTTTGGATTATCGGTTGATATTCCCGGTACTGGTTGGCTTTATCAGTTGGTGATATTCGATGAAATGGTTAAGTGATTTTGGTTCAACTTACTGAAATGATTCCTAATATGCTGAAGGTGTTCTTGATCATGTTGTAATTATTTGGTGGCTTTGCATTGGCTGACATGATGATTTGGTGATCCTATTTGGAGCCGGTTGGTTATTCTATGTTATTACACTAAGGGTTTCTATGGGTTGGTGAAACATGTTGATATTGGTCTTAGCAGAATTTTCGGCAGATATAATTGATTGGGAATTTGTATTAGGTCCATGCTATGTAATTTAAATCATAATATTGGTCCGATGGTAATGTGTGATGTAATTTTTGTAATTATGGTTTATGGGTTTAGGGTTTAACCGACCTTTTTATCAAGGTTGATGATTTTGTATTTGTAGGCAACTTATTCATGTAATTTGGTATCGGTATGGTTATGTCTACATTATCAGAGAGAGGTATTTGTGAAAACATAGATATATCATTCAGTGAAGGGTGTGAAGGATTTGGAGTTGTAGGGCAGACATTTGTGCTTAACCGAAACTATATAAAGCATTAGGAGATGCTATTTTCACAGTTCACTTTCTCCAGATTGTAGTCTGATGTTTATGTAAGTTAGTAAGACTTCTTTTTATGATGAGCAGTGATCTCTAAGTAGTTGGATTGATTGTAAGTGCAATCCCCTTTGTAATTATTTCACATACTGTTGCAGAAGTATTATTTGACTGTGGGTAGGGTTTCCCACCATGTTTTTTCCCTTTATTGGGTTTTCCATGTCAAAAATATTGGTGTTGTGTGTTTTGTGCTTTCATGTTGTATCTTCTACTACGTTGTTTATATTATACTCTGGTAAATGGTTTATTATCTGCATTAATTGTTTAACTTGTGGAAAATTGATTCACTCCCCCCCTCTCAGTTTTCCTCTAGTTCATTATTGCTATCTGAAATTTTAACAACCTTCCTACTAGAAGTGGCCCTACCCTTCACGAGGAGTATACACAAGGGGACCTATGCAGTGACATTTGAGTACTGGTGGTGTGTGCCATATATCTCATTATGAGCATACTACCTTAGACTATCTTCTAACTAAATATGACCAATCTAGAAGATCTATGTTCTGGGGACACTTGTGAATTGACTATTCACATGTAGTGGCAAATACAAAACTCTGGCCAAAGTTTTATTTTTCATAAAAGTCATTGTTCACTCACCTCTTACTTGACTTGGAGACTAATCTCTTCCTTGTGTTTGGCAATAATAAATATCATGACCAAAAGCATAAAAAGGATTTACAATCACGAATACTTAATAGTATGGACTTCCCCTTTGCAAATGCAACCTGGATTATAGAGTCACTTCCTCTAGTCCTTCATAAGTATGTTTTAGGTTTACCTTCTATGTACATCTTGTAGAGTCTACAAGAATACAATAATTCCTTGGTTAGGAATCTTTGACCCATTGGTCTCTCTAGAAGTCCTAGAACTGCAAATTGACACCCCCTTACCAAAACAAAGAACATATATATACCCATAACATATTTCCTCGTATAAATACATATATATTAATAGCCTCATGCATTGTAAATATTTCAAGTATCTCTCTCTTTGACTAACTATTGAAAACACTCATAATGAGTTTAATTACAATGGTATTCATTTAAATATCAAGAATACATGTAATAATGAACTAAAAAAATGCAAGCATAATTTAGGAATTTGCACCAATCCCATTTCTTCATTTATTATCTATATCATGTTTCTCATCATGAACACTTCATGAAAGCATGATTATCCTTGCATTCCAAAAGTAGACATGACAATTAAAAGTATTTAGCCAACAAGAAAATCATAGAACATGCCTGATTACTTTGGAGACTGATGAAACATAAAGAACAAGAGTCTTGGATTTATTCCTCAAAATCTGATTAAAAAAACTTTTCCATGACTTATCCAAACAAGGAAAACACAAATGAACCCCCTTCCTAATTTTCTTCTCAAAAGGAAAGAAAAATCCTTTCCCTCTCAAGACTTTATAGAAACAATATTTCATTTGCAAGGTTCACCATGAAAATGATTCCCTAAAAAGTCCCTTTTACAACCCATGGTTATTCTATTTATAGCCTCTCAAGGGAAAATAATTCTCACTTTTAAATTATCCTTTTCCCTCCAAAAATGAGGGCAATTCAATGCTTATAACCAATGGATAATGAATTTAGTTGGTGATCACAATTAAAAACATAACCAAAACATTAAAATAGATTCCCCCCAATAAATTCAATTTTTTAGGGAACAAATTAATGTAAATTTACCACCTATTTATCTTGCCAAAATAATTGGCATTAAAATTAGAGTATTGAAAATATATGTATACTAAAAAAACATATTACCCTCATGTGCTATTAAAAAGGAGGGGGCAATTAAATAATTAAATCTCCCTTGCTCCATAAGAGTAGGGCACACATGATATAGTCCCCTCTTTCCTTATGAATAGGGTGCACTAATTGAAACCTACATCCTTGTGAGTAGGGTGAGTAGGGTGCCACCTATGGTGGTCACCCCCCTCACCTTTACCGCACTCCATGCACCCCCTACCACTTACATGGTATTCTCTCCACCCTTCTACCACCAGTGATTAGAATATTATTTACACTACTTATATGGTGTTTGCATTGCATTTACTCATAGCACCCCACCACGTGGTGTGGACCAAGTCTCCCACCACTTGGTGACAGAGACTTTAATTGTGCTCCCCCATAAAACTAATTCATTACTAATTTAATTGAAGTTAACAAAAAAATGATAAGTAAAGCAACAATTTATATTATTAAATACTTACCCATAAACACATAAAATTATATAAACATACATGCATACATTTATGTATGTATTCTTTTTCGTATACATATTTTCTCCTTTGAAACATACATATCACTCTTATTATGAAAATATCCAAATGATGAAATAATCAAACTTATAATGATGATCTCAAGTCCAACACACTTTGGCTCAAGACAAGATCGACATTAGGGTTTATGATGACTTTAACCAAAACAAGGATAGATACCTAAAACTAAAGACCAAAGTACTTACTCAAACTGACTAGAAATTCAGTGCACAATTGACTTGAGATTGCATCAACACAATTTCCACTCACCCGTATTCCTTTCCTGGATGATACTCTCCATTTTCTTTGGGTAAAGTTGTATTAACAACCACTTCTCCTAGATAGCACTTGGTCAACTCAAACACATGATTTGACATATCTTTTTTTAAGGCTAGATAAGTAAAGGTTGTCTTGCATAATCAAATATACATACAAAAAGCATTTCTAAACCATGGCATTACAACTTCAAGAACATGTTAGAATTAAATTGACATCTCATCTTGTTGTTAACAAACATTTGTTCATAATCATAGCAATTACTAATCATATACCATGTTTGTTAAAAGTAAAATTTTCCAGTATTGGAATGAAATAGTATGTAAAATTTTGGGATGTGACATAGTTCTCCCCTTAAGAATCATCATCCTCAATGATTGGAATACAACAAGTTTATGAAGCATAGTATCAAACAAAAAATTATAAAATGTCTTTTCAAAACTAGAAGCATCAAGAAAACAACGGAGAAATTTTTTATGGATCTCATCAAAATCCTCCCAATTAGCACTATCTTTTGAATATTGGTCCCATTGGACCTTGCACTACAAGACCTCTTGGTTACGTAGGTGAAGCCTACATGTGTCTACTAATCTAAGAGGCTCCATTGTCACCACTCCTAGATCAAGCACTTGCAATGCATTCCAACCCAAGATATGTTTGAACCCACTTATGGACTTTTTCAAATATGAAACATGAAAAACATTGTGTAAGTGTGCTAGAGCTAGTGGCAAGGCAATCATGTAGGCAGTCAGGTTAACTACTTTGAGAACTTCAAATGGCCCTACATATTGTGGTGCTAGTTTGGAGGAATTTCCAAACTTAATAGAGCTCTTATGGGTTTTAACTCTCAATAAGACTTTGTCCCCTACAAAGGATTGTCTCAAGATATGCTTGGCATCCGCATAACTCTCCTACCTATCATTCGTCTCTGCTAATCTTTGCTTGATTAATTTTCACTTGTTCTTCCATTTTCGCTAGCATGTTCAAACCAATGCTAATCCTCTCTTATAGCCTATCCTAGCTTATAAGAGTTTGGCATTTCCATCTATATAATGCTTCAAATGGAGCCATTTTGATTGTAGAATGATAATAATTATTATAGGCAAACTCCACAAGTAGAAGATAAACCTCCCACTTGTATTCTTGATCTTTGAAAATGAGAGTTTTGCAATCAATTGATCATATCTCACAAACACTTATGAATTTGTCTCCAAATTTTTTTCTATAAGTTTGAAATTATATCACGTGGTCTCACTCCAAAATTAAAATTTTTCGGATCAATTTTTAATTATTTATGATTTTTCATAAGAAATTAATAATATTGAGAGTAAATTAGCATTTTTTTGGATTTTATTACTTTTTTGGAAAGATCTTAGAATTATAGAGAGGGTCTATTATTTATGATTTTAATTTTTATTCAAAATAATTTATAAAAAATTAGATCTTTGGAAATTAGGGTTTTTAAATAAATCTGCTTTCTAGGGCTCAAATCAAGGTATTTTTCTATAAAAATTACATTTGTAGAAATCTCTCACAATTTTAGCAAGGTTTTGCCCTTTTCATTTTAATTTTGGGGGTAAAAATCATTGCAAAAAATCAAATCTTGTTAACTAGGTCAAAAGGCAAAAAATAAAAAATAAAAAAAATAAAATTTTTATCTTAATTTATGTTCTCAATTTTTTTCTTGCACGTTGGGGTAATCATTGAAACTACTAATAATTTTCTTCCAGGGATAATCTAAATTTGTGTTTGTCTTTTCTTTTCTAGTTTAATTAGATTCACAAGATTTTCATTAGAGGGTAAATTAACTTTTCTTGAAGTGTCTTGTTTTGGTACGCTTTGTGTTTAGATAAGAACCCTAAGGTGATAACAAAAGTATTCTCTCCCCTCACCTTCCATTGGATCTTGGGTGTAAGAGAAATTGTTATTATCTTTTTAGAGGGTCTACACCCAAGAAGCTCTTAAGGTCAGGTGAGAGGGAACGTGGTGTAGGAGCACCTGGTTGAGTTCATGCCTCCATGAGGCCATTTTGTAAATCCTTGTTTTAGATGGTGTTTTAATCATGTAATAAGTTCTAATAAACCATGTTGAACTTGTTTGACTTTGGTTTATGTCTTAGAACATCATTTTTGGATCATATGTCAAATATTGTAAAAGGTGTCATGTTGTCATGCAATTTTGCAAATTTTGTCATCTAGTGGAAGTTGAACAGTTGGAATTCAAATGGTAGTTGAACAACCATTGGGTTATGCTTGTAAATGGTTAAATATGAATTGGGAATTTGAGCCCAGGATTGGGGGGACTTGTATTTGAATAATTTACAATAAAAGTACCACAATTTGACTAGAATTTGAAACATTTTTTGCTATTACAAACTGTTGTACAACTCTGTACGGTAAGATAATGATCTGAAATTGGTTGGGTTGGATAGAGGAGTGAATCTAATTTCTATTAAATCCGGTCCATCTAACATCAATTGGTCATTGATAATCTGGTAAACAGCTTCCATTGGAAATGATTTATTAGGTATTTTAAATCTACACAAAATTAAGAACAATTTATATAATTGTGCCAATTGATTTTATAATTTAACAACATAGTTTTTGAGTTAATTTACATGAACCACCCACTTAACATTTATTAAATCTAAGGGAAATTTATAGGGCCCCAATTTTGAAGTCTCTAACTAGAATATTGTTTATGATTCATCTTCTAAAAGTCAATTGTTTTCAACATTGCAATGTAGACAAAACCGTTAAGTTAGGTTGCATTTATTATTAGTATATAAACGAAGTTGTAACAATGTAAATTATTTAAAAATTATACTTGGGACAATATTTTTCCATCTATCTAGATCCAAATGTGCACAATATAGTTCGATCACAATCTACTATAGCTCTACTCAGAGCCCTGGTTCACGATTTGCTTCTATTCCTTTGTTGGAAAATAAATAATTATTCTTTTCCATAAACTATGTGTGAGACATGGACCAGCTCTGATACCATGTGAGACATGGACTAGCTCTGATACCATGTGAGATTTTGCCAAGATCAAGAGGCAATGGAAAGCACAAATAAGAGAGAACAAAATAGATGATAGAAATAAACTGTATTCTATCAAGATGAAAATACTGATCAACTAGATCATCAATCGATCAATTACATACAATGTAGATGAGCCTACTTATATAGGCAAGGCTTATGGATATGTGAGCACACAAACATGACATGTGGCTCAATAAGAAACAAGGGTAGGTAGGAAATAGGTGTGGGTAGGTAGGAGAAATAATATAATAGTCCTCATGAGGTGGATCACCCACTGAATGTGGAGTGTAACAACAAGATCACACCATAAAAGGTGGAAATTCTCCTACACACACTATCCCAATATGGCACAAACGCCCAAGTGTCTCATACCCACACTACTATGAAATGCATTTCCTAAGTAAACTTAAGTAAGGTGTAATAATATCCAAGATGAATAATTATTTACACCAACACTATGCTTGGAGAATATGAAGCAACTCTGCTTAGATTCATGGTTCACTATTTGCTTCTATTCCTTTTTCTTTGTTGGAATATAAAGAACTCTTCTCTTCCCCAAACTATGCTTGAAGAATGTGAAGCAACTGTGCTCAGAGCCATTGTTAATGGTTTGATTATTTTCCTTTGTGGGGATATATTGAACTCTTCCCCAATGTCTAGAGAATGTGTAGCATGTGAATGCAAACAAATTGAGCTTATAGGACAATATTTATAGTTACATTGACCATGATTTAGTGAAGAAGGGTGACTCTTATTTCCCCAACTAGCACAATTAATGTATGCACATATCTTTTTCTTATTTTAAGTGTCTTTTCCTCCAAACTTGTTGCATGTCCACATGAAAATATTGTTGTATTAACAGTTCCTACTAGAGGAAAGTTACTATATGTATTAGTTACATCCAATATATTTTGATTGGCAGATCAACCATAATACCAAATTTTAAAAAATATAGTTTTACCTACCATGTATAGATTTATGGTATGAGATTTCCACAATCCATGTTGTATTCTCTTAATTTTTTCTGGACTCATTTGTGTATGTATTTTTTATCGTGATTCATCATCAAGATGCAAAAGAATTCTAAGGAGATGAAAAATCACGGAGTGTGATTCAAAACGTTGATGATAAAAAATACACACACAATCGAATATGAAAAAAAAATTAAGAGATTGTATAGATTTGTCAATTTTTTTATTGTCTTAATGAAAACACCTATTCCATGGTATGAAATTACTAGCATACCAATATTTATAAAAATCTATGTAAAATACACCGATAGATATCAAATATTAAAAATAAAATAAAAGCAGAGAAAGCGATCTTTATTATAAAATTCATTTTCTCTTTTTCTTAAAAAATCAAGATAAAGATCATGTCCCATAAAAATAATTAAATAAAAACTCTTTAAAAACAATGCTTTTGCACTGTCTTTTTTTCTTTAAATGCTTTCAATTATTCAAAAAAGGAGAATGTGTTTGCATCAAACTTGTTTGTTTTTCTTACATGGATAAGAAAACGCATTGCCGTTGTAGAATTATGTCTATTGACATAATTATTTATATTATAGTGAATACTACCTCTCACGTATAGATTTAATACCATGTGTGTGTATGTATGTATTGTAGTGCCCCTCCTAGACTTGCATTTTGATTTGTGTCCTAATAGACTTATTTAGACATATGATGGTTACTTGGATTGTTATTTATGACTCGTCTACTATATTAGATGGTATCATTGATATTAGGACTTTATGTGGATTCTTGTTATCTGTTATGACTCTTTATGATAGGAGACTTTTATGATTAATGATGCGAGACTAATTATATGACATATGATATTTGATGGATCTTATGGATGTTGATACATAGTATCACCTTGATGGATGGATTTATATGACTACATATGATTATTGTTTATATAGATTATGTGACTTATGATGATACTAACCCTATTTCATGATGATGATTCTATGCAATGCTTTGATATTATATTGTGTGACTGTCTTCGTGAATATAGATGATGCCATCCCACTCATTGTGAATAGGATATGTCGTCGGGATTATCTATCGCTTGTCTATTTATAAATATGTATCGTATATGTTGCATTGGTTTTTGATGAAGGATTGCAGGTACCAGACATAGACTCCACCTGGCTTCATAGGTCTGAGCATGTCTTTATCCCAATGGCAAGTTGTTGGAGATGACATAGTTTCCCTCACACACTCTAGGTCTAAGATGTGTACCTTGTCGGTTGCACCATAGTGCAAGTTGTGGTTAGGGTTTTGTATTGAGTATGTTCCCTTGGCGTAAGTGGATTATAGTCTATGTTTATGTGATTAATGTGTAATTATTTAATTGTTAGATTGTAGATATTTATTTGATTACTTTTGGTCATGATTTTATTATCAGATTGTATCTATCCAATTAGGATTTATTTAATTGGCTTGTTGATTTATCATGGTGTATTTTTAATCATCAATTACCTATTTATTGGTGGTTATTTATTTAATTGATGATTGATGAGATTTAATTATTTTAATGATTTGATTATCTATTATTTGATGGTTAATCTATTGTTGATTTATTATTTATTTGTGATGAATATTTATTTACTTATTTATTTGAGGATTATCAATTATTTGGTATTATTTATTATTCTGATTTATTGATGAGCAATCTATTTATTATTTATTTATGTATTGTTGTTGAGCTTTATTTAATTATTAATCATTATTGATTATTGATTTATTGACTTTATTAATTAATTTATTATTTTTATGATTTGATTTTATATTTTTAATTAGAGTTCCTATTTCTAAGGCTTTATCCTTTTAATTTATTAATTGATTATATTGAATAATGTAACGTCATTTAATGTGTTTTTACAAGTTTATATTGTCAGTATTTGCAATTGTATTTATACTTACCTACCCCCGCATATGATTGGTGGAATTTTAATCAGTAGGTAAATTATATTGAGGAAATAATATATGCCTTGAAACTATACAAGTTAGGTAAATAATATAGTTTTTAGAATGTTTTCATTGATCGGCTTGCAATATAGTTTTGGTGTTTAATTTTTGTATTTATTTGGCTGCATGTGCGTTCACGGGGGTTGGAAAATTTTTGGGATTTTGAAGATTTGGATTTTGGAGACTTTGTATTTGGCTTTGGATTGGATTGTTCAAGATTCTTTGTTGGATTTGGGATTGCGCTTTTAGATTTCAACTTGTTTCATCTATTTCTAGGTTGGTTTCATTTGCCAGCTCTCTGCATTTTGATTTGGGAAAGATTGTTGCAGTGTCTTGAAAAGATTGTTTGAGGGAAAAGGATGCTTGATTTGCAATAGTTTAATTGATATATGATAGAGTATTGATTTGGGGAAAATTTGTATTTCATTGATTCTATTTCTTGGATATTGCATTGCTGGAAGCTCTTTGTGCTTTCTCTGTGTCTGATCATGTCTTTAGTTGGATCTGTTGGTATTATGGATGACTTTGTCATGTGTTGCATTGGTTTTGTCATTGATATCAACACTTATCTTTTCAGAGGTCTACATTATTGATTTGGCAATCTGGTTATATTGGTTTGTTATTGAACCGACACATTGTGGTCCCGGTATGGACATTGGCTTATGCACAGTCACCGATATATATTTCATTGGTAGCTCAGGAAGTTGATGATGACTTGTTATCATTTGGAGATCATTTGGTTATGTCAAAGATATGGATTGGATGTTTACATTTGGTGTTTTGCTTATTGGTCTGATTGGGTTCACATATTTGCCTTTACTGCTAGATAGGTCTAGGTTATGGACCGGTACAAGATATCATGTTCCAGATCAGCGTGACACATTTTGAAAATGGTTTATTGATTGGATAATGTGTAAATGTATTGAGGCCGACATATTGTATTGCATCAAGACTTATTTTGTAAATGTAATATCTTTAGGGAGCCGACCTAATCATGAGGTCTTAGGTTTTGTATAAATAATTGTAAGATCTTATCTGGAAGATGTATGAGTGTATGTGCGAGTGTGTGTGGATATTTAAGATCATTGTGAAGAGCGAAAATAAGAAGATCATTGTGTGAATCATGCAGATATTATTTGAAGATTGAAGGAAAGGTTATGAAGGTGTATGGCACTCATGGTCAAAGCTTAAACTGGTATTGAATCCAACATTGTAGATGCTATACTGAAGCAGTACATTGTTATTGGATTTAACCATCCAATTGTAGTCAGTGTGACTCCTATTTTGTGATTGAATAGTGAGATCTAGGCGGTTGGCCTTTCTGCATGTGCAGACCCCATTATTGTATTCACTTACTATCTGCAGCAGTATAATATGATTGTAGGTAAGGTTTCCCATCGTGGTTTTTCCCCTTACTGGGTTTCCACATCAAAATCTCTATGTCGTGTGTTGTGGATGTGTTTTTCTTTATGTTTCATGCATTAAGTTGTATTGGTATTGCTATAACTGTTAATCTGTTTTACCGACACTGAGTTTTAAGTTGAAATAATTGGTTTTGGGTTATAAATTATTGACAACTGATTCACACCCCCTCTCAGTTGTCCTTCTCGGTTCCTAATAGGATCTTAATCAAAGATTGCATTTGTGTGTTCTTGACTATTGATTTTAAATCTCCCCTTGATTGAACCTATTTTGGTGTCTTGTTCTTGATCGGTGGCTGAGAACTCTCTGAGACTCTCTGAGACTACACTCCTGAATGTGCAGACGCTTCCAACCACTTGCATTGGTTGCATTTTGTCCCTATTAGAATTTCTTGAGTCTCCTTTTGATATTTTCAGCTTGTTTACTCCCCTTTGATCAATTTAGCTCCCTAAACCTCAGTTTTGGCTATGTGGGAGAAGATTTCCTTAATGCAACTCTCTACAGTGTTTATGTTCTTGATTTTTTTGATGTCTTAGTCAGTAATTGGATGTCTCAGACCCTTTGTATGCAATATGAGGGTCGTTTCTAATCCCTAAGTCTTCCTAAGTCCTTTCCCTAGCCTTAGGTCTCTCTTTTGAGTTGTTTTCTGAATTTCTCCCAAAAATGATATAAGAACACTCATAAATGTTGTTGTTTGGACCAAGAGCACTATGGGACAAACCAAGGGTGCCACCATACATACTAGGAATGCCACTGTTCATACCAAGGGTGCTGAGAGACATGCCATGGGTGCTAAGGTCCTAAAAATGCAGATGCAAGAAAAATGACCAAAAATGCTACCATATGGACCAAAAATGCCATGTTACATACCAAGGGCACCACTGTGCATTCCAGGGGCGCTGAGCTATGTTTTGGGAGCCCTAGACTACTTCGGAGGTCCGAAAAAATTAGGTTTTGGCCATGTGAGAGTCTTGTTGGGGTTTGTGCATTCTCTAGAGGAATGGGTGATTTGTGTTAATCTAATTTGAGTTTAATTTGATGTATTTTTATCCTCCATTATGTTTCTTGTGCTCCAGTAAGAGGGTTCATGTCTTACCGTTGAGGTGTTTCATATATGATTTGTGGCTCCGACGAGAGGGAGAATGCCTCGTTGTTGAGGGATTAGTTTTATGGCTCCAATGGGATGTGTTATGCCTCACTATTGAGGATTTGATGTTAATTGGATCTCTTTTATGGTTTTCATTCATGATTGGCTTATCCTTGATGTTGCTTTGGTGGAGGCCTCTCTCTATGACTTTGGTTTATGAGTCCTCTTTAGTCAATTTGTTGTGACTATTATTATATCATCTTTGGGCCTTCATTATGATGTTATATGTTATTTGGTTATGTATTTTCACCCTATGGTTTTATTCCATGGTAGGGAGAGTGGACTCTTGCATGTGTGGACCAGGGTCTTGAGCATTAGGCCTCTAGGAGGGGGTCTAGACTTGATGGAACCACATGAAGAGTTTTATTGTAATTGAAAGTGATAACTTAAACAATTGATTAGTGGGTTTGGGTAGTTATGGATTCACTAAACAAGATAATAATTTATTGTGTGCCCCTCCTCATAAACCTAGAAGCGTGCACGCTTGGGATGATCTTGGGAAGACCGTTGTAGTGGTAAATCAATCTCCCTTGAATGACTCCAAGGTTGAGATGGTTCCAAATGTCTATCAGGGTGAGGCTTGGCCCCTTCTGTTGTGAGGATAGCATGTGATGACACTCTTTCCCTACATGTGTCCATTGTCCATATGCCTTGCTTTAATGATTTTGCCTTTGGAGGGTCTATTGTTTATTTCAGCCTTGTGATGCATTTTATGTTGTGATCTCTTGTTGGAGTCTTGTTGGAGTCTTGATGTATCCTCTGGTTGATAGGTATCATCTTAGGTCATGAGTGTGAGTTGGAGCGTTTGTCATATCCTAGCACAGGGGGTGGTTCCTTGATTGGTTCCACATGGCTGGGTGGTTGAATGCCTTCTTCCATTGGGATATTTTTCTTGGTGTAGCATGCGTGGATTGGATTCTTCATGTGATTGTACTTCAAAGATGATTCCTATGTTCTTGGAAGAGAAGACATGCTATTATAAACGAATTGCATATGATGTATTCATGTATACGCTTTACCATGTATTTGAAAAGAATTTGTAATAGGACTTGATGTTGAGACTAGAGAAAGTACTTGGATTATTCCTTGATGTATCGGTTATTCATTATGTAATGTAAGATAGGGAATCTATGATAAATAAAATACATTTGAGTTGAATTGCATTTATTAGATGGTTTAGTATCATATTATGTTGTAGATTGAATGATAGAAAGAATGGAATAGGTAGCATCGATCTTTGCTTGAGTAACTAGGGGATTATTGATAGTAACTCGATAAATGCATGCTGAGATGTTTCTATTAGTTTATTATGTGATATAGATGTATGAGTTCTATGTGGAAATGAAATGGAGTAGCTTGCATACATTTGTGTTTCACTGAGAGTTGATTATCTTGTTATGTTGTCCTATGAAATGAATATTGGAAAGGATAGTGGTGGTTGCTTGAATCCTAAGTGAAATGGTTAAGTAATCTAAGATGCATTATGATAAAGGAAGTAATATTATGTGCATACGTAATTCATAATATTAAGCATTTAGGATGAGATGTAGAAATAGAGACTATGTGCTTGTTCTATGTAGCCTTATGTATTAGGTCATGATGAAATGGAAACAACAGTCTTGTAATAAAATGATTCATTAATCTTTGGTTCATGTTAAAGAAATGTTCATTATGTTGGGATTGAGATACTATGTTAATAGAACATTTGGGATACGTTTATAGTGTTAAATATGATTCTCGAAATTGTTTGTAGCATGGCGTTCTAGTTGGAAGGTGATAAGTATTTTCTATTTTAATCTTACATATGGATATGGATAATATTCTTGATGAGTAATGTAATGGTTGTGCTTAAGGAAATTTGATGTGATGAGTTATACATATGAATTAATGTTATCTTAGTTGCATGGAATGTAAATAATAGTTGAATGATAAGAGGTGATCATGTTCTAGGTGAAAAGGTGTTATGTGTTATGATTTCAAGTAGTGATGTTAAGATACCCTACAGAATGGATGTGTTTGCAAGAGTATATTTGAAGATATGTTTATATTTAGAAAGATTTAATCTGCTTGCATAATATAGTTTTATGATTATGTACTTGTTGGTTTATGTGATCTTGCAAATGGTTAATGTTGCATTGATGTATGTTTATGTTAACATAGAGTATCGACTATTTTAGAAAAAAAAAATCTCTATTTGTTAGTAGATTTTAGATTATTTCTTTAGGGTATTTTGGCGGGCATTACATGTATGTATGTATGCATGTAATAAAGACAATATCTAATAAATATATTTATATATAAAAATAAATATATTTATATATAAAAATATTTATATTTATAATATAAATATCTTTTGGTATGCTTAATATATGATTTTATTTTGTAAGAAATCTGAATTGATATTAATTATGTCATTCTCTTTCTAATTATCTTTTTAATAATATTCTTATATGTTAAAAATAGATTAGATAAATTCATAGAGATGTTAACAATGATATTTTCAAAGCTCATATAAAGTTAGAGCACTTTAATTTAGATGTTAACAATGAGATGTTAACATTTATTTTAGGTTAATTGTAGATATGTTCTCATTAATCTCAATTGGACTTAGAGCACTTTACTCAAAGTTATCTACACTTTTGTTGTAATGCCCGCCAAAATACCCTAGAGAAAATAACTAATCTAACTAACAAATAGAGATAATTATTTTTTAAAACATTCACTAATGCCACATGTAATGTTACAAGTACTCATATGAATTAGTCATAACATTTCATGAATGCATAAAAATATTAAATATAATCATATTCTTAACAAAATAATATGCAAGTGGAAATAACAATACACCAACTATCCATCCCTAGGGCACCTCAACGCCATTACTTAACTAACAAATATAACACATAAGCACATACATAATCATGATACCATTAGCATCCATTACATTTAGTTCCTAACCAATTACTTTCTTCCTAACATGAGTATTATGAACTATCAATGCAAATCCTACATATTCCTATTAACTCTTGAATTCATTTTAAAGCACCAAACCAAATGTTCCTATCCCCCTTTTCAAAACCATCTAACATGATATCATATTTTCCATGCAAACATCATATAAATTTAACTTAATTCCTTTCCTTTACGTTAACCATATGTGCCTACAAACCACTCGTGCATATTCATATTCAAGAGGAAACCAATAATAGGGGATATCATCATGTCCATTATGAACATCTACCATAATGCTAATATGTTTCATTTAACATTCTCTTTACATTCATAGATACACTTAAGATAATACAGTAATGTTACTCATTCATTGAATTGTTTCCTTTCAGTCCCAATTATATACATAATGAATATCCAATTACAACATAAGTGTTACGATGATTACAAAAATCATAACCTGCTGCATTACATCATGATCACAACCTACTACAAGTCCTATCACATATGATTACTAATATATAAACATGATACATAGTCTCTTTACAATTACATCTTTCCTCATGACATAAGATACATAATTATAATCTTAATTACATAGAATAAGCTCCAATAATCCATCCACATGAAGAGAAGATAAGAATCCACATCTACACACACTAGCTTCCAATGAAGAACATCCCAATGGAAGAAGGCATCAAACCAACCGACCATGTGGAACCACCCCTTGTGCTAGGAGATGACACAAGGTTCCAACTAAGACTCTAGACCTAGGTTGACACCTAACAACCAAGGGACTCAACATGACATCCACAAGAGATAAACAACCAAATAGAAATGAACCAAATCACATCACAAGGCTAAGCATAAATCAACAAACTCCCAAAGGAATACCAACAATCAAGGCATAAGGATAATGGACACATGTAGGGAAAGAGTGTCGTCACATGCTAGCCTCATGTGGAATCAGTCTCAACCTTGGAGCCAAACAAGGGAGATCAATTCACCGCACCAACGATCTTCCCAATCTTAGATCCCAAAACAACCTCCCTAGGACTCTGCATTGGGGCACAAACTCAAACTAATTATCTTGATTAAGTTAACCCTAATTACCCAACCCACTAATCAATTTATTTTATTTATCACTTATAATTACAAAGGAAAACTCTTTGTGTACTTCCACCTAGTGTAGACCCCCTCTTAGAGGTCTATTGCTCATGACACTATTCCTACACATCCAAGAGCCCACTCTCCCTACCATGGACCAAGACCTTAGGGTAAATTATAAATCATGATGACATCACAATAACATCATGAAGGATCAACAGGAATAAAATCCATAATCATAACATCTCAAGTACACATTTGAAGCATAACAATGAACTATAATGCCAACATGCCAAAACAAGAGCCTCCGCCATCAAAAGTATAACAATAATCAAGAGTAAGGCATACACAATCTTACTCAACAATATGAAAATGCAATCCTTAGTAGTGAGGCACATCCATCCCACTGGAGCTCATATACAATCAACCTGAACAAGAACACATTCTCCTTCTTGTTGGAGCTAATCAACATATATGCACAAATCTCAATGACAAGGAAATATCCATCTTACGAGAGTCAAAATAACAATGAAACATCCAAATCTGAGCAATACACAAAATAAAGGATCTCAAGATCATCCTCACATGTCTCTAGTACAAAACCAAAATGTAAAAAGTGACCTTACACAGGCAAAAACTAACAAACTGCTAGATTACTAAGGCACGATAGTGCATCAATGGAGCAGATCAGCACATCCATGGTGCATAGAAGCCATTCTTTAGCGCATTGATGAATTTTTGTAGCGCATATGTGACTTTATAGCTCATAGGTGATAGAGTCCAAAAATGACAAAAAATGGAAGATACAAAGTCACAAATCTACCCAAAATTGGACATAGACTCATAAAAGGGACCAGTAATACTTCCAAAAGGTGAGTAAGACCAAAATAAAGCTAAATCAAGGCATAGTTAGAACAAAAAGACCACACATGAGCATTTAAAATTCATTTCTCGACATCACATACACAGTCATACATAAACATTTCTTGAAATCAAATGACATCACCATATGACAAAATAAGGTAGAGTGAGGGTCTCATACACAAGTAGAATGGAAAACAAGGGCTCAAAAAGTCCACATGGAAGACAAAACAAGAGACTACAACCATAGAGAATTCATAATTAGGCTTTCACAACAACACAACACAATAAATAAAAAGCATACAAATATTTATTTCTCGAATCTTAATACATATATTTCAATATTGATATGCTTTCTTCAATTATGTTTTCCAATCAGCCACAAACAATCTTTATGCATACATAGAGAAAACAACTCTTTTCAAAAACAAAATGTAAGAATGGAAAAGATCTCCAACTTGGAAACTAGAGTAATGGCAATGCAATCATAGAATAGCAAAATCCAAACCAACAGGATTCCCAAAATCTAAAATCCAAATCCAATCCAACCAGGTAATTCCAACTCCAAGTAGTTAAAAATTCCAAAAGTTGCAAAAAACATCTAGAAGCTCCCTCGACAAAAGCTCAAAAAGCCAATAAATAAAATCTCATTAAAAAACTATAGAAGAATCCCAGACAATCAAAATATTCCAATAAATTATATTTTATACCAACCCCCTTCCAAAAATCGAAGTAAGAATATAAAATAATACTATTTACTTACCCCCAAATCTCAACCAATAAAATAATAAGGTAGGTATAAACATAATATTTAATTACTCAATTAGTAACTAGAGAATGTAATTATATAATAACCAATAATAATAAATCAAATCCCAATGCTTGACATAGCTTGTATTAGGCTTATATCGATATTTTAGTATAGGTTGCTCTTTTATTTTCTCTAAATATTTTGAGCCATAATTGGAGGTTTTCTTACTGGATATTTCTTCCGGTTTGCTCTTTGAACCAGTTCTTTGTAATCTCCTTCATTTATATATTATGGTGGTTCGCACCTTTACCCAAAAAAAAAAAAAAAAAATAAAATCCCAATAAAATAAATCAAAGGCAATATAAATAAATGCTCCAATTAAATATAAAACTAAAAAATAATATAAATAAACAAACAAACAATTAAATAATAATATCCTCACAATCACAACTCCCAAGAGGGCCAATCATAACAAAGGGTAGGTACATAATTAATAACAAATAAATAAAACAATATGGCAAATAAATAATCAATACAATAAATAATTAGATAAATAATAAATAAATAAATAATAAATAAGATAAATAAATAAACAATAGACAAATAAGAAAAATGTATAATAAATAAGTAAGTGTATGGACAAGCATAAATACTCAACCAGTAAGTAAACAACAAATAAATAAATAAATAATAATCCAATAAATCAAAAGCTCAAATAATTAATATTCAATTAAACATTAGACCATAATAATAATATAAAATCGCCAATTAAATACAAATTCATGAAATAAACATCAATAAATAATAAATCTCCAATAATAATAATCCACACATTAATATCAAATATTAATACCATCCATTAATTTAATTTAATACTAAATAAACTATATAAATTGATTAATTATTAATTAATAAATAATCGCAAATTCACAAGGCAACCCGACATAGAGTTGAACAACGTACCACATGACACATTCCAACAACTAAAGCCGAGACACTAACTGACAAGGGTATAAACTTAAGCCTAGAGTGTGTAGATAAAACTCATGCCATCTCCAACGGCTTGCCATTGGGATAAAGACACGCTTAGACCTATGAAACTAGGTGAAGTCAATGTCTAGTACCCATAATCCTACAACCACCACTAACCACAATGCAATATATACAACAATATATCATAAATGAATAGGCAAGTGATAGAGAATCACAACACCATATCATGCTCGCAATGAGTGGTATGTCATCACCCCTATCATGGAAACACTAGAAGATAGTCGCAATTATCATAACATCAACTCAATCATCATCATACTCATGGAATAGGGTTAGCATAATAAAGATGCCATCATAACCTCATAAGCAATATAATCCATACATAAATAATGAGCTCATATAGATCACTACACATAAGTTTGATCAACACATTAGTCCATGACATAACTTTTAGCCACATAAATCATAATGAATCCACTAATGTCAAAGAGACTATTAGTATAAGAATGAGACAAAGATATCAGAACATGCACAAACCTAAAAGTGTTTATCAAATCCTCTCATAAAAGATGAATCAGGGAGGGGCACTACATTTGTAGACTATATAGTCAAAAGATTAATGTAGTTCTAGGTATCTAGTGTATTATGAGATTCATGGAAAGTTTTAGTACCTCATTATAAGAATTGTGGCTCCCCACAATATCTTATTTATCTTAAGAAATAAAAAATGTGTAGTTCTATTTATCAAAGAGATGTCTCAACCTATAGTTTGTATTCTTAAGGATCATCAACAAAGCCAATTATCTCAATATTCTCCTATGGATTCCTTTCTTCAAAATTTATTCTCTAGTAGAAAGAAAAATCATTATGATTTATGAATTTTCTTTCTTTTGCTTACAATCAAGAGTATATAACCAAATAAATAGCAACTTTTACATTATAGTGAGTTCTTAAAGCACTTCATTGAGGCTATATAATGGGTTCCAAATCACGATTACGATCTTCCTTTCGAAACAAAATTAAGCATGTAAATTTAGAGGCATTCACTTAATAAACCATTGGCATAATATATCCATTTCAGGGTACAAAAAATATCCCTAATTTTAATTCTACCATTTCAAATTTAATTTTTTACCTTCTACATACACTTGTATAATTAAAATTCACTAATTTTTCTATGCACTTATTTATTATCTATATTTGAATATCCCCTTGCCATTTCTACCATATCAACCAATGGTTCAACATATACCTCCATTAGGCTAAAATATTATTTTGATTATTTGTTAGGGTTTCAAGCAGATCTGAAGCAAATATGAACTAACAATTATATGGAGATTTAAATACAAAAGATAAAGAAATAAAATAGGACATAGATAACACAAAGATTTAACGTGGTTCACCTAGAATGGGTTACGTCCAACATACACAGTCGTCCAATCTTTCTTATTATCCAGCAAAAATAGTACATCAACCTTACAATGCCTTAAGCATCCCAACCATTTATAACATGCGTTTTTAGGGCAAAAACAAAGTTGGCCTTTTTAGGGTTTTATTACAATGTCAGTTTTCATCAAAAAAATTTCTCGCGAGGATATGTGCTGAGTGTACAGTACTTTTCTGATCAGTCACCACATTTCAACAATCTCCCACTTGGAGACTGATCAGGCTCCGCACCGAACAATCTCCCACTTGGAGACTGATACTGCATGACACTAATGTACATGCATCATCTGCTGGATAAAACAATAGGATGCGACTGGTATAAATTCCACAATTATCAATCAAGAAGACCAATAGAAACTGATGAAGAAATCAGCTTATCCTGTGGAACTGCCTTCGTGAACATATCGACAGGATTCTCACTTGTGTGAATCTTCTCAAGCCGTAACTGACCCTCCTCCAAAACAGTCCGGATGAAGTGGTACCTAAGCTGAATGTGCTTTGTCCTTGAATGAAAAGAAAATTTCTTCGCAAGATGAATGACACTCTGACTATCAGTATACAATGGGTGATCCTCCTATGTCTAACCCAATTCCTCCAGAAAACATTGTAACCAAATCATCTCCTTGCTAGCTTCTATAGCAGCAACATACTCAGCTTCAGTGGTTGAAAGTGCAACAACATTTTGCAGCCTAGAAATACAACTGACTGTAGTTCCCCCTATAGTAAAAACATACCCTATAGTACTCCTCCGTGAATCAATATCACCCGCCAGATCAGAGTCAACAAATCCACTCAGAGCAGCATTAGATCCTTTGAAACATAATGCCTTTGTAGTAGTTCCTTTCAAATACTGAAGAATCCATTTCACAACATTCCAATGTTCCATACCTGGATTACTCATAAACCTGCTCACAACTCCCACTGCATGTGCAATATCTGGCCTTGTGCATACCATTGCATACATCAGACTGCTAATAGTTGATGAATGCGGGATGTTAGATATTTTATTAATCTCTTCTTGTGCCTTTGGGCACATCTCCTTAGTCAATTTGAAATGACTAGCCAAAGGTGTACTAACTACTTTTGCATCCTGCATGTTAAATCTTTTCAACACCTTCTTTATATACTCACTTTGGGACAAATTCAAGGTTTTATTTTTCCTGTCTCGTGTAATCCTTATACCAAGAATTTGCTTAGCTGCACCCAAATCCTTCATAGCAAATGACCTGACTAATTTCTGTTTAAGATCATTTTTATGTTGCATTTTAGACCCAACAACAAGCATGTCATCAACATAAAGCAACAGGATAATATAACTGTCATTATCAAATCTCTTAAAATATACACAATGATCAGAATGACATCTATGATAACCATGTTTAGCCATAAAACTATCAAATTTTAAATGCCATTGTCGGGGTGCTTGCTTTAGGCCATACAAACTTTTCTTCAACCTACACACTAAGTTCTCCTTACCTTTGACCTCATATCCCTTTGGTTGCAACATGTAAATTTCCTCCTCCAAATCTCCATGGAGAAAAGCTGTATTGACATCTAATTGTTCAAGATGTAAATCATCTACAGCCACAAGACTAAGTACAGTTATAATTGAAGTCATTTTTACAACTGGAGAAAATATTTCATCATAATCTATACCCTTTTTCTGTGCAAAACCTTTTACCACAAGTCTGGCCTTATATCTTTTCTGACCTCCTTCCTCCTCCTTCAGCCGATAAACCCATTTGTTAGGCAAGGCTCTTTTTTCTGCAGGTAAAGAGACTAAGTCCCAAGTCTTATTTTTCATCAAGGAGTCCATCTCCTCTTTCATGCCTAGCTCCCACTGTTGTTTGACATCTACCTGCATAGCTTCTTCATATTCTTCTAGTTCACCAGAATCAATTAATAATATAGAATACAAAGAAGGAGAAAATCTTTCAGGGGGTCTACTTGACCTCATAGAACGTCTAACACTTGCAGGGGTTTGTGGAACATTCTGTTGTTGCTGAGCATCAGGTACCTGTGGCATTTCATTTTCAGGAATCTCATCCAACACCACATATTCTTGCTTGTCTTGTTCATACTTCTTTTCCTGCATCTGTTCTTTATACATAACCTTCTCATTGAATAGAACATCTCTACTTCTAGTTATTTTCTTATTTTCAAAATCCCCTAACCGATAGCCATATTCATCTATCCCATATCCAATGAAGGTACATTTCTAAGATTTAGCATCAAGCTTGGTTTTGTTTTCTTTATCAACATGGACAAAAGCTTCACAACCAAAGGTTTTCAGAAAAGAATAATTTACCTTTTTACCAGTTCATGCCTCCTCTGGAATACCACCATCCAAAAGGGTTGAAGATCCTCTATTTATCAAATAGACAGTAGTATATACAACATCTACCCAAAAATGTAAGGGCAATTCAACATGCAATGTCATGCTCCTCGCGCGTTCCATGATAGTCCTATTCATTCTCTCTGACACACCATTTTCCTGTGGAGTTCCTAGAACTGTCTTCTGCTTTCTAATCCCATTTAAGGAGTTGTAATTTTCAAATGCTTTGCTGCAATACTCACCTCCATTATCCGATCTGAGACACTTCAACCTTTTTCCTATCTCATTCTCAACCAAAGCTTTCCATTTCTTAAAAGTTTCAAAAACATCTGTTTTTTGTTTTAGGAAATATACCCATGTTTTTCTAGTTGAGTCATCAATAAAAATAACATAATAACAAGAGCCACCAAGAGATGATACCTGAGCCGGTCCCCATACATCTGAATGCACAAGCTCTAACTTCTCACTCTTCTTCTCTTCCTCAACCTTGAGAAATCTGACTCTTTCCTGTTTGCCATAAACACAGTTTTCACATAACTCTAAATCAATCTTCTTTAGTCCTGGCAATAGATTTTTGGAGTGAAGGATTTTCATCCCTTTCTCACTCATGTGCCCAAGCCTATGGTGCCACATTATTGAATCTGTTCTTGCAACATCTATTGTTGTTGTCCCTACAGTAACTTTATTTGTAGCAGCTAAGGTAGAGTAAGTGTTACTAGTACACAAATATAATGTGCCTACCTTCGCACCTTTAGCTACTACTAATGATCCTTTACTGACCTTCTAGATACTATCTGAGAAGGTAACTATGTAACCTTCACTACCTAGTTGCCCTGTAGAAATTAAATTTCTTCTTAAGTTAGGAACATGTCTTACCTCCTGCAGAAACTAGTCATTACCATTCCGCAACTTTATCTTTATCTTTCCTTTTCCAACAATTTGACAGTGCTCATCATCACCCAAATATACCTGTCCAAAATCACCTTGAACATAATCTAGAAAATATTTTCTATGGGGTGTAGCATGAAATGAAGCCCCAGAATCTATTACCCAGGAATCATTAACATTATCCAAACATAAGATTAAAGCATCTTGTAAAGTATTGCTTGCAATATTAGCTTCCTTACTGTCATTTTCATTTTTGTCTCCTTTTTTTTTTCGAGACCAACAATCTTTCTTTAGATGACCAGGGTTTCCGCAGTACCAGCAATCTTTCTTTCCTCTAGATTGAGAGCATCATTTCTTTGACTTCCCTCGTGACTTCTCATTCCAAGGGCCTTTTCCTCTTTCCTTTGATCTTCCTCTGTTCTCCACATTCAAAACACTACCCGATGATGTTGGAGTCTCACTTGTGCTTTTCCTTCGCATTTCCTCGCTTAGGATAACACCAACAATATCATCAAATACCAAAGTATTTTTACTAGAGACAGAGTTACTTACAACCATAACCAAGCTATTCCAACTTTCTGGCAAAGAACATAAAATCAAGAGAGCCCCAACCTCTTCTGCAAAGGTAATTTTTACCGAAGACAATTGACTAGTAATTGTATTAAATTCATTTAAATGCTCCGCTACAAATCCTCCCTCATTCATTTTCAAATTAAACAAACGCTTTATAAGAAATACCTTATTTGAAGTCGAGGGTTTCTCATACAACTTAGCCAATGTTGCCATCAAATCTACAACCATTTTTGCTTCTATTATATTGAATGCTACAGACAACGCAAGGCACAATCGAATGGATCCCAGTGCCTTTCTATCTAAAATGTCCCACTCTTCATCTGACATTGTGGTCAGTTTATTTGCCTTTCCTTCCAATGGCCGCCACAAATCCTTTTGATACAAGTAATCCTCCATCTGCATTTTCCATAACTGATAATTCTGGCCGTTAAACTTTTCGACTTTGAATTTGGAATCCTCCATTTCTCCCACTCAAATCTTAGAGTCCTGCCAATTTATAGAATACCTCGCTCTGATACCAATTGTTAGGGTTTCAAGCATATCCGAAGCAAATATGAACTAACAATTATATGCAGATTTAAATAGAAAAGATAAAGAAATAAAATAGGACACAAATAACACAGAGATTTAACGTGGTTCACCCAGAATGGGTTACGTCCACCATACACAGTCGTCCAATCTTTCTTATTATCCAGCAAAAATAGTACATCAACCTTACAATGCCTTAAGCATCCCAGCCACTTATAACATGCGTTTTTAGGGCAAAAACAAAGTCGGCCTTTTTAGGGTTTTATTACAATGTCGATTTTCATCAAAAATATACCAAAATTTTTTTTTCTCGGGGGCTCCCACCCCTAAACCCCCGCTTTTCTCGGGGGTTGTCGCCCCGAACCCCTGCCCGGGGCCCAGCCCAGCCCCAGACCCTGGCGAGCATACATGCTGAGTGTACAGTGCTTTTCTGATCAGTCACCACATTTCAACATTATTATCTTATAGATTGAAGCTTTGACACAAATAACCTAGACGAGCCATGACAAATATGGCAACTTATATAATGATTCGGCTTAAAAGAACATATAAATATCAACCACCAAACCCTTGGCAAACATGTGTATTTGTAGTTTACTAAAAGCACCCCTAACCTCTATTATACCCCTTTCGCATGCACTGTATAATTAAGATGTCCATATTTTCACAAGGTTTCCTATGCACTTTTTTTGTTATATTTTGATATCACTATATTTTTTTAATCATATCAACTAATGGTACTACTATCTACACGTACATAGATACAAACTTATTGTGACTGTATCTTATACATTAAAGCCTAGATGCAAAAAAAACCTAGATAAACTATGACAAATATGAAGGTAGAGAAAAAGTAAGGGAATCCAACTAATAGCTGGCCCAAAAATGAAAGGCATTGGAAATGAAAACAAATATTAAAAAATAATTAAATTAAAATTAATATATTTAATTTTGTTAAAGGTGTTTCTATAATGAGTATATTGAATGAATTAATTTTTGAAATCAATTGTTGAAAAATTATAATAAGAAATACAAGATAATAGAGATATTAGGCATCATTACATTTGCTAAACCAATACAAAAACTTAATATTTTGGTTGAGGATTAGATTACTATCTCTTGTCCAAAACGTCATCATTGTTAAGTATTAAGATTCTATAGTTTCATCTACGTAACGCTATAACTCAAATGATAAGGTATTGAGACTTCTGGTCTCAATTTCATTCCTTGATTATCTTGTATCGATAGATTTTCCCATCATGAAAATTATTACAAATGACAACAAATATATTTATTATGTGAATATGAAAAATTATGTATATATATAATTTATGTTAAATCCCCGATATATATTCTTATATTATTGCTTAGAGATTTGAAATTATAATATTTTTAATAATAAACTTTAAACTAGGGGGATTTTTTTTTAATCTCTTAGAGTACATAGGGGTTTTATGTTTTAAAGTATTTTTTATTTATATAATATAAAATATAATCAAATATAAATTATATGAATATAATTATAACTATTGTCATATAATTTATATTATTTCTATAAGTACATTTTAAAAAAGGGTATTTGAATTTGAAAAATTTAAATATTTGGTTATATCTATGAAACTCACTTAGAGAGATATAGATATAGATAGAGAGAGATAGAGATAGAGAATGGACGGGGGGAGCAAGGGAGAGAGGTAGATAAAGATAAAGACAAATAAAAAATGCACGAGAGAGAGAGAGAGAGAGAGAGAGAGAGAGAGAGAGAGAGAGAGAGAGAGAGAGAGAGAGAGAGAGAGAGAGAGAGTAAAATCAAAAGAAAGATAAATTAAATTATTATATGGGTATGTGCAAGATCATGGTGGGCCAAAACAGGCCCTTAAGTGGCAATGAAATTTAAGAAAAATAGAGTTATGCAACTTGACATGAAAATTTGAATAAGTTATGAACATTATTTTTAAAATGTCTAAGAAGGGAATCTGTACAAAATTGAATGAAGTTTCTAAGCTACTAGTTGTTTTCTGAAAAAAAAAATCGATTTGATGAAAATTTGAAATTTCAATGTAGTAGTACTAAAATTTCAGGAAAAAGATAATAAGTAGGTGTATGTCAGACCACCCTAACCACAATAGAATCATAATATTTTTTTACAAGATTTTTAATATAAGTATTAGACTCATGTCCGGATGTGACACATATTTTTTTATAATTTTTTTGAAGTAAATAATTAATTATGAATTTTTTACAACTTTTCATAAATTCAAAAACTTGTATGTCTCACCACCTTAACTTGGTCTAAACTTTATGAAATTCAATTTATTTTTTATCCTATAGTAGACAAAGCATAGAATGTGGTGCATGTTTTGGACTCAAAAAATGTGACATCGTTTGAAAGTTATGGGTGTTTTTTAATTAGCCTATCAATCAGGACTTTAGTCAAAATTCAATTAGAAAATTAAAAATAATTATTTATTGAAGTAAAAATAAGGCAAACCTTCTATTGTTGGAAAGTTGAGAATTTCCTTAAAAAACCCTTTTCGTTTTATCAATTTTGGCTAAAAGAAAAGTCATCATCCACTAAGACGAAGTCTGGAAAAACAAGGAATACTCAAAAACATGTTTTTTTTCTGTTGACTTTCCAAGCTTGGCATTTCCTAGCCAAATCCCAAAGCAATCTCGAGCCAAATACCAAGATTTCAAATTTTTGTCAGAGAAATCGGATATCCGATATTTAATCGAATATCTGATTTGTATTTTTTTTATTATGAATAAAATTAATAATATTTTGTATGTTATTATATATTAATATATTATGATACGATATATTAATATGTTAATATATAATATATTAATATATAATAAACATGTTATATATTAATACTAGAATATATAAATCTATATATTAAAATTTATTATTAATATTTTTATTAATATATTAATAATAAAAGATATCAGATATTGGATAATATCTGATATCTGGTATTTTGTTGGAGAGAGAGAGAGAGAGATGGTTGGCAAGGGATATGGGGAAAGTGATCTAGATAGGGTGAGAGGGGGAAAGGGAGAGGGAGAGATAGGCAGAGAAGGGTAAGGCAGAGGGAGAGATAGGGAGAGAAGGGTAAAAGGTTATAGAGAGATATGGGGGGAGAGGGAGAGAAATACCTGATACCTTGGAGAGAGAGAGGGAGAGAAAAGTAATTAGGGGGAGGGAGAGAGATAGAGAAAGATGGTTGGAAAGGGATACGGGGAAAGTGATCTAGATAGGGTGAAAGGGCGAAAGGGAGAGGGAGAGATAGGAAGATAAGGTTAAGACAGAGGGAGAGATAGGGAGAGAAGGGTAAAAGGTTTTAGAGAGAGATGGGGGAAGAGGGAGAGAAATATTTGATACCTTGTTTAGGGAGATGGAGAGAAGAGTAATTAGGGGTAGAGAGAGAGAGATAGAGTCTTGGGGAGAGTGAGATTATAGATATCCTAAGGGGTCATATGGTGTCATTAGGGGTCATATGGGGTCCTAAGGGGCCACACAAATGTGTTAGAACACCACATGACCCCTTAGGACACCATATGACCCATTAGGACATCATATTGTTGTTAGGGGTCATACGGTGTCATAAGGGGTCATATGGTGTTCTAAGGAGTCACATGGTGTTGTTAGGTGTCATATGGGTTGTAGGGGGCAACACATGTTGTAGAACACCATATGACCCCTTAGGACATCATATGGACATCATGTGGTCCGAAGGGGTCACATGGTGTCTTGAGGGGCCATATAGTGTCCTAAGGGGTCACATGGTGTCGTTAGGGGTCATATGATATCCTAAGGGTCCACACATGTGTTATAACAACATATGACCTCGTAGGACACCATATGACCCATTTGGACATCATATTGTCCTAGGTTGTCATAAGGGGTCATGTCATATACTAGGATGTTAAAAGGGGTCATATGGTGTCCTAAGGGGTCATAAGGTGTCATTAGGGGTCCTAAAAGCCCACATGTGTTAGAACAACATATTGTCCCTTAGAACATCATAAGACCCCTAATGACACCATATGACCCATTAGGACATCATGATGTGCTAAGGGGTCATATGGTGTCATAAGGGGTCATGTCGTGTACTAGGATGTCAAAAGGGGTCATATGATGTCCTAAAGGGTCATATGGTGTCCTAAGGGGTCATACAGTGTCGTTAGGGGCCATATAAGGTCCCAAGGGCCCACACATGTGTTAGAACACCATATGATCCCTTAGGAAACCATAAGACCCCTGACGACACCATATGACCCATTAGGACATTATATTGTCCTAAGGGGTCATATGATGTCATAAGAGGTCATGTTGTGTACTAGGATGTTAAAAGGGGTCATATGGTGTCGCTAGGGGTCATATGGGGTCCCAAGGACCTACACGTGTTAAAACACCATATGACACCTTAGGACACCATATGACCCATTTGGACATCATATTGTCCTAAGGGATCATATGATGTCATAAGGAGTCATGTTGTGTGCTAGGATGTTAAAAGGGGTCATATGGTGTCCTAAGCACTCATACGATGTCGTTAGGGGTCATATGGGGTCCTAAGGGCTCACATGTGTCAGAACACTATATGACCTCTTAAGACACCATAAGACCCCTAATGACACCATATGACCCATTAAGACACCATATGATCCCTTAGGACACCATATGACCCATTAGGACATCATATTGTCCTAAGGGGTCATATGGTATCATAAGGGGTCATGTCATGTACTAGGATGTTAAAATAGGTCATATGGTGTCGTTAGGGGTCATATGGGGTCTTAAGGGTCCACACATGTGTTAGAACACCATATGACCCCTAACGATACCATATGACCCATTAGGACATCATATTGTCCTTGTTAGGAATCCCACAGATACTGAGAGGGGGGGTGAATCAGCATCTAACCGGTATATAGAATTTCTTGACTTAAAACATGCAGAACATAATATAATAGTGTACCTGTATGCAAGAAATAATGCAATAAACGGAATCAAGAACATCCACATGAAAATCACACCATAACACAAGGTTTTAATGAGGAAACCCGGTGTGGGAAAAACCTCGGTGGGATTTGTGACCCACAATATTCACTCACTGGCCAATAAGAAAATATTACTTACAATAGGGGCCTGCACATGCAGGAAGGCCAACTGCCTAGAGCTCACTGCTCAATGGGAAGTCTCACTGACTTACAATGAGGATTATACAAATCCAGTATCTTGTACTACTTTGCAATAGCATCTTCAATGCCTGATCCAATACCGGTTGCTGCTCTGCTGCTTACATAAACCCCTTAACCTATATTTCGCATAATAGGCCTGCCTAATATTTTTCCTTAATGCCTACATCTCATATCTCAAATGTCTACAATGATCTCTTTTATATATAAGAGTCATTTTACAATTTGCCAAGTCGGCTTACAAAGTTTTTCAATAATAAACAAAATATAATATAACAAAATCCTATCGGCCTTTGTGCCAGTATACTTCCTTTCTTTTGTGTCGGTGCCAGTGTGGAGTGTGATCTGCTGATGCCGGTATAATACCTTTGCTGGTGCCATAGGATTGCAAGTTTGCCATCAATGACAAAACCTTCAATCACATACAATGTTTCATTGGAGTGTGCATATGCCAACAATCTCCCCCTTTGGCATTGATGGCAACACTCATGAGAAATTTTAAAAGATGTATCCAAAAAAATGTGAAGTCCAAAAATGTTACCAAAAATGTGTGAGCTCCCCCTGAGCATATGATTCCTGTGATTTTAATTTTCTCATCCCACTACTCCCCCTTTGGCATCAATGACAAAGGTTGTCAAGATGTTAGTAGAGTTTGTAGTTTCAACCTTGTAACTGGGTGGTTACAATTTGAAAAAGATCTCCCAAAATCAAGTTTATACTATCCATAAACTTTTTGCTATCCTTTATTGATGTCTCTGTTCTCTTCATTATATCGGTAAGATGCTGCAAATGCTCTACCGGTGTTTTCTTTCCCTACATTAGTGCCTCAAATACTTCCTTTCGTAGTGATGCTAGATAGTCCAATCTTGGACTTAGTTTTGATCTCAAATGCTTGTCCTTATTCACTATTCTTTCTTTCTCTCTTTCCAATTTAAGTAATTCTTCTTCAAAATTTGTTATCTTTTCCTCAAAAACTGATAGTATATCAGGTGAGTTGACAAAACTATCTGCAAGTTTGTTGATCTCATCTTGTACCTTGCTCATCTTCTTGTCTATATCTACAGTCAAAAAGTTTGTTTTATAGGTATCTTTGTACAAATTTTTGTACTCTTTCAATAAATTTCTGTAGAAGTGTATCAAAATCTCTGTTACACTTCTTTATTTGCTCATCAAAGAATTTCTGTTTTTCAACTTCTATTTTATCCTTCAATGACTCTTCCTTTATTTTCTCAATGTTTTCTGTGATATATTTACACAGTGTATCAAGTTGTCCTAAAGAATCTTTATTGTCTATATTACAGTTAGGAGCAATTACCTTCAAAATTGGTATGGTATCATCAATTGCCTTGTAATCTTTTGAGCTGCAGTCGGTTATCTTCTTGATTGAATCTAATAGTACCTCAGTCACATTAGTTGATTTGTAGCTTGATAATGAATCAACAATCTGAGTACCGGTGGAAGTAACCAAGCTTGTATTGACCTTTGGTAGGTTTGTTTGTGTCTGCATTTATTTAAGCAATGGTTTTTCTACTTCACTAGTTGTCGGTGGTACTGTTTCTTTATGTACCTGTTCCGGTTGTTGTTGTTCCAGTTCTAGAGCCTTTTGCTCTATTTGTTTCACTATTTGTTGTATTGCCTCAGTCTGAGTTTGAGTCTCTACCTTTTTCTCTTTGTCTTCTGTCGGTTTCTCCTGTGTGTTATTAGTTTCCTCAGCTACCGGAGGCTCATTAGCCATATTAGTCTTATCAGTTGTATCTTTGACTACCACAATGTTGATCTTTTGAGTATCAACATCCACAGTATATAAGACTTCAGGATTAGGATTATCATCCTCTACATCCATACTCTCAGCTGCCGGTTGATCTTCTGTAGCTGTTGTTTTTACCGATGGAGTAATTAGAGGAGGTGGGGGTAAGTTGTCTCTAACCTTGATACTAGGTGGTCCACCAACTTTACCTTTACCCTTGTCTCTATCTTTCTGATAAACTTTTATGGGTTTGGGGTTCCTGTACTCTTCTTGTTTTTCTTTCTCAACTAGGAATATATCCCATCCATTTTCTATCTCCTCAGTCACCTCATTAATTCTTCCAACCATTAAAGCAACATACTGATGTGCAGTAGAAAATATTGTCATGTTAGCTTGAGCAATTAGGTCATCAATTTCTTTGGGTGAGTTTACCAGATATACAGCAAGTAGCTTTTCAATCTTTATTTTCTTGTCTAGTTCTATTACTGCTTGTCTTCTTGCTTCTAGTCTTTTAAATAGTTCATATGGAATTTCATTGACTACTTCCATCAAAAACTTCTTATACATATCCATATGCAATATAACATTATTTTCAACTTGTTCTTTTTTATCAGCTGTTAAGGTGTCATATATTTTCTCTATGTTCTTCAATTTATCTTCCTCTATAATTTCATTTAGCAGTATATCAAGAGGGGCCAAGTCTTTGTTTGTCCTCTTCTTCTTTTTGGGTGTTAGTTTCTTCTTCTTTGGTGTAGCCTTTCTTACCGGAGATCTCATTGCTTGTTGTTTTTGTCTTGTCCTCCTAGGTGAGGGTGTGGTTGCCTGTGAGGGATCTCTTTTTCTTACAACTCTTTTGAAAGTTGCAGGCATGTCACCCTCCGAAGAAGTACCTACTGGTGGTAGGTGAGTTTCAGGTTGTGGAGCTGCTAACTCATCCTCTGTTATACCTGTTTTCTTCAACACATCTTCTTTGATGGCTTTTGCTTGTCTGGAACCTTTCCTTACAACTGCCTCTATTGGCAATATTACATTATAATAGACGATGAAAGATTGTTGGCATTTCACAAGGATATTGAGAAGGTTGTTGATGATTATGGATATACCTGATTAAAGATGTTTATTGTCTTGATATTATTATTTGGTCATTGATGTCAAGAAATTGATTTTCTAATTCAGTATGATGTTGCCATATCTTGATAAGTATGATTTAAAGAATATAAAGATGCCAGTAAAAGACATAGGAAAGAATATGATGAATAAGGAGATGAATAAGGTATTCAATGGGCAACTACTATTGAGTCAGACAATGATGAGATCATGATGTTTAGATTGTTTTAACATCATACATATGTTGTAAATTGTGAAGGTTAATACTATACTATGTTACCAAGTGAAGAACCTAGTCGGTAAACCCTAAGGCTATCACTATCGGTTAATGAAGGTAGAATGTCTACCGAGTGAAGTTTAGTATTCATTGAGTTATAACCAAGTTGCTACCGAGTTGTAACCGAGCTATAACAAAATGCATTAAATGTTTGCATGCGTTATTTAATGAAGGAAGCTGATGAGCTGAAGCTGATTAAATGATTGGTGAGCCGTGGATGAAGTTTGTTAACGAATCTAAGGCAATGGAAAGTCAACATGAAGATCTACAACGCAGATTGAACCACAATACCATGGCACAAGTTCCAAGAAATGTATGCAAGTTCCAAGGTAGGGTAAAACATTTTTAGATCGAAAGATGCATTGAACCTGGACAAGATTGAAGATCTGATGGCTATGATTGATCATGGGAAATGTGATCAAGGAGATTAAGCGGTTACCTAATTGTTTATAAATAGGAAACTATTGATAAACAATGTATGCAGGCAAGTGTATGCACAAGGATGTTACATAGTGATTACCGAGCACAGAAGCTTGAAGACCTATTATAATAACAAAGTATAGAAGCCCAGCAGATAGACAAGATTAGTTCTATGTCTAGATTGTATTGAACAAATAGGAATCTGCTTTGGCATTTTATATGTGAAGTCACAGATAGATTTTTATTACTGTTATTTTGTGAAAGTGACAGAAAATCTCTTAACCGAGTGGACTTAACAGTCTTATTTGTAAAACCCTCTAGCAAGGTGACATTCTGATTGACTGTTTGAAATCCTTTAACAAGGTCACTTCTAACAAGGTGAAGATCCTAACAGATCTGAGGGAAATCCCTTAACTGGGTCACATCTAGCAATGTGTTTGTAATCTTTAACAGGATTTTCTTTTAACCAAGCATACTCTAGAAGAGTATATTTCTTAGTGGGTCTGAAATCCCACAGTGGTTTTTCCCTATTTGGGTTTCCACATTAAATCTGGTGTTATGAGGTTTATGATGTTTATATTCTTTTGAGTTTGCATGTTTGACAGTTTTGGTTATATTACTGATATATATGTTACCAAGGTTGAATCTGATGTTTTTATGGAAGATTAAGTTTGTATGATTCACCCCCCCCTCTCATCTTATTAGCTATTGGATCTATACTTATATTAAGTATCAGAACTATCAATTAGTATCAGAGCTTTGGACTCCAGAAGAAAAGTTTAAAGGCACTTGAGTTAAAGATCCAAAGATGTATAAGAGGGATGCACTGAAGCTGAACAAGTCAAGTTTCTCTACATGGCAGAAAAGGATGAAGTTGCATTTGTTAGGAGTTGGAGAATATGTTGTATACTATCTGGAGAATGATTTTGTTACACCGAGCACCTATCCATTGACTATGGAAGAGATAAAGGCAAAGCAAGAACATATTCAAGCAATGATTGAAATAAAATCTGCATTGACCAACTCAGAGTTTAATGACCTAGAAGGCTGCAATGATGCAAAGGCTATGTGGGATAAGCTCATATCAGTATATGGAGGAGATGAACATGTTCAAAGAGCAAAAGTAGATAGTCTAAGAGGACAACTTGAAACTATGAGGATGAATGAAGGTGAGAACATAACTCAGTACAATACAAGACTAAAGGATATTGTCAATCAAATCAAAGGAGCAGGTGGAACTATTGAAGAAAAAGATATAACAAGTAAGTTGTTGAGAACCCTTCTACCAGCTTATGCAATCCGAGTCTTTGCAATCAATGAATTAAGGTCTATACCTAATATGTCAGTTTCTTTAGATGCTACTAATGGTAAACTACATGCATTTGAGTTAAGTAACTTTGATAACAGTGGATCTTCGGTAAATAAAGTTGAATCTACATTTAGTTCTTTTCATCTTGATGAATCTAATGATTACAATGAAAGAAAGTATAAGTACTCTGAAGGAGATCACAGTGGAGCAAGTGAAAGATTTTGTAAGAACATGGAAGAAGTACACAAACTGTATGAGGAAATCAGAAAGCAAGAAGAGTTTGAAGCACTACTAGCCAAAAGGTTTCTTAGAGGCAAAGGTAAGTATAAAGGAAAACTACCTTTGAAATGTTTCAATTGTGATAAAATAGGACATATGGCTTCTAATTATCCTGACAAAGATTTTACTGAAAAGAGAGATTACTAAGATGACAGACAGAAAGATAATCATTACAGAGTACATCGAGACTTCAGAAGAAGAGATAGAAAGACATGTTTAATAGCTGATGAGGAATCCAATGATGATAAATCAGATGAGACTGATACAAAGGAAGTAGTTTATGTGGCTATCAAAGATGGATCAGATGAAGAAAGGTATGAAGAAAAATCCCTAATATCTCACATAAACACTAATGATTCTTGGATTATAGATAGTGGCTGCTCACATCATATGACAGGAGATAAACACAAGTTTGTTATATTAGAAGATTATGATGGAGGCTATGTTAGATTTGGTAATGATGCACCATGTCCGGTAAAAGGTAAAGGATCTATAACACTTCTTGATAATGCAAGATGCAATGATGTTTATTGGCTTGAAGGTTTGAAATACAATTTGTTGAGTGTAGCACAACTAAACAACATAGGTTACCGAATAGAATTTCAGAAAGGAATTGTCAAATTTCATGACAAGAATGGAAAGTTAGCTGCTACCGAGACACAAACAAAAGGTAACACATTTCACCTTGACTCAACTCGTAACAAGTGTTTGTATGCAAAGATAGATGATACCTAGTTATGGCATAAAAGGTTTTGTCATGTAAATTTTGATAATCTAATCAAAATAAGTAAGAAGCACCGAGTAAGAGGTCTACCAAGTCTTGAAAAACTTGAGAATGCTATGTGCCGAGGATGCCAGATGGGTAAGATGACAAGATCAAGTTTTAAAAGTAAGTCTTACACCTCGAAGGGAATTTTAGATCTAGTGCACACTGATCTTTGTGGTCCTATGAAAGTTCAAAGTTATTATGGTGATAAATATTTCATATTATTTGTGGATGACTATTCAAGGATGATGTCAGTAATGTTTTTAAAAGAAAAATCAGAAGCTTTTCAAATGTTTAAATGGTACAAGGCAAGAGTTGAAAATGAAACAGGAAGACAACTGAAATGTCTTAGATCAGATAAAGGAGGAGAGTTCACATCTGATGAGTTCAACTTATTCTGCAATGATCATGGTATTAAAAGACAAGTCTCTGCACCGAGAACTCCACAATAGAATGGAATAGCTGAGAGAAGAAATAGATCTATTGTGGATTGTGCTAGAACACTAATGATTGAAAAGAAGGTGCCACAAACATTTTGGAGAGAAGCAATAATCACAGCAGTTTACACCTTGAACTGAGTTCAATTGAAGAAAGGTACTTTGAAGACACCATATGAAATCTGGTATGATAAGAAACCTAATGTAAGTTATTTTAAAATCTTTGGAAGTAAATGCTATGTTCACAAAGATGATAGATATGGCAAGTTTGATTAGAAAAGTGAAGAAGGAACATTTCTAGGTTATTCTTATAGAAGCAGAGCATTTAAATGTCTGATCAAATCATCTAACAAAATAGTAGAAATTGCAAATGTGAAAATTGATGAATTTGCAGAAAGAAATGATGAAGGAAATTCCAAGGAACTAGAAGACTATGATGAATTTATCTATGTTCAACCGAGAAGTCTTACTGAGAAGACTGTTGAAGAAAATGAAGAGAATATCCAGTTACCGAGTGATGAAGAAGATCATACAGAGCCTACCGAGCTTGTATTAGCCAAGTATGTCAGAAGACATCATGCAACAAGTCATATTATAGGAGAAAAGGATGATCCAATGATGACAAGGAACAAATTGAGACAGAACACATGTTTGATATCTGAATTTGAACCGAGAATAGTGAAAGAGGCATTTAACACTGAAGATTGGATAAATGCTATGACAAAAAAGATTGATCAAATCAAGAAGAATGACACATGGACACTAATCCCAAGACCAAAGGACAAAAATGTAATCGGTACAAAGTGGATTTTCAAAAACAAGCTAAATGAAAAAGGAGAGGTCATTCGAAACAAAGAAAGACTAGTTTGCAAAGGTTATGCTCAAGAAGAAGGAATTGATTATGGTGAAACTTTTTCACTTGTTGCTAGACTAGAAGGAGTAAGAACATTGTTGGCCTATGTTGCTTTCAAACATTTCAAGGTATATCAAATGGATGTCAAATCTGCATTTCTAAATGGAATATTAGAAGAAGAATTTTTTATTGAACAACCTAAAAGATTTGTTGAAGACAATAATAAAGATCAGGTATGTAAATTGAACAAAACTTTACATGGTTTGAAACAAGCACCTAGGGCATGGTATGAAAGATTGCACTCTTATTTGATTAAGATTGGTTTTATAAGGACAAGTGAGAAAAGCAACATGTACATGAAGAATGATGAAAATGGAATACTGATCTCAGCCATATTTGTTGATGATATTATATTTTGTGGAAATGACTCTTTATGCAAGAACTTTGGAAATGAAATGAGCAAAGAATTTGAGATGTCATTAATTGGTGAGATAAAGTATTTTATAGGTTTACAGATACTACAAATGAAAAATGATATTTTCATTACTCAATCCAAGTATATAAAGGAAATCTTGAAGAAATTTGGAATGGAGGATTCAAAACCAGTAAGTACTCCTATGACTACCAACTGTAAATTATCAAAGAATGATGAATCTGCATTTGTTGATGAGACACTTTACCAATCTATGCTTGGAAAACTACAATATGTTGTTCACAGTAGACCAGACATAGCACATGCAGTAGGTATAGTTGCAAGATTCTCTGCAGATCCTAAGGAAACACATATGACAACAATCAAAAGAATTTTTAGATACTTGAAAGGCGCTGAGGATTATGGCTTAGTATATCAGAAAGGAAATGATTTTGATTTAAAAGTTTATACTGATGTTGATTGGCCAGGCAACATTGATGACAGAAAAAGCACAAGTGGAGGAGCTTTCTTTTTAGGAGAAAGACTAGTGAGTTGGCTTAGCAAGAAACAAGGATGTGTTTCACAGTCAACAACAAAAGCTGAATACGTTGTTGCAACACTGAATTGTACCAACATTGCATGGATCAAACAATTATTGGAAGGTATAAATGAGAAAGTTACCAAGCCAGTAACTATATTCTGTGACAATACTAGTGCCATTAATATTTCAAAAAATCCTGTTATGCACTCTAATACAAAGCACATCTCTATCAAATATCGTTATCTTAGAGAAGAAGCTCAAGAGAAGAAAGTGGTGTTGGAGTATGTTAGCACAAAGGAACAAATAGCATATATCTTCACCAAGCCACTACCAACAGACACTTTTGAATATCTCAGAAGTAAGTTAGAGGTCCTACCCCTATCTTCTACTCACTGACCAAGTTCGGTGAAAGCATCAATCCGACGACTCTATCGAATATCTTTTAGGAGTTGATGCTGCATTACACACTTTAGGATGTTTTCTAAATGTGCACAGGAATTATTATAGGAAACAATATAGGGAACAAGAATTAAAGACAAAATGCTCTGATTGAGACTCAGTTGATACACAATAGCAGGAAATGACTTCATATAGGAAGAAATTATGTTTTAGTTCTTTACTTTTTGGCATTGTTGTCAAAGGGAGAGAAGACTAACATCGGGGGAGAAGTCTAAAATAAAACTGAGCAGACTATAGATTGAAAAGAAGACTGAAGAAAAGAGGAGAAGTCTAATGTATGGGAGAGAGCATTTCAACATTTCAGAATCACAACAATCCGAATCTTTTAAGGTCAAATCAATTGGTTTTGCCATCAATGCCAAAGGGGGAGATTGTTGCCAATATTGCATTATAACAGACGATGAAAGATTGTTGAAATTTCACAAGGTTGTTGATGATTATGGATATAACTGATTAAAGATGTTTACTGTCTTGAAATTATTATTTTGTCATTGATGTCAAGAAATTGATTTTCTAATTCAGTATGATGTTGCCATATCTTGAGAAGTATGATTTAAAGAATATAAAGATGTCGGTAAAAGACACAGGAAAGAATATGATGAATAAGGGGATGAATAAGGTATTCAATGGGCAATTACTACCGAGTTAGACAATGATGAGATCATGATGTTTAGATTGTTTTAACATCATAAATATGTTGTAAATTGTGAAGGTTAATACTATACTATGTTACCAAGCCAAGAACCTAGTCGGTAAACCCTAAGGAACCTAGTCGGTAAACCCTAAGGTTATCACTATCGGTTAATGAAGGAGGAATGTCTACCAAGTGAAGTTTAGTATTCACCGAGTTATAACCGAGTTGCTACTGAGTTGTAACTGAGCTATAACAAAATGCATTAAATGTTTGCATGTGTTATTTAATGAAGGAAGCTGATGAGCTGGAGCTGATTAAATGATTGGTGAGTCATGGATAAAGTTTGTTAACGAATCTAAGGCAATGGAAAGTCAGCATGAAGATCTATAGCATAGATTGAACCGCAATACCCTGGCACAAGTTCCAAGAAATGTATGCAAGTTCCAAGGCAGGGTAAAATGTTTTGATCAGATTGAAAGATGCATTGAACCTAGACAAGATTGAAGATTTGATGGCTATGAGTGATCATGAGAAATGTGATCAAGGAGATTAAGCGGTTACCTAATTGTTTATAAATAGGAAACTATTGATAAACAATGTATGCGGGCAAGTGTATGCACAGGGATGCTACATAGTGATTATCAAGCATAGAAGCTTGAAAACCTGTTAGAATAACAGAGTATAGAAGCCCAACAGATAGACAAGATTAGTTCTATGTCTAGATTGTATTGAACAAATAGGAATCTGCTTTAGCATTTTAGATGTGAAGTTGCAAATAGATTTTTATTACTGTTATTTTGTGAAAGTGACAGAAAATCTCTTAACCGAGTGAACTTAATAGTCTTATTTGTAAAACCCTTTAGCAAGGTGACATTCTGATTGAGTGTTTGAAATCCTTTAACAAGGTCACTTCTAACAAGGTGAAGATCCTAACAAATCTGAGGGAAATCCCTTAACCGGGTCACATCTAGCAATGTGTTTGTAATCTTTAACATGATTTGCTTTTAACCGAGCATATTCTAGAAGAGTATATTTCTTAGTAGGTCTGAAATCCCACAGTGGTCTTTCCCTATTTGGGTTTCCACGTTAAATCTGGTGTTATGAGGTTTATGATGTTTATATGCTTTTGAGTTTGCATGTTTGACAATTTTGGTTATATTATTGATATATATGTTACCGAGGTTGAATCTGATGTTTTTATGGAAGATTAAGTTTGTATGATTCACTCCACCCTCTCATCTTATTAGCTATTGGATCTGTACTTATATTAAGTATCAGAACTATCAACCTCAACCTTTTTCACTCTTTTCTTTGATTGTATTTGGCTTTCAATAGTTTCTGCACTACCAAATACTTCTTTCTTAGGTTCTTTGGGGGCTTCCAGAAGTGCTTTAGCATATGTTTCAATTATATGATCATCTATTTCATAGTCCATCTCAGTTACCCAAACTGTCCTAGGGATGACTGCTTCCATCTAGATTTCATCTTTCTTGATTACAAAGCATATTTCATCTTTGTATTTATCGACAATCTTTTGTGATAACCTGATTCTTTTCTTCATTTTGGCCTTTAGTGCTTGAAAGAAGTCATGAATATTGTTTTCCTTGTCTTCTCCCATGTTATTGAATAGTTCTATTAACTATTTGCCTACCGATATATCATATCCAAGTTCTTTGTATCCTATACTGGGAACCTATTTTGTTATATGTAGCATCAGACATAATAACAGATTTCCAAACCTGAAAGTTCCTTTCTTGTCCTTCTTAATCTTTCCAAGGTTGTCAATTAATTCATCCTTTAACCACTCACATATATCAATCTTTTCATTATCTGTGACCATATCATAAGCACTCTTAATGCATAAACTTGAAACTAAATTGAGTCTATTTGCATGAGTAGTTTTATACCCTAATATCATGCTGATAAATCTCACATTAATGTCTATTACATCATTAACTCTTAGGGACCTCTTGTCGAATGTTGCACTAGTTAGGTTTGTAAGTAGGTCATTGGATACCTTCTTGGTTTTATCTGGCCTTTTGTCAGTGATTGGTAACCTTGTGACAACTTTCATAGCTTCCTTAGTGATTTTGTGGACTGCATCTAACCAAAAAAATTCATCATGTACCCTACTTAAGACTATCCTAATCACATCCTTGGGGAATTTAGGAATGCTAAGAATCTCTATAAATCCTAGGGTCTCAATGATCTTGTGTTCATCTTTTACATTGTCGGTTTTATCACATATCAGAGTTTTAAACATGGTTTTAATCTCTTCATCTCCTAGTTCCTCAATGTTGTAGTGGATGTACATTCTGGGGTCTTCAACATAAACAACTCCCTTAGGAATTTGAGAAAAAGCACCTAAGGTATCATCTTTCTTTGCTACCTCGGGAACTAACTGAAATACGGGCCTAGGTCTTTTTATCACTTCAACAATAGTAGGGTTTGTTATATATTCAATTGCAGAGGTGGATGTCATGATTAAATACCTTTTACTACCTTTAGGATGGATGATTGCTTGGAGTGTTCTTGCTTCTTGCTCAAAATGCCTTAGCTCGAAAACTTCGCGCTCTTCGTAGGTTTGAAATCTTGGTGAAATAAAATGGAGCCAAAACCTTGATTTTATAGTGTCTTTTCGCCATCTACCACATTAATTGCATGTCGATTAAGTATTCACTTAACATTGTTTTCCGGTAATAAGTAATTTCCAACTTCTTATCTCTAACCGAGGGAATAATAGCACATGTGTCAATAGATTGCCAAACCCTCAGAGAAATTTTCTTTAATTAGATGAAGAACTTCCTGCCGGTGGAGCACTACTCTGTCCTTCCGGTGAAGCATCACTCTGTTCTGCTGGTGAAGCATTGGTTTGTTCTACCGGTGGAGGAGTATTCCTAATATTTAGATAAGCTTTTCTAATCCATTGTTTTGAGAATTCTTGCTTAACCTCTTCAACTTTTTCTTTACCTTTCAAGCTAGAACTTTTGTTGTCTATCGGTGTTCCTTTACTTCTACAGAATTTAGCAATATGCCCAATCTTGTTACATGCATAACAAATTACATTATTCTTCTGAATAGCTTTCCCATAACCTATGCCAGTTTGTGTTCTGCATTAATTAGATAAATGTCCAAATCTTCCACAAACATAACATCTCACATTCATCCTGTAGTTTTCAGAGTTGTGACCTACTTTGTTGCATTTAGAACATTGACCGATGGGTGTGTTGATATTCTGATAATTTCTAGATATACATTCATTTTCTCTATGACCATACTTATTATAGTTAAAGCATTTTCCATTGAATTTATACGCATTAGGTTGTCTTACCAGTTTGTTGTGATCCTGAGTATTTGCAATACCGGAGCTTTTAGCAACTTCAAAGCCAATTCTAGAAGTGTCACCTTTAGGTTTTTGATTCTTCAACAAGGTGCCAAGTTCCTCTGAGCTTTTCTTGAATTTTTATTTATGTTGATTTGCAGTTTCTAGTTCTCTTTCTAAGACTTCTTTTTGTCTCATTAGTTCATTTGAGTCATTCTGAGTATGCATCAGATCTGTCTTCAACATGTCATTTTCATAGCTGAGTCTTGTGTTCTCACTTGCTACATCACTTAGTCTTCTGGTCAATTCTTCTTCATTCTTCTTCCTATCCTCAATCTCTTTGCAAAATCTCATAGTCATATCCTGCATCTCAATCTTTGTTGTCATGTTCTCTTGTTTCGTCTTGCTTATCATGTCATTAAGTGATTCCTTTTCATCATTCTCATTTTGCAATTTTTCACAAAGTTATCTTCTCTTATTTCTTGCAACAGTAAAATATTCTTGAAGTGCTTGAATGATATCCTGAGCTGCCCTTAAATCATCTTCTAGTTTGATATTTTTCAATTTCTCTACATCATAGTCTGAAAGAGCTCCTTCCAGTTGCTTCATTAGATTTTCCATCTTTACCAGTGTCAAGATCTTCCTCAAGTTGTTAGGCTTCTGAAAATAGAGGACCAGGCTCTGATACCAATTGTTAGGAATCCCACAAATACTGAGAGGGGGGGGGGGTGAATCAGTATCTAACCGGTATATAGAATTTCTTGACTTAAAACATGCAGAACATAATATAACACTGTATTGGTATGCAAGAAATAATGCAATAAACAGAATCAAGAACATCCACATGAAAAGCACACCATAACACAATGTTTTAATGAGGAAACCCGGTGTGGGAAAAACCTCGGTGGGATTTGTGACCCACAATATTTACTTACTGGCCAATAAGAGAATATTACTTACAATAGGGGTCTGCACATGCAAGAAGGCCAACTGCTTAGAGCTCACTGCTCAATGGGAAGTCTCACTGACTTACAATGAGGATTATATAAATCCAATATCTTGTGTTGCTTTACAATAGCATCTTCAATGCCTGATCTAGTACCGATTGCTGCTTTGCTGCTTACATAAACCCCTTAACCTATATTTCGCATAATAGGTCTGCCTAATATTTTTGCTTAATGCTTACATCTCATATCTCAAATGTCTACAATGATCTCTTTTATATATAAGAGTCATTTTACAATTTGCCAAGTCGGCTTATAAAGTTTTTCAATAATAAACAAAATATAATATAACAAAATCCTGTCGGCCTTTGTGCCGGTATACTTCCTTTCTTTTGTGTCGGTGCCGGTGTCCTAAGTGTCGGTGTGGAGTGTGATCTATTGATGCCAGTATAATACCTTTGCCGGTGCCATAGGATTGCAAGGTTGCCATCAATGACAAAACCTTCAATCACATACAATGTCTCATTGAAGTGTGCATATGCCAATAGTCCTAAGCGGTCATATGGTGTTATAAGGGGTCATGTCATGTACTAAGATGTTAAAAGGGTTTTATGGTGTCTTAAGGGGTCATATGGTGTCGTTAGGGGTCATATGGGGTCCTAATGGCCCACATATGTGTTAGAACACCATATGACCCATTAGGACACCATTTGAACCCTTAGGACATCATATGACCCATTAGGATATCATATTGTCTTAAGTGGTCATATGGTGTCATAAGGGGTCATGTCATGTACTACGATGTTAAAAGGGGTCATATGGTGTCCTCAGGAGTCATATGGTGTAGTTACGGGTCATATGGGGTCCTAAGGGTCCACACATGTTTTAGAACACCATATGACCCCTTAGGGCACCATAAGGTCCCTAACAACACCATATGACCCATTAGGACATCATATTGTCCTAATGGGTCATATGATGTCATAAGGGGTCATGTTATGTACTAGGATGTTAAAAGGGGTCATATGGTGTCTTAAGGAGCCATATGGGGTCCTAAGGGCCCAAACATGTGTTAGGACACTGTATGACCCCTTATGACACCCTAAGGCCCCTAACGATACCATATTAAGATACTATATGACCCATTAGGACATTATATTGTCCTAAGGGGTCATATGGTGTCATAAGGGGTCATGTCATGTACTAAGATGTTAAAAGGGGTCATATGGTGTCCTAAGGGGTCCTAAGGGCCCACACATGTGTTAGAATACCATATGAGCCCTTAGGACACCATAAGGCCCCTAGCGACACCATTTGAGCCCTTAGGACACCATACGACCCATTAGGACATCATATTGTCCTAAGGGGTCATGTCGTGTACTAGGATGTTAAAAGGGGTCATATGGTGCACTAAGAGGTCATATGGTGTCATTAGGGGTCATATGGGTTCCTAAGGGCCCACACATGTGTTATAACACCATATGACCCCCTAGGACACCATATGACCCCTTATGACACCATATGACCCATTAGGATATCATATTGTCCTAAGGGGTCATATGGTATCATAAGGGGTCATGTTGTGTAGTATGATGATAAAAGGGGTCATATGGTGTCATGAGGGGTCATATGGTATCATTAGGGGCATAAGGTGTCGTTAGGGGTCATGTGGGGTCCTAAGGGCCCACACATGTGTTAAAACACCATGTGATCCCTAAGGAAACCATATGACCCATAACAACACCATCTAACCCCTTGGGACACCATATGATCCATTAAGACATCATATTGTCCTAAGGGGTCATTTGGGTTTCTAAGGGCCCACACATGTGTTAGAACACCATATGACCCTTTAAGACACCAAAGGACCCCTAACAACACGATATGACCTATTCAGACACCATATGACCCCTTAGGACACCATATGATGCATTAGGACATCACATTGTGCTAAGGGGTCATATGGTGTCATAAGGGGTCATGTCATGTACTAGAATGTTAAAAGGGGTCATATGGTGTCGTTAGGGATCATATGGGGTCCTAAGGTCCTACACATGTGTTAGAACACCATATGACCTCTTAGGACATCACAAGGACCCTAACAACACCATATTATCCTTTAGGACACCATATGACCCATTAGGGCATCATATTGTCCTAAGGGGTCATATGGTGTCATATAGGGTCATGACATTTACTAGGATGTTAAAAGGGGTCATATGGTGTCTTAAAGGGTCATATAGGGTCCTAAGGGCGCACATGTGTTAGAACATCATATGACCCCTTAGGACACCATATGACCCATTAGAACATCATATTGTCCTAAGGGGTCATATGGTGTCATAAGGGGTCATGTCATGTACTAGAATGTTAAAAGGGCTCATATGGTGTCCTAAGGGGTCATATGGGCTCCTAAGGGCCCACACATGTGTTAGAACACCATATGACCCCTTAGGACACCATATGACCCATTAGGACATCATATTGTCCTAAGGGGTCATACGACGTCATAAGGGGTCATGTCATGTACTAGTATGTTAAAAGGGGTCATATGGTGTCGTTAGGGGTTATATGGGATCTTAAGGGCTCACACATGTGTGATGGGCCTTTAGAACACGTGCATGTGTGATGGGCCTTTAGGACCACATTGTGTTCTAAGGGGTCATATGTGATCCTAAGGGGTCACGCATGTGTTAGAACACATGCATGACCCCTTAGGACCACATATGAGCCCTTTTAACATCCTAGTAGTTGGGTCATAAGGGGTATATTTTATACACTAGTATGATGTTAAACTTGGGCTCATATGTGGTCCCAAGGGGTCACACATGTGTTCTAACACATGCGTGATACCGTAGGATCACATATGACCCCTTAGAATACAATGTGGTCCTAAAGGGTCGTCACACATGCATGTGTTCTAACTTATTCATTTAACCCCTTCTAAGACCATGTACATGTATGACCCCAGAGGATCACATAGAGTCCTAAGGGGTCACACATGTACATTCTAGAACACATGCACGTGTCCCCTTAAGCCATGTCCGATTTTCAAATTAATTCCCCTTTTAAAACACATGCGTCCAGCCCCTTAGGACCACACACACACACACACACATATATATATATATTAGTGTATACAACATACCCCTTATGAACCAACTTGACCACATAATATCTCACATTGTGTCCTAATTGTATGACCATCCCCTTAAGACACATATCTAGTATGTAATTAACTAATTATGGCCATACCCCTTTTAAGATGTATTATTACGACCATACCCCCTAAGCCACATGTGTGTCCTATTTAAAGTTTCTTCCTCTTAAGCCACATACATCCTAATTAGGCCTATCCCCTTAAGCCACGTGTACTAGTTAGGCCAATCCCCTTAAGTCATGTGTCTTAAATGATTAATTACAACATTTGTAGATGTTAAATTTGAAATTCCTATTCTAAGTACATGAAATTAACTAATTACGACCATACCCATCTTATCATACTATTACGACCATACCCCTTTTAACATGCACTAGTGTACACATGTACAACATGTACCCCTTATGACCACATAGGATCACATCACGTCCTAAGGGGTCATATATGGCATAATAGGACCTATTAAATGCCATATATTAAATGGCATAATAGGTCCTATTAAATATATGAAATTAAGTAATTACGATCAAATTAAATTTAATTACGACCATCCCCTTAAGACACATGTAATTAGGACATGTGTCTTAAAGGGATGGTCATAATTATTTGTTTAAATGATCCCCTTAAGCAAGATGTGTGTCCTATTTAAATTTTCTTCCCCTTAAGCCACATACATCCTAATTAGGCCTATCCCCTTAAGCCAATTGTCCTATTTCTAGTTTGATCCCCTTAAGCCACATGTCCTAGTTAGGCCAATCCCCTTATGTCATGTGTCTTAAATGATTAATTACAAAATTTGTAGATTTTAAATTTGAAATTCCTATTCTAAGTATGAAATTAACTAATTACGACCATAACTGTAGCGCCCACCAATAAACCCTAGGGAAGCTTATATCAACTAGCTTAAAAGAGTGGAATATTTTTTTTTAACTAACTAGGTTCCATCTAGTTACGATAGGCAATGTGTTTAAGAGTTGGTTTATTAGTTTCATCTCAAAGTTAAATGCTTAATCATTGTTTGTTACTCTATGTTCCCAATTCAGCAGAATCATGTTTATGGGGTTTCTTAGTCTCTGTAGGGCAATGACGTCACTACTTAAATCACATTTACTTACAAATTCAAGATCAATTCATTACATTACCATCATAATAAAAATGCACATATATGCACCTAATATTCTAACTTATCAAGGAACACCACTACATGTGCACACAAGTGTACTATCTAACATAGAATTTTCACCCAAGAATATACTACATATGCTGCCCTCTATTCTCCTAATGCATCCTACCAACAATAATGCTTAACAACTGCATACTAAGTATGATATACACATCCCTAATCCTTAGCTAATCTAGGAACTAAATTTTGGTATTATTGGCATTAAGTTGTCATTGATGTCAACTGGTTTGGCATGGCCATCGGTAAGTAAGAAGTGGTGACCGATATAGGAGAAGTAAGACATGATGATGTCAATCCATATGTATGTAAGCATATGGAAGGTAAGCTATCGGTACACATGAAATGCATCATCTATTGGTAAAGCAAGACCACCGGCAAGACAAAGCAAGCAAGCAAGCAAGAGAAGAATTGAAGGATGTAAATCGGTATACTCAGAGAATAGGTTTGCAAGTATGAAGGCCCACCGGTGGAGTCAGGTTATACCGGTAAGGTGGGTTGAACTGGTAGTCAATCTTGGTCAGCGAAGAATGTCAAACCGACATAGCAAACCAAGTAGAGGTGTATGTCGACAAAGATGATAGTTGGAAGCTAGGTGGTGATAATGCACAGGTCGGTGAAGTGTGCATCGATGTAACAGTTAGCAAGAAGGTCTACTTTTATTAAGAACCCGCAAGTCATGGGAGGATGCTAGAAGATTGCAACTTGAGGAAGACAAGCTGGCAAGCGATTGAACTTATCCTGCAAGAATATCTGATCTTCATACACATTTTCTGAAGGAAACAATCGAGCCATTAATGGCGTGAGACAGAGAAACACAAAAAAGCATGGTGCAGACCTCCAAGTATAAAAAACACACATTGGAATGCGAGGCATTGGTGGTGTTGATCAATGACATGAAGATCATCTCTTTGGAAAAGCAGATCAAATCAAATCCAATACAGATTGAGTTGGTGAAGGCAAAACCTAACACGACACTATTTGAATGTTGTTTTGGCAGGAACCCTAGATGATAAATATGTGGGCTCGAGATAGAAATCAGTTGATGCTTGATGCGAAGAGTGATAGAGAAGAGAGCTTGGGAAAGGAGAAAGATCATCTTCCTTAGAGTTTATTCTAAGAAAGTTGCAGAGTGAGTTAGCAAGTGAATTGGTGAGAGGGTCTAACCGGTAGAGACATAGTAACCGATAAACTATTGTAGGTCTAACTGTTAAGATAACCGGTGAGGTGTGATTGATCAAGAAGGCATCTGAGAGTGATATAGTGTGGTGTGAGGCCGAGGGAGAAAGAAGAGAGGCTAAGATTAATGGGTGAGTGATCAAAGAGAGTAATCTGATAACCGACATTGTGAGAACTAGTGAAGAAGAAGAGGTTGTTAACTAGTAGAAATTCATTGTTCAGGTGTTGTAGAACTCATTTGCAACCAAGTGCTATAATTGTATCTAAATTGTATTTCATTATACAACACCGAGTTGGAGCTTGGTGCAGGGGTTGGTGCTCCTTGGGTTGGTGCCCTAAATTAGTGTAATCCATTGTTTCACTTGTGAGGCTGGATTGGAGCAGTAGACTCTAGTAACATTTCTCACTGAGGTTTTTCCCATTTTGGGTTTTCCTTGTACATCTGGTGTTGTGGGTTGCATTTGTGTATTTGCCTGTTTTGATATCCATATTTGTCTTACCGGTTTGATTGTTTAGTGCTTAGGGTGATAACCGGTATTCCAAGGTTGTTTATGAAGAAAAGAAGATTAGGAACCACTAATTCACCCCACTCTTAGTGGTACATTGTGTTCAACAATTGGTATCAGAGCTGAGGTTCCCGGTTGCTTAAAGCTTGGGTAGATTCTAGTTTTAGAACACAATGGCAAGAAATGAGTCTGCCTCCTCAAAACCTACCATGTTTGATGGATCTAACTATGCCTTTTGGAGAAGAAGAATGGAGACCTATATTTCCTCCCTTGGTTTTGATGTGTGGATGTCTGTTAAGAATGGGTATACTATCCCTAGTGTTCTTTCCACTGATTCGGATGCTAAGAACCAGTATGAGAATAATGCAAAGGCTAAATATGCTATCCTAAGCGGGTTGTCTGATAATGAGTTTGTCAAGGTCATGCACTGTGCATCTACCAAGGAGAGTTGGGATAAAATGTAGAGGTTAATTGAAGGAGATGCAAAAGTCAAAGAGGTCAAGTTGCAAGCACTAAGGGGTCAACTTGAAGGCATCGAGATGAAGGATGAAGAAAAGATTGCAAACTACCTTCACAGAATAGATGAAACTGTGAACACTATCAGAGGACTTGGAGAAGAAATTGCAGATGAGATTATTGTCAAGAAGGTACTTAGATCTCTCACATCTAAGTATGATACTAAGGTTTTAGCCATAGAGGAAGCCAAGGATCTGAAGGCTTTCACAATGGATGAGTTATTTGGCTCTCTAACAGCCTATGAAATGAGAAAAACCGGTAAAGCATCCTCAAGGAAAGAGGCATCATTCAACTCCACAAAGAAGGGCAAGGAAGAGGTTGCTCATAAAGGATCTAGTGAAGACTCAGATGCATAGGTAGAAAACTTTTTTAGAAAGCTCAAGAGAGGATCTGACAAGTATAAAGGAAAGTTACCACTTAAATGTTTCAGTTGTGGTAAAGTTGGATACTTTGCTGCAAAATGTCCTTATGATGAAATCGGTGGAGATGAGCAAAGAAGTTTTACTGAATCTGCTGGTAAAGACAAAGAAATAAATGTCTACCGACAAGGAAGAAGAGGCTACCAAAAGAAGAACAACCTATATACTATTGAGGATGATGCCACAGACAAAGAAAGTGCATCAGAAGATGACCACCATGAGAATGAAAGAGAAGTTAATCTCTTTATGACACTTCATGAACTGATTGGTGAAGATGAGGAAGAAGAAGACATTAAGGCCGAAGTGGATCTATAAGGTGAGCTCATAAGTGCTCTTGAGGAGCTGAGTAAAACAAGAAGAGAACTTAAGAAGTTCAAGCTTGTTGTAGTAGATCAACAAGGTCTCTTGAAGCAATCCCTGGATGAGTCCAATCAAGTTATATCTGACTTGAAACTCCAGTTGGAAGAATCCAAGAGGATATGTGAAGTTACATCCTCTGATCTGATGAAGAAGGAAAAGGAGTATCAAGATCTGGAAGCAGAAATAGTGAAGCTCAGAAAGGAGCTTGAAAAAAGTAAGGAAGAAATGAAAGTGAGAAGCAAATATGAAGGCAACACCAAAGCCTTGGACAAGATGTTGAGCAAACAGAAGCCATCTAAAGATACTAGTGGCTTAGGATTTGAAGGACAATGTTCAAACAATAAGGAAACATCCGGTAAGGAGATATAGTTCACTTATTCGAGTGAAGGTGAAGAGAAGAATATATTCACGGTATGAAAAGGATACCAGCAAGAAGACATATACAGATGTTGTTAGAAACCGCCACACAAACCGGTATACATAATCAATGAATCGAAGGCCACACTCAATGTGCCTGTTGAGCATCAAATTTGAATTAAGTAAAATATCTTGATTTGCAAGATTGAATTACAAGAGCCCTCCATTTTTAGAAAAAACCATTATTTTTATTGATATCATAATAACCCATAAGTTATCAAACAAATCTGATAGCATTCTATCGAAATATCCAAAATCCAAATAATATCGATGAGACCCAACAATGTCTCATCAATATAAAAAGGGCATCAAAGGAAAGGGAACACCGATGAACTCTAGAAATGACTCATCGAAAGCAATGATTTTACTGACAGAAGATATCAAAGAAAGCAGAGACGTTTTCATCGACTAGAGAAAGCTTTCAAGGAAATGATACCATCGACACAGCATGAAGGAAACTCACTGAAAGAAGCATTCTTATCAAAAGAGTGATATTGATAAAACAGAAGAAAACCACATCGATAAAAGACATCGATGAAGTTATGAGTTTCGAGGAAGCTAAAGGGCATGTTACCGATATGCATGATTTTGCCAATACAACTTTATCGATGAAAAATTACTAATGAGCTCATTGATGAAAAGATGATAGCGGAAGCAAGTCATCAAAAGTAAAGAAGACTTCGATGAAACGAAAGACCCATTTATCGATGGGGTGTAGTGATGTCGATAGAAAGGGAGTTTCGATGGAAGGATAAAGGAAGTCACCGAAGCCCTAGGTCTCTTCAACATGAAACCTGACGGACATCAGAAATATATCGATGGGGAGATGACTATAATGATTGAATGCAACAATTCAATAAAGGGAGAAAATACATACTCGAAGTAATATTCAAAACAAAAGTATCATTGATAGAGACAAAGAGATCGATGGAACAAAAAATGAGGGATCAAAAGATATATTCTCATCGAAATGATTGCCGTGAAAATCAGAAACAAATCCTAGGGAATGTCACATCGCCATTAAATTCGAACGTGTTCCTAAGTAATTGTTGTTAAAATTGCCATTATTAACTAATCAAAGATGACATGAGGATGCTAAATAGAGATATTATAATGAATAAAGATGACAAGTACATCGAGCACATAGGGGTACTCAATTTGTTTATCTTCCAGTTTGTTAACAAAAAATGTTAGTTAACGGTTATATGTTGAAAAGCCACAACGCTTGGTGATAATGTATACTCTCATATAAAGAAGGGAACTTTGGTAAAGTGGGATGATCATTAGAGAAGGATTAGATTATAGCCTCAGGCTTACCATTGTACTTTTTTGCAAATATATAATATAATCAGTCATTTTCCTTTGCGTTTATGTTGTGGATTATTGCATTTTCTGTAGGTAGTTTCTTATGATATTATCTAAAGGAGATAAGGTTATTTGTGTTCTTCTAGTAAAATTCTATGTTTCATATTGTAGATTTGGATCAAAAAGATTTTCTCGCGAATTGTAATTGTTCCCTGTATTTCTTCTTTGGATGGTCTCTTAAAAGTTAGGGTTAAATTCATTCAAGCAGTTTACAATATAGACACTGAAGTAGAGCTCGTAAGAAATAGTAACTGACAGACTCATCGAGAGTGGGTGGGTTTAAAAATTGTCTCATAAGTTTACACAATAAGTCCTAAAGAAATATAAAAGACTCTGTATCCCAAACAACGAAGAAAGACACTAGTCATCTATAGAATACATCTCATCAGTTCACATTTCACTTTAAAAGTAATAGGAGTAGCTGAGTAGGAAATATAGAATAGACTAGCAATAGTGTATATACATAAATTTCAAGCACAAAGATCGAATAACTTCTACAACAACAATCTTGAACTCATCAGCTATATCTCCATCCTGGGAATTTATGCCATTCTGAGATAGGAGGAAATCAGATCAAGATATTTAATCTGCTATAAAAAACATTAGTCATTGAAAACAACTAGTGAGTAGGTATACCTGCCTAGGTCCTGCAGATCCTAAAGTGAGAGAGTTAGTAATCAAATAGGTTCACTCTATAAGTTGGCCAAGTCAATTGGAAGGTTTGAGCACAGGAGTTGGCATTTCCTTAGAACCTATCCAATCTGTTGATTTGAGACCCAACAGATTGGCGACTCTGCTGGGGAACATTCAAAAAAAAAAAGTACTCTGATGTGGGAAAGAACTCATATACAAAATACAAATTCCTTTCAAGAAGAAAGGTGGCGACTCTGAAATAGTAAATTTTATGTATGGAAGGAGATCAATAACACAAGGCCACCCCATAGTCCAATTAAACTTTGATCAGAAGAGAAGTAAAAGAAATCCAAAGGAGAAATCAATAGATAGTCCGATGGAACCTAAAAATAACTTTATGAATGGGAAGTATAATCAACACTATTCTGAAAACCATTCACATCCAGCCTTGAGTAAATAGAATTATACAATTCTGACATACCCCAGGGATGAGGACCTAGCAGCAGTAGATAGACCGCGGAAAGGGAAATTCCCTCCTGGCTTTGAGAATCACCGTCCAAATTCAAGGACATGACCTTCAAGTTCCTCAGGCTCAAGCAAGGTGGATGCATCAGATCATATAGCAGATTTGATGAAACAAATGATGGAAGAAGCCATTGAAATGAAAGATGAGGGAAGAGTACAAGAATGCATAGAATCATGTGCTAGATTGGGTATAAATATCAATGAAAATGATATTGATCATGACTTGGAAAGATACAGAGCGAATTGTGAACATGCAGCCCAAGGATCAAATAGAGGGAGAAACAATACAGATAAAACCAATGCAAGGAACAATACTTACAAGGTGTTTGAAAACCCTCTATATAATCCTAGGCCAAATGACTTTCCATATAATAATATACCTCTTGAGCACCAACACAATCACCCCAACAACTTCCCATACCCCAATTTACCTCCTGAGTATCAGCATAACCAGTTCAATGCCTTTACATATCAAAACCACTTTCAACCACAAAACCAATTTCCTCCTGGTAATAACAATGTGAGACCAAACTATGGAAAATTTTTCCAAGGTGGATACGGATTGATGAAGACATAACGCATCAGGTAGTTCGATTTTTTAGGGATGATGGTGTATCCTCATCCTATCCCTAATGAAATTAGGACTGCAATACCAAAGTTCACTGGGAGTAATGCCATCTCAGGGGAAACACATTATAAAGCTTTTGACACAATTATGGAGGATTTTTGTCTCCCATATGAGGATGTCAAGATGAAGTTGTTCATGTAGTCATTGATAGAGGACGCCCGAGATTGGTTCAGAGCATTGCTAGATTTTTCAGTAAACAACCTTACCTAATTCAAAAGACTTTTTCTTGAACAATACAGAGACCACAATAGCCCAGAGTTTGCCTTACATGAGATTATAAGCATCAAGAAGGATGCAAATGAAGCAGTGGCTGATTTCAATAAGAGATTTAATATATTTATGAATAAAATCCCTAATAGAATAAACCAGTTCTTGAAGTTAGCATTTTGTACTACATAAATGCTTTTGACAATAAAAAAACCTATGAGCTCAGGACAAAGAATCCTGCAACCCTTCAAGGAGTCATGAAAGCGGCCATAAATATAGAGAATAATAGAAAAGTAGCTGGAACTATAGGAAGAAGCAAGGATGCAAGGTTGTTCAATCCAAAGGCCCCTAAACAAACAAAGGACGATGACAAGTTAGACAAGGTGTTGAATGTTCTCAAGGATTTGTCTGTCAGAGTGAATAAAACAGAGAAACAACAGTTTATCACCATGATAGGCCTAGATTGCATGATATGCCTTATAATACCACATGGAAAGATGGAAAACCAGTGGACAAGAACCCGAAAGAAGGTAACCAAATACCAAATCCTTTGAGAAAAGTGGTGAACCAGGTGGTTGATGAAGATATGTGGTGCTTAGCGTGTGATATGCCTCATTCTCCTTACCAGTGTGCGGTGGCAATGAAGTTGCAGGGAAGAGAGGAAGAATGTGAAGAATATGCAAATGATCATGCGATAAACTTACTATCCTTTGAGGGTTGTGACTCATCTGAGGGGAGTGAAGGAACTGATGTAAATTCTAGGTGGATTAATCAACAGTGTTGTATGCAATAGGTATTCTCAGATGAGAAAGATGAAGTTAAGCTGAGGATCCCTACTAAAGAAGAGTGAGAGAGGATTACTACAATTGTTGTTGAACAAGCCAAAAGGACTTATATGCTAAGAAACAAAACCATAAACCTTGAACAAGGCATACCATCAGGCATGTTCATAAAGGAGAGTAATAAAACATCTAAACCAATAACTAAGCCAAGAAAGACTTAGGGAGAAAACACAAAGTTAATTAAGGAAAAGGAGTTGCAAGTTTCTAGGATGCAAAAGGGTGATAAGGATGAGATGGTGGACACTTCAATACTGCCTACTACAACATCATTTGATATTGCCAACACCTTGGCACAGATGAAGGTCTCTGTTCCACTACTTGAGATGATGAAGTTTCTAGAATACTGAGAAAAAACCTTGAAGGTGATCAATGGTGTATCTAAGGAAGAGACCAAGGAACATAAACAAAATAGCCAAAATAATGATAACCCTGTTCCAACCATATATTTAGGGTCAACAATAACAAAAAATACCTCTCAAGTAGACCCATTTTATTTAAACCTGTTGATCAATAACAAGATAATAAAAAATTGCATGATTGACTTAGGAGCTGCTATAAATGTAATGCCAGTAGGAGTCATGAAAGAACTTGGAATGTCAGTGGACACAAATTTTGGTAAATGCTATGCCATGGATAACCGTTTTGTCAAAGTGGTTGGTGTCATGAAGGATGTTGAATTCAAATTGGTAGCATGTCCAGAAACATTTTATAAAACAGACATCACTGTGGTTGATGCCCCTCCTAACTATGGTATGTTATTGTCAAGACAATGGTCGAACCTAATAGGAGGCCATGTCCAGCTAGACTTATCAAATGCTACTATACTAGTAAATGGACAGGAGGTAAGGATTGAGAGAGAACCTCACTCTGAATACATCATCGAGGAGGCGAAACCTATTGATTCGGCATGTTTCATCCAGTCGGATATGGACAACTTCAAATTAGAGTTGACGAAAACAAAATTGAGAGGATTGACCCCGATAGAGTCTATAGTCAAGAAGAGTAAAGATCAAGTATGGAAGATGTACTTTGATGGATCATGCAACAAAGAAGGAAGTGGGGCTGAAATTGTATTTATCTCACCAGATGGAGAGACGTTCAAGTATTCTTTCAAACTGATGGTTGAGTGTACAAATAATATTACAGAATACAAAGCCTTACTCACTGGACTTAATGTGGATACCAAGCATGGAATTAAATTGCTTAGTGTCTTTGGGGATTCAGAACTAGTAATATCTCAAATCAAACAAAAGTATGCCTCCAAACATCTCAAGTTGAAACAATACAGGGATGCAGTATGGGATACCATGGAACTGTTTGAGCTTTCCAGATAAGTTGGATTGACAAATCAAAGAATATCATGGCTGACTTCTTGGCCAATGTTGCTTTGAAGGTAAATGATATAACATTGAATGGAGTCTCAGAAATGGAAATAAAAGTCAGACCTTCTGTTCTAGATAACTTGTATAACTGGCAAGTTTTTCATGATGACAATGATTTGTTAAAATTCTTACACTGTGTGGATCACTACCAAGCACAAACTATCAACTTCAATGATTTTGTAGATATGACAGATGGGAAAGAGACTCTATTGGGATAAGAAATCATAAGGTTAAAATCTAATAAAATACCTAGAGGACTAGTCGCACTGGAAAGAGCTTCCAACATACAAGACAAAGTCTCAATCAAAGAAAATGATGTTGAGTAGATTAATTTGGGAAGCAAAGAATCACCAAGACATGTTTTTATTGGTAATAAATTGACTCCTAAAATGAAGCAGCAATTAGTAATGTTACTCAAAAAATATAAGCACGTATTTGCATGGTCTTGTGATGACCTCAAAGCATACAAGGAGGATCTCTTCCAACATGAGATACCTCTTAAGCTTGATGCTAAACCATTCAGACAAAAGTAGAGGCCTATAAACCCCACCTTACTCCCTAAGATGAAAGAAGAAATAATAAAAATGAAAGATGTGGGGATAATTAAACCTTGTAGATACTCTACTTGGGTTTGAAATTTGGTACCTGTCAGAAAGAAAAATGGGGACATAAAACTATGTGTGGACTTCAGAAATCTGAACATATCATCATTAAAAGATAATTATCCTTTGCCAAACATGGATAATATGCTGCAGAAAGTAACTGGATGTGATTTATTGTCCATGATGGATGGGTTCTCGAGGTATAATCAAGTAAAAGTTAAAGAAGCTGAACAATATAAGACATCTTTCACAACACCATGGGGCACATATGTATATGCAAGAATGCCATTTGGATTAACAAATGCAGGGGCAACATTTCAAAGGGCAATGGATGTAGCATTTGTAGAGCTGATTGATGTAATAATGGTGATGTATCAGGATGATTTAACAACTTATTCAAAAAGGGCTGAAGATCATTGCGATCACCTTGAGAAAGTCTTCAAGAAAGCTTTGGAATATGGAATTTCCCTCAATCCGAAGAAATGTCATTTCACAGTTGAAGAAGGGAAGCTCCTGGGACATATAGTGTCTAAGGAAGGGGTGAAAATTGACCCTGAAAGAGTAGCTGCAATAAATGAAATACTTATCCCAAAGACTATCAAAGTTGTTTAATTGTTTTTGGGACAAATCAATTTTGTCAGAAGATTCATCCTTAATTTTGCAGATATCATAAAACCTATAGTGAGGATGCTAAAAAGGGAAGATAAGATTGATTGGGATTTAGAGGCATTAGATACATTTCTAGATATAAAAAGGGCAATATCTGAGGCACCAGTATTGATATCCCCAAATTTCAATAAACCTTTTTTAATTTTTTCATTTGCATCTTGTCATACAGTGGCAGCAGTGTTATTACAAAAGAACCAGGACAATTGTGAGCAGCCTATTGCGTATTTCAATAAGTCATTGAATTCATCCAAAATTAAATATGACCTAAATGAAAAATAAGCTTATGCATTGGTAAAAGCAGTAAAACAATTCAGACCATATTTGGTAGGCACAGAAGTTATAGCATATGTTCCTAATGCGGCAGTGAAGGACATATTCAGACAAACTGAGGTCACAGGAAAAAGATGTAAATGGATCAACCAAATTCAAGAATTCAATATTGAGCTCAAGATTTCACAAGTTATCAAAGGTCAGGGACTGGCTAAACTTATGGTAGGAGCAAGGGTTGAAGAATTTCAGGTAAATGAGGTTGGACTAGATGAAGCCAGTTTCAATATTGAAAATACAGCCTGGTATGCAGATATCATGTATTATCTCAAGCACATAAGATGTTCAGATGGTATGGCTGATAATCAAAAGAGAACATTAAAACTGAAATCCGCAAAATATGTGATCATCTATGGAGACTTGTATTGGAAAAATAGAGATGGTATATTGTTGTTATGCCTAGATGAACACCAAGCAGAGAAGATTCTACAAGAGATGCATGAAGGGATTTGTGGTGGTCATTTTTCAGCCAAAACTATTGCACACAAGATATTGAGAGCTAGATATTTTTGGCCATGTGTCTTCAATGATTCCTATGCTTATGTTAGAAAATGTGAGGCTTGTCAAAAATTCTCAGGCAAAATGAAGTATCAAGGATCACTCCCACTAAGACCAATGTAGGTTGAAGAACCATTTCAACAACGGGGAATAGACTTTATAGGAGAGATATTAGAAAAGTCGAGCAGAGGACACAAATGGATTTTGGTTGCCATAGATTACTTTACCAAATGGGTGGAAGCAATACCTACTAAACAGGCCACCAGTAAAATAGTGATAAAATTCATACTAGAAAATATCATTACTAGATTTGGTGTTCCTGCAAGGATCATCTCTGATAACGACATGGCTTTCAGGTCTGAATAATTCAATACCTTTTGTGAAGAATATGGCATCACAATATCTCATTCATCCCCTTACCACCCTTAGGGTAATGGGCAAGCTGAGTCTAGTAACAAAAACATCCTAAAGATTATGAAAAGAGTGCTAGAACAAAATAAAAGAGCGTGGGACTCAAAACTAAATCTAGCATTATGGACAAATAGAATAACAGTAAAAAAATCTACAGGGAGGTCCCCATATGAGTTGGTCTATGGTAAAAGGGCTAGAATCCCTTTGGATAACCTCCTACCTGTACATAAATTCATAGCACAGGAAGGGATAGAGATTGATGACCCTTTACAGGAGAGGCTGATACAGTTGGTAGAGCTTGATGAAGTCAGGACAAAAGCACAGGAGCAAAACATTAAAATTCAGAATCAGATGAAAAAATTGTATAACATAAGAACAACAAAGAGAAAGTTTAAAATTGGTGATTTGGTTTTAATGTGGAATGCCAAGAGACAAGATAAAGGTAAGCATGGCAACTTTGAGGCTTTATGGCTTGGACCATATGCGATAATGGATAAAGCAGGGGAAGATTCTTATTTGTTCTAGAGTGCTACAAGAGAAGTTTAGGAATTGCTAGTACATGGACAATTCTTGAAAAACTTCTTTTCTTGAAAATAGCCTTCTCGATGTACAGTAGTTTAGGTCTTGCCCCCATGGTAAAAACCATATTTCCTTTGATTTTTCCCTATATAAACCAGAGAGTCTAGATTCTTGAAGGTATCCGTAGCATACCCCCATCCCCAATCAGAGCCACTGTTGAGCATCAAATTTGAATTAAGTAAAATATCTTGATTCGTAAGATTGAATTACAAGAGCCCCCCATTTTTAGAAAAAACCATTATTTTTATTGATATCATAATAACCCATAAGTTATCGAACAAATCTGATAGCATTCTATCGAAATATCCAAAATCCAAATAATATCAATGAGACCCAACGATGTCTCATCGATATAAAAAGGGCATCGAAGGAAAGGGAACACCGATGAACTCTAGAAAGGACTCATCGAAAGTAATGATTTTACTGACAGAAGATATTGAAGAAAGCAGAGACGTTTTCATCGATGGGAGAAAGCTTTCAAGGAAATAATACCATCGGCGCAACATGAAGGAAACTCACCGAAAGAAGAATTCTTATCGAAAGAGTGATATCGATAAAACAGAAGAAAACTACATCGATAAAAGATATCGGTCAAGATATGAGTTTCGAGGAAGCTAAAGGGCGTGTTACCGATATGCATGATTTTGTCGATACAACTTTATCGATGAAAAATTACTAATGAGCTCATCGATGAAAAGATGATAGTGGAAGCAACTCATCAAAAGTAAAGAAGACTTCGATGAAATGATAGACCCATTTATCGATGGGGTGTAGTGATGTCGATAGCAAGGGAGTTTCGATGGAAGGATAAAGGAAGTCACCGAAGCCCTAGGTCTCTTCGACATGAAACCTAACAGACATCAGAAATATATCAATGGGGAGACAACTATAATGACCGAATGCAGCATTTCAATAAAGGGAGAAAATACATACTCGAAGTAATATTCAAAACAAAAGTATCATCGATAGAGACGAAGAGATCGATGGAATAAAAAATGAGGGATCGAAAGATATATTCTCATCAAAATGATTGCCACGAAAATCAGAAACAAATCCCAGGGAAGGTCACATCGCCATTAAATTCAAACATGTTCCCAAGTAACCGTTGTTAAAACTGCCATTATTAACTAATCAAAGACGACATGAGAATGCTAAATGGAGATATTGTAATAAATAAAGATGACAAGTACATCGAGCACATGGGGGTACTCAATTTGTTTATCTTCCAGTTTGTTAACAAAAAATGTTAGTTAATGGTTATATGTTGAAAAGCCACAACACTTGGTGATAATGTATACTCTCATATAAAGAAGGGAACTTTGGTAATGTGGGATGATCATTAGAGAAGGAGTAGATTATAGCCTCAGGCTTACCATTGTACTTTTTGGCAAATATATAATATAATCAGTCATTTTCCTTTGCATTTATGTTGTGGATTATTGCATTTTCTGCAGGCAGTTGCTTATGATATTATCTAAAGGAGATAAGGTTATTCGTGTTCTTCTAGTAAAATTTTGTGTTTCATATTGTAGATTTGGATCAAAAAGATTTACTCGCAAATTGTAATTGTTCCCTGTATTTCTTCCTTGGATGGTCTCTTAAAAGTTAGGGTTAAATTCATTCAAGCAGTTTACAATATAGACACTGAAGTAGAGCTCGTAAGAAACAGTAACTGACAGACTCATCGAGAGGGGGTGGGTTTAAAAATTGTCTTATAAGTTTACACAATAATTCCTAAAGAAATATAAAAGACTCTATAGCCCAACAGCGAAGAAAGGCACTGGTCATCTATAGAATACAACTCACCAGTTCACATTTCACTTTAAAAGTAATAGGAGTAGCTGAGTAGGAAATATAGAATAGACTAGCAATAGTGTATATACATAAATTTCAAGCACAAAGATTGAATAACTTCTACAACAACAATCTTGAACTCATCTGCTATATCTCCATCCTCAGAATTTATGCCATTCTGAGATAGGAGGAAATCAGATCAAGATACTTAATCTACTATAAAAAACATTAGTCATTGAAAACAACTAGTGAGTAGGTATACCCGCCTAGGTCCTGCAGATCCTAAAGTGAGAGAGTTAGTAATCAAACAGGTTCACTCTATAAGTTGGCCAAGTCAATTGGAAGGTTTGAGCATAGGAGTTGGGATTTCCTTAGAACCTATCCAATCTGTTGATTTGAAACCCAACAGATTGGCGACTCTGCTGGGGAACATTAAAAAAAAAAAAGTACTCTGCTGTGGGAAAGAACTCATATACAAAATACAAATTCCTTTCGAGAAGAAAGGTGGCGACTTTGAAATAAGAAATTTTATGTACGGAAGGAGGTCAATAACACAAGGCCACCCCATAGTCCAGTTAAACTTTGATCAGAAGAGAAGTAAAAGAAATCCAAAGGAGAAATCAATAGATAGTTCGATGGAGTTGGCATTTCCTTAGAACCTATCCAATCTGTTAATTTGAGACCCAACAATGCTGACATGCAGATTGAAGGAGAAATGCAAGAGTTGATCATGAAGGATTCACCAGAGTCAACAACATGAAAGGAAGTCCCTCCGTGAGGCAGTCGTTTGCAGGACCAAGGCAACCTAACCAGTATGTTCCAAATGTTCATGGTTATTGTTACCGGTGTAACAAATTTGGACATAGGATAGTTGACTGTAGATTAACCAATGAGCCCTCTATGAGTTATGAAAGTAGAAATCCATTTAATGCACTTTATGAATGTTGTCTGTTATCAGTGCAATGGATTTGGTCATATGATTTTTGAATGTAGGAAGAGTAAACCGGTGTCCTACAACAGTTTCAAAGATTCATCCTTAAATGAAAATGTTAAATGCTATAATTGTCAAGAGTTTGGACATATAAAAAGTTTTGTAAAAACAGGAAAATAAGCAGAAGAGGACAAACCTTGATCAAAAACAGGTAGTTAAACCGTAGCACAAAATTGAAATTGACAAGAAGAAAGAAACCAAACCGGTATGGGTTGAGAAAGAAAAGGACAAGACAAAATCAAGTTTGATAGTGTAGACTACCTTACATACAGAAAGGAAAAATCTATGGGTTGTACATAGTGGTTGTTCCAACCACATGACCAGTGATAAAAAGAATTTTATCAAGTTTGAAGATTGGAATAGTGGTTCAGTAAGATTTGGAGACAAATCATCCATCAAAATAAAGGGAAAAGGTACTCTAAACATTGATGGAAAACTAAAGGCACATGATGTGTATTACGTGGAAGGCCTAAAGCACAACTTGTTGATTGTGAGTTAGATGTGTGACAAAGGTTACAAATTCACCTTTGATTCTACTGGCTACCAAATAAAGAGAGACAGTACCGATCAAACTATAGCCGAATGAAAGAGGACAGATGGTATTGTATATAATCTAAGAGAATATTTTAAATCCCAATGTATGTTGGGACAAGTAGATGAAAGCTAGTTGTGGCACATAAGATTAGGCAACATTAATTTTGATCTTAGTTGCAGTAAGCAAAAAGGGGTGTGTAAGAAATATTCCACCCATCATCAAACCAGTAAGCACATTTTGTGATGAATGTGTGAAAGGGAAGCAGACTAAGGTGAGCTTCAAAACAAAAGAACACAACACCTCAAGATCACTTGAAATTGTACATACATATCTGTGTGGTCCAACTAGGACAAGAGATCTTGTTGGTGAAAGATATTTTATGCTCTTCATTAATGACTATTCAAGAATGACATAAGTCACTTTCCTACAAGATAAATCACAAGCATTTGATAGATTCAAGATCTTTAAGAAGATGGTGGAGAAGGAAAGTGGGTGCAAGATGAAATGTCTAAGATTAGACCGAGGTGAAGAGTTCACATCAAATGAGTTTGAAGATTACTGTGAAAGACATGGAATTAGAAGGTAAGAGTCTGCCCCTAGGATGCCACAACAAAATGGTGTGGTAGAAAGGAAGAACAAGACAGTCAAGGAGATGGCCATAACCATGTTAAATGAGGACAGTTTTCTAGACATATATTGGAAGGAAGCGGTTCATATTGCTGCATATACCTTGAACTGGGTTCAACTAAAAACAAATAATAGAATGACACCTTATGAGTTGTGGTATGACCGGAAACCATCAGTCAAATACTTCAAGGTATTTGGAAGCAAGTGTTTTATCAAGAGAGATATGGATGGTCTAGGTAGTTTTGATTCTAGGAGTGATGAAGGAATCTTCCTTGGTTACTCATCTAACAACAAGGCTATAAATGCTACACAAAATACTAAGAAGAGTAATTGAGAGTGTGCATGTAAGAGTTGATGAGGATAAGCATAAAGGAAGTCAATCACAAGTAAACTGGTATGATGATTCCGATGATGAAGGTGAGGAAGCTCAGTCAGACAATGAACTGGAAGAAGCATCCAAAAAGGCTCCTAACCAGCATGTGCAGATGAACCACCTGGAAGAGAAAATTTTAGGTAATAAGAGTGATGGTGTGCAGACTGGGAGAAGACTTGCCCAGAATGATGAACAAGTCAACTTCTGCCTCATGACTGAAGTAGAACCTAAAACATTCAATGAGGCCAACAAAATTCAGAAATGGATGGATGCCATGGAAGAAGAGTTGCAGCAGATTGAAAAGAACAAGACCTCAGAATTAGTCCCTAGGTTGGAAGACAAGAACATCAATGGCACCAAATGGGTCTACTAGAACAAGATGAATGAAGAAGGTAAAATTGTTAGGCATTAAGCTAGACTTGTGTGCAAGGGTTACTCTCAAGTAGAGGGCATTGATTTTGAAGAAACATTTGCACTGGTAGCTAGATTAGAAGCAATTAGAATGTTTCTAGCCTTTTCTGCCTACAAGGGTTATAAGGTACATCAAATGGATGTAAAATCTGCCTTACTCAATGGAAATTTGGAAGAAGTGTACATGGAGAAACCGAAAGGGTTTCTGTTACATGATGATGAAACCTTTGTGTGTCAGTTGAAGAAAGCCTTGTATGGTTTAAAGCAAGCTCCTAGAGCATGATATTCAAGGCTAGATCAATACTTCAAGGAGCAATGATTCAAAAAGGGGAGTGCTGACAACAATTTATACATCAAGAAAGATGGAAACCACAAGATCATTGTGGTTGTGTATGTAGATGACATTATTTTTGGAGGCAACAAGGACACCCTTTGCAAAGAATTTGCTGATCAGATGCAGTCAAAATTTGAGATGTCAATGCTTGGAGAATTGACATACTTCCTTGGTTTGCAGATTTCACAACAAGATAAGGAAATCTTTATCTCACAAACCAAGTATGCAAATGATATGTTAAAGAAATTTCAAATGGAGGACTGCAAACCAGTAAGTACTCCCATGGTGACCGAAAGCAAATTAAGAAAGAATGATGAATCACTGGTGGTGAATCAGACATTGTATAGATCCATGATAGGCAACTTATTGTATCTTATTGCTTCTAGACCGGACATAGTGCAGGTAGTGTGCATGGTGGCTAGATTTCAAGCTGCACCTAAGCAGTTACATATGAATGTCATAAGCAAAATTTTTAGGTACTTGCAAGGAACATTCAATTATGGATTGTGGTACCCTAAACAAGGGGAATTCCTCTTGGAAGCATATACTGATGCTGATTGGGTAGGTTGCATTGATGATCAGAAGAGCACAAGTGGTGGTGCACTCTTCTTAGGTGATCGTTGGTCTCATGGCATAGCAAGAAGTGGGATCCAGTCTCCCTATCAACTACTGAAGTAGAATACATTGTTGCTGCTACATGTTGCTCTTAGGTACTTTGGATGAAGAAAACCCTCAAGGACATACATGTGGACATCTCTAATCTTATTCCCATCTGGTGTGATAATTCAAGTGCCATCAACATATCAAAGAATCCGGTGATGCATTCCAAGACAAATCATATAGCCATCAAGTATCATTTCTCAGAGAGAAGGTTGAAGGACATGAAGTAAAGATGGACAATATTCCTACAGGAGAACAAGTGGCAGACATTTTCACCAAACCATTTCTGGTAATCACTTTTGAGTACTTAAGACACAAGTTGGGAGTTGTGTCACCTGCCTTATGCACTTAGGTTAGTAAGGAGTTATATGGTTCAGGGGGAGTTCATAGTAGCATCTATAACTCTTGAACCACATGCTAATCATAGGGAAAGTTCAAGGTTGTATGTCTCAGTACCAACTGTAATCTCTAAGAGAATATTTGACTAAGGGGGAATATAAAGTACCTTGACCCTTTGTCATTGTGTCAAAGGGGGAGAATTATACTAGTGTGAAGTCTTATAGTAAGTTGACATCAATGCCAAAGGGGGAGATTGTTGGCATTATTGGAATTAAGTTGTCATTGATGTCAACTAGTTTGGCATGGTCACCGGTAAGTAAGAAGTGGTGAGCGTTATAGGAGAAGTAAGACATGATGATGTCGATCCATATGTATGTAAGAAGATTGAAGGTAAGTTATCGGTACACATGAAATGCATCATCTATCGATAAAAAAGGACCACCGGCAAGACAAAGAAAGAGAGCAAGAGAAAAACTGAAGGATGTGAACTGGTATACTCAGAGAAGAGGTTTGTAGGTTTGAAGGCCCAATGGTGGAGTTAGGTTATACCGGTAAGGCAAATTGAACCGACAGCCAATATTGGTCAACAAAGAATGTCAAACCGACATAGCAAATCAAGTAGAGGTGGATGTCGACAAAGATGATAGCTGGAAGCCAAGTGGTGATAATGCACAGGTCAGTGAAGTGTGCATCGATGTAACAATCAGCAAGCAGGTCGACTTTTATGAAAAACCTGCAAGTCATGGGAGGATGCCAGAAGATTGCGACTCAAGAAAGACAAGCTAGTAAGCGATTGAACTTCTCCTGCATGAAGATCTTATCTTCGTATTCATTTACTGAAGGAAACAACCAAGCCATTAATGCGTGTGACAGAGAAACACAGAAAAGCATGGTGCAGACCTCCATATATAAAAAACACACATTGGAATGCAAGGTGTTGTGGTGCTAATCGATGACATGAAGATCATCTCTCTGAAAAAGCAGATCAAATCAAATCCAATACGAATCGAGTTGGTGAAGGAAAAACCTAACACGACACTATTTGAATGTTGTTTTGGCGAGAACCCTAGATGATAAATATGTGGGCTCAAGACAAAAATCAATTGATGCTTGATGCGAGGAGTGAGAGAGAAGAGAGCTTGGGCAAGGAGAAAGATCATATTCCTTAGAGTTTATTCTAAGAAAGTTGCAGAGTGAGTTAGCAAGCGAATTGGTGAGAGGGTCTAACCGGTAGAGACAGAGTAACCGGTAAACTTTTGTAGGTCTAACAGTTAAGCTAATCGGTGATGTGTGATTGATCAAGAAGGCATCCAAGAGTGAAATAGTGTGGTGTGAGGCTGAGGGAGAAAGAAGAGAGGCTAAGAGTAACCAATGAGTGATCAAAGAGAGTAATATGATAACTAGCAGTGTGAGAACCAGTGAAGAAGAGGAGGTTGTTAACCGATAGAAATCCATTGTTCAAGTGTTGTAGAACTCATTTCCAACCAGGTGCTATAACTATATCTAAATTGTATTTCATTATACAACACCGAGTTGGAGCTTGGTGCAAGGGTTGGTGACCTAAATCAGTAGGGGTTGGTGCTCCTTGGAATGGTGCCCTAAATCATTGTAATCCATTGTTTCACTTGTGCTGGATTGGAGCAGTAGAATCTAGCAACATTTCTCATCGAGGTTTTTCCCATATTGGGTTTTCCTTGTACATCTGGTGTTGTGGGTTTCATTTGTGTATTTGCCTCTTTTGATATCCACATTTGTCTTACTGGTTTGATTGTTTAGTGCTTAGGGTGATAACTGGTATTTCAAGGTTATTCAAAAAGAAAAGAAGATTAGGAATCACTGATTCACCCCCCTCTCAGTGATGCATTGTGTTCAACACTAAAACCATACATTCCTACAAGCCAACCAATCGCATATGCATATCACAACCTACTTACTATGACAACACTAATTCGTTGATACACATACTCCTTCTGGTGCATGGTGTGTAGTAAGGAGCTACCATAATATGTGTATTGCCTAAGAGAATAATGCATCCCACTCAATGCAAAGCCTATAACCTTCATGCTTATGCTCTAATATGACATGTATGAACTACTACCATAATAATGTCTATTTGTATATCGTTGTTCTCTTACATAATGCATCACATAAGTGCTATTCTCATTAACTCTACCCCCAAATGCATGCATACTAGCCTACTCATGCAAATATATGTGCCATGATATTGTTCATATATTATTAATTTTATTGCAGCCATCACATAAGTACAAATATCCCATAAAGTCTTGAGGTTATCAATTCTTTAGTTTTTTTAGAGTTTTCAACCATCTCAGTGAATGCGTGCATGACCATATATGTTCTTAATGATATAATCCTACTTGGTTTCATTATGACTTTCAGCCTTATGGCTGATTTAGTTCTCATGATGTCGTCTTTTGTCAACATTGTGTCTTGTGTTTGTTTTTTGTTTTACTATTGATAGATTGATAAGGTCTTGTTTTAAGCATCTTTATTCAAGTCAAGAATCACATAAAAGAAATACTAACATCTACTTATATTGCATCAACATTCTCATGAGAATACATCATTGTCATTTGCTATTTCATTTCCTTTGTTTAAGGCATAACATAACAAGAGTAAATAAAATATTTTCCCTTTTATTGCATTATGATCATATCCACATACATATATGCATTTTCTACTTAACATAATGATGCCATGTAAAGATCTACATTTCTGATCCAGACTAATCTTAACCATGAACTCTTACATTACAACTTACTAATCACTTTTTAGCATAAGTAAAGTAATTCCATTACATAGTTTTGTGTTCTCTAATCTAGGTTACAATGCTCCAAGTCATGAAATGCAATATACAAGAACATGATTACATCATTATCCTTTCATAGGATGTCTTACAAGTTTCCATAAGAGTCTAAGTCCAATAAGAAAACATGGGTACACTAGTTGTCGTTATTACATAAGGAGTACCATCGTGAGTTCAATCCACTTCCTTTCCAACATTCCCATTCTAATACATAATAAGAACATCTCATAATCATGAAGTATCCAATACATAAATCTGCTCCAAGAACTATAGCCATCACGAAGGACGATCCAATCCTTGCAAGAAGAGTTGCATCAATAAGAGGAAAAAAAACCCAATGGCAAAAAGATCCAACCACTCGACCAATGTGGAACCTACAAGGAACCACCCCCAAGCTAGGAAGTGTTGCTAGGTCCCAACACACACTCTACACCTAGGTTGACGCTTAAGACCCAAGGGACTAACACCAAGAAGAACTTCTACACACACATACACATGGACCCACATAATGAAATAACAACCAAGAAAAATCTCAGAGGTCGACACAATATCAACATGAATGTGAATGCAACACTCAAGGGAACACATGTACAAGGGAGTGTCATCGCATGCCAAACCAAGAAAACACAAGGCACTAGCCTAAGGGCATGTGAAGCCATCTCAACCTTTGACAGACCAAGGGAGATTGGCTTGGCATCTCCATGACCCTCTCATGCTCATCCTAAAAGATCCTCCCTAGGATTGAGTCATGAGGCACCATCAATTTATTATCTTTTATTAATTATCTAACTACCCATCTCGTTTAGTAATCAATTATTACTTAATTAAGATACCAGGAGTTTGCACCCAAGAAGGTCTGGACTTCATGCATCCTTACAACTAACCTCATGATAGTCCATCTCTCGTGACCCCCTTGGCGTCGTAAAGGATCCCACTCCCTCTACATGGACCCATAAACATGCACAAGAGGCTCTACAAAATAAAGTAAATATGAAAATAAACACCATGCCATAGCATCCCACACATAGACGCAAGCTTATAAGAAAATTAGATGCCAACATAAATATAAGAAATGAGCCTCTTGACCACGGAAAAGCATAAGACAAATAATGAAATTGCTGCAACCAAACAACGTAACCCAGCAAGGTCTCCACACTTGTTGTCCCAAAATCAGCAGTTTGCAATATTCATCCGCATGACATGAATCATCATGAGGGTACTCAAAAACCATAAATCTTGCATCAAAGAGTATCAAACTGAAAATTATGCAAATCAAAAACATAACAGCAATAAGGCAACCTCTAGTACCATGACACGACATGACTTATAGCATAAAAATGACTTTTACAAAAGAGAGACAATAAGATTAAGACAGGGCAGTGTTACCAATATGCTTAACCTGTGCTATAACTCATGGGCTTCACCCAATACACTGATGTACTTATCATTCTAGTGTCTAAACTCAAACACGGATAACCTAACTCATATGCACACCTAAAAAAATACATCAAATAACTATAATTCAGAAAACTCATAAATGAGTGACAAGAAGTCACATTAAACAAATCTGAAGCACATGTTGATACCAAATAAAATTGCTACATATACAACATAAAACGAAACTCATATCATTGTCAATTCCATTTTACATTTACAACGTCAATATCATATAACACAATGACTATCTCGCAATCGGATTGGGAAAAGATAAGACTCTAAAACACGAAATCATGACTCATGAGAGTGACAACTATACTCATTTGTGAAGATACATACAACTTCGGACTAATAAAACAAGTCCGGGCATGCTCACCCTTTAAATATGTCTTCTTCTTCGTCGTCTCCTCTTGCTGCTATCGTAGCATATTACAAATAAAATAAATAGTAAATTAAACAAAATCAACAATAAATTAAGCAAGGAGAAAGAATCAACGTGGCATGAGTGATTTAAATTTTAACTCCCAGCCACTATTGATTCCATCCTATAGCAAATGTCAAGCAAGCACATATACAAAAAAATGGCTTTTCAACTCAGGAAGGTTTTTCTTTTTAACAAATAAATTCTAAACCAACAAAAAAATAGGCTTCAATTTGGGCAAATAATAGTTTCCTATGTACTCAAACTTCAGAATAGAGAATTTCTCCAACATGGAAGTAATATTTCACCTACAGATTATGCAATCAACTTGCAAACTAACAAAAAGGATAACCAAATATTTATTGCCCAAGCATATACAAAAAAATTAAATCCCAATATCTCTATTTCAACAATAAGTCATACAATAAAACACACATTTCCTAAATCCATGAAAACACATACAAGCATAGGGAGAACAAAGAGATAGATTTTTCAACAAGGCTAGGGTTTCAAACCCTACTTGGAGAATTTCAAATGAGGATACACTACTAAAGAAGAAGCTCCTCCAGATCCTCAGCAACAACAAGCAAGCAAGGAAGCACCTCCAAAAACCACAAATCACAAGAGCCCCAAAATTTTGTAGAAGACTAAAAAAAAGGACAAAATGATGGATGAGGATCCGAAAATGAATTCACAACCGCCCCTAAAAAAAACCATCCAAATTCCTAAAAATCCCTAACCTCCAAGCAAACCAATCAAATTGCTCCATTAAAATATGCCTCTTATAAAAAAATAATATATTATATCTATATTAAATTATTTCCCCCCATTGACTTTTGGATTGGGGAATTTAAAATTCCAAAAATAATATGTCAATATGAATTGAGGAATTATAATATTATTTAATCCCCTTAGCTTTATTCCACTCTGTAAAAAAAAATTATAATAATAAAATAGACCTAATTAAATAAATCAAGACAGATAAAAGTAAATAAAAATTGAATAAACATTAAATAAATAAATAATAACACTTAACAACATCATCAATTAAATCAAACTATAAATAATAATTATTAAATAAAATCTCAATCAACTTTAAATAATAGTCATCAAATAAATCTCAAGCGACACAAAGTAATAAATATTTATTTAAATTCGAAAGTGAAAATAGTTAAAAAATCAAAATCGTCAAATATTAATAGATTACAATAACACCCAAATCATCAAACATCAATTATTGAATAATGTTGAAATCACAAATTAGTATTAAATAACTATTTAATCAAAATAGATCATTAATCGCAAATTAAATAGATTAAATAACCAATCTATTTCTATAATCAATAAATCACATTAAATAAATCAAACAAACTAAATACATAATCTCACCATGCCACATACTCATAATCAAGATGACATGACGACATGGCGTACCATGCCAAGACAGACCACCACACTGGACGACCAACCTAGACCTAGAGTGCAAGTAGGGAACCAACGACAACTCCAAACTACATATTCACAATTGGGAAGAGGCAAACTCGCACCTGCCAAGCCAGGAGAGCTCACACCCGGTTGCCCAGGAGGAATGAATGCCTTAGTACCTGCAAACTTGCAACCACCACAAAGATACATGTGCATACATACATATATATACATAACAGACAAGTGGAAGAATTTCACAATGACACATCCCGCTCGCAATGAGTGACGTGACATTGATTTCCTCCCCACAAACAGTCACACAGTATCCAAATATTATCACATACACATGCAACATCGCATCATGAGTAAATCAAACTAGGGTTAGTATGTCCATTTCATAATAAAGAAAGATCAGTAAAATCAATCAAAGCACATGATAACCAAACTACTAACACTGTCCATCTATGCATGAACCACGACATATATACATATAGGAATCGATCATCATCATGTTAAACATCTAAATCACATAAGGTTGTAACTAAACATTAACATAATCACTAATATCAGGAATCATGAAATCATGTAAATGTATGTCGAATACTAATTAGAGAAAAGACAATCATGACTCTATCTGATCAAAACATACAAACATGTGCAAAGAAATGACATATCTAAATGAAAATGGAAGAAATTAAACTAAATTAAAAACTCCCTATTTCAGATTTTGGCTTCCATTGTTCTTCTCCAAGTCGCTAAAAAATAAAGATCCGATCAAGTCTACCAAAGTGGAATGGGAATCTGCTCAAGGTGAACACTACACCATCTTCGATACAACCATCAGATAATGGGAATCCGCATAATGCCTAGCATTGCACTAAGCAACTAAAATACCTAGCATCCTAATCGTAAAGTTGAACATCCTCTCATGGCCTTGACGAACCTATCACAGGTATCGCATCAACTAGGTCGAGGAGGGGCATTACATCCTCCCCCCCTTGGGTTTGAATTACTCCTCGAAGTCACAAGGGTTAAGATACATCAAGCATTACCTGATCCAAGCACTCCTTAAGAATAAGCGATAACTAGTCCTACTACAACATACTTACCAATAGTCTATCCGTTCTACTTAATATTGGGCTTCGACAAATATGTATTGTTTAGTCTTCCTGACCGAAGGTGAGATTTCAACATCGGAGTTCTTTGTTCTTTCCTTATCCGTCCAGTGCAAATGCATTTCACTAGAGACAACAAGTAATAATCCTTCTACCAGCTACTAAGTCCGCACTAAATGGCAGAGATGTTACCGTGGTAACATCCTTTAACCACATTTGCGAAGGTCAAAACTCTTAACTCCTATCAATCAAGTAGGCATAATCGAGATAATTTACATTATTTAAGCATACTCCTTTAACATCTATTTGTATACACATAAGAAAATAATTAGGCCTATTCACAATACTTCATTCCAAAGACGTCCCAAAATCTCTAAAGAGCCCGTGTCACGGGTCCAAGCGAGAGAGAAATTTCTCAAAAGTGCACCTCTTAGGCCAATTTTTAGTCAATTCAACTTAGAAAATATAAATTTAGGTGACCTATTTCTTTAGAACCATGGAACTTTCGACATGTAGACCGCATAATTTCCCTCACCATGCTTCCGCTATGCTACTCATTCCGATCATCCTTATCTATTAACTGCACAAAAGTACTCACACAAGTTTGAAAAAACATAAGATTCAATCATTTGGTTTACTTGACTATTAGAGCATCGTGGAATTATTCAATCTCGAGCACTTCTATCCTTGTTACATTCAAGGATTTACTAGCATATTTACTCCACTAGCGTATTTCATCTATTTACTAAATGGCATCGCTACTCAACAATTTTACGAATTTTGTATAACTCTCTACGGTGTTCTCCCTTGCACATGCTATCAGAGGTCTGAAGGGGACATGATATAAACAACACTTAACGCATAACAAACTCACAATGCAATCACATTTGGGATAGGTCACCATAGACAGGAAAAGAAAAGCAAAAAAGAAAAAGTCTGTAATTCAAAATCATGAAAAGGAGAAAAATTGCCAGCAAAATCCAATCAAGAATGTAATGCGGCAAGTGCCACTAAAGATAAATCAAGTTATAGAAACAAGAAATTGGTGACCCGGTCCAAGTAAGGATAATCTGAAACCACATTACTCACAATAACGAGAAATTGAAAATCAAATAAACAATTCATTCAATCCTCATCACGAGGTGACTACTATTAGTCACACCCAAGGGAGTAACCGCTACACATCACTCAAGGGTACAATGCCCTTGAATGAGTAGAGAGTGCACGCCTTGCGACTATGAAATTTGCTTAGATTCCATATTCTCCTAATTTCCTTTAACGTAATGTATCCCTCCTTAAGAGATCCACATGAGTGCCTTTTGACATGAAATACAATTGCAAGAAAAAGGTTGGAGTGATCAATACATCTGAATCCATGCAAGAGACACACACTCACATCAATGTTGTTGTGCCCACATGTCCCGTATACCATAAGACCATATTCATTATGTCACTATATAAATATAAATGTTAAAGTCCTCCATGATTAAAGAGATAACATTCTTACACCATTACGCTCTACACACAACTACAACATATAGGCGATTAAGTTTCCTTCATAAAATCATTAAATATTTAACTTCTACACATGCTTATCATACAGTTAGGTCTTCTCTTTTACTCAGGATTAGATGATGCACAACATCATGAAACAAACCAACAATTCCCAAATCAACCATGGGAATTCCATCCTAGGATATGCATTTACCCATACAACATCCAATTTTAATAGGTTCGAGGCATCTAACAAGATTAAAACCTCCAACCAATCCAACTTACTCACAATTAACGGATCCAATTCTCAATCATCAACTCAACACAAGATCCAAAATCAATCATAAGATCCATGCATTGGATAACCATTACATTCAAGCTTTTTAACATGATCATTTACTTTGTCATGATTCCCAAGCACCAGACATATCAACTTATCACAAACCATACCTTGACATATCTCACCATACCAATCTCAAGAAACTTCCAAGAGTTCTTCCATGAAATCTCCATAATCCTTCAATCACCGGCAACATACTTCATAATAACAACTTTCAACTTGTGATCAACAATAATAATAATAATAATAAGACAATCAAATCTCAAAGAGTCTTCAATATCCTTTTAACAATGAAGATCCACCATCACTTCCATGCTCTCAAAACAACTTCCAATCTGTAAAAACAAAAAGTTAAGGTCATTCATTCATCTCATTCTCATGTTCATACAACAATAGATATTATTCTTATATGCTTGGGGTCACAAGCAACTTTTATTGGCAATCAAACTTGCAAACTTGTTATCCACACTACCTGTGCTCTGTTGCTAATAACTTTCACACCAAACAACATTAAGAAAATATCTCCAGTGAGAATGTAGATAATATAGTTATAAACCACATATCCAAATTTCGTAAAGATCCAACGCTTAAATTACAAGTTATTCCCTTTCTACCGGGACTTTATTTGATTGTCATAAAAGAATAAGAAAAATGCATGTATAGTCCGCCTAGGGCATCAAATATCTTCCACAAAACAAAAACATTTTCTATCAAACCAAATTAATATGAAAGCCCACTCATTCTACCACCAAAATCCATAAAATCACAATATTTGAATGGTTAGTTTTCAAGATATGGTCAAACCCTTCTCTCTAACTTGTCAACAAGGGTTTTAAGACAATTTTTGAACACCACATTCAAACTTCCATTATAACCCACGGCAAATGCTCAAACTAGATTAAAAACAAATTTAATCCATCATAATATCATCCCAAATAAGTTTTATACTTTATTCAATTCATTTATCCATCAAGAAATGCTTAAGAACAACAAAACCACACGACTGTTACAAAAGAAAGCTAGAGTATTACACAAAACTTTGCTTCTATTCATTGAAACCATCAAAAAAAATACATTGTGGTTGTTCCGCATGTTACATACTTTCCTCCACTCCTATTTACAATCACTCCTTGAGTGATCTTCCTTCCATTTTACATAAAAAAAACTCCCTGATTGCCACCCTGTCTGCAGACTAGGTGTGACAATCAGAGGCATAAGGAAACAACTCTATGAAACTATCCTCCAACTTTCCACCACCACTCAAACTCAACCAAACAAGCCTATTTATAGCCTTTACAATCCCTTATAACAATTACAACCAAATTACAACTCTTTGTGATAACATTACAATGCATTTTTGTGTTTGACAACTTTTAGACACAATTGACAACTTTTGGAAATTGAACTTCAAACTTAACAAAACTTTGAATAGACATCCAAAACATGGACTTGCATAGACATTTTACATCATTTTCATCCCTTTGTGGCACTTTTACACACTTTTGACCTTCTAGACCCAATTAGGGCTCTAACACACATCTTTGAGCAACTTGATCTACATATGAGGTACATTATGCTTTCAATTACATCAAAAGGACTCATTATGCTTCAAAATGACCTTAAACACAACATGGACTCAAATACTCCATAAAATGACTCATGTCTTGACCTTCACCAGGTGCTCCTACACCATATAGGAAGAAAATATTTTTCGAAGTACACAACTCGAGTTGAGGGGTTACATGCAACCCTTATTAAACATCCATGCGTATAGACCTATGAATTCAATAGGCACTTGGAATTAGTAAGGCATATGACACTACTTAGGTTCATTTTCGGAGTGGAATGGATCACTTCTAAATTGTTGCAATACGACTCCTAAAGAAAATTTTGAGCATGATTGAAACACACAACAAAAACTAGAGATTCCAGTGTTGCAAATGGGCTCTGATACCAATGTGTAGTGCCCGCCAATAAATCCTAAGGAAGCTTATATCAACTAGCTTAAAAGAGGAATCATTTTTTTTTAACTAACTAGGTTCCAACTACTTACGATAGGCAATGTGTTTAAGAGTTGGTTTATTAGTTTCATCTTAAAGTTAAATGCTTAATCATTGTTTGTTATTCTATGTTTCCAATTCAGCAGAGTCATGTTTATGGGATTTCTTAATCTCCCTAGGGAAATGACGTCACTACTTAAATCACATTTACTTACAAATTCAAGATCAATTCATTACATTACCATCATCATAACAATTCACATATATGCACCTAATGTTCTCACTTATCAAGGAACACCACTACATGTGCACCCAAGCGTACTATCTAACATCAAATTTTTACCCAAAAATATGTTACATATGCTACCCTCTATTCTCCTAATGCATCCTGTATACACATAAAAATAGCTATGAGCAATTAAATATATTTTTTATATTTATTTAATAATTATTCTTCTATTAAATAGTTAATTTAAAAAGATTAATTTATTTAATTCATTTCATGTCCTTCTATTGATCAATTTAATTGAAACATTTTATTAATTAATTTGTTATATCATTTTCTTCTAATCAATTAATTAAATATTTAATATTTAATTATTCATCTATCTACTGTCCTATAGTCTCATTAATTAAATAATTTCTTAATTATTTAATCACTTTTCCAACTCATCCATCATGTGGCTAAATTAATTCAACATAATAAAATAAAATAAAGTCATTTATTAGCCACGTATCTCCAACTTCCAAAATAAATGAAATATTGTGTACGTACACATATTTCCTAACTTTCTTATATATTCTCTCCAACATCACTATATCTTAGGAGGACTTGAGTCCACTTGTCCTCTCATTTCTACATCTTCTCCAACTATCATATATCCTCTCAAGTCTTCAACTCAGTCAAGGTGAGATGAGTGACACTTGTCTTCTTCTTCCCCCCTTTCTCTCAACCTTCAACTTCTTGCTCATAGCCATCCAATTTGCAAGATTCGATCATGCCCGTTGATCTCTGCCAGCTAAGCTCATGCACTAAAAAATATATAAAAAGAGGTCTCCTAAGCCATTTTAAAACTAAGAGACTAATAGCTAATCATATAGTCATTCTAGAAGTCTTTATCTTGCATCTGTGAGTTTGAGTTTGAAGCAATTAGCAATTTTAGAATTCTTATAATAGCTTAATATCATGTTAGCTTAAATAATATGTATATGCATATCATAGTATCAGTTAAACTATCAGTCCATTCTTCATATGCCATCTTGGAAGCTACCAGTGCTTGTCTGAGAGAAAATCATTTGCAACCATGAACAGTGGAATTATGACACAATGAGGTGTAAATCATGGAAGGTATAATTTTGATTATTTCATTTACTTCATGTTACTTCATTGGTTGAAGTTAAGTTTCCTATAACTTTCATTTTTATATTGTATGATGGACTAACAAGTTTTAGGACATTTATTCAGAGTTCAACTTTAACCTCAACATTTTTGGCGCCCATCGTGGGGCTCAGGCCTCAAACTTATCTTTCTAATATCCTGCCTTATTCTCGCAGAACTAGTTTAATGCTTTTGTAAATCAGTTTCACGCATTTGTAAAATTTGATAGCACTTTTGTTGCTTAAATTAACGCTCGTGTTAAATAAAACAACGCTTTTAAACACGAATTCATGCAATCAAGCAATAGGATAGTGCTTTCATCGCATATGTTAGCGCTTTTGTTGTCTAGGATAGTGCTTTTGCTTTTCAGGTTAGCGCTTTTGCTTATAGGATAGCACTTTTGTTGTTTTAGCGTTTATGTCTTGACAGTGCTCAAATTTGGATTTTTACAAACTGAAAGCTAACAATTTTTGCAAGTCCGAATGTCCAAGACTTAAATTTTTTGCAAACTACTAACATTTGTGTGTAGGGTTATTTTGAAGCAAATTTCATGCATTTCTTCACATCTAGTTAATCAGGAGTATTTTGGAAAGTAAAACATCGTATCTTGTTCATCTAGCTTAACTAGGAGGATAAATCAACAACATGCAACTCGCATTTGAGTGTTTTCCTTAAAGTAGTTGCACATAGATTCTTAGAAGGCTTAAAATAAACCTTTGTCTTCTGTGCTTATTGAAGTAGTAGGCAAGTATGCTCTCACCCTCATACGGTGATCAGAAAACCAGACCTACTTTCTTTTATGTGTAATCTTTAAAGGGTCTGCCTTCCCGAGCTGCCTTGAGGGGGCCAGTGAGAGGGGAACGACTCAAGTGGGAACGAGCTAATATCGAGTCCTTCTAATCCACTCTAAATAAATTGTGTTTGTGATGAAAGTCATAAACAACATGTGTTGATTAGTTTATACCAACACTATGTTTCCCCATAAACCCTATGGAGCATAACCTCTATAGGCTGGGGACCTTCTGTATTAAATACATTGTATTTACAGAGTGTAGAGTGCCGCATGTATGGCCACATAACCGGAAGCCTTTACTAAAAAACCAATTGTACTAGTTGCCAAAATCCTTCTAATTGTTGGCGTAGGAGGTCGGACCTCTGAAGCAACTCACACACATACGGTTCTTAGTAGAGATATGAAGTTTGCCATGGAGAGTTGTCATGGAAACTGGTGCTTGGTTGCCCTAGAGAAGTGAGTGTTGATGGTGGAGCCAGTGGGGTCAAGCATCTAAATATCCACTCTGAATAGCATAGCCTCAGAGGAAACCCCATGTGAGATTCAATAATTATTGTCTCGGCTTACCATAGGATTCATGCTTGCTTGTGCATTTTTTTTTCAAACGTTGTGTCTTTTATGTCTACAACATGCTCAATATGGTCAAAAACTTGAAAAAAATCATCATCTGAAAAGGAGCAAAAATTCGACAACTTGTTGGAAAAATTGAAAATCCTTGTAACACAGTCAAAACATTGCTTTTGTTGTGCAAAACTGCACATTTGTCATGCAAAACAACACATTTAAACGGTTGTGCAACGATTTTGTGTCATAGGTTCACACATTTGATCAGTAGATTAGTACTTTTAAGCATAAAACTATGCTTTTGTACCATAGTTTTTCGCTTTTAGTACCACAGAGCAGTGCTTTCAAGTAATAAAATAGTGCATTTGTCCCATAGGTTAGCGCTTTTGACAAAAAGGTTAGCGCAAATGTTTTCTCGCATCTGAGATAGAGGGCATTTCTGCATATCAGATCAAAATTTCAAAACTAGTTTCAGATACCCTTTTCGAGAAGAGTTGTCTTTAAACTATTGCAGACCTTCAAACTAGTTCAATTATCAGGTTTATCAATCAAATAGGTTCTTTCAAAGGCTTCATAAGTATACAATTCACAACAAGTTAAGTGAATCAACCATCTTAAGTGCAAAAATCAACATCATTATTAGTTTTTGATCAGGATATATTGAATCCTCTATCACGAAACTTGATCATATCCACCTTTGTTCATTATCTTGGATATATCGTTCCTATTTTGAACCTAGGTTATATCAAAATCAGAATTGCACTCACATTGGAATCATGCAAACTTGTAAACCATCATATGTTTATATGAATTTTAAATATCGCCTTAAGAAAAGAAAACTTAGTTATAAGGCTACTCAGAAGAGGATAAGATTCTTGTATATCAATCGCAAGATCTTGTTAAAACATAGGACATTCCTACATCGTTTTCATCACTATTTACGTGGTTACGAGACATAATTTGACGGAGAACTTTTGCAAGCACGTGCCTTTCAACAACAAGACGCTTTATCACAACACACCAATAAAAGTGGTAAAATCAACAAAGCTTATCTTCCTAAACCAATAATCACTTATTGAGTTATATTTAGAAGGCCAAAACTTGAGAATTTTTCGAATAACCATATGGTAGTTTGGACTAGAGCTCAATATGAGCAATTCAGAAAACAACAAAAACAAATGGAAGAAGATAATTCAATGTTTCAAACTTTTGGATACACGGATGTTGATGAAGAAGTGGTCAATAACACCATTAGAGACATTGAACAAGATGACAAATTTGACAAACTAATGGAATAGTTATTGGAGAAACAAAAGGAAAAATACCTTCTAATGTTGGCAAAATCAGGAGCTAAATTGCCACAAGACTTTAACATAGAAAGTTTGAAACAAGACGCAGGGACGAGTAACAATCAAAACACAGATGATCCAAATAACGAGGATGTAAATCGAGTAAATCATGAGGAGACAAGAGGAGATAAAGCAAGAAAATACCACGATGATACAAGAAGACAACGTGGTGATAGAATAACTTATGAGGATACAAGGAAAACCTGTATGGATAATCCTTTGATAACTCTCGCTTAACAAATGCAAACCTTACAACAACAAATACAAGATATGCAGAATGGAACGAGTTCCAAGAAATATTCATTGGAGGACATCTGCCCATATCCAATTGACAAAAGTTTAAATATGATACCATTCCCACAACATTGTGAAATCCCTAAATATGATAAATATGATGGGAAATTTGATCCTCAAGATCACATTAGGGAATTTTGCACTATGAGTGGAATTTGCACACGATGAAACTTACCTGATGCGTCTATTCCCTAGGAGTTTAAATGGACAACCAATGGAATGGTTCTCAAGACTACCATCTGGAATTAAATCTTTTGAAGAACTTGTGAACATATTTCTCACAATACTCCTACAATATAAGAAATGAGATAACAATGTTAGATTTATGTAATGTCAAGCAAAAGAATGGTGAATTTTTCATGGTCTTTTTACAACGATGGAAACGAATGTTCAATAGATATCCAGGAGATGTACCCGATCAAGAGAAAATTGACATATTCATCAACAACCTTATCAGTGAAATGAGTTACCGTCTTAAAATGCAATGTCCTCCTTTTTCTAAGATGATTGAAAATGGTCTAAAGATAATAGATGCAATGGTAAAGAAAGGAGAGTTAAAATTTTACAACAATAACAATCATAACAACAACAACAATAACAATGATAAACCTAAATTTTGGTCAAAAAACAGGAATGTTACCAATGGAGGAAATGGCAACAGTAATGCTACCAAACAATAACCAATCTTCAACTTATCAAGTCAAATACCAAACAACAACAATCAAGAGAACAATAAATCCAAGTCTTTCTTCTCCAATCCTCGTAGGAAATAAATATCAATTAAAAATGTAAATCTTGACATACAAAATTTAATAAACAAGTAGTTTTTTATTGTTGCAAAACTCATACATTATACTTTACATACTAATAAATTTGTGTAGAAATGTGGTACTAATATGCCACATAAAATGGGGTTGTTCCCGTATCGCAACGGTTGTAGGTTGCGCACCTTCGGGTGGAGGCCTTGGGGTTGAAACCCTTGAGCCTCACATTGTGTCGTCCAAGCTGGGCAGTACGGTGAGGTGGAGGTTTATCCTACCCCCCGCTTACTGTGATTGTCCGTAGGTCCCCCATCCTAGGGTAAATTTTGAAGTCGGCTTCCACTGTTAGCAGCTTGATCGATGGTTTGACCATTTCTCTCAAGACGTATAGGTGCTTCATTGAGGATGGCTTGGCTCATGACATGGAGATGGGGTCCTCCCATGTGATCTCACTGGTTCATAGCTCCAGTCAAAAGTGCTTGCCCTTACCAAAAAAAAAATACCACATAAAACAAGTAAGGTGTTTATAACAAGCTTGTTTTATGAAAAACCTAATGAATATTTATTTTATTCAAAAGCATGTATTTTTATAGTACAATAGATGTGGTAATCTTTCATTAATAGGAAAATTTATGCATTAAAAGATTCACATCATTTTAGACAAAATAGTGGATGTGAAAAGATTTAACAATGTTCAATATTTATTAAAGGATAGAAAAAAATAGAAAGTGTTGTGAGTTGGACATAAAACAAAGTAGTGTACATAAATTCATAAAAACATTAACAATTTCACATATGTAAAAAATACATTTTCAATTAGAACTATACTTTTAGTATTTGATTTTGTAGAAATCTATTTTTAAGAGGAAATTTAGTCTTAGTATTATAATTTGATACAAGTGGTTGTATGTTTCATATTGTATATAGATATGTAAATGAATATGCAAAAGATATAATTTTTTTCAAGGAGCACCCTTTCTATTTGAGTAATATTTGTAGTATCATAAATTATAACCCCTTACAATTTCACTCCTTGGGCCCTTGTTTTAGTGTGCTTGCATCCTAGGTCATTTTCAACCTATTCTTGGCCTTCTCACATTCAAACTATCATCATATGCTCATGAGGTGACCTCATCTAATGACCTAGAAATGTGCACTCTGCAACCGTCTTTAGTTTGTCCTTTTTTGAGTGGACTATGACACCTAGCACCATAGTCCCTCGGAAAGGGGTCCAAATTTGAACTTCTACTGGTATGTCAAGTACTCATCCCAGGAAGTTGTATCTAGAAGATTGTCGTGGTCATGTTGTATTGAATCATTAGGTGTAGATATAGAAACATTGAACTTTTAATAAGAGATGGAATCTCAATGAATGTCATCCCACTATACCAGCCATCTCATAATGATTTGTCCACACAAGGTGTTTGAGTATGAACACTGATAAATGAATCTACTATTATTGGAATGCAAGAGCTCTCAACCTCAAGATAATGATTCATATATGAAGAAGATGAACCCTTTGAATTAGGAGTCATTGATGTCGAAGAATAAATGGATATATCTATAATAGGAGAGAATCATTAGAAGAAGACTTAAAGTCGTCACAATGTTCAAGACTTTTCAAACAAGCAAGCTTCCCTACCATCATCATCATATGGTAGGTTGTTAGAATCATCAAGGGGGTACAAGGCTATCCATAACATAATGTATTGGGAATTAGGATTGATTTATTTATCCACGTGTCTTCCAAATTCTGGTCCAAAGAGTACCAGGGCACTCAAAATGTCAAATAGAACAATGTCAAGATCAACAATGCAACTAATCAATCCTAAGACATGCTCATTCACATTAGCCCATACTTGGTTCCACCACCAATACATACCTAGTTTATGGACAAGTCCATACAAATGGGGCAAGAATTGAAGCCACCTAAGGTGTCCTAGGATGTTGTCTTGCTAAGAGTTATAGTTTACTTTGCTTAGGGTGATCTAACAAAAAAATGAATTGAAAAACCTATTATTGACTAAGATAGACTCCTTATGAAATAACTAGAAATGGAAACCCCATAGCAAAAATAATGGTCCCATATTCACATTTTTTCTTAAGTTAGTACAAAAACTAACTTCAAACTAAAATAATATATACCAATCAAGTGGATGGTTGTAAAATTCTCGGAAATGCCTTTCCTATGCCTATAAAAGGTTAAAAAATACACACTACCCCTTTATGAATGGAAACGAGACATCCTATCACTATTACAATGGCAAGTGGGCAATCCGAGGGCTACCCAAGCAAAGAAATAACCTCAAAATGATGGCACTTGAGATGCAATGGTAAGTAGAGCCCTGCTCCCTTGGGCTTAGCACTTGCCCCTTTGGTTGGGGATGACTAGGGGCTAGCATCCTATTACCAACCTTTAAAATTTAAGTAATTGGGCATTGGTCATTCGTTGCCTATGTAACCTCAAGCTCTAGCTTTTTCTAAAGTTGATGACTACTAATGTCTATAGACCCCACAACATAATACAACACTTTCAAGGATGATGGAAACCACATAGTATACCATGAGAAGAGAATGGTGAATTTGAAGCTTTAATACCATGTAAGAGAAACCATAAAGGTTCACAAAGAGCCTGAGGTTCTTTGTAGCACCAATTACCTTCCACATATTTAAGAAGCATTGAATATGCAATATTTCCAAAGAATGATATAATCTAACCTTGCTTACGATCATATGGTATATAATGTAAATGATGGAACAATTATATATATTGGCAAGAACGAGGAACAGGGAAAGATAAGATGATGTGTATTTTAATCTTATGACATAAGACAATGATTAAATGCCTAAGTATGCTTGACTAGTATGAAAAAGGCCCAAAAGTAAATCAAATAGAAAAGCCTATTCACACCAACCTGTGGCATCATGATTGGATGAGTAGTAGAATCTAGAGTCTTATGTGCAAGTTGTAAAGATCAATTCTAACAACTTGTTTAAGATGCAAATTCAGAGTGTAAGCTGAAAAAATGTGTCGTATGTATTGCTAAGAAGTTTATGTTCAAAACAAGTTCATGTCTAAACAAAACCATCTAATGGACATTCATGAGAAAATAATACAAAGAGCCTAACTGCAATTGAAAAAAAAAATTATGAGAAAAAAATTGGCAAAGCTTAACTATGATTAGTTGGTCCTAAATATCTTTTTCTTTTGAAGAAAAAGTATTCTTTTTCTAGGATCCAGAATTTGCCCTAGGTTTGTGACATCTACTCGAATAATATTTGTATGCACCTAAGTGCAAACCCTGGTTTTACTTACGAGGGACCACACCCAAGCCAGTACCCAGTCATGTTCGGTATATATACATCCCCAGAAATAGTCGAACCCAATAAGATAGCGTATACTTGCAATATTTCATGCAGATCAGAGAAGGAAACATCCAACACAAAATTAGATCATGTCTTTATCAGCGTTGTCGCAACTTGCAACTCTAGACATATCTTTCCTTCTTGCATTCAATGGTTATCATGAAGTCAATATTGTTTAGCTTAAACAAAAGTATGCTTTGTATTTCAAGCAAGCTTATGCATAATTATCACATCACTTAGTGAAAATCTATCAATCTCTTAAAAATATCTGAGAATAGAAGTACAAGTTGCATGTATATCCTGTTCATGGTATATCAGTGTAGTAAATTTGAAGTTTCTTTTTGCATAAGAACTTTTTCATAGTGAGAATTATAGTCGCTTAGCGGTTTGACTTGATTGCTTTATATCAAAACGTTACGTACAATTATCAATTAGAATATATCATTATGCAAAGCTCAAATAATGGGTAACTGTTCAACCCAAAATTAAGGTCATATGAGCCGATAAAGGTTTGTCATCACTATGTTGATTCAGACCCGATATGTATAAATATGAAAGAATTTTTAACCTGAGAATGGTTTTAACTGTCTTCGTTATAAATCAGTAGGAAATTGTTTCCACTGCTCTACAGATTTTGAAGATGTAATTAATTAAACCTTAGTTGACAGTTGGGTTAGCTCGATTCAGTAATCCAATAGTTGGCTGAATTGTATGTGTCACATTCTCTTGAAGGTCATTAGAGACCGTTAATGTTAGTTGACAAGAAACTCAAGGGTAAAGATTTGTTAGTAAGTCAGATGGTCAGTAGTGCCTAATGTTGAGAGATCAATGAGTTGGATTGAACTCCACTATGTACAAGTAAGTGTCACATTGACATGCATATTAAATGAAACCTTGGTCAAGGTAGCGCTACTTCAAATAAGCGATCATTACTTCACAAGAACTAGATACACCTACTAGTCAGATGGTCATACTAGTTAGGGAGTACCTATAATGTGTGACCAACTAGATTCGTGTAGGTTCTAAACACCAGGCTCATATGGTAAGATGGTAACTAGGTCTAATCCTTAGGCCGCACCTTCATGAAGGGGGCAACTTCTAGATGGAAGGTGTGCATAAGATTGCCAGGTCTATGGTTGGGCAGAAAAGCCCTTGATGATAAAACTTTAGAGATTACAATGATAAAACTTTGGAATTTGTGACCCATCGAATATGACAATTATTATATTGAACTCTCTCTCACTCTCTTAATAAATAGCAAAAGAAGTTTGTTCTCTTTTTTTTGCTCAGTTAAAGTTTAACTATTGCTGAATTGAATTAGTTAGATTTCTTAACTTGATGAAAGTAGTTAGTTAATTCGTTAATTTTCGTTTTCAGCTGAAGTAGTTAAGTTTATTTGAAAGTTCTTAATATAAATAGTTTAGATAGTTCACTATTTTTTTAAGTATAGTTTAGTGCTTGTTATAGTTTTAATTCAATTAATTTTGCTATCTTCTTCCAATTTTAAGATGTCTTTGAAGAAATTCTTCATTAGTGGTTTTGCTGAATTCTCCATTCCTTACAATCATTTCCCTTTCTCTTCATGTTCCAATACTTGCAAAACAATTTCTCTACTAGGTTTTTGTTTGTGGACTAATTCAATCATTTTCTTTAATTCTTCTACTTCCTCTTATTAAAATATGCATTTTCCTCTTCTTCCTTCTTTTGTTCTTTCTCTATCCATTCTTTTGTTTTTCTGACTACTTGGTTACAATTTCCTCAACTAGGGTACTTTTCATCTTTGCCTTCTTCTTCAAGTGCTTGGTTTTCCTTCTCCTTTGTAGTATATGCAATATATCTAGAAATTACTACAACCCTTCACTTCTTAGTCAACTCACTCAATCCCTCCATGTTAGGTAATTCTTTCCAATCTCTAATTACCTCATGGCACCTTTTTAAATGTTGTGTGCAGGAGTTTGGTTCTTCTCTAGCTATATTCTCCTTAATCGTGTGAGTAAATGTTTTGCTCCACCTTTTGTTGCATTGGGTCCACTAAGTTTATTAGTTTTAATAGTATTCCCTATAGTCTTGTAGTATTGTGTTGCCCTTGGGTAGCTAAATGAATTGTGAGATTTATCCCTACAAAATCCATAAATAAGTTAATAACTTGTTTTCCTCTACATAGTAGTTTCTAGCCTACCACATTTATAGTAGGGTACACTTTCTCTATTCCCTCGGTAGCCATTTTAACCACCTCTTTGTTTGTAGTAACCCACATGTTTCTTGAATTATGTCGGGGTTCATAATGTATGTTCTTATTACCCTGCAGTAAACATCCTATTGCTAAAATTTTATCAATTGCAGGATCAGTATATGTTTTGTTGTTAGGTGTGACTTGTTATGTAGTCGCAACTTTATCTCTTTGTATCCTAAGGTCTTCCGACACTTAATTTGTTGCCCAGTCAATAGAAATGTGGCTATATTGGAGCGGCTATATTTGGCATTTTCAAAACCGATGTGGAAGACGTTTTTGTAGATACGTGGGAGCAGGCCTGGAATTTGACGGCCACCCCTGCCTGTCATGAATTTTTTTATGACGGTTTAATAATTTAAATGCCTTTCGTTTTACGTTTTTCAAAAAATGTTAAGTGTCAATTTTTTTTAATTTGTGAATAGTTTATTATAAGTTTTTTATTCAATTGAAGTGAAAAGAAATAATTCCATCAAAAAAATGTAAAAATTTAAAAAACAATGATAAATTAGTAATGCACTAAAAAAATCTTAAATTTACTCGTAAGTTTCTAAATTCAACTCAAAAATCTTGTTTATTATAAAAATAGAAATTATTTTAGATTTTTTTATTACAATATTTTAAAAAAGCAGAAATAATTATATCTTATCATTTCAATTGTTAGAAGTTTCTATATTGATATTTAAGACAATCTTTAAAAAATATTAAAAAATAAATTGACAAAGTTTCTAAATTTATATAAGAAAAAACATGCTAAACATTCATATAAAAATAATATAAAATTAGAAACAATTATATCTTAATCCTACCATTTTAAAATATTCTAAATAAATTCATATATTTATAATAAACATTGTAAAATAATATATATCAATATATATGATCTATTATAATATTTTACGGCTTATTAATAATTTTAAGTGTCATATATACGGTTTGTGAAAAAAATAGCATGTCAATGCATACGTTCTACTAATTTTTTACGCTGTCAAATACGGTTCAAAAGTGGGAAAACGGCCATTTTGCCTGTCAAATTCCAGGCCTGCGTGGGAGACTATGTGCGATATATGGTAGTACAGAGTGGTGCTGTAGAAGCGACTCCTAGGAGTTTAAATAGAAAATCATCATTGTTATTCAATGTGTGCTGTCGTGGTTTTTAAAAAGGAGTGGAAGTCATTTTTTTTATAATACCAAACTGTGGAAGTTTTTTAAGAATTTTTTCGGCATATTAAAAAATGGAACAGAGGTGTGTGCGTTAAATTTTCTTTAGACTGGGCGTTTTCTTTTTCTTGGATTTTGAGAGTTGTTTTCAGGAGGAAGACGTTTTTTTGTTTCTGTAGAGTTCGTGCTTTATGGGAATTTCCTTTTTAAAAACATGTTTTTACAGATTCACCGTATTTTTGAAGTTGGGTGGTCTTGTAACGGAAAAGTGTGAATAGTGCTTGTGTGTAAAGGAGCTTTTTCTGAATATGATTCGAAGAAGATATATGTTTGAGTTGCATTCCTGTGGTAGAAGTGCGATAAAAATTCGGACGTGTTGAAGAGTTGAGCTAAGGAGACATTGCTGGATCACAAGGGAAGTATGTAGATATCTATACGACAAATCTGAATTTGTATGTGAAGGGACAACTCACTGGGCTTTATTTTCACATTGAGTGATATTAAGTTTCAGTTGGAATTGTTGGATGATAAATTTGAACCAGAATAAATAGATACCAGAAAAGTAAACTTATGAACAACACAAACACAAGAACTTTATCCTGGAAAACCTCCACTTGAGGGTGAAAAACCCAACCCATTCAAAAATGAATTTTATTATATCTCTGAAAATGAATACAACTATTGATGGTTTCAAGTTACTATCAATCACACTAAGATAAGTTTGATTCTCTACAACTCAATCATGACAATGAAGCCAAATGATCCATCTCATATGCATTTTGTAAAACTTCATAAGTCTGAAAATTCTGAACACAGAATACATATAATGTTATCAATTTGACAGACTTCATACACAATACTCTCAACTTGCTACGAGACAAAATGAGAAGCCAACAATATGACTATCCATTTGCTAAAGAAGAAGACCCACGAAAATAGAAGAGCGATGCATATAAAGAATCGAATAGAAAGTGAAGAGACTCCACGATGGTAGAGGAAGAGTCACCGACAACCACATAGATATTTCACTGACAACCACATAGACATCTCACCGACAGCCACCAAAGCGATCATATAAACAAAGAAGAATATTGAAAGGAAAACAAAAGCCAATGAAACGATGCAAGATAGATAAAGGTAACTGAAGCCACGAAATAAATAAGAGATGATGGAGAGGAGAATAGATATGCATCTTGAATCTCTATCTCAGCTATAACTTCAACACTCCCTCTTAGCAAGAGAGAGATCTTCATTTCGTCATCTCATGACAGGTACATACAGCTGCAACCAAAGAAAGTCAACAGAGTCTCATCACAGATTTTATTCAATAAAAATGTTATCTTAGCACAACAATATTCACCATAGCTACTCCTAGAGGGTGAATGTAAACAGAAATAAAAATTATAAAGTCATACACATGACTTCCACCATAGCTACTCCTAGAGGGTGGAACAAGGGATTTCACCTCAAATTTATCTCGCAGAGAAGAACTCATTAACCAAGGGGTTTCACCAAGAGCTTCATTCTCCACAATGCCAAGCTTATCTCGAAAGTAATAGAACTTCACTCTCAGAAGTGGCTTGGTGAGAATGTTTGTTGTCTGCTCTTCTGTAGAAATATACTTGAGTTCAACTGCTTTTCACTGAACCATGTCTCTTAAGTAATGATATTTAATTTCCACATGTTTGGATCTATCATGAAATACTAGATTAACTAAAAGCTTCACGTAGCGTTGATTATCACACATAATCACAGTAGTTTCCAAAGGTTTCCCAAACAAGCCTACAAGTAATTTTCGAATCCACACAACTTTTCTTGCAGCCACACAGGCTGCAACATATTCCGCTTCAGTTGTACTCTGAGCAACACAAGATTGTTTCCTGCTGCACTAGGAAATCATAGCTAAACCAAGGCTGAAACAACATCCTGAAGTGCTCTTCCTGTCAAGCACACAACCTGCCCAATCTGAATCAAAGAACCCTTGTAAGTTCAGCTCTACACATGAGGAATATTTTAAACCATATCCCACTGTACCACGAACATATCTTAGTATGTTTTTGGCTGCCACAAGGTGAATCTCTCTTGGTTCACACATGAACTGACTTAAAGTGTCAACAACATAACATATATCAGGCCTTGTGTTAACCAAATGCATTAAAGAACCAATTAATTGCCAGTACATAGTAGGATCTACTAAATCTGAAGTAGTTGCAACCTCATGTAACTTTTTTAGATTTGCTTCCATAGAAGTCACCATAGCTTTACATTTTAACATACCAAACCTCTTCAAAATATCGATGACATATTTATCTTGACTCAATATAATTCCATTTGAACTTTGCGGAAATAATGCAACAAACCAAGATCTTTCATTTCAAATTCTGAAGCTAACTCCTTGCATTTGAAAATGAGATCATCTTACCAGTGAGAAATAAATCATCAACATATAGCACTAAAATCAACACCTTGTCATCACATACCTTGAAGTATAAATTTGGATCAACATCATTCTTTAGAAAGCCCAATCTCAAAAGATAGTTATCTATCTTCTCATACCAAGCACAAGGGGCTTGTTTAAGACCATATAAGGCCTTTTTTTTAGCCCGCATACATGTGAGTTTCTATTTTGAATAACAAAGCCCTCTGGTTGCTCAATGTAAACCTCCTCTTCAATTTTACCATTCAAGAGGTTGTTTTCACATCCATTTGATGAAGTTTCCAACCGTTAACAGCTGCAACAACAATGATAGTCCTGGTAGAAGTGTAACGAGCTACAGGTGCAAAGGTTTCTTCGAAATCTATGCCATCCTTTTGGGAAAAACCTCTGGCTACAAATCTGGCCTTGAACTTTTCTATACTCCCATCAGTTGCATGTTTGATTTTGAACAGCCACTTAGAAGAAGATTTTTTTTTAGGTCTTGGAACAATGTCCCATACATCATTTTTCATAATAGATTGATATTCCTCCATCGTGGCATCCTTCCACACTTCCTGATTTAAAGCCTCTTCAACACTTGAGGACTCAGATGCCATGATATGACTCATCAAAGATGCATAGCTAGCAAACTTGTGAGGTCTTTAACTTTCTCTAAAAGTACCATGAGGGGCTGCATATTTTTCAGCCTCTTCCATAGTGTGCCTAGCCCACATAGTTCTTTTCTTATGAGCTGAACTATTATTGGGACCTGCTGTTATAACTATAGAGTCAACTGAATCAATTGGATCAGTTGGATCAGCTGAATCAACAAGATCTTCTCCCTCTGGATGTTTGAAGATAGATTCGAATCAGGTGTATCTATATCTTGAGGATGTTCAAGATCTTCATCAAATCCCAAGTTAGTCTCTTTGGATTTCTTGCAAGCTACATCTTCATCAAAAGAAACATCTCTGCTGATTTCAATCTGTTTTTGACTTGGAATGTAGATTCTATATGCTTTTGAAGATTCACTAAAACCAACAAAGATACCTTTCTTGCCTGAGGGTTCTAATTTATTTCTTTTCTCTTTTGGAACATGAATATAAATGGGGCATCCAAATATTCTGAAATAACTAACATCTAGTTTGACACCTATAAAAGCTTCTTCTGGAGTCAAGTTGTTTAGAATCTGATGAGGACTACGATTCTAAATGTGAACTGCAGTCCTGCAAGCCTCGGCCCAAAGAAATGTTTGAAGACTTTGGTCATGAATCATAGCCTTTGTTGCCTCAACAATTGTCCTATTCTTTCTTTCAGCCACACCGTTTTGTTGAGGATTATAAGGGACACAAAACTCCCTCTTAATCCCAACTTCAACACAAAAGTTATGAAAAAGACCAAAAACATATTCTCCTCCATTATCAAATCTAAGAACTTTTATTTTCTTACTAGATAAATTTTCAACTAGATCTTTGAACTCTTTAAATCTGGACAACACTTCATCAGACTCTTTAGAATTAAGAAAGTAAATCCAGCACTTACGTGAAAAATCATCAATGAAGGTGACATAATTGTTAATTGAAAATTTTGTACACTTGGAGAAATATACAAAATTGTGGTTTCAACCATAGCATGTGAGTAAAACGCTCATAATCAAGGGAAGGGTCCCCCTATCTAACTATAGCTTTTTAAAAATAAAATAGGATGGAACAATAATCTTTCTTCATCTTTCAAGAAAGACAATATCCTTTTCTCCTCACAAAAAAGGATAGCGATTGGATATAAATAGCAGTAACCACTTTCAAATGAAATGAGAGAAATGAAATAAAGTTTCCTGAAAGCGCAAAGACTTCCGTCACTTCTTTCGGGACGAGACAACAATATCAAGCTCAAAGACTTGATTATATGAAGTCCTATCTACCCTTTTCTACACTAATGCTATAAAGGACAAGTTATGACAACTCAAAGACTGAAATATCTTATTCTTTTCTTACTAAAACAATGAGAAGTAGTGTAAGCTCAAAGACTCACAACTATTTCCTACAAAATCTACTTCTAAATTATGTTTTAAGAACAAGTGTAAGAACAAAGTCTTACAACTTTTCTTAATAGAACTTCTACTTTAACTAATTTAATCTTCAATACTTGCAGCTCAAAGACTACAAATCAAATTTGATTAAGCTCTTAAAGAAACACTTGCAAAGAATGAAATATGGAATACCAACTCAAGAATGTAGCACAAAGACTCAAAGCTTGAGTAATTTTCTTCTATTCCTTTCAATCTTTCAATTTACACATAAAAGCTCAAAGACTTCTTTGCTGCAAATTTGACAGAGTTTTTGCTTGCTCTCCAAAAGATAAAAAATTACAATAGACCCCTCAACTATTTATAGAAGAGGAGTCTTGAGAAAAAGGTGGGAGGATTCCGACTAGAGAAATTCTCTCAACCACCAAGACTTATTCAATAACTAACTAAGACTTTAATAACTAAGAAAGACTTATTCCAACTACAGTCCTAACTGAACACAACTTGTTGTTGCCTTACATGTAATTACAAAAGTGCAAGTAACGAGTTAACTTGCATTTTACAAAAATACTTTTACATGTAACTTGTCGAAAGGAAAACTACAACTAAAGATTACAAAAGTGGGAAAATACAACTAAGTGTTGAAAAACACTTAAGTTGCAGCACGTGAAGATACGAATCCTTTAAACTTCTGGATGATCATTTGTAGTTCCTCAGGATCCAGTTCATGGGTGTTCTTGACAACAACCATGGTCTTCACAATAGTGTCATGATACCGGAGAAGCGCAGAGTTGTTTTTATCCAGGATAGGCTGGATTTCATGCAAAAAGGCTTGGTGTTTCATCAATATCTGAATTGAAGCGGTCGAGAATTGTTCACTCCTCCATTCATTATGAATCCTCATCTGTAAATCAGCAAGAACTTCTTCTTCTGGAATCAAATCTCCATCCTGACTTACTATGTTGCAAGAGGCCCTTTCACAATGTGAGACAATATCTCGGAAAACTTCACCCCGGAATCTCGTTGCATCATCAATCTCCTCAATGAGGGATTTAAGAATAAGGGCCTTGTTTTTCAGAAGCTCTTCAAATTCCAAGTACATAACCCTAGAAGAAATGATGGCATGCTCTTGTAGAACACTCAACTGTTGTTGAGGCATGGTACGCCAGATTGTCAAACTCTCTTCAACATTTTCCAGATTCTTTTTGAAAGTATCCGAAGTCTGATCCATTTTTTCCTCAAAAAAATGTCTTTTATCACCTGTGCACAAAGATCATGAAGCTGATCAACCCAGGAATCCAGTGCTTGTACCTTCTGAGCAGCCCTTTCCACTCCATGAATTGATTCTTGGGAACCAGAAGAACCTATGGAGTTACTCCCTTCAGCAGCAAGTTTTGTGATTTTATGAACAGCTGCCATAAGTTGTCGATTTTCCTCTTCTAGCTTGTCTTTCTTTGCTAGAAGTTCATCACACCTTTGTACCAGCAAAGCTATAGAAAACTGAGCATCATGTTTCATGACCTCATGCGTTTGTTTGCCCAATTCTATCCTTGTAACCTTATAATCAATAGCTGACATTTCTTCAAGTGGCTTATCTGCAATGGGTTCTACAATTTCAGCTACCTTCATCTTGTTGTTGTCAACAGTTACTCTGGAGATAGTCTTGGCCTTCTTAGCAGCCTTGGATCTAGATTGTTTCAGTTGCTGATAATCAAAGGCATCAGGTGAGATTTCTTGCTTCTTCCTTTTCAGAGTAAAAGAACTAAGCCACGGAGGCAAAGTCATCAACTCCCCTTCAGTAGCAGTTGTAGGCAAAGGAGAAGCAGTTTCAGTTTGAATCACCGTGGTCATCCTGGGAGGAATATCTGTTTGGACAACGACCACAGTTTGCTCAGTTACCAATGGGCAAGTAGATTGCCTCATAAATTCTTCAAAATCAGAAGTGGAAGTATCAATTTTTGATAACTGGATGCAAGTAGGAATATCCTCAGGAACTTCCAACACACTCTCTTGTTGATGATCAGGAGGTGGCTCGTATGCTAAAATATGAATGGCATTCTGAGGAGATTCATCCACAAGCAAATCAGGAGGAGAAAGAGGCATCTCAATGGAAAAAGGAGGAATAATCTTGTGAGGCGAGTCTGAAACTGGAGACTTAGGAGCATCATTAGATTGCTGCCCTTCTTCTGGATTATCTAGATCAATCACCTGAACATGAAATAGTGATTTTTTTTTCTCATGAACTGTCGTCTCCTCAGGATCCTCAGGAGGAAGCACTACAACCCTACTAACTCGCAACTTGATCCTTGTGCCCGAAGATGATGCACCTTCCTTGTTGTCAACCTGAATCTCAGACTTATGTCCAAGAGGCCTTGTAGAATCATCTTCTTTTCCAACCTTGATTTTTATAAGTCTAACAACATTAATTTTCAGCCATGCATTGGTGTTAGCCAAGATAGGCTGAAATCTCTCAAGGATGGATATGCACTCTTTGTGTGACTATTGGATAAAAGGAAGTGGAGCTTCCTCAACCCTCCACGAAATGTATTCAGGATCAAGTACGTGCCCATCATCAATCATCCTTTATGGGATATCCACCAAGTTCAAATCAACAATTTGCTCAACAGTGAGCCTGCAGTAATCCATCTTTAGAAATACTTGAGGGGTCTATTGTAATTTTTTATCTTTTGGAGAGCAAGCAAAAACTCTGTCATATTTGTACTTCATCTTTTTTGGAACTGGAGATGACGACAAATCTGACATTGATTGAAAACCTGGAATATTGTGATGAAGACTTAAAAATGTTAAGGCAACATCATAGTCAGCTACAAATATCATTCTTCCTTCTTATAATGGGAAAAACTTTGATTCTTGAACTTCACGATTTTGTGAGAGGAAGAGGGGAAATATATGGAAATGGGAAAAAACTTGACTTTGACCAATTTCGGATCTTGGGGAAATTTTTGCAAGTATACAAGTTGGAAAGAAAATACATCCAATCGGATTTTTAAAACCCGAATGCATGTATACTTCTAAATTTGCAAATGGAGAAATGGATGGAAAATGAGAATTTGACTTGCGGAAAATGACAAAAATGGAAAGTACGGATATGGGAAACATGAATGGATAGAAATGGGAAAATCTGGGAATGTCATTTTCATGAAAATGGGAAGAATTTTTCAACATGTAATCCGGTTTTTAAAACCTGAATTTGAAAGGGGGGTATTTCACATCTTTTCAACTTGGAATTTTAACCAAAAATGGTTAAATTCTTTATCCGTAAGGGAAGAACAAAAATTTTCAGCCTACTTATAATCGGGATTTAAAATCCCGAATACAAGTAAAGAGGGAAAATGGGGAAAAACAATGCAATTCAAAAATTGCATACCAAGGGGGAAATCTCTCTCACAAAATTGATTTTTGGGGGAAGAACAACATATATACAAAATTACAACTAGAAAAGAAAACTAAGAAAACAAGAAAATAACAAAATGAAACAAGAAAGAAAGGAAAACATACCTTGATTAAAACTGAAAATGCTTCTCAAAAAATGCAATGAATCTTTTTGTTGAAGAAGACAATCCAATAAATAGAGACAATCAAAAATGCCAAACCCTAGCCACGTTTTTGCAAAAATGCCCAAAATTGAAAAAACTGGCAGCAAATGCATGAGAAATGGCATGAAAAATGTTTGAAATTCCTTCAACCCTCAATGCCTTATCAATCCAAGCCAAAATGATTCATAAGATTGAAGATTCATGGCATGCTAAATGGCAAAAAATGTGGTTGTTGTTATGAAGCTAAAAACCAACAATCTTAACCTCCATGTGGCGTGATAGGTGTCCAATCATGCATGAAAATAGGAAGGAATCCTAAATGCCTTCCTCCTCCAACAAATTCTGCACAAAAATTGCTTTGAAATGTTCAACAAAAACATTTTTCTTGCAAATCAGGTTTTTGGAGACAAATAGCAAGTTCGAATTTGCATGAACTTGTGAAAATCGGGTCTTTTAGAAGATATAACAAGTTCTAATTTTCAATTTTTTCCTCAACAAAGCCAAAATCGGATTTTTTGGAACAAATTGCAAGTTTAAAATGTCAAAAATGCACTTTATAAGCAAAATCGGGTTTTTGGAGACAAAGGGTAAGTTTTAAATTGTCACTTTTCCATTTTCAAAGCAAAATCGGGATTTTTTGAGAGAGATGCAAGTTTAAAATCACTTGTAAAGGGGAAATAAAACCCCTACAACAAGTTATAATTTACTTGCACACATGTAATAGGGCTTTAAAATCCCTATTACATGTAAAAAACATTAAAGTAGGGGTTTTTGGAAAGAACTACAAGTTTACTTGTAACTTAACCAAAAAATCCCTATTTTAACTAAAAAAAACCAAAAACAATAAAAACAATAAAGGGGAAATTTAAAACAAATTACAAGTTTTTATTTTTTAATAAAGTGCACATGTAATAAGCTAAAAATTTCCCTACAAAGACCAAAACAATGGTAGCTATTAAAACTTGCAGTTTAAGGAAAATTCTCCACCAGCAGTCGAGATTTTAAAACCCGAAATTGAAGGAAAGACATAGCAAACGAACCCAAAATGCGATGAAATTCGAAACGTAATTCGAAGATGGACTGAGGATTAAGCCAGTCCAAGGATTAGTCAAAATTCTGCCTCAAGAAGCATGCCATAGAGTAAATTTTTTCATTTTTTCACAAAATTTTTATGTAATGGTCCTTCATTTTTGGAAACAAAAATGGGGACAACAATAACACCAAAAACCATTAAGAGAAGCAACTAACATAGGTCCACATAAATCGGAATGAATCAATTCTAGATCATCCTTTGCCCTACTCTCACTACTATGAAAGGTGCTCTTAATGTTCTTACCCAAAGCACACCCCTTGCAAACACCTTCATGATTTTGATTCAGCTTTGGAAGACCATTGACAACCTTCTCCATGGCAGACAAAGTTCTGAAATTTAAATGACCAAATCTTTTATGCCACAACTCACTTGAACTCGAAGAATCATGAGCTAAGACTTGAATGAGATGAGTTGAAAGTTTATAAAGACTATCATGACGGACACCAATAACATGAGCTGATTGAATACTTGAGTTCTTTTTCCATGCAAGTACTTTTCCATCAGCAAAAACAACATGATAACCTTTGTCTTCTAAAGAAGAAATAGAAATCAGATTCCTCTTAAAACGAGGAACAAATAGTACATCACTTAAATGAAGAGGAATACCAGAGTCCAACTGAAAAGAAGTAGAGCCAACACCCTTCACAGAATAGCAAGCATCATCACCAATGATAACTTGAAGATGAGTCTTTTTATTTCAAGTTTGAAAGGTGTTCACGATAACCAGTGATATGACGAGATGCTCCACTATCTATCAACCACGTATCACTGTTAGTAGGAAGATTACTAGAAAGTGTAGAAATAAATAAGAATCCCTTAGATTTTTCACTTGACTCTCTTTGAGAAGGATTCTCAACATTTGCAGCAGTTGCTTGAGGCTTTGACCTTGATACACAATCTCTGACAAAGTGACCAAATTTGTCACGCCTAAAACACTGAATTCTAGAAATGTCCTTTCTCTTTTTCTTGACATCAGAAGCTGAGTCAAAATTCTTTTCTCTAAATCTTTTGAAGTTACCTTTCTTTTCTTTCCTTTAGATGTGTGAGCAGCTAGCACATGATCATCTTCATGATGAGATTTGCGACCATTCCCTCTTGCTTCTTGTGTGCATTCTTCCTGGATGCAATCTGCCCTCAACCTATCAAATTTAGGAAGTTCATCTCTTCCACTAATGCATTGAATGAAGGATTCCCAAGAGTTGGGAAGTCCATTAATAGCTAACATCACCAAGTCTTTATCAGCAAAAGTATCTCCAAATGCACTAAGCTGATCTTTTAACTCAGAATCTTCATGAAATAAGAAGCAACAGATTCTCCTCTAGACATTTTCACATGCAGCAGTTGACGCCTCAGGGCTAAAGCTTTGCTGGTGTTGTTGAATCCATAAAGGTCCTTTAGAATCTGAAACATTTCCTTAGCTGAGTCCAACTTAGAGATGATAGGTACTAGATGATCCTTAACAGAATCAATCAAAATTTTCTTAGCCATGGTCCTATTCTTTCTCCATTGAAATTTTTGTGCATCAGCAGAAAGTTCTTCTACATCTTTCGAGACATAGTCAAGGAGATCATTCTTTTCTAGAGTAGTCAGAATTCTAAATTTTCAAGAAGAGAAATTGGATGACCCATCTAGTCTATCTTCTACTTTCAATCCATTCACCATTATGAATAACTTAGGCAAACAAAAGAAACAAATAAAGAACTTAAAAATTCTAGTTCTGGATCAATCTTCTAAACCTGCTCTGATACCATGATAAATTTGAACTAGAATAAATGGATAGCAAAAAACTAAACTTATGAATAACACAAACACAAGAACTTTATCCTGGGAAAACCCTCCACCTGAGGGTGGAAACCTGTTGTGACCATTTCACACATCGCCCCATTTGAAATGGGGACCCCCTCTTTTTTGCTCGTTTTTCGCTCGCCTTTCGCTTTGCTTTTTAGGATTTTGTTAGTCAGTCAGTTGTCTGGATTTAGGGTCAAGCCTTAGGGTTTTAATTGCCGTCTTTTTAGGCCAGAATCCAGTCAATTTTGAGAGCTTTTTGAGCTTCCTTTTGTAGGATGCAAATTTTGAATGCAATGATTTCGCCAAAATGGTCTATTTTCAATTGGAATTTTGAGTGCAGAGCTTAAATTTGTCTAAGTGTTGATGATGAAATGTGAATTTTTGTCCAATTGAGTAATTTTGACCAAATTTTGACTTTTTTGATTATTGATCCCGGGCTTTGGGAATGATTTGTTTTTGCCTCGTGAATTGATTAAATGTGCAAAATCATGATATTTTGGCCTGTAGGAGCAAAATCGCTCCTGTCCCTCAGTGAAGGACCGGAGCTCGTTTTCAAATATCTTACTGTCCCTGCAGAGTCAAGATGAATTTCGAATTGCAAATGATGAAGAATGGCGTGATCTTTCCGTTGAATATAAATTGAAGAATTTCACGAACACGGAAGTGCCTCCAGGAGTCAAAATCGCTCCTGTCCCTCAGTGAAGGACCGGAGCTACAAATCAAATATTGCTTTGTCCTTGCAAGATTTTAACGACTTGACGTCTTGAAGAGATCCAAGGAGATGCATTTTATCAAATGAATATAACTTGAAGTGCCGACATGAAGGAGAATGACCCAAGATGTAAAAATCGCTCCTGTCCCTCAGCCAGGGACTAGGGCGAAGTTCTTTGTAGCTCCCGTCCCTCTCCCAGGGACCAGAGCGAAGTTCTTCATAAGGCAAAATCCAGACGAAAATCAAGCAAGTTGTAAGTTTGAAGGCAAGAAATGATGTGACTTTAACCCGTTGAAGACAAATTGAAGATTATGAAACGTCAACAAGGGACCAAAACACCCCAGTTCGCTCCTGTCCCTCAGGCAGGGACCTGAGCGATTTTTGTCTTAGATGATTTTCTTGCCAAGTTTGAAAGGGTCTCAAGGCATGGATGAATGAAAGGAGGTATGACAAGACAGTTGAAGACAATTTTTGAAGGTGGTAATGTAAGATGAAGCCCACAAGACCAGGATCGCTCCTGTCCCTCTCCAAGGGACCAGGGCGATATAATGATTATACTATCGTTCCTCCAAATTCAAGACTTTCTAAGACGGAGAACAAGGTGGCAAGGACGTCTTAAGGCATCTCCATCAAGCACAAAGCATCAAGGGTCGTCAACATTGAACGAATTACATCAAGACCCCCAGTTCGCTCCTGTCCCTCAGTAAGGGACCAGAGCGATATTGGCCAATTCATGCAAAAATCACGTTAAGTCAAGACTTTACAAGGTTGTAAAAGGTTCAAGGCGTCCTTTGAGGGTCATATACCAAGGTATTGAACGTTAACATGCTACCAATTTGCACAGAAGGCCTATATCGCTCCTGTCCTTTGGACAAGGACCAAAGCGATTTTTATTAAAATACCCATGTTCCCTCAAAACCAAGACAAGGCAAGGATAGGCAACGTCAAAGATGCTATTTGGAAGGTGATGAACGAAGAACAAAGATCAAAAGTTTGCAAATTTGACCAAGGACACAAGGATCGCTCCTGTCCCTCTCCAAGGGACCAGAGCGATATCTATTATATTCGCTGAATCTCTCAAAATCACGTGAGGTCAAGGTTTTTGCGGATCACACAAGGTCTAAGGCATCATAACAAGGTGATATGCAAAAGGGTTAAACGTTAAATGATCATCAAATTGAACAAAGAGGCTATATCGCTCCTGTCCCTCTCCAAGGGACCAGAGCAATTTGCATAGGATCCTTCATTTTCCTTCAAATGCATGTCAGGGCAGTTCACGCAAGATCAAGGATGTCCTTTAAAAGGCAATGAACAAGGAACCAAGGTTGAAGGATGATGCGTTTTAGCTAGAGCTTCAAGATCGCTCCTGTCCCTCTCCAAGGGACAAGGGCGATGATCCTTCCAACGTCTAAATACCTTATGGAATTCAAGCGAAATGAAAGTGGAATGAAAGAATAGCATTGTTTGTCCTTCACAAAGATGATTGAGGCTCGAATTTACAAAGGTCAAGGAGAAAACACCAGGATCGCTCCTGTCCCTCTCCAAGGGACCAGGGCGATATTTGCCAAAAATACCTATTATCCTTCGAAGATCATAACAAAACAAGTTGCTAAGGGTCTAAAACGCCATTTGGAAGGCAAGGAACGAAGAGTTAGAATAAAAAACGATGAATTTCAAGCTAGAAGACAAGGATCGCTCCTGTCCCTCTCCAAGGGACCAGGGCGATATCACATTTAAAGACATTCCTTCGCACAAACGAGTCAATCAAACTCGAAGGACCCAGCTAAAATGTCAATTTGAACGTGGAGATGAAGACTTTGGACGTCAAAAATGCAAAGATCAAGACCAAATTGATGGATCGCTCCTGTCCCTCAGTCAGGGACCAGGGCGATGAGGTATGTATATTTCATTTTCAAGTTATGGCGCCCAAAGCAAGTATTTTTGAATTTATTTTAAATGCTAAAATTCGATATGTTTTGAAAATTCAATTAAATGGCATTTAAATATTGCACTTGGTATTAATTAATTATTTTGCCTTATAAAATCGAAGTTTATTAAATAATAACGATGGCATTTAATAATTAATTAATTAAATTAATAAAAAATCAAAAGGAGCGCTTGGTATTTTAGAGGTCGGCCTTTATTATTTATTTAAAATCATTTAAATTGCCTTATTTTTACACAAGTCGGCCTAAGGTAATTATGGTGAAAAGCGCCTATAAAGGGGAGATGAAGATCGTCATTTTCACATCATCATTTATCATCTCTTACATGCGATCTTGAAGGAGAAAGTGCGAATTGTGTTTGAGGAGTGCGAACTTAGTTTTCACTTGGGCGAATTGACAAAGGATCGATCATTTAGAGGAGATCACGTCAAGGACATACCAAAGGTGGCGAATTTGTCAAATGCATTAGAGATCACGTCAAATACTTGAAGGGTGGCGAAGTTGATAAGAGGGACGTTGATCTGAAGATCACATCAAAGCTATCTCACGTTGAAATATCAATTTTGCCTAAGCGATTTTATTCATTTTGCATTCTAGAGTTAGCTCTCTATTGAGGTATGGCGATATTTGCTTTATTGTTTTATTAGTTGATCGTCATAGCCTAGATTTTGAATTTTGAATTTTGAATTCCTAGCTCAATCGTTTTATTTTAGGAAATGATAACTCAAAGACTTATCATGAAGTTTCCTAAAATTTATTCTCTAATCTATGTTATTTATTGCAAAATCTAGCTTCTCATTATGAAATGTTGTGTAGGTATGGCAACCCCGAAGGCGGGAGCATCCACCAGTCGTTTAGCTCTCATGAAAGAAGATCAGAAGACCGAAGAAGTGGAGACCAAGATCGTGTCGAAGTGGAGCAATATTGGAGATACTAACTTAGGTAACTTCAGCACAAAGAAGTTTCGAGATGTCCCTTACATTGGTAAGCCATCACCTGTCGCCTGGAGGATAATCGAGAGTGGCATCATTAAGGCGGCAGGCTTTCCTCCAGCTATTCAGTGCCATGAGTTGATGATCGAGTGTGCTCGTCATTATGATCCACAGTCCAGAACGATCGTGTCCAATGAGGGAAACACTTTGGCGTACCTTTCAGAGGAAGCTATAAGTGAAGCTTTCCATCTTCCAGAGCACAGGGACATGATATACAAGAGCATAGAAGGAGCCCAGTCAATGTACAAAGATGATCCAGATGCTTGTCTAAGCATAATCAATAAGAACTGGTTACTCAAGAGTCGTCCCCGTCTGAGCAAGGTCCCGAACACACCGCACAGGATTGATTTCCAGGAGGAGTACAAAGATTTGATTACCATGCTCAACCGAGTTACAGGAGCCCCTCACGCCTTCTATTTTGAGAAGTGGATGTTTTACTTCATCCAGGTGATCGTTCAAGGGAAAGGTACGATACATTGGGCTAGGATGATTAGCCATTGCTTGGACGTACAGTTGAGAAGACTCAAGGCTACTAAGTCTTTCTACATGAGTTCATATGTCATCTATGCCTTGATTAGGAGTGTTGAGTACGCAGGACTACCTCACAGAGGAGTGATTGGAAGAGGACCCGGCGAGGTCAGAGCTTGTGATTCCTATGCCTACTTGCATCATCCGCCAGGAAGTAACTACAAGTTAGTTAATGATACCTTCACGATGAACATCACAAGGGCGTTGCAAGGTGGGATTCACAACAGATTATCTCAGGATGCACAGGAATTCATAAAGAGGTACGGTGCTTGGTTCATTCAGTTTCCCAAGTTCACTTATATTAGGGTGCATGGATGTCCTTTACCACCATACATGTTGCCGAGATATCCGACAGATAGAATTGTGTTACTTGAAGTAACAAGACAATTGGCAGCATATGCGAAGGCATTCAGACACAGACATCAGAATGGAGTTCCAGTACCTATCATTTTGGGCAATTCAGTTGAGGTATGTCCTAATGCTTTAGCTATGGATGACGCAGAGAAGGAGTTAGCCTTGTATGCTTTTTCATCTTTTGCTTTGAGAGAAAGCTTTGATCCACATGGACATTTAGAGGAGACAGTCGGCAGAAAGTTTAGGCATGAGTACCAAATAGAAGATTTTATGATAAATCTCTTAGATGATCTTGAAGTGAAACGGAAAATGCATTCTAGATTGCCTTTGGATTTCATCAGGAAATGCAAGATTTACAGAGTGGCCGACCAAGCTCAGGACAGTGGCAGACATATCCAGTCTTCCTATGATCGAGAAAGCAAAACAATAAGGTTAGATTGGAATGAGCCCGAGGTCATGGATCTAGATACTTTGATGGCACCAGTCTTGTCTTGTACTCGCAGATGGGTTGACATACAACATCAGAAGTTGAGAGAACAAGGCATAGCTATGTCTTTCACTTTGGAAGAGAAACCAGCCGAAGGTGGAGCTAGTGTGAGTGAAGGCAATCCTAATCCTAGAAATTCAGGAGAAGGTAACCTTCGATGTGCCAGTGAGGGCAATCTCCATCCAAGGGGTTCGAAGAGAAAAGAAAGGTCAGAAAAGAAAGAGTCTTCCAAGAGGAAACAAGAGGTTAACAGAGATCGATCATCCGGTACTTCTTCTAGACCTGAGAAGAGAACAATTCAAGTGGAAGAATCCATGGAGTCTATGGTACAGAATGACAGGCAGGAAGAAGGACAGGCACAACATGGTTCACCAAATGGATCTCTCCAAGATTATGATTTAGATGAAGATAAAGAAGACAATGAAATGACATCTCCTCCCAGACAAGAAGAAATAGTGCACAAAGAGATTCAAGTTCAAGAAACAAGATCGATTATCCCAGATTGGTTGAAGGAAAGATTAACTAAGGTGATCGTAGTAGAGGACGAGGACAGTGCAATTGATTTAGAGAGCCTTGTTGGACGTTCACACGAAGTAACAGAGAAGAGAAAGGCTACCAAGATGTCCAAGATGATTCGAGATGAGACTGGATCCAGAAAACTGCAGATAGCTACACCGGCAGCAGACAAATATGAAGCTGAGATCCTAGCAGAGGAATATGATATACAGACATTTGAGCTAGGACCATCCACAGCAGAGCAGACTTTAGACGATGCTACCGACTCATTTGAGGCATTGAAGGACAAGCTTAGAGAAGAAATGGAGAATAATAGAAAGCTTGAGAGAGAGGTCGGTGCATGGAGGGCATATTTCAGTCACATCAATGAACCTTTGGGACGTCAGGATCCAGCTAGATCACCAGTGCAAGCACTTCCACTTCAATCAATCAATGAAGCAGAAAGATTCAGGAACATGGTCCAACGTACAAGTACTTGGATGGATAGATCTCATACAGTGGCCATAGAATTTGTAACAAGGATGATGAAGATCATTCATCAGGCTATCCAAGTTCTTGAGATAATCCACAATTTGATGATAATAGTAGCTGCATTTGCCCATACCAAAGATGTCGTCATTCCTGTCTTGAAGGTAATTAGACACACATCAAGGAAAGTTTTAGCGCAAGAGAAGATCTTGGATGGGGAATCTCACAGTTTGTTTTAGTGGTCAACCTTACTCCATATGAAGAATGTTTTCTTCGAAGACATCAGTGTTAGATGTGGCCGAGTTGAGGAGGTGATCAATCCGATCCAGGACAGAGTATTTGAGGTACTTCGTACCATTCTTGGCAGAAGGATCGAGGTCGAGACAGATGTGGATATGCAGGAGTTAGAGGATAGAATCAAGGTCATCTTTTGCAAGGACGCAAATGTTACAGATGAGCAATATGATCAAATGTTTGCCACCATGCTCCTGATTGAAAGAACAAAGGAACTTGAATCTACTTGGGACGCAGCTCTTCTAGATGCATTCGATCAGGTCATCCACTTGGAAGAGAGTATGAAGAATCTTCCCGAGATTCCAATTGCAGAAATCGAAGGAATCGTGACAAGATTCATTGCATATGCCAAAAAAGAACATTGGAAAGGGAATAAGGTTCTAGATGAAAGGTTGTTATAGATGACATGGCATCTTATTTGTCATTGGTTTATGTCTCCTAGATTTTTGTGCCAAATTTAATATTTGGCTATGTATTTAATATTGTTCAGTAAAAAGGAGGCCATTTGTAACAAACCCTAATTAGGGTTTAGGTGTCATGATCTTGACCATTGATCTACTTTCGATCTGGACCTTTCATTGTAATTGGGGATGCTATTTATACCCCCATTTTTCATTTCATTTGGTAATAGTAGTAGTCAATAGTTAGATTTCAGAGAGTTTGTTGTATTAGAGAGATTAGAGTTAGAAGCAATTTTATTTTGTAGCAAGATTGAGTTTTGAAGAGAGGAATTCAAGCAATTGTTGTACATGATGACTTGGAAATCAATAAAATATTGAAGTTATGGTGTTTTGTTGCAACTTTCTTGGTTATCTTCATGGTTGTTTAATTTACTTGAATCATACTCAATCAAAGTAGTGTGTTAATTTGAAGGACATAGTGTGAGACTTGATCTTTGGTAGGATTCGTAATCCAAACCACTAGCTTCTTGCTGATTGTAGGAACGCCTTGCGTGGTCGACTGGAGAATACTTTGAGTCCCTTAATCTTCAATCATTATTGTATCTTGGATATGTACCTTTGTGGTAGTATCTTTGATCTTTGATGCATTGAATATCATTTTGTTACCTTAGAAGATCGCATCAATTTCAATTGAGTTGTTATCTTATGGCTAAATTGAAGTTGGTTGAACCTTACCAAGTCTTGTCCATACGAAGTCATTCTTAGGGTTAGATTAGATTAGACTTCTTGAAAACCCTACTCTTTTGTTATTTTTTGAAAAGTTTCTTTAGTTTAGTAAAATCTTGAACTTTCAGAATGTGTAAGACCCCTTGAAGGAAACAGCAAATCACATCATACCGCTGGAAGCTTGTCCACACGTAGAGACCCTACTAACCAGAACCTTGGAGTCTTCCTAACTGATCCTTTATGCGAATCTTCAGCAGTTAGAGGCTTTTTCTCAAGAGAGGATAAGATGCCTATTGGTATTTTATTCTGTGTATGATGGTGTATAAAATACACGTCAACAAAACCCCAGCCCACTCAAAAATGAATTTTATTATATCTCTGAAAATGAATACAACTATTGATAGTTTCAGGTTACTATCAATCACACTAAGATAAGTTTGATTCTCTACAACTCAATCATGACAATGAAGCCAAATGATACATCTCATATACATTATGTAAAACTTCATACGTCTGAAAATTCTGAACACAGAGAACATATAATATTACTGATCTGACAAACTTCATACACAATACTCTCAACTTGCTACAAGACAAAATAAGAAGCCAGCAATATGACTATCCATCTGCTAAAGAAGAAGACCCACGAAAATAGAAGAGCGATGTATATAAAGAATCGAATAGCAAGTGAAGAGACTCCATGATGGTGGAGGAAGAGTCACCGACAACCACATAGATATTTCACTGATAGCCACATAGACATCTCACCGACAACCACCAAAGCAATCATATAAATAAAGAAGAATATCGAAAGGAAAACGGAATCCAACAGAACGATGCAAAATAGATAAAGGTAACTGAAGCCAAGAAATAAATAAGAGACGAAGGGGAGAATAGATATGCATCTTGAATCTCTATCATAGCTATAACTTCAATATTGGATAGGCCCGAGCAATCCAAATTTTTACAAACATTACTGTTGTTTTATTCAGATGTTGTGACTAGGCAAAGTATATAGAATTGGGGTGATTGTTCATGTGTTGGAGGCGTTAGTATGTAGTTGTGTGATTGAGAGTTGAGTATATAATTAATAGTGGAAAGATATTATTTGCTGCATGGATATTATTTTGGCAGAGGATGGTCTTTGGGCTTTTTGTGTGCTATAGAATCATAGGTGTGAGAGGATAAATGACTACTTGTATGGTAATTATTTTGAGGATGATGTTGGGATTTTGAAGGAGTTGTGTGTGTTCTAAATTTTGTTGTTCGAAGTTGATGCTTTGAGGAAGGCTGTTTCTCTCAAACTGTGGTTGGTGCTTCGAAGAGGTTGGTTCTCTGAGTTGATCCTCTTTGTGGGGTGGTGTTCACATTTGTAATTGGGTTGGTGTCCATTCTTTGTTATGGAAGTTTTATATGTTGTGGTTTTTTACCTGAAAGGGTTTTCCATGGTCTGGTGTTAATGTTTTTATTGCTGCTCTTTTTATGTTTTATGTGGTTTCTGCATTTAGAAGTTTAAAAATTTCTACAATACTGATCCACCCCCCCTCTCAGTGTTGCCTATGTGCTCTTCAGAGACTTCCATCCTCGCTAAAAACTCTTGTTTAATGCTCAGTTGTGTTATTTCTTGGTGTACATTTTTTCTATTCCCCATCATAATGATGGATCTCTAAGTGTTATCCAAAATGTTTATGCAAAAATAATTACATAGTTTATTCAAAAAATTATGTCTACTATTGTACTTTTTCTAATTCCTCATTTTCTCCAATTTCACTTTATCTTCTCCAATTCTCTGCTTCTACTCTTGAAGCTAACTCGTATCACTTCTGCCAGTGTGTTAAATTTTTTTGCATCTATAGCTACCCTATTATAAGATAATAGCTAAAAAATGAACCATTTTATTCTTTGTTTTTCAACTAAAGTTTCTTTCATCTTTCTTACTATTGTTTTCAATTTCTGGTTATACTCATTGATAGTTTCTCCCTCTTTTTGGATAAGTTCCCTCATTTTACTTATTGATAGTTTTCCCTCTTTTTGGATAAGTTCCCTCATTTTACTTACACTTTCACTTGGGGCCTCTAGATGGTGGAAATGGATCTTAAAATCTTGTTAACTTCGTTCCAACTAAGGGTATGTTCAAGCTTTATATTCCTAACCATTTCAATTAGCATTTCTCCTACAAAATCAAAGAGTTTTACTTAAGGATCTTGAATTGGCATTATTCTCCAACTAGATTCTGATGCAAACAAATGTTCTTGTGCATTTGTAGTATCTTTGCTGAACAATGGCAATTTAATCCTACTTCTCTTGAGGAAGTGTTTGTGGTCTGTGGTTTCTCTAGTGTTTGCATTTACATTATTTCAAGTCTTGTGTGGAAGCTGACATATATTCTATTGGTATTTATTTTATCCTATCTCTTTCTAATTCTTGTCCCAGGTTTACGACAAATTCCTCACCTTACTTTTGTAAATTGTTGTAAACTATTTATCCTCCCCTCTTATGTCTGTTAAGTAACATGGGGGATGCAACTTAGTATGAGGGGTTCGCCTCATTTTGGTGTCTCTTGGGGTTTCATTAACTCCTTATGACTATTTACTACTTCACTTTCTCTGTTTGTGTCATTTATTATAATATTCCTGTGAAGTATATTTTTCTTCATTCATTTCTTCCTACTATGCTGTTGTCTTCTTATCCTTTCTTTTGTTTTCTTCATCCTATCGTATCATTCACTGCCTACCCAATGTGTTGCCAGAGTTAGGAATCTGAATCCTTCATTTCTTTTAAGTAAAGATTTGGAATCAATTGAAACATCTTGCACAAGTCCTTTTTCTGTCAGGGGCTTCTCTACTTCTTTGTCTATTTCTTCATCTCTATTCTGACGATGGCTGACTACTTTGGCACTCTACGCATTAATCTCATCTTCCCTGATATCTCTCTTTCTCTTGGTGTTGGCTGGCTACTTTTGGTTCTGTACTCATCCACCTTATCTTTTTGGACATCCTCTTGGTGTTGTTGGCTGCATACTTTGGCGCTCTATAAATCCACCTTGTCCATCTAACTATCTTCCTTTGTTTTCTAATTCTCCGATTTTTGTCACCACTTTTTCCTGTATCTATCATAACCGTTTCCACATCATCTTTTATTTCCTTTTGTAAGTTTGTAAATTCCACAGGTAGTAAAAATTGCATTTTTAGATATTTCTGTCTTCCTTTTAGATTTCCTTAACTTCAGTTGTTTTTTACTTAATTGATAGACCTCCTTTCCCTCTTCTCTAATTCTTTTTCCCCCTTTGTCTTCATTTTGTGCTACTCCTTTTGGCCTTTTGCTAGTCTATCATTGCCTCTTTTCATTTCCTTTCTCCTTATGCTATTCTTTATTTTTCTTTCTTACTAGTCATACTTTATTATCTCTAGACCCCTTTTCACCTTATTTTTCTCCAAACAATGAATCTGATTTGTCTCAGCAATCACATCCTATTAAAATCCTCTCGTGATGAAACTACTTGCACAAGAGAAGAATATAATAGAAAATAAAACACATAAATGATAATAATAAGCCACTACAAGGAAGCAACCTTCAAAAGTTTTCAATAAGAATAGAACTTGCAATATGATGCCTAACAACAACACACTGCCTTCTATACATAGGGTATCATCAGGTAATATTAGTACCTCGGTCCCAATGAAGCCAACCTCGCTAACAATAATTATACTTAAGGACTCATAAATGACTATATTAAGGATTATGTGTGCCATAGTTGATTATCACCTATCCTAATGAAATCAATGAGCTAATGGGAAAGCATGACCCTCCCATTCAAACCAAAATTGTCCTCAATCTTACCTATCTAAGGATGCTGCCACAAAAAATGCTTCAGCCTCCCATGTCACATCCTCACTAAGTAAACTCTTCCACTTGATCAGATACTATATAATTTTTCTCATCTACAACCTCTTATTGCATATCTAGAGGATCATTTCAGGCTCCAAAATGTTTCTACTCCCCTCATCAGCCTTTGGTAACTCTGTATGGGATGAAGTTTGTTGTCCAGTGTCTTTCTCCAAGCAGAGAACATGGAAGACAGATGTTTTTCCGTGGACTGTGGTTACTCCAATTTGTAAGCCACACTTCAATTTTCTACGAGATTGATGACGGTCACAGTACTTACAGAAAATATTGTTACCCTTCTTCTATTGTTTCAAAGGCATTTGCTTATATGGCTGTGGTTGCACAAAGACCTTATCTCCAACATCAAAATGCCTTTCACTTCAATGTTAGTCAGCTTGTTGCTTCATGTGGTTCTACACCATTGCCAAGTTCTCTCCGTGACAAGAGAGGACTTCCTATTAGTGTTGAATGCATTCTTCAATTGTTTGAACATTTCGGTGTACCTAAGGATGGTGGATCATACCAATATGATGCCAATAACCTTATCTCCAACATCAGAATGTCTTTCACTTTAATGCTAGTCAGCTTGTTGCTTCATGTGGTTCTACACCATTGCCAAGTTCTCTCCGGGACAAGAGACGACTTCCTGCTAGTGTTGAATGCATTCTGCAATTGTTTAAACATTTTGGTGTATCTTAATGGATAAGGTGATGGATGGTGGATCATACCCCCATGATGCCATCATGCCAATAATGAAGACATTTGGGATGAGGTATGAAAAGAAGTGTATACCACCATTCTGCTAGTGGCAACTATTGAACCCATCTCTCTTGTTTATTAGACACAAAACAATAGAGCTAATTTTCCACAAATTTATTGACCACTTTAGTTTACCCATTAGATTGGGTATGATAAGAAGAGCTATGCACTAGCTGAATACCCAAACATGAGAATAACTCAGTCCAAGAATTACTAGTAAATATAGGATTGTAATCACTTATTATGATCTTCAGGGTCCCATGTAGATTTTTAGTCTCCATAAAAGTTGTTGCAATTGTACTTGCCACAAATGGATGTGGTAATGCACAAAAATGAGCATATTTGATGAGTTGATCCACAACAACAATGAAAACAATCCAATAGTTAAATCCACAAAAGCCTCATCTCACCACTAGCTAAGAATACCGAGAGGCTGCAAAAGATTCAAGGTCTTAATTGTCTGACCGTTGTATTGCTAACATATCATGCAATCTACAAAAAAAAAATTCTACATTTTCTCTTTGATCCCGTCTCAAAAAAATTCCTTCTTGATTTGATGATGCCTTCAAGAAACCTAAATGCCCACAAACTAGAAAAGCGTGACCTAATGGTTGACGGCTGAGTTCTTACAAATATACAAACTATCCTTGTACCATAGAGTCCCCTTTCTGCATGAATTTTTTTACATGCTTAAATCTTGTTGGAGCTACTAAATGAGATTATGTGTACCTATGTCATGCTTCCATTCTAAACCCATCTCGCCCACCCAATTGACCTCAAAGATGGACATGATTCCCAATAATGACCTCAATAATGTTTGTAAGATGGTCAGAGATCATCCTTGCATAAGTATCATCGATCATATTAGGAAGAGCAGAGAAAATCCATCTATACATGACATTGGTTGCATTGCACATAGTGCATATATATATAATAGCCCATTGATCATTTTGCATACGCCTAATGGTCGAATCAGAGATGCACAACAGTTTATAAACATATAAAAGACATACAAGATGTGCAAATGGAAGACATGAATAATCAGTCCTGGAAGAGCATATATCTTAAATATAATAGCAGATATATTGCAGATTTAAAAGGGAGAATATGCAGATTTGGTGATCAGATTTATGGAGATTCTGTAAGCATAACTATAAAGACTCAATGGGATTTGTAAGGTTGATGCTTCATAAGTAGGAGATGAAAGGGAAAGTTTATCCACATAATACTATTGTCAAAACAGAAAAGCTATCGAGATAAGCTCCTTTCCGAATGGTTCTTGAATTTTGAATTAAATGTTATAATAAAATGTCCTCATATATTTGATAAAATTATATTTATAAACATATTACCATCCTTACTTTAAGTTAAAATTGTTGTTTCAGGACTAAATCGAGGTGAATTCCGAATGGGGACATTACAATACCTTCCTCTGATACAAAGTGACCCAACACACTTGGAAGACTTGACATAAAGCTAATGTTGTTCAATAGTTTCCAAAACTTGATGCCATTGTTCCTCCCATGATTTGATATAAATTAAGATATCATTAAAGAAAACTAAGACAACTTTCAAAAAATGGCCTGAAGAATGAGTTCATCAAACTTTGAAATGTAGAAGGTGCATTTGCGAGGCCAAAAGTCATCACCAAAAATTCAAAGTGGTCCTTGATTCATAAATTCTCAAGGCATATCCTTATAGAAAATTTAAAATTACAAAAACAAAAATTTAATATTGTGCTACTCAATTCATAATTAAATGACAGCTATTTATAAACACACGACTATGCTACACTAATAAAATAAAGTGCTGCAACTTAATACCATATTTGAGTTTGGAAAACCTCATAGTGATGTGAAGAATGTGTTGGTAAAGGTAACTTATTTTCTACCCAATATATTAGTCATAACATGGATGATGTACCATATAATCGTTCTCCCTTGCTTGAAGAAGATACAACACATGATTGTCCTCCCTAGCTTACTTAAACCCAAGCTCACATTCCACATATATTGGTGTCCAAAGCCTTAAGAAATGAAGAGACGTGTGATTTTTCATCTCCTCTTGGAAATGGAAGAGAAAAAGTACTGCCTTTTTCCTCCTTTGTGAGACTTTTCACCTCCCTAGATGAAAATGACAAAATACAATGTTCTCCTTCCCTTAAAATCGACAAAATAGATAAGACAAAGTGAGATGTCCATATTTATACATCTTTTGTTTAAACAAATCTACATTGTCGTCCTAGACAATACTGCCATTATGTTACAGTCCAATGTACTTTTTCCTACTTTATTTCTTCATACTTTTATTCAGCAACTATCCTTCATCACCTCAGATGGAGAAGGGTAGCCTATACATTGAGGTATACAACCTCTACCTATGCCCTCATAGGGCCCTTACTCCATCCGTAGCCATAAAAGTCAGCACCTGTACATGGCTTAGCACTATAACTAGAAGAGAGGTTCCCAATTCAAAACAAATAGATCAGAATTGACTAATCTAGGAGTATACACAAGTCTTATAGCTTTAGGATTAAATTACACAACCACATAAGATCACTTGGATCCAACATAAGATTGCCTCTACTCAAGAGATAAAAAAACTGACCATAAGGTGGTCTACCCTTACACTTTATCAAATAATCCTTCAAAAACATGATATATATTAAATACGAGTTATAAGGCTTTCTTAAGTCTTTCCTATTCTTCTAATGCCCATTTGGCCTCATTTGAAGCCTACTAATGAGGATGGGTCGACAAGTAAGGAACAATCTCGAACCTTGGAGTTATCCCCCCCAGACCCTACCCCTACGGACTTGAAGTCACATGGGCATCTTTCACCCAAGGACCACCTACGTTCCCACTTCCAAACGGGTCAATGTCACACGTAGTTCTCCTTACAAGGTCTCTCAAAAGACACCTACACACATGTTCCCAAGGTTTCATCATATTAGCTTTCAAGCTAGGCCTACTACTCAGCACAAATTACCTTGGATCACAAAAACTCATAGGAAGGCAATTCCATTGGAAATACATATAATATGTTCTATACTAGGCTCTTACACTGAAGGAGCCAATAGATAGTCTTTACCCCAATACCCAAACACCAAGATTTTTTTAACATTTCCATTCAAATAAAAATAGTTAATAGTAGTTAGGTAATCATAAGTAGGCTCACCTTTTAACAATCCATACCATAAATCTTCCATCCACGTAGGTCATTATCTTAAATTTAAGCCCCGTCCCATTATTCAACACGAATATCATTATCCTCTTATAGGTTCACCTCCTTGACATAGGGGTTGGGTTGATCTCTCGATTCTCTTTGTTTACATAACTACACAACTCCTAGACCAAGACACCATTCCATAATGGGGAATAAATGAGAAATTATATTATTGATCATAATTACCACATCCCAAAAGGTTTATATCCTAATGCAACCCTAGTAAGGTTTAATCGACTAGCTCGCAAGAATGAACAACAACCATTAGACACATCATTATAGAATTGGGGTCCCTTACTACTGCTAATTGTGCATGATTAGTGCATAAGTCATACTCAAACATATAGCAACACTATATCCTTTATATCATTGTATGAAGATGTACATTTAACAATGAGTAATAATGCCCTCTAATCTCTTCTATCTTACAGTGTAATCCACACCCTTATTCTAGTCTCGTTCATTATCTACATAATATTCGCAGTTGCCACTTATAAATAATTATGATCTTAATGGTCATCAATAAGATATTAGGAGATGTCATACCGAATTATTAAGGATGGTTATTAACTTCGTCTCATCATTTAAATGATATAATCAAACAACAATGTGATACAACTATAGTACCTTCCCTTAGCTCACAAGATAGTTGAAATATTATGATTCTTATATTTAAGAGGTCAATGATCATTACATAGCTATATAAAGCCTATACTCCCAAATTTGAATTGGATCACCCAAAAGTGTCAACTTATAACAATATTAAAATATGAGTACAATATAGTCTTAGCCTTGTAATGAAGTCCATTTCACCTATGTTGTTAAGTAACCATAAGCCTAACTTGCTCATATCAATGATAGCTATCTTATCAAGCTATAATAATACTAATATATCCTCAAATTAGTTATTAATATATATTAATCTTAGTAAACCTTATTAGCCACTTGTGACATTGAAGACTTCCAAATTGTGAGTCAACTATCATTTATCGTATCTAATTTCTATCATATAATAGTAATCAGGGACATAGTAGTCCTAAGAGCTTATGTCCAGTTTCTCATGTTAGTTGACCAACAAAATGTTACCCTTTTAATATGAAGTTTAATTAGTAATAAGGAGTTATAGTTGCTCATTGACAACCCATCATACATCAATTTGTATCCTTGATTATTAATAACAAGCATATCCCAAGTAGATGTTAGATTATATCCTTAAATAAATATTAACAAGAAATTACCTAAGGTTGCACCCATTCTTTTGGTGCATGTGAAGTAAATTGCAATATTAGCCAACATTCAAGGTATTATATTCTTTTTTTCTTCCTAGTGATAGGATAATTCAGCAAAGACACCATATCTAGTTTTAAAGATACCACTCATCTAAATTATGATTGTCCACAAAATACATGTGAAAAGAATTATATAATACCATGACACCTATGTTATATCGTATCTTATATTTTCCAACCAAATTATACTAGATTTATATTTAAAAATTATTAAAAATTAAGATTTGAAACCCAAGATTGCAATTTAATCATTGTGGAGTGCAATTGATTAAAAGCCATTATAAATCTTAGAATTAAAGTTTAAAGCTTACCCCACATAATGTTCAAGAAGTAGTGGTATGATATAGAGTCTCAGCCCAATCTAATCTTAGGTTACATGATCAATTCCCAAAAGAAGTTATACTAAAAATCCCCCAATGAACATGTAACCAAATGCTCAAATGATTTAATGGGTGACGTAATTTCTTAATCAAAATCAGTTTATGAATTAAAAAAAGCATTGAGATAAAGTCATTTACCTTAGTATCATAGTCCACTTCTACAAATTTGAAGTCAATTCCAAAGCAATGAAAGAGAATATAGACCAAAGAACATGCACAAAGACACATACCAGCAATCGGTTGCATTTATTCACCCCTATTGCTCACATTGTGGATTCTTCTGCGGCAGACTGGAACCCTTCCTTTGTCCACATGTGGCTTTCTTCCTCTTTGAGATATAGTCTCATTGAATGCAATGATTGCATAATATGACCGTTTCCAAACTCCCATTTTGGTAGCAAGCATGGAGGATGATAGCAAAGAATGAAGCATTTTTGTCAAACAATTTAGATGCCTCGCCTATGCCTCCACATCGTGGTCTTTACAGAGTGACTTTGTGCCTACCAGTGTGGTTGCAACTATAACATCAGACAAAATCTTCTGTCCTTCACACTTTGATGGATGTCCACTTCTCATTTCGAAACTACCATTTTGTTAGCAGGCACAAAGAATGATAGCAAGGGTTGAGGCATTTTGTCAAAAAATTCACATGCATTGTCTAGCCTTCCACATTTTGCATGTATGTCTACCCGGAAAGTTGCAACTACCACTTTTAAAAAAAAAAACTCATCTCTTCTTTATGCTTTTAGGGATGTCCATGCCCCATTCTCAGAGCTCTTCGTTGCTTTTCTCCTTCAGTTATGGGTGCAGGTTTGGGGATCTTATCTTGCACGCCAAAAAATGACCCTTGACCAACAAGATATCTTCTTCTTTTTTCTTTGTGGATAGCTTTGGAGAAGGGATGCCATGCTTATTAATAGCATTTCCCCCTTTTATGATTGCACTATACTTGCACCTCCAACACAAGTCGTGGGTGAGAGCAGTGGACGTCATCCTTCTTAATTGTATGACATAAATAGTCTATTCATGGCACTCCCTACCTACCTCTTGCCCATGCCTATTTCATCAGCTTGTCTCCTTGCATTTGCTTAAATGTATTTTCCTCTCAATCAACGTACGTAGAAGTGCCTGATGTGGGGGATGTGTGTAATGTCCCCTTCTCAATGATGAGATTTCAGTGGTCCATTGGTCTATTCAGAGACCCGTAGGCTATGTGGAATGGAGAATTAGGGTTTCAAACGTTGGTGAAGCGAGAACTTACTATTTTTAGTAAGTTAGGGGTTGGTTGTTTAGATGATGATGTCTTACTGAGCTTTCCATGCTTTATCCTTGGGTGCGAAGATCATGCTTTTTGGAGGAGTAATTCATGACTTACTATTTTTAGTAAGTGGCAATACGAAGCATTTCTATTTTTGACAATGGACAGGGTTCTGATCCTGCAACAGTTCTATGGTTTTCTTTACTCCGCTTCATCCTAGTTTTGTTGATGATCAGTATGGGAGTCATAAGTGATTTAATTAAATATTATTTCCTTGTTCTAAGGTTTAATATTTAAATATTTGTATTTACTGATTAAATGTATTGAGGATGACTTAGGGAAAAATAAAAATCTGATATCAATGTGTTATTTTCCTAAGTCAATGGCATAATATTTGGTGGAAATTTGGAATGATAAAACATCTCTTGTTTTATATTTTTATGTTGCAAAAAACATCACGAAAGGTAAATTTCGAACTTTGCCTAAGAAGAAGGGAAGTGGGCGCCATGTTGGGTGGAGACTTGAAATGAAATGAAAAGGAGTTTGAGTTGAGTTTGGATGCCATTTGCATTTGAATTTGGGGGAGCATGAAGTTATCAATATGAGCCTTAGGCTCTCATTTTGGCATCTTGAAAAATTGCATCGTTATGCTGCCGGATTGGTGTATGAACTTTGAAGCTTTGGAGTGTGGCTCCCTAGTATTACTAGTTTCGTACTTGAGATATAGTACCTAGCTGAGTGGTGTATTCTTGTGACATTTTCAGTGCATATTTCAATATTTTTGAAGTGTGGTGTGTTTTCTGGAGTTGCTGGTTTCCCTGTGGCTGAAGCAAGTTTTCAATTGTACCTCCTTGCTTGAGCGACTAGTCACTCTGGGTATTGGCTCAAACCTTCTTTATGCTATTGGCGATATATCTTGTAAGTTTGTAGCACCATATTCAGGGTTTTAGATTTTATATTGGAAATCAAAATATTCTAGCTAGGCGTGGGTTTTGGTGAGTGCATTGGGATGCATGCAAGGTGTTTTGGGGTGTTTGGTGGCTCTTCTTTAATTTGTTCTTAGTTGTTGTTTGTCTAGTGTTGGTTTGGGAGTGATTTAGAGTGAATTGAAGGAAATTTGAGTGAGATACGAGCAATTTAGTGAGTTTATGGGTTGTTGACTATGCATTTCCAGCCTACTGTTTTGGTGTTGAATTAGTTTGATGATCATTATCTCTTGTGTTCAGCAATATACTTCTACTCTCACTTTCCTCTCTATTGTAAGGTTAAGTAGTAGTACTACTAACCGTTCTGGATTGTAATCTTCATATCTCGCTCAAAAGTGGAAGAGGTTGGCTTGCCGCCTATATCTGACATTTTGTAATTCAGTCCTCTCGTTGCATAAGCGGTTGAGTGATATTGGTTGTAATGATCCTCCCGCTGCATAAGCAGTTGAGTTCAGTAGTTTGGTAATCTAGTCCTCCCACTGAAATATTGCAATAGAGTGATTTGTGTTTGAAGTATTGTTCTCTTGGCTGGTTTACCACCAAGTTCCTTGCTTTCCTGCTGGATAAGCGGAAGGGGCCGGCTTGCCGCCCATTATTGTATTTCAGTAGTTTAGAAGTTTATCACTAAGGATCCCCTGCTACCGTATGCTCTCACCCTCCCAGTCTAGGCTCTCGGTGGTCAGAAATTGTAGGGTTCCTTCCAGTTGTTTAGATTTCTTTATTCTAACCCTAACGAGTGATTGGTGTGATTATGATATTGCTCTGAAAAAACAAAATAAAAATAGTGGGAATATTACAATGGTATCAGAGCTAGTTTTCCTGCCAGCATGTGAGTTTCAGAGGGGTCAGAGTTCTCCATGAGTGAGAGACGTCCGTTACTACAACAAAGAATAGAAGAGAACAATTTCAAATTCCTGTAGTGCCAGAAGAAGATATCTTTTTAGAGGTATTGAGAAACAAAGGGAAAGAAGTGGATTCTGCAGATTCAGTGGATTCAATGGCAGATAAGGCTACAAAACAGAATGAGGCACCCGATAAGAAGGCTGAGAGATAATTCAATGCCATGATGGATATGATATCTCAATTGCTAGTCAAACTTAACCAGAAAGTTGTTGGGACCCCTAATCAACCCAACAATGGACCAAAAGCCAATACTTCTAATGCTCCTGTAGGAAATGGGAAAATGGGAGTAACAATGAGAGCGACAATGGAGGTTCAGCCCCAAGACCTCTGCAACCTATCTTCCTGCCAAGAGAAGCACAACAAGCTGAAATTCAGATACCTACAGTTGATGAAATAAGGAGCAACTATATGGAGTATGCTTCTCTCCTTGGAGAGATCCAAGATATCCTCACCTTGGATCAGTTCATGAATCAAAAAATGATGTGAGGAAGGAGGAATGACAACAAATTTTCTGCCCCAAGAGATTATCAACAAGCTCTTGGAAGGGTGACTAACACATTTTGATGGGAGCACTAAGAGCACAGCTAGAGTATGGGTGCTGAAGTTGAATAGTATGAGAGACATAAGTGATTTAATTAAATATTATTTCCTTGTTCTAAGGTTTAATATTTAAATATTTATATTTACTAATTAAATGTATTGAGGATGACTTAGGGAAAAATAATTATCTGATATCAATGTGTTATTTTCCTAAGTCAATGGCATAATATTTGGTGGAAATTTGGAATGATAAAACATCTCTTGTTTTATATTTTTATGTTGCAAAAAATGTCACGAAAGGTAAAGTTCGAACTTTGCCTAAGAAGAAGGGAAGTGGGTGCCATGTTGGGTGGAGACTTGAAATGAAATGAAAGGAGTTTGAGTTGAGTTTGGATGCCATTTGCATTTGAATTTGGGGGAGCATGAAGTTATAAATATGAGCCTTGGGGTTTCATTTTGGCATCTTGAAAAATTGCATCGTTATGCTGCCAGATTGATGTATGAACTTTGAAGCTTCGGAGTGTGGCTTCCTAGTATTACCAGTTTCGTACTTGAGATATAGTACCTAGCTGAGTGGTGTATTCTTGTGACATTTTCAGTGCATATTTCAGTATTTTCGAAGTGTGGTGTGTTTTCTGGAGTTGCTGGTTTCCCTGTGGTTGAAGTAAGTTTTCAATCGTACCTCCTTGCCTGAGCGACTGGTCATTCTGGGTATTGGCTCAAATCTTCTTTATGCTATTGGCGATATATCTTGTAAGTTTGCAGCACCATATTCGGGGTTTTAGATTTTATATTGTAAATCAAAATATTCTAGCTAGGCGTGGGTTTTGGTGAGTGCATTGGGATGCATGCACGGTGTTTTGGAGTGTTTGGTGGATCTTCTTTGGTTTGCTCTTAGTTGTTGTTTGTCTAGTGTTGGTTTGGGAGTGATTTAGAGTGAATTGAAGGAGATTTGAGTGAGATACGAGCAATTTAGTGAGTTTATGGGTTGTTGGTTATGCATTTCTAGCCTACTGTTTTGGTGTTGAATTAGTTTGATGATCATTATCTCTTGTGTTCAGCATTATACTTCTACTCTCACTTTCCTCTCTATCGTAAGGTTAAGTAGTAGTACTACTAACCGTTCTAGATTGTAATCTTCATATCCTGTTGAAAAGTGGAAGAGGCTGGCTAACCACCTATATCTGATATTTTGTAATTCAGTCCTCCCGCTGCATAAGCGGTTGAGTGATATTGGTTGTAATGATCCTCCTGCTGCATAAGCGGTCGAGTTGAGTAGTTTGGTAATTTAGTTCTCTCGCTAAAATACTGTGGTAGAGTGAATTGTGTTTGAAGTGTTGTTCTCTTGGCTGGTTTACCACCAAGTTCCTTGCTTTCCCGCTGGATAAGCGGAAGGGGTTGGCTTGCCACCTGTTATTGTATTTCAGCAATTTAGAAGTTTATCACTAACGATCCGTTGCTACCGTATGCTCTCACCCTCCCAGTCTAGGCTCTCGATGATTAGAAAGTGTAGGGTTCCTTCTAGTTGTTTAGATTTATTTATTCTAACCCTAACGGGTGATCGGTGTGATTGTGATATTGCTCTAAAAAAAAATAAAAATTAGTGGGAATATTACAATGTGACAATTTAATACTATGACATTTCCTTGAATAGTTGATTGCACCCCCATCCACAACCATAACCTAAAATTTCGGAGCTGGATAAACAAAACAATTCAATCATGTCATGAACTTATTATTGATAAAGTTGTGAGTACCTCCTAAGTAAATCAATGTTATCACCTTTGTTTTTTTAGGAAATCCACAACCTTGAAGGTTTGTACTAATTCTTTAAAGTGCATGGCAAGAAGTGGTTGGAGATTTTTTGATTCCTCTAGCTCATCAACACCCTTTAAATGCCTCTTTTGCATTAGTACCTCAACCTTAAACAACTTGTCGTCAACACATTTATGTCCTTGACTATATTTGCTATCATAATTCAAACATAGCCCTTTAGCCTTTTTTTCTTCAACATGTTTAGGCATCAACCTAAAGATGAAAGAAATGATGGTGCAAAGGTGCTACTAGTGTATGTTTATCTTTTATTGGACATTAATCTTTCCTCTACCCTTTGTGACATAATAAGAGAATTAGATAGGTTAAGTCCATTGAACATGTGTACCTCATATTGAATGTGGTTCCTAAGCCCACTGAGAAATAAATCATTCAAGTTATCATCTCTAAGTGCTAAGCTCACCAAGAAATAAATCATTTAAGTTCTCATCTCTAACTGCCTCCACTCAAAAGAATAGTTTCTAGAATTGATGAACATAAAACTTGAGGAATTGTCATTAACTAAAAGTTTTTTCTTCTTTTGACCACATAGCCATTAATACCGAATGATTCAAATATAAGGAAACAAATGTAATATTCATCCCACATGGGATCTGATGTAAATTAAAAAAATTAATCTCTATTTGATTTATCTAAGTGGATCTTTGAAATCAAACTATCACATATCCACCTTTTCTAGAAGGTTCCAACACTCAAAATTAGTTCTCAAGATCAAATTCTTCAGCTCTTTGTGCATTCTCTTGCTCCCTGAAAAGTTTAAAATCAACAACCTGATCTTCTACCTCCATTAGAGCCAATTGAGTATTTTCTAACATGCCCTTTGTTGACTCAAGCTCTTTTCCCTCTTTTCCTTGGAAAGCACTAAGGGTGTTCTTTGCAGATTCGATGGCATAATCAGGATCTGTGATTAGTTGTATGCACTTTGATTTTAATGTCTCCAAAGAGTCTTTGATCAGTTGCAGATTAGGGAGAGCAACTTCATCCTTAACTCCTTTCTGTCTCTCTTCAATTTGAGCCTTCCAATAGAGTTCTTCTGTCAAACTATGTACGGTCAAACCCAGATAGAATTCGTACCTCATTCTCAAAGGACCTCATGAATTTATCCTTCCAGTCATGAACATGCAAAGGTGGTGTACTACTAGTGATTGGTTGTAACTGAAAATCAAAACTTTGTTTCTTGTCTTCAGTGCCCTCAAAGCTGCTCCAAGACTCCTTTTCTTCACCACCCACTAGCTGCAATTGCTCAATATCATAAAGAGGATCAGATTCTACTAAATCTTCAAGTTTTTGCTTACCACCAATTTCATGGATAGGTAAATCAGATTTGTATTTTAGAACCTCTTTAAACTTTCCATCATCAAGAACCATATGGTCCTCTAGCTCTGCATCGTCCTCAATGTCCTCTTGATCAAAGGATGTGGTAGCCCTGAACTTGATCAATGAGTCATTGCTGATCATTGTTCTAAAAGTTTCCATAGAAACATATTCTTCTTTAGTGGTTGCAACAATCTCAAAGGGGTCATTATGGACTTTTGCCAAGTAAACTCTTTTTCCAAAGACACCTTCTCCTCTAATGGCCTCTTCATAGCTTACAACACAATCTGTTTGTAGAGCCTCATCAAGATCAAAGGGAAATTCATCCCACACGGTTTCCTCCTCATCCTTACCTGCCTTCACACCTAGATCCCAAATGCTTAAAGGCTGATTACTTTGTTCAGTTAAAAAGTGCTCACCATAGCTCTAAGTATTATCCAAATCTGGTGGTCTACCAAGAGGGTAACCAATTATTTCATAATGTGAACATAGATCATTAACATGCTGAAAACCAAACTCCAACTTAGATCTTGAAACTTCTCTTGGTTTCCACAAATTGTTGTTCTCACCAAGAGCAATGCTAGAACCAAGTGATGTTCCATCTTCCCACTCAAAAAGTGGATTGTCATATGTCTTCTCTATACCCATCTCAAACAATGGGTTATCATTGGAAACCACAAACTGATTTTCCAAAGAAAGTGAATTGCTGCTATGATGAATACCAAAATCAAAATCTTTGTCATACCTTCTAGCAGTGACTCCATGGCTGCCCCAAGTCTCATGTACCTCCTCTTCAAAGCTTGTCTCATTATCTTTTTTAGCTAATTGGTGAACATCATCATACTCAACAAATCCCAAACTATGGTTTGACTCTTTGCCAAGATGAGGTGAAGGTGATGAAACAATGGTAGACTCAATTAGAGGGGAACCAAAAGAATTCATACCTCCTTGTGGCTGATCTATCATAGCTGGTTCTATAATCTTAATGATAGTATCTTCTTCAATCTTCATCTTCTCTTCCTTTGAAAGCACATGAGTGCATTCAACACAGTCACTAGCTCCATAAGACACATTAAGGAACTCATCATGAACAATCTCAACTACTGATTTTTCTTCTTCTTGAATGACAACCTCATCAATGGTAGGTGCATGTATGACATGGGGATCATCATCAACATTCTCAAGCTCCTCACTTGAAGTTTTTCTTTCCTCTTCTTGAGAAAACAGAGTAAGAGCTATCATAAGGCATTTTTTCTTTGCAAACTCAGTCTTGTAGCATAATTTTGGATGGTGGTTCATGAAACTATTGAAAGGTAATTCTTCCTTAATAACTTGAGGAAGTGTATCATATTCCTCAAACATACCATGAATTTCTTCTCTAATCTTCTGCTCATATGAACCCATCATTAAATTCTAAATTTCTACTGAAAGCATAGGATGACAAGAATATCCGATTTCTCTATCACTCATTGAGAACTATTGTCAACAAAACTCACAGGCTAGTAGGAAAACCAACTCTGATACCACTGAAATGTCCCCCTTTAGTTTCTCAATTTTCAAACACAATAATTTCACCCATTAGCATTAGAAAGACGAAATACTAAGAGCTATACATGTTGGCGGTTAGACCGGCCACTTCCACTTTTCAGCAGGATAATGAAATACTAAAGATTAAGCAACTACTTGGCGGTATAACCAGTCAATAACAAAGCCAAGAAGACTGAAATTAAACAAGACAATCATTCAACCACTTATTCAACAAGAGGTCTAGAAATAACAAACTATCACTCAACCATTTACTCAGTGGGAGGACATGAGTACAAAATAGAATAGAGATAGGCGACAAACTCGCCTCTTCCACTTGTGTAGTGGGCGATACTATAAGTATAGTACTGAAATAAAATGAATTGTTTCAGTACTACTTGTTGATGTGTCTAAAATCGCTGAATTTGCAACTTCATCCGGCCAACGCAAAATAGAATGTACTCGCTGAGTATCCTATCCTCTCTTGAGATAAGGAAATCCCTAATGCTGGTTTTGTTGATCAAAGGGGACAACCTCAAGGTTTTGATTGTCAGGTCTTGACTGCGGGATTACTCAGTGGTCGATGTGATTTGCTGGAAGCATAAGGGGACTTATGATTTGCAACAAGCTGGTCTGTTGCGATTCTCGAATTACATAATAAAGAGCAAAAGGAAAGGGTTTAGGAGACCTAAAACTAACAAGATTGGTATGCGGGTAGACGGATTCAACATAGCCAATCCCTGCTTGGCCAAAATAGCTCACAACCTTGCAGGAATGGTGCAATCTTCAAAGGGACTTGGAAGATTTTCAGACTGGAGACGCACGGCTAAGCACCCAATTATGGCGTAGCTCAGATGGACACCTGCAATTGAACTAAGCACAATTAAAGGCTCAGGTTAACCATACAAAAGGATACACAATTAGTATATCCTCAATGGTCTGAGCTTGAATCTATCAAATACCTGCACATCCAAAACAGAAAGATCTATCTAAAATGCTGAAAGAAACCATGCAAACAGGATGAAAACAAGACAAACACAAAATCAATGTTTATATATTGATTTCAGCTGCCTATTACAACAATTTCTGCAGCATCTCTATGCTACTGCTTAAAATCTAACCTATTCTAACTCTAAAATCCAACTACAAAATTCTCTCTAACTATCTAACTATCTAACCATCTAACCCTTTACAAAAGAAAGGCCTTTGCCTTTTATAGTTTTTACAATATTGAATCAGAGGCTAGGATTGACTGCATCCAAGGGCTGCTGCCTGCCATCCAAAAGCTGGCAGCCTTAACCCATGCCCAATCAATTCTCAGTTATCCAACCAATTTTTGTGGACAGTTATGTCCAACTACCTACCACTATTTGGCTTTAATTCGGTCATTTTGGCAGTTGGACATAACTGTCCACAAAAATATCTTGCGCAGGACCCACAGGCAATTTTATAATAAAACAGTTTCAGTTTTTAAAAAATGAACTTCTGGAGTTAAATCTAGCTGTGTACTTTTCCTAAGAATGCATGATTGTTGCATTCAGAGTGTTCTTCGGTCTTTGGTGGTGAACTTTAACTTGTTGCCCGGGTGGCACGCTTCCCAATGCTTCATCGCTTTGATCTTGCACTTCATCTTTTCTCCGCCAGCTTCCAGTGCTTGACCTTGGTTGCGATCACTCTTTGATTTGCATTTTCAGGCCTTCGCCTGGTTCTCTGCAATGGCATCCTACGACCTGCAAACCATTAATCCCATTTTAATAAATTAATTTAATAAACATTAAATTTAATGCCTGCAGGGTCATTTGAAAATTTCCCAAGTTTTAATGCTTTTACTCCTTCCGCGAATTTAGTTGTTCCTGGCAATTTTGGGCAAGAGGGGTGTTCGAAAAGTTTTTAAAAAATTTCATACTTAGACGTTTTCGAAATTCGGCCTAAATGGCACTTCCACAAACTTTAAGTTAACGCTTTACTAGTTTATTTTCACATTTTCGGGGGGTTTGAGAGCAATTGCCGGTTTTTAAAAACTTTGACATTTTCACCCCTTTATGGTGAATTTCGGGATTTTGGGCACTTTTGCAAACTTCAGGATTTTGGGCACTTTTGCAAACTTCGGGATTTTGGCCATTTTCGCAAACTTCGAGATTTTGGGCACTTTTGCAAACTTTGGGATTAGGCACTTTTGCAAACTTTGGGATTTTGGGCACTTTTGCAAACTTCGGGATTTTGGGCACTTTTACCATCTAAAATGCGATTTTCGGCATTTTGAGGGGGTTTTGCAAATTTTAAAAACTTTTCAACTATCACTTTCCCTCATTGTGTGATTTCTGGTGAATGGGAGGAGTTTGTCAAGTTTTACCTCTTGTATTTTATCCAACACTGGCGAATTTCGAGGATTTCACCCATTTTGCCAATTTTTAGAAACTCATGTAATTTCCCCCCTTAGTGCGAATTTCAGGATTTGAAGGAGTTTTGTTAGTTTTTTGACACTTTGCATTCTTTATCTTCTTTGTATCCCTTGGCAAAAATCGACATTTCAACATCATTGCAGGCTTTAACTCTTTCTTCACATTTAGGCGACTTTGCGAGAATTGGGGAGTTTTAAGTTCGCAATATGGCCCTAGAGGCCGAATTTGGTTTTAGCGGCACTTGACCCTTCATATCCCCTTCCTCTTCTGCAAGGACAGAAAGGCACAAATAGGGGGGTCCCTGTCCAAGACGGGGATGGGTGTGCAATTTGCACAACACTACTGAATACAGCCTTACAATGTCAACTTTGCAAAATACTTGTCAGTACATCAAACTCCAATCTCTAAGAGATACAAGAAGATACTCCAAGAAGCTACAAACATGAATACTAGAAAATAAAAGCCAAAAAGAACACTTTACCAAATCTGAAATAACACACCTAGCACCAAAAACCAGACCAACAACACTGTGAAGTCCGTATCTCCTTCAAGACAACTCTGAATAGCTCCAAATCAGTGGCAAATGAGAGCTAGGAAAGGGACACCCAAGTCTCAACCAACAAAATAATCCAAACAACCCTCAAACTTTAATGCACACATCCCAATGTCACTTCCAGCATGGTACGACTTGCCTGGAGAGGGGTGATTTTCTTTAGAAATCCAGCTCTTCACTATAATTCATGAAACTTAACAAAAAGGGAGGCCTAGCAAAGAGGAATCCAACGAGCCAATACCCAGAATGATCAGACAATCTGGAAGGGAGATATGATCGAATAACTACTTCAGCCATGGACAAACTAGCAACATACAAAATCACACTAACACTCAAAAAACTGAAAATACAATAACAAAATCTATCTCAATGTAGCTCATTCTATTCCTTTGGATGAGAAATAGGCTCTCCAACAGCTAGGTGCTATCTCTCAAGCACGAAACTGGCACAAGCTAGGAAGCTCTCAACTTCGAAGCACAAGTCTAGCACAAATTCGACAACACTTCGTTACAAATATTCATAGATGCCAAAACAAGAGCCCAACACTCTTATTTATAATTTTGGTGCCTCCAAATTCAAATTCCCATTCTCCCCAAATGGATGGCAAACTCAAATGCAAGATCATTTTGCTCTAATTCGAAATTTGCATACCATTTCCCCTTTCTTCCCAAGTCAACCTTCATAAGGTAGCGAATATACTTTATAAAAATGTTAATAAAATATAATGGGGCATCCAGGATGAATAAGTGAAATATATTACAAAATTAACTTATGACTTAAAATAATGCTTTATCACCTCAAGTTATGGATGGGTGGACTCTAGATGCAGCATAGTTATGGATGGGTCCACTCATCAATATCATGGTTACATGTGCAAAGGGTTTATACTTTTTCAAAGAAGATGATTGTACAAGGCATCACAAAAATGCTAATTTTCAGTTTGAGGCCCTCAGGGAGGCTATTGAGGAGGTTGGGCCACAAAGTATGGTCCAAGTAGTGATAGATGCAACACGTGTGTAGAGCTACAAGGAAACTTATTGAGGCTTCCTACAAACATATTTGGTGGACTCCATGTTGTGTGCATGACATAAAAAAAGCACTCAAGGACATGGGGAAGATTGTATGGATTAGAAATGTCCTTAATGATAGTATGCCCTACTTGGTTAGAAATGGGAAAATATAAATTTGGAGTTTTAGATGGATCTTTTGCTTGTACATCACCTATTGTAGTGTGGAAGTTATGGCTCGTTATTTCCCTGGCATCTGGGTGCTCCTTTTCTCAAGATTTTATGATTTTTGATGAAGATCTTGGTTTTTGCTATTGGTTGCCCCATTTAGCTAGTCATACCACCTTGCATGGTTTGTATTGGGATTTGTGCCATCTACTATGGTGCTGATTTGGGACTTGGAATGATTGGAAGTTGGATGCACAACCCTTATGGTGTTTTTTATTTCAATTTGAGCTCAATCGAAGAAGAATCAAGAAAGTTATGATCATTTGAAGCTTTCTAGGGTTGTTCGTTGGAAAAATCAGTTTGCATTTGTTGCATATCAGATTGGGTATCATTGTTCTAAACTCCTGTTTTTCATCATTATTTATCAACTTTGAGTTTGCGATTAATTCTCTAACTTCTTGAATCATACCAACCGTGTTTTCTCATGATGTTTCATTGTTAGCTTTATTGACATTCGTTGTTATAGTAGTACTAAACAACATTTTTGAAATTTCAGAAGTTGTAGCTAACTTTGTCATTTACTAAATAAGTGGAAGTGGTTGGTTTACCGCCAATTTCTTGTTTCATTACTTTCCAACACTTGATATTAACACTCCCACTGAATAAGTGGTCAATTTATGTTCTTGTATTACCCACTAAAAAAATGGAAGTGGCTAGTTATACTACCAAGTTTTATTTCCTTTCATTTTCCTGTATGATTTCCCAGGTTGCTATCTAATACTCCCACTCAACAAGTGGTAGAGTTTGCTTGACTTTTTCTTATGCTAACATAACGAGTGCAAATTCTTGTGTTTTAAATTGGAAAAACTTAAGGGGATAATTTAGTGGTATCAGAGTTGGTCTTCCTACCAATGTATGAATTTAGTTGATAGAAGTTCTCTAAGAGAGAAAAATCAGATACTACAACAGAGAATAGAAAAGACAATAGTTTCAGATTCCTTTAGTTCCTGATGAAGAGAAATTCTCAGAAGTTATTAGAAACCGTGTGCAAATAGTTGAAACAATGGCCAAAAAGGGACCAACCCTAGAGGACGCTCCTGAGGTCAAATCAAATAAGAAGTTTGATGCTATGTTAGACAATGATGGCCAATTTACTACGGAGGTTTGACCCTGTGATTTAGAGATGAGGGAGAATCATCATCTGAGTCACTATCATCACTACACACAATGGAGGAAGGAGGAGGATGAGAGGCTAAGCTAGGAGAGCTTTCCTCAAAGTGAACACTCCTCTCAATGGAAACCTCATGTGTCTTTGGATCCATAAGTCGATATGCCTTAACACCCTCGGGATATCCAACAAATATGCAAGGCCTACTCTGAGATTCCAATGCCTTTCATTTCTGTGGAGGAATGAGAGCCAATGTTGGACACCCAAAGACCTTGAAATGTCTCACAATCGGTTTTCTACGACACCAAGTCTCAAAAGGAGTGATACTGTTTAAAGCCTTGTGGATAACCCAATTTTAGATGTGTGTGGCACAACCGATAGCTTCTGCCCAAAAAGTTGGACCAAGAGAACAAGCATGAATCATGCAGCTAGCCATTTCCATAAGAGTTCTATTCTTCCTCTCTGCAACACTATTCTATTGTGGAGTGTAGGCAACTTAATGTTGAAGATCAATCCCCTGAAGTGTACAAAAATCCTCAAGTCTATTGCTCACATATTTCCTTCCACTGTTTGTGCGAAGGATCTTGACTAACTTCCCTGATTGCTTCTCAACATGAAATCTGTCAAACAATTCACTCTTGTGAACAAGAAAGTAGAGCCAAGTGAAGATGGACTAATCATCAATGAAGGTGAGGACATAGCAGGCCTTGCTAAATGAAGGTGTTGGAAATTGGCCTACTACATCGTTGTGAACTAATTGAAGAACTTCCAAAGCTCTCCAAAAGTTCCCCTTATCAAAATTCTCTTCGGGATGCTTGCCCATGGAACACCCTGAACATGCACCCTCTGAAAAACTAATTTGAGGTAGACCTATGACCATGTCCTTAGAGCTAAGATACTGAAGATAGCGGTAGTTGAGGTGACCAAACCGCTCATGCCATAGCTTACTTTCTGAATTTGAATGAGTGAGCAAGGCCATGGAAGGAGATCGAGGCACAAAGTGGGAGAAAGAATAAAGCCGTGAATTGTGATTGGCTTGTCCCATTGCTACCAAGGCATCATTCTCAAGTTCTTTTGCCACAACTGAATCGGGTGTGAAATCAACTTTCTTTCCATTTTCATAGTGGGTGATTTGGTAGATAGAGAGATGTTGGTGGTCAAGTTAGGAACATAGAGAACATTATCAAAAGTTCCATCATCTAGGGCAACCAAACCCTCCCCTTCAACTTCCACTTGTGTATCATGACCAATGAAAATGTGAAGTACCTTAGATGAAGCCCCAATAAGGAAAATTTCTCCTTTGTAGAACCCATGTGATAAGAGGCACCCGAGTCAAGTATCCATTGTTGTGAAGAACCCGTTTTAGCCATAAATGCTTACCCTTTTCCCTTTGACTGTGAGGAAGTGGAAGGAGATGATTCCTTCTTGTAGACGGATGGCCAATTGATATTGTTCTTCTTAATGATGTTTGTCAACTCATCAATATGCTTTGTGTGGCAATGATGCTCATCATGACCATTTTTCTTGCAATATGAACAAGGTGGTTGCTCCTTCTTAGGTGTATATCTCTTCTTGGAAGAGGATGAAGAATTGCCTTGTTGTGGAGAGGATGATTATGCTCTATCTTGTTTTGGCTTTGACTTAGACTACTTCTTGTTCTTGTATTTCCCTTGATTAGCCACCAAAGCCTTGAACTTTGAAGACTTGAGAATCCCCATCATGATCAACTTTGCTTTCTCAAGCATCAACATCTTCGTGAATGCATCAAATGATGGTGGAGTGAATGAGGCACCTGAAGTGTATCGATGCGTGTGAAAGCTAAAAACAAAGGCTTCATACTTTGATGGAAGCTTGTCCAACAAATTGTAAACCAATTGAGCATCCTTCTTGTCAATACCACAATCCCTAAGCTTTGCTCTAAGCTTAATTGCTTTCGTGACATAATCTTGGATTGTATCAAAATTCTTGGGATCCAATGTTGTGAGTTTAGTATCAAGCTTGTAGCCCCTAATCTCATCAACTTGGCCATACAATTTTTCAAATACATCCCAAGTCGCCTTAACTGTAGTACATGTATCAATGTGAAAAGTGAGGTCATCTGATACATACTTTCTCAAAGTTCCAAGAGCCATAAAATTTTTAGCGAGACATTCCAATTGAGCATTAGGAGCACTTTAGGATCTGCCGGTGTTGTTATTGTTCCATTTATGTCATGAATGAGTCCTTTTTCCATTAGTTTACTCTATGCTTTAATTCTCTATGATGCATAATTAAGTGGAGTTAAAAGTAGAAATTTAAGTGAACCCATAGAAACAAAATGAAAGAGCACAAGATAGAAAGTGGCACAATCACACAAGACACCCCCCAAATTCTCTCAATCAAAGAATCCCCCCAAAATGATGATTTGACACTTTATACTTAGTGCGTGTACAATGGGCCACTTGCAAACAAAGGAAAAGTGGACTTTTGATTTCAAGATTACAACTGCCTCAAATAGGCCAAGCAAGATTCAAACCAATAATGCAAATTACAAGTACCAAATAGGCCAAAAAATGTGTGCCAAATAGGCCAAAAAAGGCCAAAAAAGACCAAATTCTAAAAGTACAATTTTTACTTAAAAAGGTGAAAAACTAATAGCACCACGTGAAAATAGATGAAAAATTATGCACTTAAAAAAACGGCAACTGAAAAGGTCGTACGAGCCTAAATAGAGCCTGAGAGGTTGTAGAATCGAGGATTCGATATGTAGAGTTGTGAAAAAGTGAAATTTTTGAAAAATCTATCCACAAAAATTAAAAACTAACCATGCCACTATGGAGAGCATGAAAAATTAGCCCAAATAAAAAAAAATTGCACTGAAAAAGGCCTCAAAATGACGAAGATATGAGCCTCAGAAGTTGGATTGCAAAATAAAAAAAGCTCAATGGTGAGGGGTCAAATTTTTTTCAATAAGTGTTGATTCAATGCAGATGTCAGCAAAATACTAGCTTAAATTTGATAGTCGTATAGTTGTCATGGCCAAAATACCCTGCATGCATGGCTATATGAAATGCTGATGTCAGCTATACAGATGATGACGTGGTGTCATAGGACTGGCTGACATGTCCGTCCGGACAAGGTTATGTGGCAACAAGCGTGGCAATATAGATTGTACGAATGGCTAACTAGGCACTATACAACTGTTGACTAGGCATAGAGGTGGCAATCTGTGTGGCTACCAAGGGGGCACTAATGGTGCAAAAAACTGTCTGTGTGGACCAATAAATGTGTGCCACATGTCTCAAGTGGTGATAAAATAAAATTATCGTGTCTTTTTGCGGAAAATCACGAGTAGTCACGTGTCGGGTGTAGAGTGGCACGCGACGGAGAAGAGCCGGGTGCTGGCATGAAGGTGGTTGTTGAGGTGAGTGACACATGACGGAGTAACCGATGGTGTAGAGGAGTAATCAATGGCACATGATGGAGTGGAGTCATCGTGGTTGAGCGGTTCCGAATGCACGAAGGACTCGACGGACCGGGCTCTAAGGATAGAGGTCGCGTAGAGGAAGCGACACTCAATTGGTGATCGCAGTGGACTAGAGCGGCAGAAGCACAAGGTGGCCGGCTAGGAGATGACGACGACGACAGGTAGAACCATAGGCCAACGAGAGTACAACCCTACAGGTGGTACAACCCTGCGTACTGCGCAGGGTACGACCCTTGCAAACCAAAAAACTCCCTTGCCCCCCCCCCCAAAAAAAAAATGAAATTTGCCCAGAAATATGATTTATTTTTTTAAAATCTTTTGCAATTCAAAGATAAAAAATGTGATAAATATAAATATGAATTTTAATAAATTTTGCAAAAAAATAAAAAATAAAATTGAAAACTTGTACCATACTACCCAATAGACAAAAAATTTCTTGATACCTCGAAATTGACTTTTGCCCAATATAGGCAAATTTGTTTGTAGTCAAAATTTATGGAAACAGCCTCTTAGACTCAATGTTGATGTCAGATTTGGCATAGGATGCCCCCAAATTGCTCCTCAGATCTGAATATCAAACACACGAAGATCTCTCCAAAATGACTAGCCAATGGAGCCCCAACAACTTTGCTACCATTTAAGAATTTGCCAATAATAATCAAGATCTAAAGCCCAATGAAGAGCACAACACAAGAGAGACAAGATTGATAAGAACAAACTATACTTCATCAAGATGCAAAAAAAGATCAATTGGATAAACTATACAATGAAGATGAGCTTGCTTATAAAAGTAAGACCATATGGATATGTGAGCACACGATCATGACATGTGGCCCAATGAGATACAAGGGTAGGTGAGGGTATGTAGGAGAAATAATAAAATATTCCACAAGAGGTGGATCACCCACCGAAGGTGGAATGTGACAACAAGATAAGACCACAAAAGGTGAAATTTCTCCTACAAGCAACTTCCCTAGATGCACACTTCCTTAAGTTTTTTATATGCAAACTACTATGAGATACATTATCCTAAGTCAACTTAAGTAAAGTGTAATTATGAGACATAATTTACACCAACAATCAGAATATGACTCTTAGTCAACAAAACCATGGGGTCGAAGAAAGTACTTCCAATACAAATACCAAGGGAAGGAATATGGGACAAAATGTGGAAACACCTAAAGGATCAACCCCTAGGCCACTTCAACCTACCTTGATACAAAGGGAGGTACCACCAGTTGAACCTGAAATACCTTTGGCAGATGAAGTGAGGAATAGCTAGGAGTATGTTTCTCTCCTCACTTAGATCCAAGGAATTCTCTCATTGGACCAGAACCTGAGCCAAAAGAAAGAAAGAGGAGGTGGAAGACATGAGAATCACACTACTCCAGTTCCAAGGGACTACCAACAAGCTCTTGGTAGAGTCACCTTAGCTCACTATGATGGAAGTGACAAGTGTCTAGCTAGATTGTGGGTCTGGTCGAAGAAGATGCTATGAAGTTTGTTAATCTACATTTGGATGGGGTCGCCCATGAATGGTGGTATCACGGTTTGGTCACTTTTGGCCATAACCTCATTGTCACCTATGATGAGTTTACCAACAAATTCATTGAAAGATTTGACATCAAGGATCCTGAGGTGAAATTTCATGAACTTGCCCAACTAAAACAACAGGTTTCACTTGACACATACATTACTGATTTTCAGAGGCTTTCTGTAATGGTCCCGTTGACGTGTTTTTTATGACTACGTCGAACACAGAATAAAGTTGCCTAACGGTCACTTCACTCTCTCTTGATCAAAGTGCGATTGCATGCTAAGGTTGCAAGAAGTTCAAACAATCGACTCCAAGGCACCTTTATGCTATGGACGTGACTCAGTTGGCTGATGTGATTGCAGGTAATCCAAGGGGCCTTACGTTTGCATCATTCTTTCACTTCTTTGTTGTGGCTGGAACTCCATCATTAGATATGGCAATTATGTGATGCTACTGCTTCGAACGGACTAAAATGAACTAAAAGTAAAAGGGAAAGGGTTTAGAAGGATCAAAATCTATTCCTAAGGGCCATGATATCAACAGTTAATGCTTTGGTGGACAAATTCCAAACAAACCAAGCTCTGCTTCACCAAGGTCAACTACAACTCCACAAGAACCAGTGCAATCTTTTGGGGATGTTAGAGGATTTTCAAATCGAGAAAGTACATTTGAATACCCAAAAACAGCTAAATCCAAACGACTATCTACAACCAAACTTAGCACAAATTTAGGGGGCTCAAACTAACTTTACACTGCAACTTACAATCAGCAAGATGCAAAAAGTATGAACCATGAAAATTCATCAGACACCATTACATTCTCCATTGAAATCAAAGCACTTTACTATTTCTAATCTAAGTGAGGAAGGTGAAACCATGAAAGCTTTGAAAAAATAATTTAAGTGAACACCATCAGAGAACAATGTTTCACTGTTATTATCTCAAAACTTATCGCAACAATTTCATGCAACGCTCCCTCCTGCTTTCAAATGAGGGGGTCACACCTTTATATAGGCCTCAGGCCATGCAAACCCTAATTAGGGTTTCACCCTAGAAGATTCTCCACTCAAGATGCAACAAGGTGGGAATCAACAATAAATACCCCATAAAGTCCATATACAATTAATTACAATCCTTCCAAAAATGGCACCCATAAAGTATTAATTAACCATTACATTCAAAAGGTGCCCACTATGTAATGAATGTACCCTCATGCAAAAAAAAATGCCCCATGATGCCATAAATGCACCATCATCTCCTAAACGTGACGACTGCATGCAAAAGGAATCTACCATATCACCATAAATGTGACGGTTGCATGCAAAGAGATGCTTCATTAATTCAGCATCTATTGACTCGACTACCACTTGGCAAGAAAAAACCCTGGAGAGAGAAAACTTCAGGAGAGAAGAATTTGATCCATGAAGAGTTTTCTTGAAGTTTCTCAAACTTTCCTTGCTCTAGAGGAGATTTCCAACACTTTTCTACCACCTCCTATTTTTTAGAAACTTTCCTAAAATTTAGGACCCAGGTCCAGGAGAGAGAGAATTCTCTCATGATTCCAAATCTACAAGAATTTTCGGATTTTGATAAGATTTGGTGTCAAAAAATGGAAATTTCAAAATTTTTCCTGAGGGGATTTCCACTTTTCCATTCCTCCTTGACCCTTGGATTTTCATGCCTTAGACAATTTCCTTAGTTTTCCGGCTTGGGTGTGGAATTCACTTTAGTGAAGGAGTTTCATTATTTCCATGTCTTAGAAAATTTTCGACTTCCTAACTGGGTATGGGATTTTGACTTTGATAGAGGAAATTCATCCTTTCCATGCTCTTCCTTGACTTAGCCATTTCAACATTCTTCTCTTGGGTGCAATTTTCCTTTGGTCGAGGATTTCAATGACCTCCAAATTTTCCTTACTACTTGACTTTGGGCGCCCTCCACAGGGCTAGGGCGGAGTTTCACCATGGAGGAGGAATTCACAACCTTTTCTTTCCTCCATGACACCTCAATTTTGGCACCTTCCTCCGGATTTGGGTGGAAATTCAACATGGAGGAGGATTTCATCATTTTGTCTATTTTCCATGAGCATACTACTTTAGCGCCCTCCTTTATTCCTAGGCAGCATTATGACTTGGCCAAAGAATTCATGATTTTCAAAGTTTTCCATGAGTCATCCATTTTAGCGCCCTCCCTCATGTCTAGGTGCTATTTCTCTCTGTGGAAGGAATTCCATTCCTTGTCCGTCTTCCCTGAGCATTCTATTTTGGTACCCCTCCTTGGTGCTAGGGTGCATTTTGCTCTTGGTCATGGAATTCATACTTTTTCCATCTCTCCATGCATACCCTACTTTGGTGCCATGCAAATGTCTTGGGCGTATTTTTCTCTTGGTCATGGAGTTCATACTTTTTCCATCTCTCCATGCATACCCTACTTTGGTGCCATGCAAATGTCTTGGGCGGATTTTGCTCTTGGTCATGGAATTCATACTTTTTCCTTCCCTCCTTGAGCACTCCACTTTGGCGCCCTCCCTTGGAGTAGGGCAGAATTTTCACTAAGTGGTGGAATTCACAATTTTCCATGCTTTCCATGTCAACTTCACTTTGGCGCCCTTGGTGAAGTATGGGCGCTAAAACCACCTAGGCAGGGATTTTCACATTCTCCACGTTCTCCATGGACTCCTTTGTTTGGCGCCCTTGGCCAAACTTGGGCGCTAAATTGACTTGGGGAAGGAATTTCATGATTTTTCCTCATTCTCTTCATCATGATATATATGAAATATAACATTTAAGTATAAGAAAGGAAAAAGACATATTGAAGATTTATACTTTAAGTTATATTTCATATATATTGTTAGGATGTTTGAGAGTGGTTTTAGGTACCTAGGAATCATAATGCAAATTCTGGATTTTGGAAGATCTTTCAAGTTTTTCAGACTTAGTCAAATTTCAGGCCATTTTCAGATCAGGATGACATTGGTGGATTGATGTCAATTTCTGGACTTGGATGATTTTGCATGCTTTCCTCTTCTGAAATAGGAGTTCCAAACTTAACCATTTTTTGATCCAACTTGTCTGCCTTCTGACTCTTCCGGATTTAGAAATGGTCTTCAAGAATGTTCAGTCTTCAGCATCTTCAGAGATATTCAACTTTCAGTGTTTTTCTGTGAAGATCCTACCAAAAATAGATTTTCCCAAATAGTAAGTGTTTCAAAATGTCAAGGTTTGGGCAAAATAGGCCAAAAAAGCACTTACTATAAATAGTAAGTTTGATTTTTGGCAAAATGACCACATTTCGAGACTCAGCGAAATCCCTAAAAAATAGGAACTTTCTAAAAATAGAAAATTGCTCAGTTTTGGCTTAAATTTTACTGGGAGGTCCCTTGAAGGGTCCTGATTTCAGTTGTATGTTCAGTTTTTCCAAAACCCTAAAAGAAACCCCTAAAATCTAAGGCTGAAGGCAGAAACCCTAAAATTGATGAAACAGGCCTTAGACTTCACCAAATTCGCTCAAACAAAAAACCGATTTAATCAATATGACCCCCAAACACTTGCAAAGCAGAGAGACTGACAAGACTGCTACGAAAAGACCCAAAAAACAAAGCCAAAAGACCAGAAGGGCCTAAAAAGTAGGGGGTCTCCATTTGCAATGGGGTGATGTGTGAAAACGTCACAACAGGTCCCTAACATCACTGAAAAGAGGCTTGTAGTTCTATTTTTAGAAGGACTAGAGGAACTATTGAAAGGGTGAATGAAGGCTTTCGATCCATCAACATTGGATGAAGCAATTTAGAAACCCAAAAGTATGGAATTGACTGCCCCAAAGTTAAAATTTTAGTTCAAGCCTTTTGCTCATAAGAAGGACAAGAAGATTAGGAGAAGAATGAAGATTAGAAGAAGAATGACCCTGCTATCCCGCATCCCCGCCATCTCGCGACATGAAGATTAGGAGAAGAATGAACCTGCGGGGTAACATGAATGCAAAGAGAATGGAGTCCCCCACTATCCCTTGGCATGTAGAATTGAAGAAAGAAGACCCTGTGGGGTAACACAAAAGTGAAGCAATCGAAGTTCCCCACTATCCCACGACGTTGAAAAGTGAGAAGTGATGGTCATGAGGGGTAAAAATATTAAAGAGGATGGATGCATTCTGCCAACCCACAGGAAGGAAAGTTTTTTTGTTTCGCAATGCACATAACACATATGTTAGTCGATCTATGGTACACATTAGCGCAAATCGTGAATCCAATATCGATTTTCTTCCACACATGGATCTTTTGTGAGCAAGGGATTTTGTTGATGGGTCCCACCATCCGCCATGTGGCTGAGTGATAGGTGAATGTTAGGTGGGCAAATCTTTTTGACAGATCTATGTAATTGAAAAAGGCATGTGTATCAAAGGAGATCTTTCAGTCTGAAAAGAAAACAAGAAGAGTAAAGGCTGGGCAAAGTTATAGCTGAAAAATTATATTTTCAAAATGTAGGTTGCACGCAAAGTAAAAAAAAAGATCAGATTACCGAAATTTGATGACCAAAGAAGAAAATAGTCATTTAATGTGGATGACTACAAATCTAAAATGATCAGACAAGATTTTTTAGCTGGAACTATCTGTTTTTGAATTTCTCTTTTAGAGGGAAAAACATTTTGGAAACGTAATTGACAAAGAAGAAAAGACAAGAAAGGTGGGAAGTTTTCTTAAAAATAAAATAAAAAAAGGAGTGTTGCTGGTGTGAAAGAATTGAAGCTCTGCAAAAACAAAGAATAAAGAACAAAAATAACAAGCTCACAGAGAAGCAATTTTTGCAGGTGCACATAACATGATGCTAGTGCAGGTATAACATCGCAAAATAGATTGCATGTAGAATAATTAGAAGGTGAAGAGGAAATACGAGGCAACTAAAAACAAGAACAAAGAGAGATAGAGAAGAGAATAGAAGTGACTAGCAGAGACCAAAGACCAAAGGGTGCAGAACCGAGGCTGATAACACAAAAGGTTATCTGCACAGAATGGGATAGAGAAATAAGATTTTTCAGAAAAAGAAATCAGAGAGCTAGGATTAACAACAGAGATAGGTACCAAAGTGGCTGATTATTGGAAAGATCAAATGTGGGTGGACCTCAGACCCATTGATCCCAAACTCAAGCAGGTAAACTTAATGATCAATCATGCAATCTTGAACCCCAAAAGGGAAGACCATATGGTGTGTGGTGGAACTTCATCTAGAAATTATTCGATCTCTTCTGCTGTCCTTTTACTCGCACATTCCCAAGATCCTATTCCTTGTTGGGCCAAGGCTTGGTATCCAGGGTTGACCCCCAAAATCAACATCTTTTTGTGGATCCTTTTGCAAAATAAGATTCTTACCATTGACAACTTAAGAAAGAGGGGCTTCTGTCTCTCTAACTGGTGCTACCTTTGTCTCAATAATGAGGAATCTGTGAACCACATCTTTTTACACTGTCCTTATACTACTCCTAGTTGGGGGATGTTTTTCCAAATGTGGGGGTTGAATTGGGTTTTCCAGGAGGAGATGCGGGACTGTTTCAAAAGATGGCATTATTCCACCAATAACATCACCATAAGGAATCTTTGGATGTTCTCTTTTGCCCATATCCTTTGGGGGATATGGAAGGAGAGAAACAATAGAATATTTCAGAATGACAGTAGCACCTCTGAAGTGGTTTGGGTCAAGATAAAAAATAACTATGTTGAGAATGTTATGGCCAGGGGACTGCAGAGTTGTACCAGTAAGGAGGACTTTGATGTTCTTAAAAGATGGAATATCCCAGCCTCTTTGGGCCCTAACATCAACCAAATTAATAGAAGCTTGTGTTGCTGGTCCTTTCCCCCCAGTGTGTGGTTCAAGGCCAACTTTGATGGGGCGGTGAAAGGAAATCTAGGTTCGGCTAGTTGTGGTGGTGTCATCTGAAATGAGGCTGCCTTTTTGCATTGGAGCGGTGGCCTATCCTTTAGGTATTCAAACTAATCATATGGTGGAAGCTATGGGGGTTCTTCAATCAATTAAATTGGCTTCTAATTTAGGGGTCAAAATACTTTGGTTGGAAGGCGACTCTAAAAACATCATTAACTGCCTTCTCTATAATCATCAACCTTCATGGACTATCAAGAACATCATTGGGTCAGCCAGAGAGCTGATTCAGGGGTTTCAAAAATGCCACATCACACATATCTACAGAGAGGCTAACCGGAGTATTGATTGGGCAACCAACGTGGCGGTACGTAGCGAGACAATTATTACCTGGAAAGGCGAAAGGGAGCTACCGAGTGTGGCACGTGACATCTTAATTTATGAAAGATAGCATGGTAAGCAGGGACAGATTTGATATCATTTCCCGAAGTGTAAGTATAAGTCGTGGCAACAGGCGCTAGCTCTGCAGGCTACCAAGAAGGAAGTACAACAATCATTATAGGGTAACTTCGCATGCTTTATGTGCATTTTTATCCCTCTTCAACAATAGCTTCAAAAACTCATACAAAACACGAACTGGGTATCATAGAGAGGCTGTTGTGAAGGAAAAAATCAGGTGGGAGCTGCAGATTATTGGTATTGATAGGATCATGGGGGGTAACGAAAGAGAACGGAGGCTACCACCATTGAGAAGTGGAAGAGTCATCCGCAAGTCTGGGCTATCCTTGGAGCGGCTAAGATAGCAGATATTATGGAAAATATGCAAGAGAAACGGCCCGAGATCATGAGAATCTTTAAGAAGGGTTGGAACGAAGGGACGTTAACCATAGGAAACAGGAAGGTCAAGGTGACCAAAACTATGATAGCAGAGGCAACTGGTCTTCCAATGGAGGGCATCAAGTTCTACAGGGACACAAAGATTTCAGACGCTGCCGTTAAGAAATTTCCGAAGAATGAGGAGGAAAGGGCTAGACTGGTGAAGGGCAACCATACCTACTTCTCGCCAAAGGTAATTAAGTTAATTTGGAGAAAGGTTTTGCTTGCTATTATGGAGTTTATCACACTTGATGGTAGATACACTAGGGTTTACAACTACCACTTTGTTTTACTTAATCATTTTAGGTATAAAGATAAAATCTCTTTTCCCTATTATCTTTTTTGTGCTCTTAATGCGGGGATCAAGGATGCAATCTCCAACCCCAACATTAACCCTGCAATGCACGAAGGCTTGATGGTGATTCTGTATAATCACATCAAGAACACGACTGTCCAGCTGAATATACCTGAAATTTCTGACTCGGAAGAGTATTTTGATTACTCTAATGAAGAGGAAGGTGATGGCTATGATACAGAATAGGAGACAAAGGACGACTCTCTTATTGCTGGGTCTAGCAGAACAAACAAAAAAATAGAGCAGCGGAAACACATCAAAGGGTTTGCCAAAAAGAAGCAGAGAGGGGAGGACGATAGTTGGTGTGCGGAGTATGGGACTGACAATGACATGGACACTAGAAGTGAGGGGGTCCAAACTCTTGTGAGCCCGAAGCAGAAAAAGAAGACCTCTAAAAGAAAGGAAGCAGGCACCAAGGACCGGTCGCCTATCAAGACTGATTTAAAGGAGAAGGGATTAATGGGGGAGGACACGGCAACAAAAGAAGCTCAGAGCTCTGAGGACAGGGAGGTTGGTCTGGAGGTTAATCTTAACACTATTGGTGATAAGAACCAGGAAGAGCATCACTTGAATATTGATCTATGTATCAATAACGGAATGGAAAGTCTCAAGCAGGTTCTCAGCTGGGTGCATAAGGAAATTGATGGCATTAAAACCAAGCAAGCTCAAGAAGTGGGGAAAATCGAGACATTACAAACTTTAGGCTCCGGAAAGTTCAATTCCCTTCCGAAATGTCTCAGTGAGCTCACCAAGGTGATTGGTAATGCTGAGGAGATTATCAATGCCAATTGCAAAATCTTTCTTGGCCTGGAAAACAAAGCAGGAGAAACTAAAAAAAAACTTGATGGTATTGAGCAAATACTCAAGAAAATAGGGGAATAAAGCCACAAGATTCTGAAGGCAGCCTTGGCCAACATGAAAGCCCTTATCTGCAAACTGGAGAACTACCAAGGGGATAAGGTCACAGTGGGTATTATTGATGTTAAGGATGACACCCCAGGGGATAGGGACACAGGGCTACGGAGAAGAATGAGAGTAAGCACTAAAAGGATGCAAAGCCACAGTAAGGAGATCAAGGAGATTAAGCGGGTTGTTGCTTGAAAATTTTGTACACTTGGAGAAATATACAAAATTGTGGTTTCAACCACAGTGTGTGAGTAAAACTCTCCTAATTAAGGGAAGGCTCCCCCTATCTAACTACAACTTTGAAAATAAAATAGGATGGGACAACAATCTTTCTTCTTTCAAGAAAGACAATATCCTTTTCTCTTCACAGAAAAGTGAGCGATTTGATATAAAACAACAGTAACAACTTTCAAAATGAAATGAGAGAAAGGAAATGAAGTTTCCTGAAAGCTCAAAGACTTCCGTCACTTCCTTTGGGACGGGACAACAATATCAAGCTCAAAGAATTGATTATGTGAAGTCCTATCTACCCTTTTATACACTAATTCTATCAAGAACAAATTATAATAGCTCAAAGACACATAGATCATGAAGTTGATCAACCCAGGAATCCAATGCTTGTACCATTTGAGCAGCCCTTTCAACTCCACAAATTGATTCTTGGGAACCGAAAGAACCTGTGGGATTACTCCCTTCAGCAACAGGTTTTGTAATTTTATGAACAACTGCCATAAGTTGTCGGTTTTCCTCTTCTAGCTTGTCTTTCTTTGCTAGAAGTTCATCACACCGTTGTACCAGTGAAGCTACATAAAACTGAGCATCATGTTTAATCACCTCATGTGTTTGCTTACCCAATTCCATCCTTGTAACTTTGTAATCAGCAGCTGACATTTCTTCAAGTGGCTTATCTGCAATGGGTTCAACAATTTCAGCTACCTTCATCTTGTTGTTGTCAATAGTTACTCTGGAGATAGTCTTAGCCTTTTTAGCAACCTTGGATCTAGACTCTTTAAGTTGCAGATAATCAAAGGCATCAGGGGAGATTTCTTGCTTCTTCTTTTTTGGAGTAAAAGAACTAAGCCATGGAGGTAAAGCCATCAACTCTCTTTCAATAGCAGTTGTAGGCAAAGGAGAAGCAGTTTCTGTTTGAATAACCGTGGTCATCCTGGGAGGAATATTTGTTTGGATGGTGACCACGGTTTGCTTAGTAACCAATGGGCATGAAGATTGCCTCATAAATTCTTCAAAACCAGAAGTGGAGGTATCAATCTCTGACAACTGGATACATGCAAGAGTATCTTTAGGAACTTCCAACACACTCTCTTGTTGATGATCAGGAGGCGGCTCGTATGCTGAAATAGGAACGACATTCTGAGGAGATTCATCCACAATCAAGTCAGGGGGAGAAAGGGGTGTCTCAATGGAAACTGGGGGAGGGATCTCATGAGGCAAGTCCAATGTTGAAGACTTAGGAGCATCATCAGATTGCTGCCCTTCTTCTGGATTGTCTAGATCGATCACCTAAACATGAAACTGTGACTTTTCCTTCCCACGAACTGTCGCCTCCTCGGGAGGAAGCACTACTGCCTGACTAACTCGCAATTTGATCCTTGTGCCCGAAGATGATGCGCCTTCCTTTTTGTCAACCTGAATCTCAGACTTACATCCAAGTGGCCCCGTGAAATCATCTTCTTTTCCCATCTTGATATTTATGAGTCTAACAACATTACTTTTCAGCCAAGTGTTGGTGTTAGCCAAGATAGGTTGAAATCTCTCAAGAATGAAAATGCACTCCTTGTGTGACCATTGGATTAAAGGAAGTGGAGCTTCCTCAACCCTTCGTGAAATATATTCAGGATCAAGTACGTGCCCATCGTCAATTATCCCTTGTGGAATATCCAACAAGTTCAAATCAACAACTTGCTCAACAGTGAGCTTGCAGTAATCCATCTTCAAAACTTTGACCTTTGTACGGAGATCTACCCAAATATCCTCAATGTGATGCACGTGCACGAATGATTTTTTGATCTTCTCCTTCATACCTTGGTAATCAAAATCAGCTCTGGACTTAAACCTTTTGAGCTTAACTTCCCGCATTTCAATCTGCATGGCCTTGGCTTTAATGGATGTGACAAGAGAATACCGGCCAATTTTTAATGGGTTTGTTGTAGAGATCCTCATTCCAACCTTATGTCTGATGGACTGATGAGCGTGGACAGCCATAATCTGTCTTCCCAACTCCATAAGAATGATCTTATCAGTTGGGTATCTAGGGAAAATGTATGGCTGCCCACTACAGCATCCGATTCTCATATAGGTAAAGGTCGGGAATTGAAGAAACAAGCATCCATACTCACTCACCCTTTCCCATGCCTTATCTGATACCCTTTTGTTCAAATTTCTGTCAAACTGACACATGAAGTAATCGATGAATGCATCTTGGACTCTTTTGAAATGCAATCTGCTGGGTCTCAAAGGCAAGTGATCATAATATTCCCATATTGGTGTAAGCGAGCGATCACCCTTGGTAGAAAGACCTAGAAAATGTCTAAGCGAAGTTGCCAAGTACACCAAATATGACTTCATGTAGAAAGTCATGGTGGAGGAGACTGCTAAAAGTTGTTCACACAATGCATCGCTGACGACTTCTCCCCATGATATATGATGGGACTGCCTTATGAACATCATGAACTGGTACATCTAGGGCGGTACAACTTATCTTGCTGAGGAGAGTTATGATGTCTCCTATTTCCCATTTGAAGTCACAGCGGTACAACTTAGCCCACCTTGAGAAGGTGGCTCGTGGCTCATGGATCCACCTATTGATATGACGTTTGCAGTCTTTCTCCCTTTTCACATAATACTCAGCCGCACTCTCTTTGGAGATTTCCATGTAAATAGGTGCAGGAGGTATTTTGAAGACTTTCTCAATTGGTTCTGCATCAAGGCAGATTATTGCTTCACCATCATCATTTTTAATGATTCTTGTCTCCTTGTCAAAGTGATGGGCACGAGCGAAAACAAATTCAGGTTCTAGGACGGCCACTGGGAAAGAAGATGCATGATGGATATGGCTGTCCAACAGCCGCTGCATATTGCTATCTTGTGGATCCTCAACCCTCTTGACAAATTCTGACATGTCCACATGCCCTATCTCTGTATCTTCTTTGGAATTGGTGATGACAGCAAATCTACCATTGATGGACAACCTGGAATATTGTGATGAAGACTTAAAAGTGTTAAGACAACATCATATTCAGCTGCAACTAACATTTTTCCTTCTTCAAATGGGAAGAACTTTGACTCTTGCACTTCACGACTTTGTGAGAGAAAGAGAGGAAATAAATGGTAATGGGGGAATCTTGACTTTGACCAATTTCGGATCTTGGGGAAAATTTTGCAAGTATACAAGTTGGAAAGAGCATACATGCAATCGGATTTTTAAAACCTGAATGTAGGTACACTTGTAAATTTGCAAATGGAGAAATGGGTGGAAAATGAGAATTAGACTTACGAGAAATGACGAAAATGGAAAGCATAGATATGGGTGACATGAATGGATAAAAATGGGAAGAACCGAGAATGTCATTTTCATGAAAATGGGAAGAACTTTCAACATGTAATCTAGTTCTTAAAACCCGATTTTGAAAGGATGGGCATTTCACATCTTTGCAACTTGGAATTTTAACAAAAAATGGTTAAATTCTTTAATCGTAAGGGAAGAACAATGATTTTTCAGCCAACTTGTAATTGGGATTTTCCCGAATACAAGTATTGGGATTTTCCCGAATACAAGTAAAGAGGGAAAATTGGGAAGATCAATGTAATTCAAAAATTGCATATGAAGGGGGAAAATCTCTCTCACAAAACTGATTTTTGGGGCAAGAATGCCATATTTACAAATTTACAACTAAAAAGGAAAATAAGAAAACAAGAAAATGAAACAAGAAAAGAAAAGAAAACATACCTTGCTTTAATCTGAAAATGCCTCTCCAAAAGGTGATCAATCTTTGGAAGAAAGAATAATAGCTCTTTAATAGAGACAACCCGCAATGCCAAACCCCAGCCACGTTTTTACAAAAATGCCATAAACTGAAAAATGTGGCAGCAAATCCAATTTTGGAGGGCCAAAATGCCAAAGAGGAAACATGCCAAAGAGTCCCAAAGCAAAACGCCTAAGGAAGAGATGGAAACATGGCATCAAAACCTTCCAAAATGCGGCCTAGGAAGGGCCACGTGGTAAAAACGTGGCATCAAATGCATCTTAAATGGCCCAAAGAATGATTGAAAACTTCTCCCGACTTCAACACCTAGGTAAGAGAGGTAAAAACGATTTAGGAGATTGCTGATTTGCAAAGTAAAAATCCTCCAAAATGTGAATTTAAGAGACCACGTGGTAAACCGATTTTAGTAGAAAATCAGCAAACAAGAACCCCAAATGGCGTGAAAGATGTTTGCAAATGCATGAGAATAGGGAAGAATCCCAAATGCCTCTCCTTCCTAAAAAATCTCCACGAAATTTGCTTGAAATCTTCAACAAAAACGTTTCTCCTTGCTGGTCGGGTTTTTTGAAGGAAATAGCAAGTTCGAATTTTCATGTACTGTTGAAAATCGGGTTTTTTGGGCAATACAACAAGTTTAAAATGCACTTTATCTCATTCCTAGACAAAATCGGGTTTTTTGGGCAACATGGCAAGTTTTAAATGTCACTTTTCCCTCAACAAGGCAAAATCGGGTTTTTAAAATGCAATTACATGTTTAAAATCCTTCAAAAAAGCACTTTATAGAAAAAATCGGGTTTTGGAGAGAGATGTGCAAGTTTAAAATTACTAGTAAAGGGAAAATAAAATCCCTACAACAAGTTTTAATTCACTTGCACATATGTAATAGGGGTTTAAAATCCCTATTACAAGCAAAAGCCATTAAAATAGGGGTTTTACAAAAGAATTACAAGTTTACTTGTAACTTAACCAAAAAATTCCTATTTTAACTGAAAAAGCCAAAAAGCATCAAGGGGGAAATAAAAAGCAAATTACAAATTCCTATTTTTCAATAAAGTGCACTTGTAATTAGCCAAAAATTTCCCTACAAAGACCAAAACAATGGAAATCATAAAAACTTGCAATTCAAGAGAAATTTCCCACCTGCAGTCAAGGAGAAAAAACCCAATTTTGAAGGAAAGACGTAGCAAACGAATCCAGAATGCGACGAAATTCAAAACGTAGTTTGAGAATGGACTAAGGATTAAGCCAGTCCAAGGATTAGTCGAAATTCTGCAAAGGGAAGCATGTCATAGAGTAAAATTTTCATTTTTTCACAAAAAAATTATGTAATGGTCCTTCATTTTTGAAAACAAAAACGAGGACAACAAGGCAGTGGACAACATGGAACAGATGGAGCTTGAAAAAGCAGAGATGCTTTAGGATTAAGCCTGGATTACTGTCAGACTTTTTTGGTTTGTAATCTGTGATCTCTTGTTTGCTGGCATTTGGTTCATCAGCTATCTTTCTTTTGTTTGTTGTCTTTTTGCTGGACTGTAATGTTTATCTTTTCATTTTTGGATTGTAATGGGTTTCAGGAAGCCATCAAAACCTGTTTTCCCATATTCAAAAACAACAAAGATCAAAGAGCAAAGAAAAGAGATTGAAAGTACAAAAGAGTCAACTCAATCACAAGTACAAAGAACAAGTTGGGAATTACAAAATTTTATTTGTAACAAGGTGTTTAATTGATATTGAATATTTACTCATTGTAGTTCATCTGAGTGGGTACTCAGATTAGGGGTAAGTGCTCCTTTGAGTAGGTGCTCATAAAGCCAAAGGTTGGTGCCCATAAACGTTGTAACCAAAGTATTTCCATTGTGAGGCTGGATTAGAGCAGTAGACTCTAGTAGCATTTCTCACTGAGGAATTTCCCACTGTGGGTTTTCCTCGTGTATCTTGTGTTGTGTGGTTGCCTTATGTGTTTGAATGAGTTTAATACCTCTGCTCATAGTTTATGAAATTTTGTTATTGAAGCTTAAATCATTTAGAAAAGTTAAAGTTTTTAATTATCACTGATTCACCCCCCCTCTCAGTGGTCCATTTGTGTTCAACAATTGGTATTAGAGAACTAGTCTCCCTTGTAGTAAAGCTTTCTCTAGCTTGGCTGATCCTGCCTTGAGAACACAATGGTTAGAAATGAATCCTCCTCTAAAGAACCTATGTTTGATGGCACTAACTATGCTTTCTAGAGAAGAAGAATGGAAACTTACTTATCCTATTTAGGCTTTAATGTCTGGATGCCAGTAAAGAATGGTTATACTGTTCCTCAAGTTCTTCCTACTGACCCTGATGCTAAAAAGGAATATGAGAACAATACCAAAGCTAAAAACGCAATCTTGAGTGGTCTGTTTGAAATAGAGTTTGTTAAAGTCATGCATTGCATATTAGCAAAAGATACATGGGACAAGCTGCAAAAAATATATGAAGGAGATACCAAAGTGAAAGAGGCCAAATTGCAAAATCTAAGAGCTCAATTTGAAAGCCTAAAAATGAAAGAAGACGAGAAGATAGCTAACTATCTGCAAAGAGTGGATGAGATTGTAAGTGCTATAAGAGGACTTGGAGAGGATGTCTCAGATGAAATTATTGTCAAGAAGGTTCTAAGATCAATAACCATAAGGTATGACACAAAGGTCTCTGCTATTGAATAAGCTAAAGACTTAAAGACATTCTCTATGGATGAATTGTTTGGCTCCCTATCAGCTTATGAGATGAGAACAATGTGTGGAGAATCATCAAAGAGAGAGACTACATTCAACATAACCAAGAAAGGAAAAGAAGCTTCTCATGAATGGTGCAGGGCACCTTGACTTGTCTTTGTGGCATTTTGTTTTCTTTTTTCATGTTTTTCTTGTAATAAGGATGTGTGATGACCATCCATGTCTTGGTGATCCTTTTTGTGTGGTCAAGGGACTCTTAGGTCATTCTATAAACCTAGAGTTGCCTTAGTCCACTTGGATCCTATTAGGTCTAGTAGTCATTTTTTTCTTGTAGTGATTAGTTTTGGCATTAGGAGGTTGATTTTGATGTGTTGTAGTCCATATGGTCATGTTAGAACCATTTTGCAATGGTTAGGGGTCATAAATGTTGAAATTGAAAAAATGCAAAAAAACTATCAAAATGGAGTTGACAACTTTTGACAGTTTTGTGTAACTTTTGTAATTTAGTTAAACAAAGGCTCCAACGGTTCCCAACCACCTTGGTTCAGTTGAGCCTGTTAGGGGAAGCCTATTTAGGCTTTGCATTCGACTTCCAAAGGGTTGGAAGTGATGGAGATGTAAAATTTGCACAAAATTCTGATAAAAAACCAGTTTTTCAGAGCAAACTCGTGATTGTACGGTCCTGTACGGATTTGAAAGCCTAAAACATGTCCATGGTCATATGAACATGTGAAAGACCTTTCATTTGGTTCTAGTCTGATAGATTTTGGTGTTGAATTGAGGAAGTTATCGAATTTTTCCTCTAAACTGCTGCAAACCCTAGGGCTTTGCGGTTTTACTACTAAATGGCACATATCTTGCAATTCTAGGGGTGTCAATTCAAGTCCCTTTGGAATTTGCAAGGTATGATGGTGTACTATAACATCCTAAACGCCCAGGACCTGGTGAAGAAGATTGCTTGGTGTTTGTGCAAGCCATAGGCTAAATATCCTCATGTATTTAGCCTGCACTTTGATGTTTGAAGTGTCTCGATCAGTAGAAGGACCAAGGGGCTGGTGAAAGCCGTTGAAAAGCAAGTAAACATGTTGAACAAACTTCCCAAGACTCTGTCCAAGCCTTATGAACCCATCATCAAGTGCTTGCTGGTGTTCCAAGCCTAAGTTGGCCAACTAGGCCTATGAACCAAGTGAGAGTTTGATAGTGTAGGAGTAAGGAGAGGCTCTGTCCTCTTGGGGAATGTTTAACCATATGTTGGAGGTTCCAAATCACCAAAAACAGTACCATGTATTTTGAAAAGTTTTGTCTTGTATTGATCGGTTCCTTGCTGACAGACCTAGTAGTCAAGTAAGCCCAAAAGGTAAAATTGGCATAGTAAGGTTTGGGGCACTCACTTAGTGGTTGGATTTTGGGTTGGTTACGGTCATAGAAGGTGTCCCTACTGCTGTTTAGCATCAGACAATAGATTTGAGGCATTTTCCTTGTTTGAGCCTCATTAAGGGATTGAGTCCCTGAAGCAACTTTTGTGTCAAAGTTGAGTAATCCTTAAGGGATTGGGTTTGGCCTTGGATAGGTCTTAAGGTTGTGTGAGGGTGGTTTTACGCTTCCTTACCAAGGATGGGTAAGGTAGACTAAGTTAGAATAGTCACCTTTTGAGTCTGAGAGACTGTGAGTCCATTTGACACTTCCTGCTGTGTGCACTCTACATCAATGAAGAAGAAGATGACTCTAATGCTATTGTAGAAAATTTTGTAAGGAAGCTCAAGAAAGGATTAGGCAAATATAAAGGTAAGCTCCATTTCAAATGTTTCAACTGTGGCAAGATTGGCCACTTTGCATTTAAATGTACTTATGGAGAGAAGGATGAAGATGAGAAGCAACATATCAAAGCCTTCGGTAAAGAGAAGATGAAAAAATCTTACAAACCAAAGAAAAGGAATTTTATAAGGAAGAACAATCTTTACACAATTGAGGATGATGCCACAGAGGAAGAAAGTGTCTCTGATGAGTACTGCAGTGAGGATGAAAGAGAAGTCAATCTCTTTATGATACAAGGAGAGTTTAATGATGAACATGTTGTTGATAAGAGGAAGTTGAAGTTGAGGTAGATCTTGAAAGTGAATTTGTAAGTGCACTTGAAGACCTATAGAGGGTAAGGAAAGAATTTAAAAAGGTTAAGTATACTCTTGTTGAAGAACAAGATAGAGTGAACAAATGTCTTCAGGAATCTGAGCAAAACATTTCAGATCTGAGAGCACAATTAAATGAAGCTAAAAGAATGTATGGGATAACTAAATCAAGTTTAGAGAATGAGGAGTATCAAAAGATGGAGGAAGAAATTGTGAATCTCAGAAACGAACTTGAAAAGTGCAAATATGAACTCAACGTGAGAATCAAGTATGAGGGCAACATTGATGCATTGGATAAAATGTTGAACAAACAATAGCACTCCAAAGACACAAAGGGTGTTGGATTTGATGTTGGTCAATGCTCTAAAGGTGAGGACTCATCCAGTAAAGAAATATACTTCACCTCATCAAATGAAAATGGAAACCAACAAACTTTTACAGTCAGCAAACCCACTGACAAGAAGACATATGTTGCTGCTACAAAGAACAAACATGCTGATCGAAGAGGAAACGTCAAGGTCGATGATGGAGGCTTTACAAAGGTCTAGGACACAAGGGAAAATTCAAGAAGACCGAGTTATGCTGCCTCAAGGAGACCAATGACAAACACAATCAATAATAATTGGTATGTACCCCAATTCCATGCCTACTGCTATAAATGTAATACTTATGGTCATAGAATTGCTAATTGTAAGCTTATGTGTAGGTCTCCTCCTAGTTATAAAAGTAGGAATCCTTTTGCTGCTCTTAGAAATGTTGATATCATTTGTTATCATTCCAATGGTGTTGGTCATAGAAGTTATGAGCGTAGGAGAAAAGTGTCTCAGCTCTATAATAGTTTTTCAACTTCATCATTCAATAGGAATGCCAAATGTTATCACTATCAAAACTTGGGTCACATAGCAAAGCATTGTAAGCATAGAGCAGCTAAACAAAAGAAGAAAATGGCAACAGAAAAGAAGAAAGAGACACAACAAGTTTGGATAGAAAAGGATAAGGACAAAAATGAGTCAAGTTTGATTGTCCAAAGTGCCATACATGTAGAAAGGAAGGACTTATGGGTAGTAGACAGTGGTTGTTCCAATCACATAACTGCATATAAGAAGAAATTCACAAAACTTGAAGATTGGAATGGTGGTTCAGTAAGGTTTGGAGAAAAATCATGAATCAAACTAAAAGGCAAGGGCACTCTCAGCATAGATGGCAAATTAAAAGCTCATGATGTATATTATATGGAAGGTCCAAAACACAATCTGCTAAGTGTAAGTCGGATGTGTGATAAAGGATATAAGTTTACATTTGACTCAAAAGGATGTGATATCAGAAAAGAAAACAATGGCAAATTAGTTGCTAAGGGAAAGAGAACGAATGGAAATGTATATAATTTAAAAGAATGCTTTGAGTCCAAATGCATGATGGGACAAGTTGATGAATGTTGGCTTTGGCATAGAAGGCTTGGTCATATAAACTTTGATAATCTTGTCAAGGTCAACATGAAAGGGTATGTGAGGCACATACCACAAATCATCAAGCCAGCAAACACTTTTTGTGATGAATGTCAAAGAGGAAAGAAAATAAGGTGAGGCTGAAGACTAAAGAATATTCAACTACAAGGCCACTAGAGCTTGTGCATATTGGTTTGTGTGGGCCAACCAAAACAAGAGCGCTGAATTATTTTAGATATTTTATGCTACTTATTCTGCAAGGTCCTCCAAAAGTATCCAACAAACTTGGTGTCACGATCTGAAATTATACTTTTAGGTAGACCATGCAATCTTACCACCTCCCTGAAGAATAAGTCAGCAATGCGGACAACATCATGGGTCTTCTGACATGGGATGAAATGTGCCATCTTTGAAAACCTGTCAACTACCACAAATACCGAATCGTTTCCTCTTTGTGTCCTTGGTAAACCAAGAACAAAATTCATGCTTATATCTTCCCATGGCCTCTCTAGTACAAGTAATGGCTAATACAGTCCTATATCCTGGCCTACTTCTTTAGCCATCCGGCATACTCTACAACTGTACACAAATTTCTTCACATCCCGTGATAACTCAAGCCAATAATAATGCTCACGGATGATGCAAATGGTCTTATCTCGACCAAAGTGTCCTACCATTCCTCCGCTATGCTTCTCCTTTATCAAGTTCTCTCTCATAGAGCTCCTTGGAATACACAATTGTCTTCCCTTGAATAACATGCCATCTTGAATTGTGAAATCCAATCACCTTGTCCTATCCAAAGAGATAGGCTCTTTGCAAGATTTCCAAGCCTCTGCCAAATCAGGATCCTCGAGATACAATGTCTTGAGTTCATTGATCCCAACCACCTCAAACTGCATCTCATTCAACAAAATTTGTCTGTTAAGACATCTGCAACTCTGTTAGACCTTCCACTCCTATGCTTCAAGACAAAAGGGTAACTCTGCAAAAACTCCAGTTATTTCAAAAGTCTTTGATTAAATTAGAAGATCTGAACACTAGGGTATGGAGGGCTTAGGGTTTTGGACTTAGGAGTGTTTCAAAAGGTTTTCAGAAGGAAAAATAAGAGCGCCAAAACCTAAAATTTTGACAGTCCCAACACAACCTATGAAGATATAATTGGGGAGACTATATCTAACACCATAAGCTTACAAGATGTATACACCTAAAATTTGTCCTTACCAAACCACACCTAATCTTAGCCTATCCTAAGCCATTAATTAAATAGATATTCATTATTTATCTAAATAGTTATTATCATTTATTTAAATAAATATTATTATTTATTTAATTATTTTTACTATTACTTAATCTCATTAATTAAATAGCTATTTATTATTTATTTAATTAATTTCACAATTCACTTTTATCCATTTATCCTTGTTCATTCAATCCAAGCCCATAAATGGGTTCACATGGTTTATAATCTAAATTCGTAGTCATATGATAAATGTCCTAAATTATCCCTTCACCTTACTAACTAAAGCTTTGTCTAGATTCATTGAATCTAGACACTTCCTAAAACTCAAACTAATTTTTCATCCCATCTTGGGAATTCTATATGAGTCTTCTTCGGAATTCTATAAATAGACACATCTCAGCCTATTTATGCATCTTTTTTCATAATAATATGTTGTCCAATTTTCTATATGAGTCTTCTTCCATACCTCATACTGCAATTTTTTTATCTAATCTTCATTTAACATATCCTCATCACATCCTCATTCTAACCATTTGATTATTTATCGTATCAATCTTATCATCATACTATTAGTTTCATAAGAAACAACATTCAATCCAGCAAAAGATCAAATTAAGTAGAGCTAGGGAGCATTATACTTCAGCTCAACCTAGGGACAATGAAGGATTTTAGGTGAAGGTATTGTCTATATTGATTTATCTTCTATGTTATTTACCTTCTATATTTCTAGTCTTCATTTTACTCTATTTTGACCTTTTTGTGAGTTTTTATTTAATTTTAGTCACAATTTTTCTATCTAGCGCTTTAGACTACTCTTTTTTGCCTCGGCTTCGCAAAATTGCACATTAAAAACCTTTGTTTTGGCACCTCTTCTCAACAAAATTGCCCCTTGTCTAGTCCTACATAATTGTGCACATCTATTTCAAATTACTATGTCTTTGTTTCATATTCATGTGCCTTTCTTTACACCTCTATCACCCAAAAATAAACATTTGCTCTACATAAATGTGCTTCCACTTCAAACAAGCCTAGTTGAGACTTTTGTGCCATCATAGATGACGACGACAAAATGATGATGGTGATGATGATGATGATGTTGTTGATGATGATGATGACGATGATCATAGTGGTGGTGATGACGGTGATGGTGGTGATGATGGTGATGATGATGATTATGATTATGATAGTGATGATGATGACAATGTTGATGGTGATGATGATGCTAATGGTGATGTTGATGTTGATACTGATGTTGATGCTAATGCTGACATTGATATCGATGTTGATGTTGATGCTCATGATGACGATGATGATGATCATGATGTTGATGATGCTGATGATGATGACGATTATGATGATGATGATAATGATGATGATGATGGTGATGAGATGGTATTTGTGTTGTTGATGATGATGATAATCTTGTTGACTATGATCCTTATAATGACTAGCATAAACTATTCTATTACACCTCAACAACCACCCCAAAGAATTTCTATATCTACATCGATGCATATCCATCAACATACCACTTCCCAACACATTCCTATTGCTCACACTTTTCCTACCTTTGACAAGGTAAATCTATCTTATTCCCCATTCATCACTCTCTTTTATCCCTCACCTACATGCACCTCTCATCCAAGACACATACCTTGTATAACCCCTCCATCACCTCCACCCATTATCCAAATTCCTTGACCTACAATCCTCCAAGCTATAATGCTAATCCTCCACTTAATCCATCAATCCATAATCCTAAACCTCCGAGCTATAATTCTAATCCTTCACTTAATCCCCCAAACCATAATTCTAATAATGTAATCCTTAATCCTAATCCCCAATGCACGATACTACTCCTACAATCCCTAATCCTAATCTTCCATATCTTCCTAACCCTTCACTCCCTAATCCAAATCATCCATTTAACCCTAATTATCCATTCCATAATCCTAAACCTTAATATAATCCTAGTCATCTAAAATCTAAAATCCCTCCATCAAAATCCTATAAATCCACATCATCCCCGTGATCGAAGTCCCTTGTTCATGAAATCCCCCAAGGGCTATTAGCAAAGGAGACTAAATCCCCACTTTTAAACAAAGTTATTCATTCTCTCCATGCCATATTGTAGTGTTGAAAATTGCATGCCCCTTTGTAATTTGACCTACATCTTTTGTAATCACTTTGGTGTCCATTTCCCTAGCACCTGAGTAAGCTCAACCCAGCCCTTGCATCAATGTTTCCCTCTCAAGATGCTAGAGACCCCCCCTTTCTAGCAGCTTCCTCATGGCATTCGTCTTGTTAGCCGCATGTCTACCTTGTCTCCTTCCGTTTTCGAGCGTGATTCATTTGGACGTCCGCGCTTCGCACATTCGTCTTATGAAATCTCAACGTTCAAATGTCGGTTCCGAGCGCGCCTTTCCACTTGTCACTTGCACATGTCGGTGGAACCGGCGCTGAATCTTTCAAACGACTCGCCAGCCCTCTTTTTCCCTCCTCTTCTCTCATTTTAAAACAATCTTTTCTCTTCTTTCAATCTCTCGAGTTCCTCCATACAATCTCTTTGGTCCTCTTGGCTCTCATAGCTTTCTATTGCTCTCTCTTACTTGCTACAACATTCTATAGTTTGCTACAGTGCTCTAAAGCTCTCATGGTAATGCCTTTGCATCTAACTTGGCTTTTGTCAAGCCTATTTGGTAATATCTATCTATTTATTCTATCTTTGAACATCTTGGGATCATCGCATCCCCTACTTATTAAATCATTTATCATTTATCATTTATCTTATCTTTCATTTATTTTACTTATCTATTTATCTATCTATCTATCTGGCTGTCTATGGAGGTGGAAACACCAAAAGAAGGATTTGACTGAGGCAAGTCCCCAAGCAGCCGCAAACATTTTTTCTTTTTGGCTTGTGTGTAGGTTGCATTAGAAAAGATTTATCTAGCTCGAGGCTTCATAGCGTGGACCTATTGTTCATCTATTTTCTTCCCTTTTCTCTTATTTCACTTTATTTCCTAGTTGTCTATATTTTTATATTATTGTACTTTTTTCATTTATCTGTAGGACTGTCAGTCCCTTCTCTACACAGTTCTTTGTTTATGTCCGTACAGGATGGTAGCGCGTTGCACTAGAGTTGTAGTTTAACACGTTCCTCCTGGTCACAGAGAGCTACCAGAACCATCTAGAAGGTCTGCGTGTCTTGTATTAGCTTAGCTCTATATCTCGTATCCCCTAGCTTGTCCTTAGCGCCTGTTTAAGTGAGGTAGCAATGGATAGTTTGTTCTCTGAGATTCATCATCTTAGAGATAACAAATCCCACCTCTACACATACATAAACCTTCATCCTCTTTAATTCAAGATAAAACTGAATCTCCTATCCCCATCCACACAACCAAAGCAGTCTATCCAACATTCCTTCCCTACCGCACCATCCATACTAAGTAAACTACAAACCCATGATCAAAAACTACAAGCCTTCTTTCAAGACAATAAAGATATGAACAAGAAAGTCTTCGAACTTATGAGAGTCAATCTTCCACATGATTGTGACCTATCATAAATTAGGAGACCAGTCATCCAACAACCCTACATCATTTAACTGCATTTGGGCATGTCATCCCCTAATGCCTTGGAGGTACTACCCTCTCGCCAAAGAAATGAGGTCAATCTTGCTCAAACATTGCATTCTAGATAAGTCCAAATATGCAAATCCCCTAATCCAAAGCATGTTAGCCTAGATCACCCTCGAAGTCAAGAGAAAAGTGTACCTTCTACTTCATCCAATGATACCCTTCCATGTCAAGATAAAGGTGTCTCATCTACTCTAACTCATAATAAACATCAAGACATCCCTTCGAGTCCATCGAATTCTCACTACAAATCATGATCTAAATACCCTTTCCATCCCCTTCCTTATCAAGATCAATGTCACTCCCATCCCATCCAATAATGTTCCTCCACCACAAGAAACTATCTTTTCCAACCTATCGCATGACTAACTTCCATCTCAGGATCTAAATCCATCTCATGATCCCCTTCCTTATCAAGACCAAGATGTAATGACAATCCTCCACCTCAAGAGCAATATATTCCTTACATCCCATCTAATAATGTTATTCCACATAAAGATTAATATATCTCGACTTCACCACATGATCCTATTCCAAGTCGAGATCAAAACATCCATTCATCCCCATGCCATGATCCCAATCAACCTCTTGATGCTCCTCATGATCCCACTCCAAGTCAAGATCAAAGTATCCCTTCATCTCGACGTCACGATCCTAATACTCTGCAAGTCTCCACGAATCCCAAACCTATCACATGGGGGCCTGCATTTTCATCCAACCTAGATTACTCCGTGAGCCTATATTTCCTCCAGTGTCATATCCTCCACAAAATGGACTCGCATCTTGCTTCAAAAACAAGAAGTACAATGTTGGTAAAAGGATTTGTCAAAACATAAATAATCAAAGGAAGTGTTAGGCCTTCATGAACAAGGAGTTTTAAAACCCATCCATATCAAATAAAATAAAAAATAACATGGTCTTGGCTATCATGCTCATTCTCAAGACATTACTACTCGTTTCATCCATTCCTAATCTAAAATTCCCACATCGAAATGCAAACATCCCCATCCTCCATGTTCCATGTCTGTATTGAGCGCTTATATTTCAAAGCATCGTCCTACATCCTTGAATCTATTTTGGGACCCTATATTCCATAGTCAAGTCATTTATCCCTTCCATCCATCTTGGGTCCCTACATTCCACTACCAATCATGCCTTAGGACAAAATCCTTTCCTCCTATCTTATATTAATATCGAAAAAGGCACACATCTTTCAAGTACTTCCAACATCATGACTATGTTAATCCATCTATTACACCTCAATATCATTCTATTTTATCCAGCAAGAAAAATATTCTTAAAGCAATTTGGATCTTAAATCAATAATGCATAGATCCAAAAATCCACATACATCCAAGCATCAAAATGTCCACTCAAAAAGACATGTTAAAAACAATTCAAATATGATCCAAAATTAAAAAGATAAATAAAGAAAGGCCACAAATGCCCATAAAGAAAAAAAAATCTAAAAATCTACAAAAGCCTAAAATCAAAAATCAAAATAAAAAATAGTGTGGATTCCCAAAATACTCATACAAGAATTGCATGACAAGGAAAATTCCAAATTGGTATCCAAACTTACTAATCTAATAGCCACTTCCGCTCCTAATTCCTCTAATCATCTACCTAATATTAGCTCACTCTCCAAATCCATTTTGGGTCCTTATGTCCTAAAATCCAAATCCAACCCTCCATCTAATTTCACATACACTTCTCCACAACTCCACCACCCATCAAGGTGTGTGCCAATGTTGGTCTTGACAACATTTCCATCTATTCATCCAAAGTTCTTCCAATACCCCATTCATTATTTATACCCTATCATCCTCTTTTAATCCATTCCTTCGAATAAATCCTTATCCATCTACATTTCCCCATCCATTTCATCCCCCTTGGCATTAATATACTAATGTCTATGAGCATACGTCTGATTGTCATGGTTTATGGTAGAATATCTTTGAGGGATGACATCTATTAAACTAGACACTTGATTCCTTCCTCCATTTCTGCATCACCCATCCTCTTGCACTCTACACTTTGGGGCAAGCTTCATTCATACCAAATCCTATGTATCCACATCCTTCCATACCATTTGATACCATCATATCTAAGTCCATCCCCTTTTTCCCCCTTTGATCTTGACAAGGCTAAGGATCTTCATAAGCATTACAAATCTATCTACCATATCTTACCCACTTGCTCTCAGTTTTTGTATGCATGTCCTCCATCTCATGCCCTCATTCTTTTACCATTCATTCCATCCTACCTTTCCTTCTCTGATCTTGATAATGTTAGGGGGGAAATATACATCCATACATGGTTTATGTCCTATGTTCCATATCCCTTATATTAATCTCCTTCCATCCTTTTCTCCCTACTATGATCTTGATAAAGCAAGGGCAAACTACGCATGCATACAGCCTTATCATATTCACATAATAACATCATTTTTCCATCTATTCCATCCATATCATTTCTATCCAACTTCCTCTTTTTCACCTTTGATATTGAAGAAGACTAAGGGAAAAATATATATGCATGTTTTCTGTCCTTTATGTATTGCTAAAAAGGTTTCGTTTGAGAAGCTATAGTTCCTCAATTAGGAATGACACACCATCGAAAGCCTAAAGCTACTTATAGATATGTAGTTGTCTCCTTTCGGACTTTTGTTCTCTCTAGTGTCTACTACTGGTTTTCTCTTGTTTTAGCTTTATCAGTTGTTTTTCTTTAGTCTTTCTCTTGTTGAGACTTGTTTCGTTAGATGTCTTTGTTGTTTTGCAATGGGTCGAAGCCCTTTCCCGTGTTTACCTTAATTAAAACATTTTTGGAATGAACAGGGCTTTTTTTGTGAAGATGTAGTATCTTCGAACAAATTTAAGGAGTCATCCAAAAAATACATTTTATGATTGCACATATTAAAGTCTCATAGACCCAAAGCATCAACTATTCAATCTAGGTATAATAGAGGTGCTGCCATAAATCATTAAATTAGATACTTGACTCTTTCTAATGGATAAAGTAAGGTAAAATCAGGAGGTTTAAGCTTTTCTAGGTATTAATTAGTTACAAAGGTTCATTTGTTCTAACATTACTAAAATGTCCCATAATGTTATGATAGTTATTTCCTCCTTCGTTTGACTCACTATGCTAAAAACATGGGTACTTGAACTTACAAGACAAATTAAACCGAATGATTCTAACTATTTATATGACAACAACCAATGGAGATTAAAGCAATTGACAACAATAGAACTTTTTACATTTTGAGAAATGCACAACCAGCAATTGGTGCTTACTCAAACCTAAAACTACATATGAAACTCTAAAAATGGCCTCTTAATTGTTTTTAATAATCAAAATGGTCAATACTAAATAGCAAAGGATTGGAGAGAGGAGAACACATTTGATTCAAAGCAAAAAGAATGCATAGCAACATTGATTTACTCCTAGTTAGCTTAAATACATAAACTATTTATCTTTAACACAATGAAATAATACGTACACAAATCTTTCTTGTTCTCTTGGTCCCTATATGGAATTCCTCTTTTGATCCTCCCCTCTTCTATTTTAAAAAAGCTATCCCTAAATAATCTAGTTTTACCTCTATATTTACCTCTACTATCATGATCAACCTTCATTAATTTTTCAAAACCCCAAAATGGAAATAACCAAAGATCAAAAACTCATTGGGATTCACCTAAACTTGGTGACTCTCGAGCAGGGTGACCCTTAGCGAGTCCCAAGCTCAGTGACCCTCGATGAGTCCTGAGCACTAGAACTCAGACTTGTTTGAATTTGAGAAAGACTCAAACTTGTAGAGTATATTTCATGTATATATTGGTTAGATGTTTGAAAGTGGTTTCAAATCTCTACGAGATATAATAAAAATGCGAGGTTTTAGAAGCTCTTATAAATTTTAAGACAATTAAATTTCAGTAATCAGCAGGCTCCTATCAGCATTCTATTGTTGGCATTAGATTGTCATGGGTGTCAACATTCGATGGTCAGAGATGCAAGAAGATGAGGTCTCAGAGGAAGATCCGATTGGTTGAGTTGGTGCTATATCAGACTAGCAAAGTGAGTAGACTTCATGGTATGTGAGCAAGTAGTACAAGCATGGAACTTGCAAAGGCATTTAATTATAGGCCACAGAGATGACAAAGAATTGCTTGGTATTGCATTTGGGCAAAGAAGTCATAGACCTTTACAAGGCGAAGACATTGGGCAAACTCGTCTGATTCAAAAAAAGTATAGTTGCAGTTTGACTAACTCATCGTGTTAGTGGCACACTATTTCAAGGATAAGTGCATAACACATCGTGTTATCGCTATCGCTATCTCACTATCAACTCTCTACATTGACCAAAGGCTACTGCTAAACTGTGACAAGAATGTCAATAACACGAAAGGTTATGCTGCCCCGCCATCCCACACCAAGGAAGACCTCAAAACAAGTTCCCTGTGGGGTAATGCTAACTACGATGGGGGATGCGCATAACACGACAGGTTATGATGTCTCGCTATCCCGCAACATGAATAATGGAAGACAGATGTCCCTGCGGGGTAACACAAAAGAAGCATTTTGTGCACCCCACTATCTCGTGTCCCTGCCATCTTGCGAATGGAGTCCCCCGCAATCCCTCGGCATGTAGAATGGAAGAAAGAAGACCCTGTGTGGTAACACAAAACGAAGGAATTGGAGTTCCCCGCTATCCCATGACATTGAAAAGTGAGAAGTGATGGTCGTGCGGGGTAAAAATATTAAAGAGGATGGATGCATCCCGCTAGCCCACAGGAAGGAAAGTTTTTTTCTTTCATGATGCACATAACATGTGTGTTAGTCGATTTGCAGAACACATTAGCGCAGCTCGTGAATCCAACATCGATTTCTTCCACATGTAGATCTTTTGGGAGCAGGGGATTTTGTGGATGGGTCCCACCATCGGCCATGTGGCTGAGTGAAAGGTGAATGTTAGGTAGACAAATCCTTTTGACAGATCTATTTAACTGAAAATGGAATGTGTATCAAAGGAGATCTTTCAGTTTGAAAAAAAGACAAGAAGAGTAAATGTTGGGTAGAGTTATAGCTGAAAATTTATATTTTCAAAATGGAGGTTGCGTGCAAAGTAAAAAAAAAAAAATCAGATTACCGAGATTTGATGAGCAAAGAAAAGAGTCATTTAATGTGGACGGCTGCAAATCTAAAATGATAAGACAAGATTTTTTAGCTGGAACTATCTGTTTTTGAATTTCTCTTTTGGAGGGAAAAACATTTTTGAAACATAATTGACAAAGAAGAAAAGACAGGAAAGGTGGGAAGTTTGTTTTTTAAAAAAATAAAAAAAAGGAGTGTTGCTTGTGTGAAAGAACTAAAGCTCTGGAAAAACAGAGAATAGAGAACAAAAAATAAGCTCGTAGAGAAGCAAATTTCGTAGGTGCGCATAAGACGATGCCAGTGCAAGTATAACATCGCAAAATAGATTGCATGTAGAATAATCAGAAGGTGAAGAGGAAATACGAGACAGCTGAAAACAAGAACAAAGAGAGATAGAGAAGACAATAGAAGTGACTAGCAGAGACCAAAGACCAAAGGGTGCACAGTCGAGGCTGATAACACAGAAGGTTATCTGCATAGAATGGGATAGAGAAAGAGAATTTTTCAAAAAAAGAAATCAGAGAGCTGGGATTAACAACATAGATCAAAGATCACAGAAAAGAGATTGAAAGTAGAAAAGAGTCAAGTCAATCACAAGTGCAAAGAACAAGTAGCAAGTTACAAAATTTCATTTGTAACAAGGTGTTTAATTGATATTGAATAGTTACTCATTGTAGTTCATTTGAGTGGGTGCTCAGATTAGGGGTAAGTGCTCCTTTCAGTTGGTGCTCATAAAGCCAAGGGTTGGTGCCCATAAATGTTGTAACCAAAGTATTTCCATTGTGAGGTTGGATTAGAGCAGTAGGCGCTAGCAACATTTCTCACTAAGGTATTTCCCAATGTGGGTTTTCCTCGTATATCTTGTGCTGTGTGGTTGCCTTGTGTGTTTGAATGAGTTTAATATCTACGCTTATAGTTTATTGATTTTTGTTATTGAAGCTTAGATCATTTAGAAAAGCTAAAGTTTTTAATTATCACTGATTCACCCCCCCTCTCAGTGGTCCATTTGTGTTTAACAAGTTGTATCAGAGCACTAGTCTCCCTTGTAGTAAAGCTTTCTCTAGCTTGGGTGATCCTGTCTTGAGAACACAATAAATCCTCCTCTAAAGAACCTATGTTTGATGGCACTAACTATGCTTTCTGGAGCTGAAGAATGGAAACTTACTTATCCTCTTTAGGCTTTGATGTCTGGATGTCGGTGAAAAACGGTTATACTGTTCCTCAAGTTCCTCCTACTGACCCTAATGCTAAAAAGGAATATGAGAACAATGCCAAAGCTAAGAACACAATCCTACGTGGTCTATCTAATATAGAGTGTTAACGTCATGCATTGCATATCAGCCAAAGATACATGAGACAAGCTGCAAAAAATATATAAAGGAGATACTAAAGTGAAAGAGGCCAAACTGCAAAATCTAAGAGCTCAATTTAAAAGCCTAGAAATGAAAGAAGAGGAGAAGATAGCTAACTATCTGCAGAGAGTCGATGTCATGTCCCCTCTTTATCTCTATCTAGCAGAGACCTATGAGTTAGCCTATTATGGAGTCTTGTAGGCTGGCAATGGTGGATAGAGACTCAGTCAGGATATTCAGTGTTTGGATTTGGTGTTTCTGGCAGTAGTAGACCAGTTTGGAGCAGTTCCTTGATTTTAGGAGGCATATCCTACATTTTAGGAGGCAGTTCCTACTTTTAGGAGGTTGTGACAACGTCCAGGGTTGGGGTTCCATGAGACCATTCCTTGGTTTCAATTTCCGGAGATTTGGGTGTGTTCCCTAGTTTCTAGGAGCATCCCTAGATTTTAGGGATGAGACTGCCAGTTGATCCATGATTTTCGACATCAGTCACAGACAGGTGACAGGTTCAGTTTCAGGCTTTTGGTGTGTTTCGAGGTTTCTATAGCTATTTGGGTTATATTTTTAATATATTTAAATATTTCCTAAGTTAGCATTTTAGTATTTTAAATAAGGCTATGTCTATAGCCATTTCGGAGTAATAAGGGGTTTTTGGCTTCATCTGGATTCGTATGCCCATGTGTTATAGCTCGTTGGAAAGGTCTTGAACTTTTCTAAATGATTTTGACTTGCCAGGGTCCTTGTGGCACTTGGAGTTATTTAATATTGAGAAAGTGGTGTTTTCTCTATACTTGGGCGCCCAATATTGGGAAATATGACTTTATATTAAAGCGTACTTTTCATATATCTTTAGGGTTCGATTTGGAAGGAAAGAGATATAAGGAGAAGGAAACCTAATTTCTCATTATCTTTTAGATATTGAAAACTTGTTTGGTGCGATATTGCTCTGGTACAGCAATTCTTCAATCTGGGATGCAAACCCCATGATTGGTACTGGCTAGGATGTAGCCCTCAACTATTGATTGGTAGTGGATTCTTTTGGCATTGGCATTATTGGTCAGAGTGTATGCGCTATTCCTTGTGGAGATTCAGATTGCTTGGTGAGGGTTTCAGCAGGGTGGTTGAATTTCCCGGCTGGAGCGTGATTGTTTCAACTTGATGCCACCTTTATAGCAGGTACACTATACGCTGGAAGTGGTGAAGACTTTCATCCAGCCATAGCTGGTGTTCTTGGTTTGTGTTCATCATCTACCCTTCAGTTGGCGCCATTATTGGATATAAGCACATCCCCAGTGCGTAGGGAATAATTTGGATATTATAAATCAGAAATCTGCCTGGTACGATTTGTATCAATTCTGATTTAATTGAATGTTCTTACTTGTTTCAGTTTCCTTCCTTATTTGTTGTTCTTTATTCAATACTTGCTTATATATTCAAAAAAATACAAAAAGAAACCAAACATTCTGCAACTTCTCTCTATTCTGTAAGACCATCAGCAAAAATTACAGGAAAATATAGTTTATTATTTTAAAAATTACAACAGATCAGCAAGGGGATCCATCAGGGATCTTTCAGTCGATTAGATTGTAAGTGCTATAAGAGGACTTAAATAGGATGTCTCAGATGAAATTATTGTCAAGAAGGTTCTGAGATGATTAACCACAAGGTATGACATAAAGGTCTTTGCTATTGAATAAGCTAAATACTTAAAGATATTCTCTATGGATGAATTGTTTGGCTCCCTATCAGCTAATGAGATGAGAACAATAAGTGGATAATCGTCAAAGAGAGAGGCTACATTCAACATAACCAAGAAAGGAAAAGTAGAAGTTGCTCATGAAGAAGAAGATGACTCTAATGCTATTGTAGCAAATTTTGTAAGGAAGCTCAAGAAAGGATTAGGCAAATACAAAGGTAAGCTCCATTTCAAATGTTTCAACTGTGGCAAGATTAGACACTTTGCATCTATATGTCCTTATGGAGAAAAGGATGAAGATGAGAAGCAACATATGAAAGCCTTTGGTAAAGAGAAGATGAAGAAATCCTACAAACCAAAGAAAAGGAATTTTATAAGGAAGAACTGTCTTTACATAGTTGAGAATGATGTCACGGATGAAGAAAGTGTCTCTGATGAGTGTTGCAGTGAGGATGAAAGAGAAGTCAATCTCTTTATGACACAAGGAGAGTTGCATGATGAACATGTTCTTGATGATGAGGAAGAGGAAGTTGAAGTTGAGGTAGATCTTGACGGTGAATTTGTAAGTGCACTTGAAGAGCTCTAGATGGTAAGGAAAGAATATAAAAATGTTAAGTATGCTGTTGCTGAAGAACAAGACATATTGAACAAATGTCTTGAGGAATCTGAGAAAAACATTTCAGATCTAAGAACAGAATTAAATGAAGCTAAAAGAATGTATGAGGTAACTAAATCAGGTTTAGAGAATAAGGAGGAGTATCAAAAGATGGAGGAAGAAATTGTGAATCTCGGAAAGGAACTTGAAAAGTGCAAAGATGAACTCAAGGTGAGAATCAAGTATGAGTGCAACATTGATGCATTGGATAAACTGTTGAACAAACAATAGCACTCCAAATACACAAAGGGTGTTGGATTTGATTTTGGTCAATGCTCTAAAGGTGAGGACTCATCCAGTAAAGAAATACACTTCACCTCACCAAATGAAAATGGAAACCAACAAACTTTTACAATCAGCAAACCCATTGAGAAGAAGACATATGCTGCTGCTACAAAGAACAAACATGTTGATCGAAGAGGAAAACTCAAGGCCGATGATGGAGGCTTCACAAAGGTCAAGGACACAAGGGAAAATTCAAGAAGACCGAGTTATACTGCCTCAAGGAGACCAATGACAAACATAATCAATAATAATTGGTATGTACCCCAATTCCATGGCTACGACTATAAATGTAATACTTATGGTCATAGAATTGCTAATTGTAAGCTTATGTGTAGGTCTCCTCCTAGTTATAAAAGTAGGAATCCTTTTGCTTAGAAATGTTGATATCATTTGTTATCATTCCAATGGTGTTGGTCATAGAAGTTATGAGCATAGGAGAAAAGTGTCTCAGCCCTATAATAGTTTTTCAAGTTCATCATTCAATAGGAATGTCAAATGTTATCACTGTCAAAACATGGGTCACATAGAAAAGCATTGTAAGCATAGAGCAGCTAAACAAAAGAAGAAAATTTCAACCTTGGAACCAAAGAGAAAATCAGACCAAAATATGACAGCAGAAAAGAAAAAAGAGAAAAAACAAGTTTGGATAGAAGAGGATAAGGACAAAAATGAGTCAAGTTTGATTGTCAAAATTGTCGTACATGTAGAAAGGAAGAACTCATGGGTAGTAGACAATGGATGCTCCAATCACATAACTGGAGATAAGAAGAAATTCACTAAACTTTAAGATTGGAATTGTGGTTCAGTGAGGTTTGGAGAAAACTCATCAATCACACTAAAAGGGAAGGGTACTCTCAGCATAGATGGCAAATTAAAAGCTACAGAAGGTCCAAAACACAATCTGCTAAGTGTAAGTCGGATTTGTTATAAAGGATATAAGTTTCCATATGACTCAAAAGGATGTGATATCAGAAAAGAAAACAATGGCAAATTAGTTGCTAAGGGAAAGAGAACGAATGGAAATGTATATAACTTAAAGAATGCTTCGAGTCCCAATGCATGATGGGACAAGTTGATAAAAGTTGGCTTCGGCATAGAAGGCTTGGTCATATAAACTTTGATAATCTTTTCATGGTCAGCAAGAGAGGGTATGTGAGGCACATACCTATTGACGTGTCTGAAATCGCATTGCTACGATTCCATCCAGCCAACGCAGAATAGAATGATCTCACCGAGTATCCTATCCTCTCTTGAGATAAGGAAATCCCTAATGTTGTTTCTTGTTTGATCAAAGGGGATAACCTCAAGGTTTTGATTGTCAGGTCTTGATTGTGGGATTACTCAGTGGTTTGATGTGTTTTGCTAGAAACACAAAGGGGACTTACGGTGAGATGGACAATTTTTGGATGAGTTCCCTAAAATTCTAACAGTCTCGTTATCGGTTGATTTCAGTTGGATTGATACTAATTCAGCAGGACTGTGGGTTTCTTCGTGGTAAAAAATAGGAAAAAGGGGGATGGGGAGAAGAGATACAGAAAATCTAATTACTTAACTAAGATAGCATGTTTAAGAAAAACAGACAGACACCTCCAATTAACCAGATTTAACACTTATCAGCTATTTAAGTACAATGTTTGTAAGAATCTAGTGCGATCTTCAAGGGAAAATAAGTTTTCATGCTATTAAACATAGATTCAGAATTTTAATATTCATTCACTAACTGTTTAATAACCAAACTAAGCATATGAGAGGGTTCAGATTAACCATGCAAAGGGAATGACAGTCAGTCAGTCCTTAATGGTATGAACAGCAAGGATTCTATCAAATGTTTATCCTAATAAATGCTATTGAAAAATAAAAGACACAACAGAATAATTTAAATGGTGAAGAAGGAGACCATGTACTCACAAATGAAATGAAAACAACCTTAATTTGCCATTAATCCTATGTAAATTTTGTCAGAGCTTCAGCAACAATCCTTGAACTTCTTACAAAATAAGGGAAAACCAGTCCCTTTAAATAGATTTCAAAAAATAGATGAATGGCCAAGATCTAAACTAAACAAGTGGCCCAGATTCATCTGTACAAAAAGGTACTCATACCCATAAATGGAAGGTAAATATCAGCAACCACCCAAAGGGGAGCAATAACTACCTAAAAAAGGTAATTAAAAACCTATCCATAACAATTCAAAAAGTGCACATGCACAGAGTTTAAAGTTTACAATTTATTTGGCAGTCAAATATGAACTTTTGGCCAAAAAGTGCTTTTTTCAAATTTAAAAGAAAAAAGCATTTTAAGAAAGCATTTTTTCCTTTACTAAAAATTCATCTTCACCATGCAAATACTCTTTCCAAAGGTCCTGACCTGCTGCACGTTCTTCACAGACATACTCTTGGAACCTGATGCACAACTGGAATAGCACTGTGAACTGAGGCATAGGGGGACGACATATTTTATATTGCATGCCCTCCAGATGATAATCTACGTGTTTTAAACCATCCTGCTAGCTGGATCGATTAACCTCAAAGCGCAAAATGTCTGAATGTAATTTACGAGGAAAATTCAGGTCCTTAGTGGAGTAGGCGATCTTATCTGTTCTCAATTTTTTCTCCCAGTCTGGTTGCACTACGTCATTGGACAGATCATTCTTCCAACCGAAAACCATCGATCGGAGGATTATCTTGCCCACATCAAAGTAGAACCTTATCCAAAGTCCATCCATCATAGAATACCCTCCTCCGCAATGGGCCCCTACTATTCTATGGGTCTATGGGTGACCTTCCCTCTCTCTAGACAAAGTAGGCAAGCTCAACCATCCCTATCCCTGCTTGACCTACCCTCTCTCTAGACCTCGACCTTCCCTCTTCCTCCATGTTCTTCAAAATTCGGTTGCGTTCCGCCTGTTCTTTGTCAATGGTTTCTCTTGTCTCCCTCTTCATAGTGATGGTCCAGTACCATTCTTTCAAAATGTTGATGTCGTGGAGGTCCAAGATGGCGAGCAATGTAGGAATCTGTGCTTGGGTCCAGAAAAGAGCCCTTATGAGAGGAAGAGTTGTAGCGACTACCTCATGAACTTTGAGGCATTCCCGCTTTACCTCGAGCAACTTGACCAAAATGGTCTCTCGGTAGTGGGCCATTTCCTTTACCTCTCCAATGATTTGTTCTCCCCTCTCTTTAATGCTTCGCATCCATTCCTTGATGGCCTTGGCAGCATCTTGTACTCCCTCAAATTCTATGGTAGTCCTTTGCGCCAATGCTGTAGGGGGAATATGGGATTCAGGGGCATTATGCAATGGTCTCAGTAGTTGATCAATGTACCCCTCGGCCTACTCAGCACGAACTTGATACATGTCTTTCTCAGCAGTTATCTCTTCGAGTTGTCTGAGCATGTTTTGCACGAAGTCCATGAACTCCTCCCTTTCCTGTTCCTTGTTGGCTCGTCCGATTGGGACGGTTGTGATGCTATAATCAGCCAGTGTAACTTGATCTGCTGGCTTATCGGCAGGCGGGGTGGCGATCTGGAGGGTACGGTTCCTTTGTTCATCTTTGGTTATCCGGGACTATGCTTTAGGCTTTTTCTTCCCCTTGGACTTCGCTTCGTCTATGCGCGAGAAAATGTACTCCAAGTCAATGGGTGGCTTGGTGGCGGCCTTTCGCTGAGTTCGAGCAACTAACCAATCTTGAGGTATAGTTTGTCCTGATGCTATGGTTAAATTCCCACTCCGCTCTTTAATGTTTTCAGCTAGCTCATTGTATATTTGTAGCTGCTCTGTTACAGGAGGAGTTGAAGAAGTGTCAAGTCCTTTACTTGTAGCTGAATTCTCTCCTACTTCGCTGAATAACTGTCTGGTATCTTCATGTGATGGTTGTTCTTTAGTTCTATCAAGCTCATGGATCTCATTTGTCCTTTCCTCTCCTTAAATAGTGGAGTCATCCTTGGCAGTACTATGCAGTTGCAATTCATGGCGGCTCCCCTAGGTGGGTTCATGCACCTCAACCCCTTGAGTAGACAGAATTTCTCCTTCCTCCACTTGATTCTCAGGTTCGGCAGCCTCAATGACCCTCACCTCTGCATTTAGCATGTCTTGTGTAGGAGGATCATTAGCTCCAAATGCGTCAAGATCGCTCTGGGAAGGCGAAGCAGGTATATAATCTAGTTCAATTACATCATCAAATGAACTAGGGTCTTTTGATAATGAAGTGACCTCTGGTCTCCTAATAGGGATCTTCTCCCTTCTTGTTCTTTTAGATGTCCGAGTCAGTCTGCTGGCTTTATCCTTCTTCCTTTTTTTAGGCTTTTCAAACTCTTCCTTCGATGCACTCGAGGTTCTCTCATCTTTGGAGGACTAAGAATCAAGGCTACCCATCATTTGGTAGGTGAATTAGACTCCCTCATGAATTAGCCATTCAATCTGCTGCTGCAACCACTAATCAGTGTACCTCCCTAGGGCTGCCATGACTGCCTCAAAATCAGTGATTGGATCTTGTGACTAATCGATGTGTGGCAAGAGATGTCTACTGCCTCAAATTCCCAAACTTGTAGGCAATTTCCAGAATCCGTTAACTGATCTGGGACAAAACGGTATTCATAGAGTCGCATTTGCTGCACACTTAGCCTTGAATACTCGCGCCGTCGGACTTCATAGTCATTAGAGCAGTTCTTCCAATAATCTTCAATTGACTTCTTTGCTTTGTATTGCCTGTCATAGGCTCTCTTTGCCAGATTGTCACGATGAAAACATTTCCTTGGGAAATGTTCCTGTAGGCCGTAGGAGGCTAGTTCTGCAAGGGATTCTTCTGCATGAGCTGGATTCTTCAGATGGACATCAAGGTAACCTATAATCATAGGGAAGGCGAATCCGGACTGCTTCTTGTCTTTGAGTAAACTGTTCACCGGACGTGCCTGCCTTGCGACTTCCAGAAGAACTATTTTGTTGGTTGGGTATCGCAGAAGTTGGAAAGGAGTGCCTTTAAAGCCAGCTATTCGAATGTAGGAGAATCTTGGGAACTGGATGAACCAGGCGCCACACCTCTGTACCAGAATGGTAGCTTTCTCTGAGAGCCTTATGTGTAGTCCTCCTTGCATCAGCCTAACCAGGTGCATTGTGAAGGCGTCATTGACACGCTCATATTGACCAACTGCATAGGCAGGACTGTTCTTTTCCTTTTGAGCTATGTCTTGATAATGTAATTGTGGTTAGCAATCATATACCTTCACCTGATTGGGCCCATTCCCAATTTCACCCTTCATGATTAAACCTGGAAGTGGCTGGTTTCTGGCGAACATATAGATTAGATAGGATGTCATGGTAAAGTAATTTTCGTCTCAAGTTCGGTCAACTGGGTATGGATGTTGTCACTTATGATCTGGGCCCAGTCAAACTTGGATTTCCTAGCAAATACCTATTTTGTGAAGTAAAACATCCACTCTTCAAAGTAGTTAGATTGGGGGATTCCCATAACCCTACTAAGCAATGTGACCATATCTCCATGCTCATTGTGAAAGTCGCTTCTGGGGGTCTTCTTCCCAATTCTGATGCTTGGAGGTCTTCTCTCCTTGTACCACTCCTCATTTATCAATGTTCTGTATTTGGCAGGGTTCATATCATATGTCACTTGCGCTTCATCTATAGTTGTTGCTATGGGGTTGTTCGGGAAGGGAATGTAAAATGCGTCGCCAATGGCTTCAGGAGTGAAGTCGGCGAGGACCATATTCTCAAGGAGCACCAATCTGGTGTTTGGTTGGTAATGTTGGGCAACCTCTACTACCAACTCATAATTTTGCACTAACGAGGGAAATCCTGCTGCTTGGGCGATGCCACTTTCCATCATCCACCTAGGCTTGCCATAAGCATTAGGGGAGAATACTCTGTTTCTGAAATCTTGAATATCAATGTGGCCTAGGTCAGTATCACCTACATTTTCCCGCACGCTTTGAACTTTTGATTCGCTCAATCCTCCTCTCTGATACTGATAGTTCATCTTTTCGACTCTGCGAGGGATGTCTGACTTGGATGCTCGGGATGTTTCGGTTGCACCAGGTGTTTTTGAGGACTCTACCGTAGATTTAGGCATCTATCATGCACAGTCGGATGCAGATTACGAGACGATGTGAAGGAAACAAAGCGGGTTAGATAAAAGGGATACGTTAGCACACAAGGATTAATTTGAAAACCGAATTTGAAGAAAGCATGATACTTCAGCTAAAGAGCTTGATTGATTTAGACATGAACATTACTAAGCTCTTCAATTATACATTTACTTATTCGGCTGCGGTTCAAGGACTTAGGCGATTTCGACTGCTAAATTTACACTTAGACATTTTGAGATTGATTTTCAAAATGGATGAGGTTTGAATATTCCCTAAGTCTGAAAATGCATTTCCTGGTTAACTTCTGGGAACAGACTCTGATTCCAATTGTTTTGCCTAACACCTTTTAAACGGGAAAAGATGCAGTTTAAGGATTTAATCATTTGATTAGTTTTACACAAACACATCTATCCAATTTTGCATATATTTTAAACGATTTTAAGAGAGGCAAAGCAAGCTTACCTAGCAAAATAAATGGTGTCAATTTGCACAATCTGGCCTGCAGGAATGATTTCCTTTGGAATTTGAAAAATGCCTCTCTTATGCCCTACGTTTTGAAAAGACAAATGCACAACATGCAAATTTGGAATGGGAGAGTTCTAAAATTTCAAATTTTAATGGTTAACTCTATGTCTCTTATTTCGTGCCTAAGTTTGGAGAAGAATGCAGTTTTGAAGGCTTGGATTTAGCAACTTAGCTTGGTTGGAATTTTTGGTGATTTACTTTTGCTGCAAGCTCTCACTTAGCAATTTTAGTGGCAAACTTCGGGAGTTTGGAATGCTTTTTTTAACCTCTGCGTTTTCTCTTTTATGGCATCAAAGATGGGCGTTTTACAGCTCTCTCTTTAAACTTCTACGTGATTTTTGCCTTAGGCGTTTTGAATGGGTTTATGGCATTTTTCAAAGTTCGAACTTCACGATTTTGCCCTTGCGTTGTTGAATTTAGTGATCAGATTTACAAGAATGAACAAAAAAATGATAATGCATAGTAACAAGAAACAACGCACACAACTAGAAGTGTACACAACACTACCCTAGGAAAACCTCCCTCTTGGAGGAAAAACCTAGCATTAGGTGTCCCTGATTTGATTGATGTAAATCCAGTAACAATTACAACATAATCTTGCCTTAGGGCATATATATAAAGACTTAGCTGATAAGGAATGGTGAACTTGTTGACTGAATAAAAACTTGGTAGGTATATGATGATGCTCTAGTCTGAATCATATTTGCAATCCCTTCACTTCACTAATAGTTGCAAGCCTTCTAAGATATTCGCTGACCTTTAATGGTGATGCATTGACCTTCCAAGATGGTTCGCTGGCCTTCAGAGGTGGTTCGCTTGCCTTCAATGAAGATTTGCTAACCTCCAGAATGAGTGGGCAGATCTTGCATTATTTAGGAGCAGAGACAGCAGCATAGACTTTGCCTTAATCTTCAACTAGAAATTCACATTACTTGCAGAACTAACTTCACATTATTGATGATAAAACTGAGTGATAAATGCATACAAATGAATCTCTATTTATATGTGGCATGGAGACCAATTCAATTCGGCTTTACCTTAAGTTTTGGTGCCAAGACTTAATTACAATTATAAGGCTTACACGTTACCTTATGTCTTGCCCTATTTTGGTGTCCTAATAATGATTAAGTTATATTGCAAGGGGAGCGCACCTATTTAGGGCCACACGTTACATGAAGGGTTGTGTCCCTACGTTTGGTGAGCTTAATGCATTTGGGCCCAGCCCTATAAGGATTCGGATGTTGCCTTAAGGCAATCCAAATCCATTTGTTTTCCTAACCTAGTTACAAAATCAACACTCCCTCTTAACTAGGGAGGAAAATAAATACACAACCAAATTCACATGGACAAACCCATGGCATGAACATTTACAATTTTTAGGATTAGGGCCCAACCCTAATAGTACAATCAATATACAATTCGTGATTTGATCACGCAATTACATTACAATGAACCTTTACATGATCTTCTCTAGCAATGCCTGCAGAGGATGAAGCCAATGCTATATAACTTTATACTTTCCTGGGGACCCGCATGTAACGCCATGATCTCTCATCATGCACATCCACAGAGGATGACAAAGACCTTTCCATATGCACACCTGCAATAACTAATACTCAAAGAGATATATAACCATACAACATAAATCATGCACAACTGCAGAGGATACATAAGCTTCTTCATAGAGAAGAACAACCTGTCACCTTGCACACCGCAGAGGGTGAACTCACCTTGCACTCCGCAGAGGGTGAGAGAAACCAGCCACCTTGCACTCCGTAGAGGGTGGTCTCACCTTGCACTCCGTAGAGGGTGAGAGAAACCTGCCACTTTGCACTCCGCAGAGGGTGGAATCACCTTGCACTCTATAGACGGTGAGCGAGAACTACCACCTTGCACTCCGCAGAGGGTGGATGATGCACCCAGTGTATCATGGTTAGTATCATCATAAAATAAACATTTTGCAATAATCAAGTAATACATTTAGACATATCAATTTCATTATCTGAAACACAATGATTAGAACTCAACAAAATAAAAAAATATCAAGAAAGCATGAGGCTCCCTCTAAAACTCTATCTAATTGATAAATTCAAAATAAGGTTTCTGACCAAACCCAAATCTAACAAAATTAACAATTGTATCTTTAATGAAGGAGAAGGTTTGAAAGCTTATGTAGTCCTCCAAATTTTAGACTGATGGCAAGAGCTGAAGTGGACCTTCTTGCAGTAAACTTGTAGACCTGAAAAATTTTCCCTCTAGAGTAGCTGAAAGGATTAGATTCCAACACGTTATTATTGAAATAAACAATAAGATCAGAAAATCAACAAACCAATAGATCAAAGGAGGAAATCATCTTCATCATTCTGAAGATTTGATACTTCATTTATGTTTGCATCTTCTTTCTCGCCTTGGGTCTGACAGTCCCTTGCAAAATGACCAAGCTTGTTGCATCAGAAGCATCGGATGTGGGAAAAATCTCTTGGTCTCTTTTTTGAGTGAGAAGTAGAAGAGTTGAAGTCTCTATTTCTCTTGAAATCATTCTTCTTCTTCCAATGGCTGCCCTCCTTCTTAGTAAATAGAACATGTTGTTCATTATAAGGGTTCTTAATTTTTCCCTTTGCAGCCAGCCGGGATTCTTCTTGAATGCAATCTCCCATTAACTAATCAAATTTAGGGAGTTCAACTATAGCACTGATTCCTTGAACAAATGGTTCCCAAGAGGGAGGAAGGCCATTTAAGGCTGTCACAGATAAGTCGATGTCTTCAACATTCTTCCCAAGGGTGGCAAGCTGATCTCTTAGCTCAGAGATTCTCATGAAGTAATCAGCAATCGGTTCTTCTGCCTCTAATTTGATGCTAGAAAGTTGATTCCTTACAGCAAGTATGAAGCTGGTATTGTTGACTTTACATCTTCTCCAATGTGGTGAACATTTCCCTAGCTGTTTTCTTCATGGAGATAGATGACACCAAGCGATTTTTGACTGATTCTATTATAATCCTTTGAGCTTGGAAGTCCTTCTTCCACTCTACTTTCTCAGTTTTGCCCTCAGGTTCCTTAGCATTCTTGCCAATATATTCAGCAAGATCATTCAATGCCATCATTACCCTGACCTTCCATGAAGCATAGTTTGTAGGACCTTCCAGTCTATCTTCAGCCCTGATGTACGAAGACATGAAGACTAAACCTTCGAACAATAGGTTAGACAGACAAGTACAAATCTGACCACAACCTTTACAACTTCTATGAACCTAGAGCTCTGATACCATGTTGAATTTAGTGATCAGATTTACAAGAATGAATAGAAAAATGATAATGCACAGTAACAAGAAACAACACACACAACTAGAAGTGTACACAACACAAGTCTACCCTGGGAAAACCTCCCTCTTGGAGGAAAAACCTAGCATTAAGTGTCCCTGATTTGATTGATGTAAATCCAGTAACAATTACAACATTATCCTTCCTTAGGGCATAAATATAAAGACTTAGCTAATAAGCAATGGTGAACTTGTTGTTTGAATTAGAACTCGGCAGGTATATGATGATGCTCCAGTCTGAACCAGATTTGCAATCCCTTCACTAATAGTTGCAGGCCTTCTAAGATATTCACTGACCTTTAATGGTGATGCATTGACCTTCCAAGATGGTTTGCTAACCTTCAGAGGTGGTTCGCTTGCCTTCAATGAAAATTCGCTAACCTCCAGAATGAGTGGGCAAATTTTGCATTATTTAGGAGCAGAGACAACAGCATAGAATTTGCCTTAATCTTCAACTGGAAATTCGCATTACTTGCAGAACTAACTTCACATTATTGATGATAAAACTAAGTGATAAATGCATACAAATGAATCTCTATTTATATGTGGCATGGAGACCAATTCAAGTCGGCTTTACCTTAAGTTTTGGTGCCAAGACTTAATTACAATTATAAGGCTTACACGTTACCTTATGTCTTGCCGTATTTTGGAGTCCTAATAATGATTAAGTTATATTGCAAGGGGAGTGCACCTATTTAGGGCCACACGTTACATGAAGGGGTGTGTCCCTATGTTTGGTGAGCTTAATGCATTTGGGCCTAGCCCTATAAGGATTCGGATGTTGCCTTAAGGCAATCCGAATCCATTTGTTTTCCTAACCTAGTTACAAAATCAACAACGTGAAACTTGGGTGAAGACCTGCTCCTCTTTCAAACTTATGCTTGATTTTTTGCCTTAGGCATGATTTCAGAGGTTTGAAGAGCTTTTGCAGGCTTTATACTTTAACATTTACGCTCTTTGTGGCGAATTTCAGAGAATGGGGAAGGGTTTCATGCAAAACTTTAAAATTTCAATCTCCCTTTTGCGCGATGAGAAAGAGTTTGGAGAGCTTTGCAAGGATTACAAGCTTCGCGCAAACTTAACCCTGTGCGAACTTCGGGGTTTCTAGAGAGTTTGAAAACCTTTTAAAACTTCAAACACTTACCACAAATCGCGATTTCGGAGTTTGAGGATTTTATGCAAACTTAGACTCTAGCAACCTTGCCTTGGTCGCCGAACTTCTGTGATTCTATGCCTTTTGCAAACCATGGAAACTTTGCCTCTTTGGTTGGAACTTCGAGTTTTAAGAGGTGTTTGTAAACTTTAAAAAATTCTGCGGTTTTATCTTATAATGTGAACTTCAGTGGAATGGAGCACTTTGAAAACTCTTTTAACTTTTAACATTCATCCCCCATAGTGTGAATTTCAGGGTTTTCAGGAGGTTTGCCAAGTTTCACTTTCTTAAACTTACCCTTCATAATGCGAATTTCAGCGATTTTGGTTGCTTTTTAAAACTCTTCACTTCTTAAACTTACCCTTTATAATGCGATTTTCGGTGATTTTGGTTGCTTTTTCAAATATTTGTTAAAAATCACGATTTGGGGGGGAGGGGGGGGGGGGGTCGGGTCTTTTAACACTTTGGCATTTTAGAATGTTTTGCAAGTTTGTTAAAAACCACGATTTTACCCTATAATGCGATTTCTTCACATCTATAACTCTAAACAAATTTTTTCACATCCTGTGATAACTCAAGATAATAATAATGCTCACTGATGATGCCAATGGTCTTATCTCGACCAAAGTGTCCTACCATTCCTCCACTATGCTTCTCCTTTATCAAGTTCTCTCTCATAGAGCTCCTCAGAATACACAATTGTCTTCCCTTGAATAACATGCCATCTTGAATTGTGAAATCCAATCACCTTGTCCTATCCAAAGAGGTAGGTTCTTTGCAAGCTTTCCAAGCCTTTGCAAAATAAGGATCCTCGAGATACAATGTCTTGAGTTCATTGAACCCAACCACCTCAAACTGCATCTTTGTCAAACAAAATCTATCTCTTACTTAAGACATCTGCAACTCTGTTAGACCTTCCACTCCTATGCTTCAAGACAAAGGGGTAACTCTACAAAAACTCCACCTATTTCAAAAGTCTTTGAATAAATTAGAAGATCTGAACACTAGGGTATGGAGGGCTTAGGGTTTCGGACTTCAGAGTGTTTCAAAATGTTTTTAGACGGTAAAATAAGAGCGCCAAACCCTAAAAATTTGACAATCCCAACACAACCTATGAAGATATCATTGGGGAGACTATATCTAACACAATAAGCTTACAAGATGTATATACCTAAAATTTCTCCTTACCAAACCACACCTAGTCTTAGCCTCTACTAAACCATTAATTAAATAGATATTCATTATTTATCTAAATAGTTATTATCATTTATTTAAATAAATATTATTATTTATTTAATTATTTTTCCTATTGCTTAATCTAATTAATTAAATAGCTATTTATTATTTATTTAATTAATTTCACAATTCACTTTTATCCCTTTATCCTTGTTCATTCAATCCAAGCCCATAAATGGGTTCACATGGTTTATAATATAAATTTGTAGTCATATGATAAATGTCCTGAATCATTGCTTCACATTACTAATTAAAGCTTTGTCTAGATTCATTGAATCTAGACACTTCCTAACACTCAAACTAATTTTTCATCCCATCTATTCATTCCAAACCTAAATCTCATCATCATATTCATTCACATAAGGATGTTGCACTACTGCACCACCTAAAGGTAGCTCTTAACCATGATGTGACAATTGTAACATGACTAAAACTATTAGTCAAACACTAATCCTAATTCAATCTTTACCATCAATCTATCCTAGCCCTTGATTTTGCATCTTGGGAATTCTATAAATAGACACATCTCAGCCTATTTAGACATCTTTTTTCATCATAACATGTTGTCCAAGCGTCCTTATTTATTGTATCAATCTAATCATCATACTATTAGTCTCATAAGAAACAACATTCAATCCATCAAAAGATCAAATTCAGTTGAGCTAGGGAGCATTATACTTCACTCAACCTAGGGACAATGAAGGAGTTTAGGTGAAGGTATTGTCTATATTGATTTATCTTCCATGTTATTTACCTTCTATCTTTCTAGTCTTCATTTTACCCTATTTTGACCTTTTTGTCAGTTTTGCTTGAATTTTAGTCACAATTTTCAATCTAGCGCTTTAGACTGCTCTTTTTTGCCTCAGCTTCACAAAATTGCACCTTAAAAACCTTTGTTTTGGCACCTCTGCTCAACAAAATTGCTCCTTGTCTAGTCCTACATACTTGTGCACATCTATTTCAAACTATTGTGTCTTTGTTTCATATTCATGTGCCTTTCTTTACACCTATTGCATCACCCAAAAATAAAAATTTGCTCTACAGAACTGTGCTTCCACTTCACACAAGCCTAGTTGAGACTTTTGTGCCATCATAAACGACGACGATGAAACAATGATGATGATGATGATGATGATGATGATGATGATGATGATGATGGTGATGATGATGATGATGGTGGTGGTGGTGGTGGTGGTGGTGGTGGTGGTGGTAGTGGTGGTGGTGAGGACAGTGATGGTGGTGATGATGATGATTATGATTATGATAGTGATGATGATGACAATGGTGATGGTGATGATGCTAATGGTGATGTTGAAACTGATGTTGATGCTAATGTTGTCATTGATATCGATATTGATGTTGATGCTCATGATGATGATGATGATGTTGATGTCAATGCTGATACAATGAGGAGGATGATGATGATGATGTTGATGATGTTGATGTCAAAGCTGATACAATGAGGATGACGATGATGATGATCATGATCATGATCATGATGATCATGATTATGATAAAGATGATAATGATGAGATGATCACTATGATGATCATTATGACAATGATGATGATGATGATGATGATGATGATGATGATAATGATGACGACGACGGTGATTATGATGAAGATGATAATGATGACAATGATGATGATGATGAGATGGCAATTGTGTTGATGATGATGAAGATAATCTTTTTGACTACAATCTGTATGATGACTAGCACAAACTGTACTATTACAGCTGAACAACTACCCCAAAGCAATTCTATATCTACATCAATGCACATCCATCAACATACCACTTCCCAACACATTCCTATTGCTCACACTCTTCCTACCTTTGACAAGGTAAATCTATCTTATTCCCCATTCATCACTCTCTTTTATCCCTCACCTACATGCACCTCTCATCCAAGACACATACCTTGTATAACCCCTCCATCACCGCCACCCATTATCCAAATTCCTTGACCTACAATCCTCCAAGCTATAATGCTAATCCTCCACTTAATCCATCAATCCATAATCCTAAACCTCCGAGCTATAATTCTAATCCTTCACTTAATCCCCCAAACCATAATTCTAATAATGTAATCCTTAATCCTAATCCCCAATGCACAATACTACTCCTACAATCCCTAATCCTAATCTTCCATATATTCCTAACCCTTCACTCCCTAATCCAAATCTTCGATTTAATCCTATTATTCCAACCAATAATCCTAAACCTTAATATAATCCCAGTCCTCTAAAACCTAAAATCCCTTCATTAAAATCCTATAAATCCACTTCATCCCCATGCTCAAAGTCCCTTGTTCATGAAATCCACCAAGGGCTATTAGCAAAGGAGACTAAATCCCCACTTCTAAGCAAAGTTGTTCATTCTTTCCATGCCATATTATAGTGTTGAAAATTGCATGCCCCTTTGTAATTTGACCTACATATTTTGTAACCACTTCGGTGTCCATTCCCCTAGCATCTGAGAAGGCTTAGTCCAGCCCCTCCATCAGCGTTTTCCCTCTCAGGATGGTCAAGACCCCCCCTTTTTGGTTGCTCCCTCGTGGCATCAACCTTGTTAGCCGCATTTCTACCTTGTCTCCTTCCGTTTTCGAGCGTGATTCATTTGGACGTCCAGGCTCCATGCATTCGTCTTACAAAATCTCAACGTTTAAATGTTGGTTCTGAGTGCACCTTTCCACTTGTCACCTCCACATGTCGATAGAAATGGCCCCGAATCTTTCAAACGACTCACCAGCCCTCTTTTTCCCTCTTCTCTCATTTTAAATCAATCTTTTCTCTTCTTTCAATCTCTCTAGTTCCTCCATACAATCTCTCTGGTTCTCTTGGATCTTATAGCTTTCTCTTGCTCTCTCTTATTTGCTACAGAAGTCTCTAGTTTGTTACAACACTCTAAAGCTCTCACAATAATCTCTTTGCATCTAACTTGGCTTTTGTGAAGCCTATTTGGTAATATCTATCTATTTATCCTATCTTTGAGCATCTTGGGATTCATCGCATCCCCTATCCATTAAATCATTTATCATTTATCATTTATCTTATCTTACATTTATTTTACTTATCTATCTATCTGTCTGTCTGTGGAGGTGGAAACACCAAAACAAGGTTTTGACTCAGGCAAGTCCCCAAGAAGCCCCAAACATTTTTCCTTTCTCGGTTGTGTGTAGGTTGCATTAGAAAATATTTATCTAGCTGCAGGCTTCATAGTGTGGACCTATTATTCATCTATTTTCTTCCCTTTTCTCTTATTTCACTTTATTTCCTAGTTGTCTATATTTTTATATTATGGTACTTCTTTCATTTATCTCTACGACTGTCAATCCCTTCTCTACACGGTTCTCTGTTTATGTCCGTACAGGACTATACCGCGTCGCACTGGACTCCTATTTTAACGCGTTCCTCCTGGTCATAGAAAGCTACCAGAACTATCTAGAAGGTCTGTCTGTCTTATATTAGCTTAGTTCAGTATCTTGTATCCCCTATCTCGCCCTTAGCGCCAGGTTAAGTGAGGTAGCGGCGGATAGTTTGTTCTCTGAGATTCATCATCTTAGAGGTAACAAATTCCCACCTCTACACAAACAAAGACCTTCATCCTCTTTAACTCCAGATAAAAATGAATCCCCTAAACCTTGTGAATCTCCTATTCCCCATCCACACAATTAAAGCAATCTATCCAACATTCCTTCCCCACCACACACCATCCATACTAAGTGAACTACAAACCCATGATCAAAAACTACAAGCCTTCTTTCAAGACAATGGAGATATGATCAACAAAGTCTTCCAACATATGAGAGTCAATCTTCCAAATGATTGTGACCTATCATAAATTAGGACACCAGTCATCCAACAACCCCACATCATCTAATTGTATTTGGGCATGTCATCCCCTAATGCCTTGGAGGTACTACCCTCTCGCCAAAGAAATAAGGTCAATCTTGCTCAAACATTGGATTCTAAACAAGTAAAAATATG